>NC_059174.1:60902180-61551081 GCF_019923935.1 Bubalus bubalis | reverse complement strand
TTCTCCTCTCTCTCTCTCTGCAGTCCTTTCCACTGTCCCCCAAACCCCAGGCAACCAGATTCTGCGATTTCTGAGTCCGGCTGAGGCCGCAGCCAATCCCAACTCAGGGTTTGCCGCGTTCTCGGGGTAGCTACCAATCGCACCGCGGGCTTCCCCAGCCAACTCCCGGGAGTGGCCAGGCCGCGCCGCAGATTGCCTCTCGGGCCCAGGGTGCGGTTGGCCAATCCGGGCCCGGAGAGGGACAACCAGTCACGGCCCGGAGTACCTAGGCCGGCACGGCAGCCAATCAGCTCCGGGGATCCCCCGTCTGCCCGCCCCGAGGTGAGAGGAGGGGGCGGGAGAGGGCCCACTGAGCCAATCGGAGGCCAGAGGATCTCGGTATCTTGGCTTGGATTGGCTGACAAGCTCATCTCGGCGCGTCGATCTAAGCGTGGGAGCACAGCCCCTTCTCCCCTCCCACGTGCCCGAGCCCAGCAGCACCCCCCCGCAACTCCGCCCCAGACCCCCACGTACGGAGCAGATACTCTGCGCTGTCATGGTCGTAGTCCGTGTCCTCCGGGAAATGGTTGATCTTCACGCAGACGCCTCTTTTCAACCCTGGAGGGGAATGGGGGGGGGGGGGGGGGGGTGATGGTGGTGGGCACTTAACAGTTGGGGAACTCTGGGTGAGAAAAGACACCTCCCCCCACCCCTTTCCTCAAACCCCTTCTCTTTCTGGGCTGATTGGGAGACAGGAAATACTGGCTCCTGAACGTGTCTGCGCACCTGGGACAAACTTTCAAACTCCCTGGCCTCAGTTTCCCAACCAGGTTTTAAAACAAGGACAAAGGAAAACATCCAACACTCACTAAAAGGCCACAGGGACCTTTGCCCTGTAACCTGGACGGGGACAGTCTCTCTGGCCTCTGTTTCCCCCTCTGTAAGAAAGAAGGTGTTGGTTTCAGTGATGTCAAGGACCCTTCCACTCGAAACCTGTTGAAAATACATGGGAAAACGGAGAGGCAACAGAGGACGAAAAGGACTCCATTTCCCGTGTGTGTGTGTGTGTGTGTGTGTGTGTGTGTGTGTGTGTGTGTTAGTCACTTAGTTGTGTCCGACTCTTTGTGACCCCATGGACTATAATCTACCAGGCTCCTTGGTCCTTGGGATTCTCCAGGCAAGAATACTGGAGTGGGTTGCCATTTCCTTCTCCAGGGGATCTTCCCAACCCAGGGATCGAACCCAGATCTCCCGCATTGCAGGCAGACGCTTTACCGTCTGAGCCTCCCATGAGGCCCTATGAAGCCTTGAGTCCCCATGGAGGAGAGAGCAGCCCCAGTGGATCAGTGGGGTTGTCGTCTCTTCAATCCTCTGTTTGGGGAGCAGGGTTCCCCCTCTTTCGGCGCCCAGCACCTGAAGTCCTCAGGGAGGCGATGAAGCGGTTGGAACAAGCCAAGGCAAGCTAGGGGTGAGGTATGCCTCCAGGGGTCCTGCAGTCAGAGCCCCCTCCTTCCTCCCAGAACACGCATCGTTACATAGCTGGAGACTGGTATATAAATCAGTATAAAGACACTTTGTTTCCTCAATTCTCCAGGCACCTTCCTGTCTCCAGGCCTCTGCCCAGTGCTTTGGAACACTCTGCTCACATTCTTCCTGGAGAAGAACTTAACCCTTGCAAGAGAGCAGCGCCCGGGCACCTGCTTGAGGAAGATTTCCTTCACAGAGACCCCTCCCACCCATTCTGGGTGGGGTAGCCGTTTTTTTTTTTTTTTTTAAAGCACGCATTGGGTTGCTTTATGATCTTCTTCAGCACGCTGGGAGTTCCTGAATGGGGGTGGGGGGGGCATGGGGTCTGATTCCTTCGTGTGTCTCTAGCATTGCCTGGCACCAAAGGAGGTGTCGAGAAATAAGTGTTGAAAGAATTAGATTATGAACCATAAGGATAGCAGAAGGGGAGGTTCGAGGCAGAAGATGACAGGGAAAGAAATACAGGTAAAGGAAAGGATTGGAAAGAAGGACTATAAGGCAGTGAATAATTCCACTAAGCGCTAACATTTGTTAAGCGCTTCTGAGGTAGATTAACTCATCCAGGGCTCCCAGGAGACCCATGAAATAGATAATGGTATTAGTGTCGTGCAGTGGCCGAACGTTAAGAACTGGGGTCGCGCTGTTTGATAATGAAGCCTGAATCCATCATGTCCTTACACCACATCCTTGTTGGCCTTATTTGGACTAGTTTGCTTCCGTCCCTTTTCCTATAACATGGGGCGTACTAGGATGCACCTCCCCGGTTGTTACAAGGGTTGAATCCAGGTACAGACATTTAGCACTTTGCTGGGAACACAATTGAGTGTTCCGTTGATACCACGTCATACACCCATTGTCCAGATGAGGAAATAGAGGCATAGAAAGGGTTCATTGATTCATAGCTGATGGGTGGTGGAAGCAGAATTCAAACACACAGCAGTTTGCTCCCACTGGAATCTAAGCCTGTAGGTGTCCCAACATCTAGAACAATGCCTAGAGCATCGGCAATGCTTGATATTTGCATATAAGAATGGTTGAATGGGCAAGAAGTGCATGAAAAGATGGTCCATATAAACGAATCATTAGGGAAATGCAAGTGAAAACAACAATGAAATACTATCTCATAGATATGAGATATCATCCCATTCAGACGGCTACTATAAACAAACAAAACAAAGCAGAAAATAACCAGTGTTGGTGAGGATGTGGAGAAATTGGAACCTGTCTGCACTGTTGGTGGGAAAGTAAACTGATTCGGTCTCTATGGACAATAGGATGGAGGGTCCTCAAAAAATTAAAAACAAAATTACTATGAAAGTGAAGTCGCTCAGTCTTTGCAACCCCATGGACTGTAGCCCTCCAGGCCCCTCCATCCATGGGGTTTTCCAGGCAAGAATACTGGAGTGGGTTGCCATTTTCTTCTCGAGGGGATCTGCCCGACCCATGGATTGAACTCAGGTCTCCCACATTGCGAGCAGACTCTTTACCCTCTGAGCCACCAGGGAATCCCATAATTCTTCTGTTTTAGGTTTTGGTTTATTTGGCCAGGAGGCATGTGGGATCTTAGCTGCAACTCCACCTCTGGGTATACACGAAAAAGAATTGAGAGCAAGGTCTCTAAGAAATATACAAATATATCCATTTTTGTAGCAGCATTATTCACAACAGCCAAAAGCAACCTAAGTGTTCATCAACGCATGAACTGAAAAACAAAGTGTGGCATATGGATAGAATGGAATATTATCCAGCCTTTTAAAAACAACGGAATTCTGACACATGCCACAACCTGGATGAACCTTGAAGACATGCAAAGTGTAATAAGTCAGTCACACAAATACAAACACTGTATGATTCCACTCATATGAGGTGTCTAAAGCAGTCAGATTCATAGAAACAGAAAGAATGATGGTTGCCAGGGGCTGGGAGTGGGGAAGAATGGGTAGAGTTTCAATTCTGCACAATGGAAAGTGTTTAGGAGCTTGGTACACAATGTAAATATACTTAACACTGCTGAACTGTGCTTTTAAAATGGGTTAAGATGATATATTTTACGTTATGTGCATTTTACTACACTTAAAAAAAAAAAAAGCAATTGAATGAGTGAATGAAGATACATCTTGTGGGAGCAAATGCTTACCCAACAGCACATCCACTATGGTCTGGTAGGTGGGTTCAAGTTCTCTCTTTCTTGAATGGGATCATAGTGCTTTTCTCAAAACATGAATGATAATTCAGTGAGATTGAGCATGGACAGTAGATGGCATGCAGACTCTCTCCACAGACTAGTTATGCTGTAAGTAATAATAACTAGGACTTTGTTGTTGTTATTTAATCACTAAGTCGTGGCTGACTCCTTGCAATCCCATGGACTGTACCTACCAGGCTCCTCTGTCCAAGGGATTTCCCAGGCAAGAATACTGGAGTGGGTTGCCATTCTCTTCTCCAAGGGATCTTCCTGACCCAGGGATGGAACCCGTGTCTCCTGCATTACAGGTGGATTCTTGACCACTGAATCACCTGGGAGGTCCACTTAACTAGTATAAAACTTACTGAGGGCTAACCACACACCAGACACCACTCCAAGCATTTGACAGCTGTTAACACTCTCAGAAGAGGACTGGATGGCATCACTGATTCAATGGACTTGAACTTGGGCAAACTCTGTGAGATGGTGAGGGATGGGGAGGCCTGGCATGCTGCAGTCCATGGGGTCACAAAGGGTCGTACACAACTTGGTGACTGAACAATACCCTCAGCATGGATGACCAACCCTAAGGATACCAGGAAATAATAGCACCCCTGCAAATTTCCCTGGTAGCTCAGACGGTAAAGCGTCCGCCTACAATGCGGGAGACCCGGGTTCGATCCCTGGGTAAGGAAGATCTCCTGGAGAAGGGAATGGCAACCCACTCCAGTATTCTTGCCTGGAGAATCCCACGGACAGAGGAGCATGGTAGGCTACAGTTCATGGGGTCGAAAAGAGACGGACACGACTGAGCGACTTCACTTCACTGCATTACAGGTGAGGAAACTGAGGCGTAAATTGCTCAATCCCCTGTAGAAGTTAAATCATGATGAGGAGGGTTTGGACCTCAGAGGTGAGCTGTCTGCTTGTTCGTTTGTTTGGGCTACACTGTGCAGCTTGTGGGATCTTAGGTCCCCGACCAGGGATCGAACCCGTGTCCCCTGCAGTGGAAGCAGGGAGTCCTAACCACTGCACTGCCAGGGAATTCCCAGAAGCCAGCATCTTTAGGGAAGCAGAGCACAGTGGTTATGGTAGCCACAAGCTTGGGCTTTGAAAGTGTATTCTCTGGCTCCGCATACCAGGACAGTCACTTCCCAGTTGTGTGGCTTTGGGGCTTTGAATACCTCTGAGCTTCAGCTTCCTGGCTTGGAAAATGAGGATGGTGATATGACCAGATAAGGTTTGACAAGTGCTCACTCTGCGTATGTGTGGGGCTTCCCACCTGGCGCCATGGTTAAAGAACCGCCTGCCAATACAGGAGACATAAGAGATGCAGGTTCCATCCATGAGTCGGAAAGATCCCCTGGAGGCGGGCAAGGCAACTCACTGCAGTATCCTGGGCTGGAGAATCCCATGAAAAGAGGAGCCTGGCGGGCTACAGTTGACCGGGTCGCAAAGAGTTGGACACACTGAAGCGACTTAGCACGCACACGCCGTGAAACACAGGAGTTAAAGAGCAGAAAACCTGGGGGTTATGCGGCTTGCCTCAGCATATTATCCAACCGCCTGGTCCCGGAGCTCTGTGTGCGTAGGAATGGTGGTGATGCAAACCAGCAAGTCCCCGAGGGCCCGCAGAGCACAGACCCGGGCGGGCATGGGGTTGAAGCCGAGCGCACTGCCGCGAGGACCCGTGCGGACACGCGCACTGCCCCTCGCATGTTGGGTGGCCCTGTAGCTGACTCACTTCCCTTTTCTGGCCATCAGCTTCCTGCTCTGACAAACTCTCATGAAAATAATACCGTCCCTCCTGGAGCAATTGGGAGGATTCAATGAGATAATAAGGCCTGCAAAGTGCTGAGCACAGGGGCCTTCAATAGGCTGCTAGAGTAAATTGGGCTGTAGGTCCAAATCCTGGGCGCTGCGATTCCTGAGAAGGGGGCTAGACCCATCCGGATGCCCCCAGCCCCAGGAGGTTGGTTCTGAAAGGTGGCAGTTGAGATGAAGCATGAGCCTAAAATATGCATCGCATTTCAGATTCATTATGAAGAAAAAAGCATCATATTTCATTAATATTTGTTATATTGCTCACATATAAAATAATATTTTGGCTATGCTTGGTTAAATAAAATCGATTACTAACCTTTATATTAATATATTGTATAATTGCATTTATTAAATTAGACTCATTGAACCTTCCCTTTTTACTTGTTTTAATGTCACTTAGTGTTGTTGTTTAATCACTCAGTCGTGTCCGACTCTTTGCGACCCCGTGGACTGTAGACCGCCAGGATCCTCTGTCTGTGGGCTTCTCCAGTCAAGAATACTAGAGTGTGTTACCATTTCCTTCTCTAGAGGGTTTTCCCAACCCAGGGATGAACCCACGTCTCCTACATTGGCAGGCAGATTCTTTACCACTGAACCACTAGGGAAGCCCTTTAATGTCACTAGTAGAAAGCTACAGTCCATGGGGTGGCAAAGAGTCCGAGAGGACTGAGCGAGTCAGCAAAGCACACAGCACAGAAACATTTAAGTTATAGAGGCAGCTTGTGTGATGTTTCTGTAGGGCAGTGCTGGCTGGAGGGATGGGATTTCCAGGTTATCAAGGAAGGGAGATCCAGGGATGGGTCACCCAAATTCCTAATAATAAGAACAGAGTAGAAGCTACACAGTCTAGCCTTTACGCTGTGTCTACTGGCCTTCTGAATGTAATAACTCACTGGGCTCCCTCCGTAGCCCTGTAGGTTAGGGGTTATTATAACGCCCATCTCACTGTTGGTGAAAAGAAGCAGAGACGTTGAACATATGGCTCAAGATCACGTTTCCGTGCCTGGCAGGCAGGAGGTAACCCAATGAGTTCTGTTCCAGAGTCTGGGTCTCCATCACCACTTCCTACTGCGTTTCTCAGAGACACTTGGAAGGAGACAGGATGAGACCCAAGAATTCCCTGGAAGACAGCACCTTCTGGGGACTGTGGCCCAGGGGAACAGTTTCTACACTCCCGGATCCTTGGATAGGATGGAGGCTGGTGGATGTGCTGACTTAGGAAACAAAACAGACGCGGACTCCAGTGCGGACTCGATGGCCTGTTAGCTGTGTGACCTTGGGAAAGTTGCTTCCCTTCTCTGAGCCCTAAGCTTTCGTTTTTGGAGATGGGGGTAACAGTCGTAAACAGTGCACAGGGTTACTGTGAGAATCCAGTGGCACATGAATGATGATAAAGTAACAATAAAGCCGACCTGCCTTTAACCCGTCCTTAAGTCATTTCCTTTGTCTCCGGGGACCCCACTTAGCCCGTTATTTCCCCCTAACCTCTGTGGTCTCTCCTTTCTCAGCTCCCTTTGCTGGCTCTTCTCATCTGTCTGATTGTCTTTGAATACTGGACTAGCTCAGTCGTTGGCCCTTCAACTAATCTTTGTGTGTGTTTCTGTCTCTGCTCATCCATCCACATGCCATGACCCACTGCCCCCCCCAGCCCAGACATCCCCCTGAACCCTGGCCTCATACATCTTATCACTAATGTCTTAGATCGGGGGGTTAGCAAACTGCGGCCCAAAAAAAAAAGATTGAAAAACTGTCAAGGAAGACTCTCGTGGTATGAGAAAATGATATAGAATTCAAATGTCAGTGCCCGTAAAGGAAGTTTAATTGGAACCCAGCCACACTCATTCCACTCACGCATTGTCTCTGGTTGTTTTTAGGAGTAGCGGTGACAGAGATCACACGCCCCACAAAGCCTAAAAGATTGACTGTGCGGCACTTTGTGGGTCCTCTCCTATGCGGACTCCTGTCTTAGACATTATCACCAGCAGGCACCCCCAATTTAACATTTCCAAACCTGAGGTCATGATAGCCCTCCTTACGATAAATTAGGGTTTCCCTGGTGGCTCAGACAGTAAAGAATCTGCCTACCAATGCGGGAGACATGGGTTTGATCCCTGGGTCCTGAAGATCCCCTGGAGAAAGAAGGGAATGACTACCCACTCCAGTATTTCTTGCCTGGAGAATCCCATGGACAGAAGAGCCTGGTGATCTACAGACCATGGGGTTACAAAGAGTCGGGCATGACTGAGCAACTAAACAACTGAGAGAAAGTAAGACAAATACATAAAATACCAACTGTTTCAACTGATAAATACCCCCCGCCTCCACCCCTACCACATTGTCCAGGGCTCAGGCCACAGACTTCAAGCAGTGACTCTCACTAGGGGCGGTTTTATTCCTAGTCCAGAGACAGTGATTTTCGTGGCCACGCTGATGGATGCTGCTGGTCTTTGGAGGCAGAGCCCGGGAATATTGCTAAACCTCCTACAACACAGAGGACCTTCCTTCCACCCGCCACCCACCACCACCACCGGCCACTGCAACGCGGAATTATCTATCCCCCAAAAGGTCAACAAGGCTGAGGTTGGAAAACCCTGCTTTCAAGACATGCAGACTCCTTTCTCTCACATCCTGCCACTGCCCCCAGCAGCAGTTCCTGCCTGCCCGCTGTAGCTGCAGAAGGTGCTCTCAATTCAAACCCCAATTCTACGTCGTCTCCCACCCCAGATAAGCCAGCTCCTGTTTTCCCTTTTCCCTCCCGCCTCCCTCTCAGAGACATAGCACAGCGATCCCCTTAACCTTTCAGCCAGCTCCTGTCACTCCTCTGCCCAGGAGGCTGCGATGGGAAAAGCAGATCACATCCCGGGACCCGAAAGTTCGTGCACCTTGCCGGCACCTCCTACTGCATTCCTCCTGCACCGGCTGTGCCCTGGCCAGGTGGTGGGCCTCCCCTGGCAGTCAGACACGGGGCACATTCCCATTGATGAGCCGGGATCTACAGCCTAAAGCATTCCCCTCCAGAAGCCACATGGCTCCATCTTTGGGTCCATTCAGCCCACCCTTCGGATGTCACCCGCTCGGTCTCCTTTATCTCCAGTTTTTACAGCTTCACACTCTTGCCCCTAACACTTCCCATCCCCTCCTTTGCTCTTTTTCCTCCTTAGCACTCAGCTCCATCTAACACCCTAGATGTTGTATTTACTCATCTCTCTTATCATCTCTCTCTCCTTCTAGAATGTAAGACACATAACAACAGGGATCTTTGTTGTTGCTGTTTTTCCTTGCACTGTAGCTGTAGGTCCAATATCAAGAATGGTGCCTGGCACATAGTAGAAACTCAATAAACAGTGGTTTTTGAAGGAGGGGATGAATACATGGAAATATGATTCACAGTACATTGTCCTGGGGGTTCCAAGAGGCAAGTCCCCACACATGGCTCTGTGCCTGATGCTTGGTCAGACCAGGGAATGAAGATAAAGTCAGATGCCCACACGAGGAAGAGAACTAACATCATGGGGAAATTGGACAGGTGTGAGGCGATAGGGAGCAGAGGTGACTGGGGAAAAGGACCCACATGCGTGATCTGAAGAAGCAGCTGCTACTCGGATCTGGCCGACCAGGACTGCTGGACAACGCCAGCCCCATGTTATCAGATCTTCCACAGTTCAAAAGAAGCTGGAAATCGGATTCTCAACGTGCAGTCTCCCTATTTTTAAATGTTGGCAACCGATGCTGATTGTGGTTTGGGTTTTAAACGCTGTGCATGCCAGACAAAACATATCTGTAATCCCATCCTTCAGACCTGAGTTCTCTTGGCTCTGCCCCCAGCCACAGCTGGGTGACCTTGGACGAGTGGCTTAACTTCTCTGAGCCTCAGTTTCCTCATCCCCAACCAGAGGATAGACCCTGCCAGGGGATTAAATAAGAAAATAACATTTCTGGCCTATTGAGAGCGCCCAGCAAAACAGAGGAGGAAACGATGGGGAAAAGAGAAGGATTAAAAAAAGAGAAGTGACGGATTGTGATCTTTTGGGCCCTGTACGGGGAAATTGGGGATTGGCTGCTCCCTTCTTCGCGTTGCAGACCAGGGCTGGTGAGGCTGGGGAGGTGAGCAGATAGTCGCCACACCGGGGAGGAGGCACCTACGCTCAAGAGGACTGGGACCAAGGTGTCCTGCGCCCCAGCCCAGCACCTCCGTGCCATATGGAAAGAAATGGCAAAGCTGAGAATGGGACGGAGGGGTTGCTAAATGGGAGAAGGCTGGCCCAGGGGGAAAGTCGGGGTAGATGGGAGGCAGGGGGAACCGGCTGGGAGGGAGGCTGCAAGAGGGAAAGAGCTGGACCAGAGAAAGAGCAGAGATGGAGACTGGAAGAGGCACTGCCTCCGCTGCGACAGGAAGAGGCCAAAGGGAGGCTGAGTGGGCCTAAAGGGAAGCAGAGCCCAGGAAAGGGCCAGGGAAGACAAGGACCAGGGGTGGACGAGGGGAGAGGAAGCCAGGACAAGACTCCCGGAAGACAAGCCCCCAGAAGCAAAGAGGAGGGGACCACGAGTTCAGGGGACAAACAGCCCACGTGGGGCCAGAGGGTCAAAGGGGATGAAGAAGGCGCTGGAAACGGGGTCATCCGAGGTCGGGGCGCTCAGAGCCAGGACGCGGGGAGCGACGATGCCACGGGCAAGGAGGATCAGGGGTGAGAGGGCAGGAGGGCAGGAAGGCAGAGGGTGCCAGCGTTGGGGTCCAGGCTGAGGGGGTCCCCTAGTAGAGGGAGGCCGGACCCCCGGAGGGGTGGGAGGGAGAGAGGAGGGGGCGCTTTTCCCGCAAAGGGAGGGAAGAGGAAAAGGCTCAAGGGGCCCTGCTGAGTGATGGAGAGGCGAGGGGCGGTGGGTGGGGGGGGGCGCGGTTCAGGCGAGGCTCAAGACCCAGAGAAGGGTGGGAAGCCAAGGGTGAGGGATGGCGGGGCGGCGGCCAGGCAGGAGCAGCGGGGGGCGAAGGGCCACCCAGGGTGGAGGCCGCGGGAGACTCGGGGGGCGGGGGCGCGGGGCCCTACCTTCCAGGCAGCAGATCCTCCAGAGGCCCGAGTGCGTGAGGCCGCCGGGGTCCTTCTTCTCCGCGGCGCCGCCGCCCCCGCGCTGGGGGGGCCCGTCGTCGCCGCCGGCGCCCGCCGTGAGGTTGGTGGTGTTGCAGATGAAGGCGCGCGTGTAGAGCCAGTAGTCGGTGCTAATGGCGATGGTCATGAGGCCGAAGGCCGCGAAGGCGCCTACCGTCGTCAGCAGCACCTGCACCCCCTTCTCGCACCAGAGGCCCCGCTCCTCGTTCCAGCGCTTCAGCGACTCCAGCTTGACCACGGGCAGCCGGGGGGCCGCGGGCCACCACCGGGGCAGCGGGGGCGGGGCCGTGCCGGCGGCTGGTGGGGGGCACAGCGCAGGCAGAAGTGGGGGGCCCCCCGAGGCGGAGGGCCGGGGAGAGGGGGTGGTGGCTGGGGAGGGGGCCGGCGAGGAGGAGGCTGCAGGCCGGGGACGGGGTCAGAGGGCCGCCATGGTCGCCTGCGAGTGGAGGGCAGGGGTAAGGCGAGAGAAGGATTAGACAGCGGCTCGCCTGGATACCGCCGCACCTGCACCCCTCCCCACGCTAAAAAAAATACCCCTACTGTTTCCTAGGTTGAAGAAACGCCTTCCACGATGCTTACCTCTGCCTCCCTCGCTCTGAAAAACATTTCCCTGTGTCCAATAAAGTCTTCCCACTAACCTCTTTCTGAGAAAAAGCCACCCCGCATCCTTGCATCCCTGCCAGTGGGTAGGACACTTTTCCAGGCCCCCCTGACTCCGCCCCCTGGTCTCACTGTCCCCCAAGCCCAACACACACACAGTGAAACCATCCCTCACTCCCAGCCCCCAGAGCCTCCTCCTCCCAAGGAACCCCTGTCCTGCTCTTCATTTCTTACAAAATGTTCTCATAAAGTTCTCCCCCTTCCCTATCTTCCCCTGCAAGGCCCACCTCTTCACCTACCATGGCCTCTACTGAGGAAAAAGAAATCTCCCAATCTCCTTAGCTGAAGGGAAAAAAAAAAAAAAAAAGCCAACAACACAACAGAACCTAAATCTTCCCAACTGATCCTCACTGTTTGCACAACTCAGAAAAATACAGCTATCACCACTTCACCTCCACAGTCTCCTCTGTATGGGAATCCCCCTACCCCCACCCCACCCCCAACCCCAGGACTCAGTCTCTGGACCAGGGTTCTCAACCTTGATGGCACCTTGAAACCACCAGAGGACCTTGAAAGACACTGATGCTTGAGAAACTCCGATTTCACCGGTCTGGGGTGTATGTAGCCCCAAGCATCTAGGTTTTTAGAAGCTCCCCAGGGAATTCTTTTAAACAATCCAACAGTGTTGGACTCTCCGGTTTAGAAGAATGGCCCCCATCTCCATGACATCCCCCCTAACTGCCCCCACCTGACTCCCTTGGACCATCCTCCCATCCCCTACCATGTCTTGGACTCAAGGAAAACCCCCCATTCTCTCGTTTCCTTATGGGAGTCTTCCGAAATGGATTAACTTAGACAAACTCATCATAGCCATCGCTTTCTCCTCCATTAAGAAAAATTTCCTCCGTGAGTTGCATGGCATTTTCTACTCACAGGAATCCCTTTCTCCAGACCCCAAACTCCTCTCCATTCAGAAATCTGCCAAGCTTGGACCTGTGATCTCTCAGCGGTGGAAGGAAATCCCCCAGCCCCTGCCGAGCATCCCCCCACTCTATTACCCTGCCCCCCCACCAGCTCCCCAGTAAGTCCGAACCCTGTCTGTCACGCATGAGGATAAGCCCCATCAACTCCAGATCTCCCCAGCTCACTTTGACCTCCCACTCTCTCTTGAACTTACAAGAACCTCCTCCCCTCACCTCTACCCTGACTTTCACATCGTGAAGAATCAATGCCATAAACTCCTGCCATCCTGCTCCACTCACTCTGGCTCCCAACATCTCTTCTGCTCAAGAGAATCCCGTTCATGGCTCTCCAGCAACCCCCAACTCCCCTTCTTGGGAACACCCCCAGACCTCCCCCTGCTCTTTCACCTGTGCAGCAACATATGCTGTACATTCATTTTTCTTCCAAATTTTAAAAGCTCCCCTCCATAGATGGTGCCCCCAGAAAAATCTGATCCCCAAGATTACAACTCTTATTCAAGCAGGAATAATTTCCCACTCAGCACCCCCTCCCAAGTGTCCATTCACATTCCTCTCCCACAGCACCCCACCACCATGCCCCCTGGCCCTGCCTCTTCCATCCCACTCCAGGCATACATCCCTTAGCTGCTCCCACCACTCACTTTCCTACACTTCTTTCCCCAAACCCCTATTCCAGTTAAGAACCTGGAAGCCTTAGGGGAGGGGAGGGGGGAACCAACCCCATACTGGGTCCCATATCAGGGTGACCTTGGCCTCTTCCGCCCCCATCAGCTGGCCCTCACTGGGTCTGCTCCAAGGAGGGGTGTTGGAAAGGTTGTCTATGGGGGGGGGTGTCTCCATGGCAACTGGGGCCCCACACGTGTGTTCTCTCCTCCCTTCCACTCCTGCCTGCCCACGCGCGGCCCCTGGCCCGGCCGATTCATCAGTGCCCTGGACTCTG
Organism: Bubalus bubalis; assembly: GCF_019923935.1. NCBI lineage: Eukaryota > Metazoa > Chordata > Mammalia > Artiodactyla > Bovidae > Bubalus > Bubalus bubalis. The sequence goes on along the minus strand of NC_059174.1, from coordinate 61,537,941 downwards.
TCATCCCCAGACACCCCCCCCTCCCCCACCCCACCACCACTTCTCCTCACTTCTGGACCCTTCCCCTCTCTCCTCTCCAGAAAGATGCTGAGTTTACCCTCCTGTCCGCCTCTCGGCCTCTTCTCTCCGCATCTGTGCCCCTCACCACCGGCAGCATCACCTCCACTGTCCTAGCAAATTCCTGCCTCCACATGGGGTGAGGCTGTGACCCCAGGATGTACCCCTGCCCCTGCGGGGGCTCCCTAAAGCCCCCATCCCTGGGATAAGGAAGGGATGGAAGAGGAGGCCACTCAGCGAAATTCTCCATCAAATCAAGATCGGAAGATCTTTTCATTTTGTCGATTTTGGGGGCAATTTGCTTGGTTTTAGGGGTTCTTCCTTTCGTCCCCCTGTCAGCGGCAGCAAAGGAGGGAGCAGGGGATCCCCCAATTCGAGAGCTCCGGTATATGAGAGGGGTCATCTTCCCCTCTGCCTCGGAAGGGGACCAGCTCCTTCCTCCAGAACTGGTGGGGGGGGGGGGGGTGTCACAGAGCCTTCCTTCTACACATCCACCCACCTCCGATTAATAAAAAGATCTGTCTCACCTCTGTTAACGATAGGTCAACTCTCCGATGCACTGGGGAGGGGACGTTGAGCCCCCTTGTCGGCAACCCCCCCAGAACAGCCCTTGGGGCTCCCAATTCTCACTGCTCCCCCTCCCCCAGCAGCGAGGGACCCAGGCGTCCGACCTGGTCGGGGGCGGTGATGAGGAGGTGGACCGGGGGGAATGGGGGTGTTGAGCTGGGAGGGGAGGCTGGGGGCAGCTCTGAGCTCGGGCCCCTGAGGGAGAGGGGGTCGGGATGGGGAAAAAAAAAAAAAAAAAGGTGAGGAGACAATTTGGTTCTCGTGTCGCCGGGTAAAGTGCGGAGCTGGAGGACGAGAGAGGGAAGGAGGAGGGAGGGGGGAGGGGAGCCGCCGAGGATGGGGAGCCACGGAGAGGAGATGGAGAGGGGGGGAGGGAAGTGATGGGGGGCAGGGTCTGCTTGGCAGGAAGAAGCTGGGGAAGAAGAGAGAGACCCAGAGAGGGAGGCAGAGAGACGGAGCCAGGAGAAGCGGAAAGAGAGAGACCCGGAGTCGGGGAAACAGAAATGGGGGAGGGAGAAAATTGGGGGAGGCAGCGGCTGGTAGCAGAAGGAAGTTGGAGAGGGAGACACACACAGAGAGAGCGAAATACCCAGAGAGAGAAGGGGACAGAGGCAGAGACGGAAAGAGAGAAAGCCAGAGACGGGGGAGAGATGGGGGTGGGGAAAGATTCTGGCGAGGGAGAGGATGGGGGGTCAGGATCTGGGTAGCAGGAGGAAAGAAGAGACAGAGAGAGTCATCCAGAGAGGGGGAGGAGAGACAGATGGGGGGAGACAGACAGAGAGAGACTGAGAGCATGAGGGAGAGAGAGGGGGAGAGGAGAGGAGAGATGAAGCTGGGAGAGAAATTGGGGCTGGGGGCAACGGTCCCAATAGAGAGAAGAACGCTAGAGAGAGAGAGAGGAGAGAGAGAACACGAAAGAAATTTAGGCAGGCGGGAGCTGAGTGGCAGAAAGTGCCTGGAGACAGAAAGGCAGGTGCAGAAGGGAAGAGAGAGACCCAGAGAGGGAGACAGATGGGGACAGACTGGGGCTGGGGGAGCGAGAGATCCAGGGAATGAGAGACAGAGGTAGAGACGGAAGAGGCATCCAAAAGAAGCCGGAGGAAAATAGAGGGGCCAGGCTCCATCGAACGGAGGAGGTCAGAGAGAAAGGCTCCCCCTGCCCCCGCCCCCGCCCGCGGCCCCAGCCTCGGCTCCCTACCCCCATCCCCATTTCAAAGCCACCACCCCACCCCCACTAGCCTCCATCTCTCCACAGCATCGCTTGCCGCCGCCACCGCCTCTTCCTGTCGTCATAGCAACAGGATCCAGGCGCCCAGCCAAGGCTGGCAGCAGCGGCCGGAAATGAGGGGAGGGCCTTTTAAAAAGGACCCCAGGAGCTCTCCCCTTTCCCCAAACCCAAGGAAAAGCTCCACCTCCCCGAGTCTCCCCACCATTCACCCCCCACCAAGTGGCAAGGGCAAAGAGCCACTGAAAATAAAATTATATTCAATTTGCCAGGATCGAAAGCCTTTTGAGTTTCACCAATATCTTTTTTTTCTTCTTAGCCCCTACCCACCTCTAGTTCAAAGAGTTAGATTCCCCCCAAGATAGGGATGGGAGTGAGGAGAAAAGTAGGATGTATGAAGCTTGAGTGGAAATAAGTTTTTAAAGAAGTCTGTCTGGGGTTGAGTTGGAGGGCTATGTAACAGTTTTGAGATGTGTGGATTTGCAAGTTCTAGAACTAGCCAGTGGGTAGAAGGTGGGGCAACTCACGGTAGAAAATCTGAGATAAGGGTCAGAAAGTTTGGTTTGGGGATTCAAACCTCAGAGCTGCCTGTAGCCAGTGTGTGACCTTGGGCAAAACATTTCCTCTATTCTAGACTCAGTTATAATGGGAGCAAAAACTCGCCTGCAATTAAACATGAACACGGGTGAGAAAAGGTCTCTATAGGCTGCTCTAGACAAGCAGTGTTTCAAGACTGTGTGTTCACGGAAATGGAATCAAAAGCTAAAAGCTCTTGTTTGTAGATATTTTGATGATGGCTCATTCTGACTGGTGTGAGGTGATACCTCATTGTAGTTTTGATCTGCCTTTCTCTAATAATTAGTGAAGTTGAGCATCTTTTCATGTGCCTCTTGAATGTCTTCTTTGGAGAAATGTCAATTTAGATGGGAGCAAGGTCCGAAAGAGAGGGGATATATGTGTACATATAGCTGATTCACTTCTTTGTACAGCAGAAATTAACACAACACTGAAAAGCAACAATACCCCAGTTAAGAAAACAAAACAAAAACTCTAAAACTAAAAGCTAGCCTTAGCCACAGACTTGGGCTATCGAGTTTGCATACTGTCTCATGGAATCCTTGCTGAGTCCTTGCAGCGTGGGTGCTGATGTTCCCATATTGAAGATGAGCAAACTGAGGCTCAGAGATGTGCAGTGATTTTCCCATGATCACCCAGGAAATACAAAGTCAGGTCTGGAGATGAAGCAGCCTCTTTGCAGGGAGTTGCTATGACTGGTCAGCAAAAGGTGATGAACTTCAGAGCAGGGTAACCATTCTTGTGTTCTTCCTGTGTCAGCTCCTCCCTGCTGGTGGTAGGGGGGAGGCTCTGGCAGAAGACAGAGAAACCCTGTGCTCCCCACACATCCAACTACCTCCCCCGAAGCAGCATCTCAGATTTCCACTGGAATTTCACAGGTAAGTTTACTGAATCTTCACTGTGCCCCACAGGGGAAAGGGTTAGCATTCTGACATCCTTGATGTAGAAGCAAATAAACACCAGCCTCCAGGGAAGGGGCCTGGAACTCACCCATCGGAGAAACATTTGTTCAGCCTCGGTTCTTTCGTCAGAGAGGAGGAGAGAGACGTGGACAGCAATGGTAATAGATACGAATTGACTGCTGAAGGTTACAGATTCGAAATGATTTGCAGGCATGGACTAGGTCTTCTGGGTTCTCTTCTTAGCTCCCATTTTAAAGACGTGAAAACTGAGGCTGAGAGGTAAACACAGCCTGCAAATAGGAAGCGGTAACAATGGAAACACCGAGTCAAGTCTTCAGATTCCAGAAACTGATATTTTTCACTGCTTCCTGGTTCTTCGGCTGGAGTATGGGGGAGATGTTTATATCCTAACTGGGGGAACTATAAATAAGCAAAAATAGATACTTTGAAAGGGTGAAAACAACATGAAGATGATAAAGTAAGCCAGGGTTTCTAAACCTCAGAACTACTGACATTTGGGCTGGATGATTCTCTGTGATGGATGGGGGCAGGGGGCTACCCAGCATCCAGGGAACTCTACTCACTAGGTGTCAGTAGCCAAAGATCGTAAATAAAAAGAATGCAGTCTGTTCCACCTCAAATCTTGCTTCTTACTGGAAGTCTTTTACCATTTTCAACTCTTTCTTCTCTTATTTGCCTTTACATCCCTAAATAATGATCTTCTAGATGCATCAACATTATACATCATAGATTCTTCACTCTGGTAGATTAGGCTTTAACTCATGTAGACCTCATTTTCCTCCCTAGAAGTATTTTTAATTCTTCTGTTGGTTAGAAGAATTTTGTGGCGTTAAGTACTAGACTTATGATTTCTTCTTTTGGAGGGCATATCTTTTTTCTCTCTGTTTTTTTAGCAACTTTATTGAGATAGAACACACATGCCATGCAATTCACCCGCTTCAAGTGTACAGTTCAAGGGCTTTTAACTATACTTATAAAATAGGGCATCCACCTTGGACACCCTTAAGAACATTCTCATTATTCCAAGGAGATGTCACACACCCCTCAGCCAGCCACCACCCTCCATCTCCCCACATACCCTACCCAGCCCTACGCAATCATTAATCTACTTTCTGTCTGGATAGATTTGCCAGTTCTAGACTTTTCATATGAAGGGAATCATATACGTTCATTTGTGATGGGCTTCTTTCACTTAGCATCATGTCTTCAAGGTTCATTCATGTATCAGTACTCCATTTCCTTTTATTGCAGGATAATATTCCATTGTATGGATACACCACATTTGTCTACTGGATATTTGGGTTAGTTCTGGATTTGGCCACTTGAGTAACACTACTGTGAACATTTGTGTACACTTTTTTTGTGGCAACATTTTTTCATGTCTCTTGGGTGTATAGCAGGTTTCCCTGGTGGCTCGGCTGGTAAAGAATCTGCCTGCAATGCAAGAGACCTGGGTTCGATCCCTGTGTTGGGAAGATCCCCTGGAGAAGGGAAACGCTACCCACTCTAGTATTCTGGCCTGGAGAATTCCATGGACTGTAAAGTCCATGGGGTCGCAAAGAGTTGGATATGACTCAGCAACTTTCACTTTCACTTTGGATGTATATATAGATAGGGGTGGAATGTCTGGATCACATGTTTATCCTTTTAAGTAAACGAAGTCCAGCATCTCTGAATTTCATTCTGCATCCTAGAAATGTTAGACCCACTGAACAAGCCTTCAGCTCATGGAAGGACTCTTCAGAGGGGTGTTGCAGAAAATGGACCCTTTCAGCTCTCATTTCTAAGTTTGCTCCTGAATTCATCTTGCATTAACTGAAGTCTCCCATGAATTAACCTGAAGACCTAGAAGCTGTAGGCTCAGAGATAGGTCTGCTGCTGCTGCTGCTGCTGCTAAGTCGCTTCAGTTGTGTCCGACTCTGTGCGACCGAATAGACGGCAGCCCTCCAGGCTCTCCCGTCCCTGGGATTCTCCAGGCAAGAACACTGGAGTGGGTTGCCATTTCCTTCTCCAATGCATGAAAATGAAAAGTGAAAGTGAAGTCGCTCAGTTGTGTCCGACTCTTAGTGACCTCATGGACTGCAGCCTACCAGGCTCCTCCATCCATGGGATTTTCCAGGCAAGAGTACTGGAGTGGGGTGCCATCGCCTTCTCCGAGAGATAGGTCTGCCAAGCCCCTAACCTTGAGCAGGTCCTCCAGCCTCACACCCCCTGGTCTCATATGGTAAGCAGAACTCCAAAATGACCCTCAATATCCCCACCACCTGGTGCACACACCCCTGTAGAATTCTCTCCTCTTGAATGTGGGCAAGATTATAAAATAGGATGAGGTGTCATCCCCGTGATTAGATTACATTATACACAAGAGGGAGGGATTTTGCATGTGTAATTAAAGTCCCTAATCAGTTGATTTGAAGTTAGTCAAAAGGAAGATTATCCTGGGTGGGCCTGACCTGGTCAGGTGGTCTCTTTTAGAAAGAGTCAAGAATCAGCTCACGCTAGTTAGAATGGAAATGCTGGAGAGGGTGTAGGGAAAGGGGAGCCCTCCTAGAATGTTGGTGGGAATGTCAGTTGGTGCAGCCACTCTGGAGAGCAGCATGGAGGTTTCTTGAAAAACTAAAAGCAGAATTACCATATGATCCAGTAATCCCACTCCTGGGCACATATCCAGCGAAAATGCTAAGTCAGAAAGATACATGCACTCCAATGTTCATAGCACAGCTATAGTCAATAATCAAAACATGAAGGAGTTCCCTAGCAGTCCAGCAGTTAGGACTCAGCACTTCCATCACCCCTGCCTGGGTTCAACCCCTGGTCAGGGAACTAAGGTTTTGAAAAGATCACAAGGCAAAAACCACCCCCCCCAAAACAAACAAAAAAAAAACTGCTACAGGAACTTCAGTCACACAACCACAGGAAATGAATTCTATTCAACCTGAGGGAGTGGAAGTGGATCTCTTCCTAATTGAACCTCCAGATGAGGACCCAGCCAGCCGACTTCTTGGTTTCAGGCTTGTAAGACCCTGTTGAACTGTATGAGATTCCACGGTAAACTGTGAGATAGGAAACACGTGTTGTTTTAAGTCCCCGTGCGTGTGGTAACTTGTTATGCAGCACAGGTAAGCAGTATGCCTTGTAAATCACAGGGCACTGTGAAACTCACTGGGGGCCTCCTCAGTGTCTCCCCTCCCCTGCTCCTGACAACCAGCCAGTCCCCGTACATAGACTCGTCTCCCTCCAGGGTCCCTTTTCCTCCTCTCTGACCTGCTCCTGGGTAGACTGTACCATCAGCTCCTACCACTGGTTCCCTTCCCCCGAAGTCCAATTTCCACTTGGCCCCTTTCTAACATTCAGAACTGTCCTTGTTCTTCCTCTGCTCAGAATTCTCCGATGGAACTCTCTTACCCTCAGGGGAAAAAGCTAAGCTCCTCACCTGTGTCCTTCTGCCAAGGTCACCAGTCTCATCTTATGCCACCCCACTGCTGCCTCCTACAAGGTAGCCTTTTAATTTTATTGGCCATGCTGCAAGGCTTGCAGGATCTTAGTTCCCTGACTAGGGATTGAACCCGTGCCCTCAGCAGTGAAAGCACAGACTCCTAACCATTGCACCACCAGGAAACTTCCCAATGCCTACTGCAAGCTGGAGTTGTTTTTCCCTACCGTGTCCCGCTCCTTCATGCTTTCAAGTTTTCTGAGTGTGGCTCCCTTTTCCAGACTCCCTTTCCGTTGCTCATCCATATGACAAACCCTCTACTTGCTCTTAAAGATTCAACTGAGTTGCCTCTTCCTCCAGGAAGCCTTCCCTGACCTCTCAAGGCTGCATCAAGTGTTACAACTGTGCTTCCTCCACGCCTGGTAGTGTTCCCATTAGAGCACAGTCACCCTGCATTGTGACTGGTCCAACGGTCGGGCTCCCGCAGTAGAGCAAGGAGCTGTTCAGGACAAGCAGGGGTCTAGTTCACTCTGGTGTCCCCCAGAACCCAGCCCTGGTAGACAGGAAGCTGCAGTTCACAGATGCAGAATGAATGGATGGATGAAGGAATGAATGAATGACTCAGGGAGCGAGTGGCTGCATATTTCAGGGTCCCTTACCCCCCTAGCAGTCCCTGCCCAAGCCCTCTCCCCCGCCTCACATCCTGAATGTGCTTTTTCCCAGGTGCCTGAGTGTTTCTCATCAACAACAGCTGGGCCTTTTGTGTTTTCTCAAGAGGAACAGAGTGCTGGTGGCGTGTTTCCCCGCTGTACCAGGAAGAGAAGATCAGCGTTTCTAAAACGTCCTCATTCAGGGTGAAGTGGAAATATTCCAGCGCTGGGGAGTCAGGTGGCCCGAGTTCCAATCTTTGCTTTGCCTTGCCTCCCTAAAGGACCCAGAACCAAATTATTGCTCTCTCTGCCCCTTCATCCTCTTGTCTAAGAAGGGATCGAGGGGTGCAAAGTTAGTGATCTCTCTCTCTGGATGGGGTGCTCTAGGGCTGTGATTCGAAAATCACACATCCTTGGGGACCTCCTCGGTGGTCCAGTGGCTAAGACTCTGCCTTTCCACTGCAGGGGGCGCAGGACTCGATCCCTGGTGGGGAAACTCAGATCCCACATACCACATGGCATGGCCAGAAAATAAAAGCTGGGGCTTCTCTGGTAGTCTAGAGGTTAAGAGTCAAATGCAGGGGACATGGGTTTGATCCCTGGTCCAGGAAGATCCCACACGCCATGGAGCAACTAAGCCCATGTACCACAATCACTGAGCCTCTGCTCTTGAGCCAAGGAACCAAAACTACTGAGCCTACACACTGCAACTGCTGAAGCTCACATGCCCTAGAGTCTGTGCTCTGCAACAAGAGAAGCCACCGCAGTGAGAAGCCCGAGGACCGCAAGCAGAGAGTAGCCCCTGCTCGCCACCACTAGGGAAAGCCCAAACACAGCAACAAGGACCCAGTGCAGCCAAAAATACATGAACAAGTAAATCTGTAAAAAACAAAAAAGCAAACAAAAATCCCACACCCAGGAGATTCTGGCAGGGCTCACTTAGTGACTGTGAAGCTCCTGAAATTATGTACAAAACTTTGTAAATATGGATATTGCTTTCTGGGGGGGTTTATCTGGTGTTCAAAGGGATCCCTAATCCCCTATGGGTTGAGTCACTTTTTAAAATTGATTTAGCAAAATATCATTTGTGTTAATAAAAATGAAGGTTAGGGAAAAAAAGCAGGAGAGAACATATAAACAAACAAATAATGTCTAAAGAAGGCTTTTATCCACCCCAGCACTAGTCACTTCTTGGACCAGATCATTCTTTGTTGGTGGGGGACTGTCCTGTGGATTGTAGGCCACTTACCAGCATCCTTGGTCCCACTATATGCCAATAACACCCGCTCCCCAGTTGTGACATCCAAAAATGTCTCCAGACATTGCCGGATGCTCCCTGGAGGCAAAATCACCCTGAGCAGGGAACCGCTGATCTAGAAGAAACTGATAAAAATTGTTCCCCCTGGGGATCAAAACTGGGATTGAGAAAAATGAGAAGAAAGTTATTCTTTTTTCTTTCTATCCTTCTCTGGCTCTTTAAATTTGAAAATCATGACTAAGTATTACATTTGTAATAAAAATGAGTTTATTGTTAAAGTAAATTACCTCCATTCAAGGGACCACTGCACAGCCTTTGAAAAAAAAAAACAGGCCAGTCTCTGCATCTGATATATTGCCTCCATGGCATACAGCAGCAATGATGAAAACTTTTGCCCTCAAAACCCCTCTCTACCCTTAAAAATTGTAGCAGACACCGAAAAATTTTGTTTGTGTCTATCAACATTTAGCATATTCAAAATTCAAGTTCAAAAGATTTTAAAGTATGTATTAAGTAAAATAATAAATTCATCGCAGGCTAGCATAAACAAACTTATTTTAGTGAAAAATAACTATTATGAATACTTGCGTTCACTCAGCCCAGCTGTATCCGACCCTTTGCAACCACACGAACTGTAGCCCGCCAGGCTCCTCTGTCCATGTAATTTTCCAGGCAAGAATACTGGAGTGGGTTCCCATTTCCAACTCCAGGGAATCTTCCCAACCCAGGGACTGAGCCCATGTCTCTTGGGTCTCCTGTATTGGCAGGGGGATTCTTTACCACTGGCCCACAGATTCAGCTGTATGAGGACTCAAACACTGCCTGGTGGCTCAGTGGTAAAGAATCTGCCTGCAAAACAGGAGATACGGGTTCAATCCCTGGGTCGGGAAGATTCTCCTGGAGAAGGAAATGGCAACCTGCTCTGGTATTCTTGCCTGGGAAATCCTATGGATAGATGAAGCTGGAAGCCTGCAGTTCATGGTGTCACAAAAGAGTCAGACATGACTGAGCAACTAAACAACAACAACAATATATATGCTTAAATCTGCGTATAGTATTCTCGAAATTACACAGTAAAAGATGATAATACCTTAGGGCGAAGGGTATTTCTGGATGTCAAGAAGTCAGAAGACAGACTTTTCACAGTATTCCTTTCAAAAAAATAAATCTTTATGGAATCCTATTGTATTTTTCAAATGTAAAATTTGAACCACCAAAAACATTAGCTTAATTTTTTATTTTAACGAACATGGACTTCTTGTTGTTAAGTTCCAGACAAAACTCAGCAGATAACCTCAGCGCTTGCACCAACTGCTAATCCTGCACGCAAGACAGACAGCACGAAACGAACAGGATGGCAGACAGCACCAATCGATGGCGGACAGTCTTTCCCACTGAGCAAATCCTTCTCAACTCTGTGCTTCCAAGTGGCCATTAGGAATCAATTCATCTTGATGAAAAAGCCAAAACGCATTTGCCGTTCCCAATTCTTGAGCATGACCTCCAGAAATTCCTGAAATCATTGAAAATGACTCAGAGTATTTCCCTCAGGGAGTCTGATCCTGCTGACTCTTAATTCTCTCCTGCTAACCTACCCCCACCACTGTCTCTGTTCCCGAGGGATTTCGGGATTTGGAGTTCTGCTACCCCACCCCCCTCCTCGTTTCTTTCTTTTTTTTTTTTTTAAACAGAAAAAGAAACAGAAGCCCCAGAGATTAAAAGACTCGCTCAAGGTCACAGAATGAGTTTGCATCAAATTTGAAGTAAAATATAGCAGCTTCGAGAGTAGATGCTGGAATTTGGCAGAACTGGTTGTGAATGCTCCCTCACATCCTTCCAGCTGGGTGACCTTACCTCACAGTCTCAGTTTCCCCATCCTCAAAATGGGGCTCTTTGGAATGCCTCGCTTAGAGGATGTCTGGGAGAAACCAATGAGCTGATAAATGAAAAGGGCTCCGCACAGCATCTGACACCTAATGGCAGCTTGATCAATGGGATCGTGGCCATTATAGGATGTGGTAGAGGCTGCAAAAGTTGTTCTGATTATCCCCTAGAGGCTAAATCTAGGAGAGCTGAGGAATCCAAGTGCTAGAACTGTGTTTCCTTTTCAGTATATTTCAAGAATAAGCTTATCAAGCATTTAGGCTATTTTCAATTCCTCAGTGTAGTAGGTGGGATCACAGACCTTGGAGCCCACTTTGAGCCTCCGTCCATCACCTGTAAAATGTGGGTGTCTGTGCCGTACCTAAAGGGTTGCTGGGAACGTCTCCTGAGATCAGGGATGGCAGCAAAGTGTGTGGCTTTCCATACAGAGTAGATACAACAGATGATAGTGGTTATCTCTCAATAGCGTCACCAAGCATTAGGAAAAGCCCCTGCTCCTTGGTGCAAAAGGAAGGAAGCTTAATTTTTGGAACCAGATGAACCTAGTTCCAACTCCCGGCTCTGCCAGTTTCCACCTGTGTGACCCTGGGTGAATCATTTCACCTCTGTGGACCCAGCTGCAAAAGGAATCCAATAAACTCAATGTGCAAGCTTGGGGAGGAAATTAAATGAAGCAGGGAATGCTCTGGCTGGCCATCGCTGGTTAGGGCACTGCAGAGAGCATGTCCTGGTGGAGAACTAAGATGCCCCCATGCACTGGGGCACAACCAAAAGAAAAGAACAACTTGTTTAAAACGAAGCAAGGAAAGTGAGTAATAGTAACAGTTCTGTAAGTGGTCATTATCACGCATGCTGTGTGCTCAGTCATGTCTGACTCTGTGCGACCCGTGGACTATAGCCCACCAGATTCCTCTGTCCATGAGAATCTCCAGGCAAGAATACTGAAGTGGGTTGCCATGCCCTCCTCCAGGGGATCTTCTCAATCCAGGGATCAAATCCATGTCTCCTGCAGCTCGTGCATTGGCAGGTGAATTCTTTACTACTTAGCCACCTGGGAAGCCCTGGTCAGTGATACCAAGAGTTAACTTTTACTGATCCTGACCTGTGTCATTTGCTGTCCTACACGCTTTACATGGACTGAATTATAAAGTGCGACTGTTAATAACTGTGCTGATTAAGCAGTTTAAGAAACAACTAACTTTATTCTGTAGCACCTCCCCCCCGCCCCCCGCACCACACACACACATATACCCTCTAGAGACCTAGACTCGTTCTCTGTATCCAATACCCCCAACCCCGGATAGGCAGAGACGTGTTTGAAATAAAGTTTATTGACGTTTCTGTCGGTATTTACATATGATACACGGTAAATAACAGAGCCAGGCCCCCCCACCCCTCCCCCATCTCCAAAGCCCCCCTCCCCCCAGCCTCGTTAAAAATCTTTGCGTAAAGACAGGTTAACTGCTGCCGTCCCCCCTCCCCCCTCCCACCTAAGATGCAAACTAAAAACCCCCCAACCCTCCCCTGCCCCCCTCCCCCCACCCAGGGGGCCTTTCTGGTTCCGTGTACAACACTGTGCTACCTCGCCCCTCCTCCCCTAATAAGAGAGTGGGTGAGTTTCTGGTGAACCCCCACCCCCACCCCAATCTGTCCTAGGAGGCGGACGGACCCTTGAAAGAGGCCAGAGTTGGGGGATCTGAGATGGGGAGGAGGACTTCAATGAAGGGGGAGGTGCCAGAAAATGGAAGACTTCGAGGTTTGGGGGGTGTCGACCCCCGCTACTGCCTCTCCCTCCCACGACGGGGCCTCGAGGGGGAAGAGGCGAGCACAGGCGTGGAATTGGCGTGGAGGACTTTCCTCCACCCTAGGGTCTCCATTCTTGTCGCGTGGTGTGTGGGGGCTGGATACACCTAGGGGGGCTTTGGATGAACGGGTGGTGAGGAGGCCAGGAGACAGGGGAGGAAGAGGAAGAAAAAAGAAGCCAAGGTCAGCTGAGAGAGAGCGAGAAAATCCGTTAAAGAGCGCCCTTGAAAAGGCAGGTAGCCTTCAGAAGGCTGAGACGTGTCCAGCAGGTGAGACAGAACGGGGTCTCCCTTGTGTGGGGAGGAGGGCGGGGGAGGCCAGGTTAACCATACCCGTTTATGGTTAACCATCCCCATACTAGAGATGGGGTAGGGGTGTGGGGTGGAGTAAGAAGGGCCTCCCCCTCTGCACTCACTGCACGCAAGGACCATGAAGGTCTGGAGGTGAGACTGGGCCAAGTAAGAGGCTAGCTGAGGCAGAGAGGAGAAGAGGATGTTTGGCATTCCTGGCGGCTGCCGGAACCTACTCTCCAGCCCAGAGCCCCCAGCCGAGGCGAAAGGTAACTGGTGCTGTTTGCACGGAGGTGGACGCGCTCGGCTGCTGCACTCGAAGAACCCGGGACCTGGGAGTCTTTTGACTGGGGGGCGGGTCCTAAGGGAAGGGGCGTGTCTTCCAGGAGGAGGAGGAGTCTGGAAGTGGAAAGAGGGCGGGGCTACGGCGGCGGGGCGGGGCGGGGCTAACGCGCAGTTTCTTCCCCGGGGGACAAGGTGTCCTCGGGACTTGCTCTGGAGCCGCGCGGTGGCAACGAGACCCGTGAGGAGGAGGAGGAGGAGGAGGAGGAGGAGGAGGAGGAGGAGGAGGAGGAGGAGGAGGAAGAGGAAGAGGAGGCGGGGCGCTCCGGGGGCGGGGCCTCAGCAGGGCGAGGTGGAGATGTGGAGGTGGTCGGGGTACTTGATGGCGGGAGGGTAGTTCTGCGTCATCTGTATGGACACATCGCTGGAGATGTCGGAGGGGCTGCGGCCACGGCGCCACGCCTCGGGCTGCAGAAACTGGCCCGAGTAGTCTGAGCAGTCGCTGAGACGCGGGCGGTAGAAGGCCGGGTGCGGGCGGTACATCTCCTCCTCCGCGTAGCGCTTGGTGAACAAGTACACGGACATCACGCCAGCTCCCTGCGCCAAGGCAAGACCAGAGTCCCCGCGGCTGGCCCCGGGCGCGCCGCCCCAAGGCCAGGCCCGCCGGCCCCGCTCTCCCAGGACCCGGGATTCCAGGCCTCCAGCTTCCTCCTTTTCCAAAAGCCAGGATTAGGGGCCTGGCCTCCTCCTCCCTTCCCACAGCCCCTCCCCCCCCCCCCCCATCCCAGGAGTCAGAGTCCCCGGCTTCATCCTCCAGAGATCTGGGAGTCCAGGGCCCCCCCTTCTCCCCTGGAACCCCAGGAGTTGGAGCTCCCAGACCCTCCTCCTCCAGGACCTGGGGGCTAGGACCTCAGCCACCACCTCCTTTTAATCCACAGTCTAACCCACAGCCTCCTCTTCCTCCTGGACCCAGGAATCACACACGCCCCTGCCACCGGTCCCCATTCAAAACTCTGAAGTCTGGGCCCCACAGACATCACCTCTTTGAGTAGGAAGGAGGATGCAGCGAAGGCAAAAGACCACCCGTAGCGATAGTGGAAATACTGCTCCGAGCTGCTGGGCCTGTTCATGACCTCATCGTTGATGCTGGAAATGTAAAGAACCAAGCCCACCACCAAGGAGAGGCCTGGGAGAGTAGAGGGATGCCCTTGGTCCACTAGCAGTGGACCCCTTTCCCCAGCCCCAGGCCCCTGCATCCCACTGCCATCTTCTCCTCCCACCCCCCATCCCATTCTATCCTGGACTGTGCTGTGCTTAGTCACTCAGTTGTGTCCGACTCTTTGCGACCCCATGGACTGTTGCCCACCAGGCTCCTCTGTCCGTGGGGATTCTCCAAACAAGAATACTGGAGTGGGTTGCTATGCCCCTCTCCAGAGGATCATCCCAACTCAGGGATGGAACCCAGGTCTCCCACATTGCAGGTGGATTCTTTACTGTCTGAACCACCAGGGAAGCCCAAGACTACTGGAGTGGGTAGCCTATCCCTTCTTCAGGGGAATTTCTTGAGCTGGAGTCTCCTGCATTGCAGGTGGATTCTTTACAGTCTGAGCTACCTGGGAAGCTCCCATCAATTGAAGTCCCTTGTGGGCTCGTCCTGGGCTGGGTGCAGGGAGTCTAGAGGTAAATCAACAGCCTCCTCCTCCTTCCCCCCACCCCTGCATCCCTAATCTGCCATCCAGGGCTCACAGTGCAGTTGGGGAAGGCAAATGTGGACACTGGTCAGCAGTCACATCCATGGTGACAGTACTGTAAGGGAAATGGTGGCACAGGGACTACCCTAGCAGCCCAGTGGCTAAGACTCCGAACTTCCGTTGAGGGGGTGCTGGTTTGATCCCTGGTCAGAGAACAAAGATCTCACATACTGTGTGGTGCACCAGAAAAATTAATTAAAAAAATTTGCAGATGAAATAATAGCATAAAGTTCCATGGGTCCAGAAAAGGCACCAAAGCCACCTGGAGGCAGGGGTGGAGGGAGTCAAGAAAAGTTTCCTGGAAGCTGGATTTTGTCCTAAATCCCAAAGGATGAGGCCCAGGGAAGAATGCAGGAATACCTCGATACCACGCCATGCACGGCAGAGGGACTGGCATTGTTCTAACCAGAATTAGAGGGGGAATGCTGAACTGATCCATCCATGCAGCTCAAAAACATGGCCTACAGCCACCAGAAAGGAAGCCAGAGAAGGTTGGGCAGGGGCATTGCCATGATGAGCCTCAAGTGCCAGTCTGAGGAGCTTAGCATTGATGGCAAGGGCACTAGGGAGCCATGGAATGTTGGGAAGAGAGAGAGGACAGGGCCAGACTGCAGTGTTAGAAGATCCTTTGGGGGCTGATGGGTTGTGGGAAGGGACTGGAGGGGAGAAATGCTGGAGCTGTGATAGGCCCAAGGCTGGGGAGGATGAAGCAGAACTGAGGCTGTATAGATAATAACGTCAACAACAATAATAGCAGCTGCTTGTGTAGGTCTTGCTCTGTGCCAGGCACCATTCTAAGTGTCTTATATGCATTAACTCATTCAAACTTCACAATAACACTTTCAAGTAGGTACCACTTTTATCTCTGTTTAGAGTTGAGGATACCGAGGTACAGGGAGAAAATGGAGAGAAGAAGTCTCATTTGAGAATTTTTAAGAGGCAAGTCTCACTTCCTCAAGCTGAACTTTCTTTTTCTAGCATATATATGTATATAAAATAAACATATATATTTTATATGAGCAGCATGGGGGTTCTTAGTTCCCTGACCAGGGATTGAACCCATGCCCTGTACATTGGAACTTGGAGTCAACCATTTGACCATCAGGGAAGCCCCAAGGTGAACTTTCTTTTAAACAGTAGCACAAGGGTGGCTTGCAATGGGTGTGTGCTCAGTTGTGTCTCACTCTTGGCAACCCTGTAGCCCACCAGGTTCCTCTGTCCATGGGATTTTCCAGGCAAGAATGCTGGAATGGGTTGCCATTTCCAGGGGATCTTCCTGACCCAGGGATTGAACTCGTGTCTCCTGTGTCTCCTGCCTTGGCAGGTGGATTCTCTACTGC
Source organism: Bubalus bubalis (assembly GCF_019923935.1). NCBI lineage: Eukaryota > Metazoa > Chordata > Mammalia > Artiodactyla > Bovidae > Bubalus > Bubalus bubalis. The sequence goes on along the minus strand of NC_059174.1, from coordinate 61,521,902 downwards.
TGTGCCACATAGGAATCTGTTAAAGGTGGCTTAAGGAATCAGTAAAATCCCCAGCCCTAAATTAATCTCCATAATCCTCATTAGCACCTTCCCCTAGAATCCTATTACACAAACAAACATCTGTGTGCCCATCACCCAGAATAAATCTGAATTCCTTCCATTGCCTACGAAAGGGGTTAGCAAAAAACGACCCCCCACCCCGACCCCGACCCAGGGCTAAATCCAGCCCACCTCCTTTTTCTGTATGGTCTACTAGCTAAGAATGACTTTTACATGATTAAGTGGTTGAAAAAAAATCAAAAGAAGAGTATTTTATGGCACGTAAAAAGTATCAGAATTTCATTTGGCAGTTCCTCAAAGCATTAAAGATAGAATTACCATATGACCCAGCGATTCCACTCCTAGGTATTTAGCCGAGAGAACTGGAAACATATGCTCACACAAAAACTTGTGCAGGAATGTTTGCAGCAGCATTATTCATAATAGCCAAAACGTGGAAACAGCCCAAACGTCTATCAACTGCATGGATAAACAAAATGTGGTATAGCCATATAAAGGAATAGTATTCAGCCAAAAAAAGGAATGAAGTGCTGATTTATACTGCCACGTGGTGGAACCTAGAAAATATGCTAAGTGAAAGAAGCTAGATGCAGAAGACCACATATTGTACGCTTCCATTTATAGGAAATGTCCAAAATAGGCAAATCCATAGACAGAGAAAGTAGATCAGGACTTCCCTGGTGGCTTAGTGGTGAAGAATCTGCCTGCCCATGCAGGTGACACAGGTTTCGTCCCTGACCTGGGAAGATTCCGCATGCCACGGGGCAACTAAGCCTGTGCGCCATGACTACTGAGTCCAGGCCCCAGAGTGCATGCTCTGCACAAGAGAAACCACCACTCTGTCAAGCCTGAGCAGCACAACTGGAGTGGAGCACCCACTCATTGCAACTAGTGAAAGCCTGTGCCCAGCAACAGCTACAGCCCATAGGGTCACCAAGAGTCAGACATGACTGAAGCGACTTAGCACGCACGCACACAATGATATTAGGATGCAGGCAAGCATCATCAGTGGTCGTTAAAGCACTGAATGACAGAATCTTCTTGTGGAATATCTATTCATTACAAAGATACTTTGGAAATATCATAAAGGAGCCTGAAAGATACCCTTTGAACCAAGGACCTGCAGCTAACATCACCAACAGTGGGACAAAGGGACACCCCGACCTCCTGCTGGGCTCGTGCCACTACTTCATTTATGCAGTGTCCCTGCTGGAAATGTGTAACCTGGATCTACTCCAGGAGAAAATGTGGGGCGTTTTACAAACACCGGCTGCATTCTTCAAAAATAAACGTCAACATGAAAGATTTTTTTTAAGGCATAGGAACTATATAAAAGATGAAAGGAGACGAAAGAGACACATCAAGGAAATGCAGAGGGGAATCCTAGCCTGGATCCCGAATCAGGGGAAAAACGGACTATAAAAGGCAGTGTGGGGACTTCCCTGATGGTCCAGTGGTTAAGACTCTGTGCTTCCACTGCAGGGAGCTTGGGTTCGATCCCTGGTCAGGGAACTGGGATCCCACAGGCCCCAGGGTGCAGCCAATGGGGAAAAAAAAAAGGAGTGTGGGTTCTGTGGGGCAACTAAGCCCGTGCATCACAACTTCTGAAGCCTGAGAGCCTAGAGCGCATGCTCCGAAACAGGAGCAGCCCCCGCGATGAGAGGTCTGTGCACCGCACCTAGTGAGGAGCCCTGGCTTGCCACAGCTAGAGAAAGCCTGCCAGCGGCAACCAAGACTGAGAGCGGCCAAAAATGTTTAAAATATCAAAAAGGGCAGAGTGCCGACAATTGATGAAATTTGAATACGGATTGTGTATTAGCTGTAAAATTGTATTAATGTTCAACTTCCTGAATTGGATGATGGTGCTATGCTTAGGAAAGGAAATATACTTGTCCTTAGGAGATATCTGATCTGATTTATTTAAGAGTGAAGTGTTTCTAGTTGTGTAAAATGGATAGTTGGTGAGAAGATGCTGTGTGGCACAGGGGGCCCTGGGTGCTCTGGGATGACCTAGAGGGATGGGATGAGGGGACAGGAGGGAAGCTCAGAAGGGAGGGGATATATGTATAATTATGGCTGATTGTCATTGTTGTATGGCAGAAACCAACACAACATTGTAAAAATTAAAAAATATTTAAAAGGGTGAGGTGTTTGTAATTTATGTTCAAGTGGTTATCTATGATAATAAATGTATTAATAATATATAGATATATACCCATATACACACATACACTCTAATACTTTGGCCACCTGATGTGAAGAACTGACTCACTGGAAAAGACCCTGATGCTGGGAAAGATTGAGGGCAGGAGGAGAAGGGGACGACAGAGGATGAGATGGCTGGATGGCATCACAGACTCCATGGACATGAGTTTGAGTAAACTCTGGGAGTTGGTGATGGACAGGGAAGCCTGGCGTGCTGCAGTCCATGGGGTCACAAAGAGTCGGACACGACTGAATGACTGAACTGAACTGACCTATATACACATAAGATAGAGAAAAAGACAAAGGTGGCAAAGTGTTAAAAATTGGTCCAGGTGAAAAACATGAGAATTCTTTGTGCTGTTCTTGCAACTTTTCTGTATGTTTAAAAATTTGCCAAAACAACAAATTTTAAAAAAATAGGCATCCCCAAACAGGAATTCCACCCCCCGAAGACTCAAAAGTGTTACCCTGCAAATGGTTTACTCATCATAAAGAGAAAAATGTGCCTTTCCAATGGAGAGCTCTAATGAACACCCCCTTTACCAAGGGGTCAAACATTTTCCCACTCCTGGTGGGAACAACTTGACATTTGCTACCTGAAGTGATGGGCTATAAAGAATACGGCACCACTTCTAAATCTTACCAAACCTATTTAGCTAGAATCTAATCAAGTCTCTACCTTGGACATAACTGCCCGTTACAGAAAATACAAAGGAAGAGGAAGAAGTCAAATGATGCCATGGGGAAACAATCAAACAGATGCAGGATGTGGGGTGTTCTGCAGGACATCCTGTCTTGTAGATTTAAAAAGGACAATGGTATGAGCCAAGTTATAATACTTAAGCCAGTGATTAATCTTAACATCTCAAAAAGAGAGGCAAACAGATAGTATTATGTCTCCTGATGCAATGCAATAGGACTTAATAACACCACCTATCTATGAGGTATTTTTGCCCCCCCACTCCCAAAGTCAAACCTGGATCTGAGCTACAATTTTACAGAAAAACACAGAGTGGATGGATATATTAAAATCACAACACAAAGACACAACAGAAAGATCAAAAGTGTGGAGATTATATGAGGCAAATGACTAGATGTCTTCAAATGAATGGCAAGAAAAAAACAGAAGGAGAGGGACTATTAGAGATTAAAAGAGGCTTCAGAGATCTATCAACTAAATGCACAGTGGTATTTGGATCCTGGTTTCCAACACACTAATTGTAAAAATTTTTTAAAAGGCATTTATGAGACAAGTGGGGAAGTTGAACTCTGGCTAGATATTAATTTATATTAAGCAGCTATTCTTCATTATTTGGGCAGATAATGGCACTGTGGCTATGTTAAATAACAAAGTACTAATTTCTCAGAGATATGCTGAAATATTAGTGGATAAGATGATTTAATGCTGGAGACTGACTTTAAAATTCTGTAGTGAAGTGCAGAAGGGAGATATGGCAAGTTTGACTAAAAAAAGACTCACCATATGTTGATAATTGTTGAAACTGAGTGAAGGGTACATGGCACACTATACTATCCTTTCTATATTTTCATAATGAAATATATTTTGAAAGTCAGTGTTGTAAAAAATATAGTATGGGAACTAGTCTAGACTAAAAGAGAAATTAACTAAATGCAGTGCATAAACTTAGATTGAATCCTGCTTCTGGGGGAAAAGCTATAAAAGGCATTCTTAGAATGACTAGGACAGTTTGAAAATGGAATGGATTGTGGTATGGACTTATTGTAAAATTTCTAGGTTTAATAATGGTCTTGTAGTTATGTAGAAAAATGCCATCACTGTTAAGAGATGCATATTAAAATGCTTAGTGATGCCTGCAACTTACTTTCAAGTGGTAAAGTTAAAACAGAGTGCTTGTGTGCTCAGTTGCTACAGTCATGTCCAACTCAGTGAGACCCCGTGGACTGTAGCCCACCAGGTTCCTCTGTCCCTGGGATTCTCCAGGCAAGAACACTGGACTGGGTTGCCATTTCCTTCTCCAGGGGATCTTCCCGACCCATAGATTGAACACGTGTCTCTTCCATCTACCTGCATTGGCAGGTGGGTTCTTTACCACTAGTGCCACCCGGGAAGCCCAGAGGAGTCCTTTTAATCCCACCCCCCTCATCCAAGAAGGATGGTCAGTTATCAAGTCATGTCTATTTTCCTTCCTAAATTTCTCATAAATCTAAAATCCCTTTTACGTCCCCAAGTCCTCTAATCCAGCTGAGGCTTATTCCCTGTGCCTGTCCCGTTGCCTTCAAACCTGTCTCCCTATTTTAGATACTGTTGTTTCTTTCTTTTCTTATTTTTGCCACACTTCGAGGCATGTGGGATCTTAGTTCCCCAACTAGGGATCGATCCCACACGCCTTGCATTGGGAGGTGGAGTCTTAACCTCTGGACCACCAGGGAAGTCCTGTATGTTTTTGTTTTGTTTCAGATACTGGCTCTTTCTAAAAACCCATACCAGGGAGGTCCCTAGCAGTCCAGTGGTTAGGATTCTGCCCTACCACTGCAAGTTGCCTGGGTTCCATCCCTGGCCTAAATAATTAAATAAAACCCATATCAGACTCTGTCTTTCTCTTGTCAAAATCCTTTCCCAGCGCTCTACGATCCATGGGAGAAAGAATTCATTCCTCAGTCTGATTATCCAAGCTGTCTTTGATCTGAAAACCTGCCAACCACTCCTGCGTCACTCAAGTCCCTGTTTCATATTTCAGTTCTAAAAGACATTCTCCCTACAGAGAGTCAGGAGCAGGGTTGATGAGAAGGAAACAAATGTTTCTCAAGAGAAGGAGCTTTTTGTTGTTGCTTTTGCTCTTGTTTTTGTTTTTAGTGATTGAAAGTTATCTAAACACAATGTCAGAAGCTGTTCTTGTCATTCTTTCTCCTTCCTGGGCATTTTATGGCAACTCTGGTTCTCTAAAAATAACCTTCTTTTCTCTTTTTTCTCCTCCCCCTTTCTCTCTCTCCCATCCCTCGTCCTTTCTCTGTAATCCAGTCTTCTCTCCCCCCACTCCACTACATCTGCTTCAGAATTCTTAGAGCACAGAAGGCAAGAATCACCTACATTCCAAGCTGAATAGGAACAACCTGGATTTAGAACAAAGAATTTCAGGACCATGGAGAGCTACACGGGCGGCTACCTCAGTCTTACCGCTTTCTAGAGTCTTAACACACGCTGTGAAATGCATGTCTGTACCAGGCACTTTTCTTTCTTTACTTGAAAAGCTCCCCCTCGCCCTTTCTGCATCAATTTAGATGTCACCTGCTCTTGAAATTCTGGTCACTCCCACCCTCTCCAGCATTCTATTCTGTCTGCTTAAAGCAGCTTCCCTTTTCTCAGAATGCCTTGAACTTTCTTTATCAGGGATCTCTTCTACCAATACTTCATTATGGAACTTTATACCAGCAACTCATCTAGGCTCTGAAGATACAAGCATGAGCATGTCTCTGCCTTTTATTTATCTATTCATTTGGCTGCGCTGGGTCTTAGTTGTGGCACTTGGGCTCTTTCCTTAGTTACAGCTTGTGAACTCTTAGTTGCAGCGTGTGAAATCTAGTTCCCTGGACAAGGATCAAACCCAGGCCCCCTGCACCGGGAGTGTAACGTCTTAGCCGCTGGATCACCAGGGAAGTCCCTTCCTGTCTTTTGGAGTTTACATTCTGGAAGAAGGAGGCAGAAAATGAATAAGATGACGCTAGCAATAAGTGCTATGAAGCAAATATCAAATAGGGAAGGCGATGGGTAGTATAGTGGGGGCAAAGCAACCTTGGATACCATTGTCAGAGAAAGAAAATCTGAAGAGGAAAAGTTGGGGAATTAGGAGAAAGAGACTTCCAAGCATGGAGGGTTAATGATTGTAAAAGTGAGGTTGAGATTAGCATTTTCAAGGGCGATGCAGCAACGGAGAGAGTGTTAGTGAGTTAGGAAAAATGAGACCAGAAGTCTAAGCAGTAGCCAAATCATGTAAGACCTTGTAAGTCAGTGTGAGGAGTTGGGATGTATTCTAAGTGCAATGGAAATGCATCGAGACACTGAAGGGATTTAAGTGTTGTGTGACCAGCATCGAAAGGCATGTAGCTGGGAGCTGTTTTGTGGCTGACTGCATGAAGACTGCCATTTAAGATTCAGCATGTCACCAGTGCTCAGTAAGGGCATGGCGTAGAAGATGTTTCTGCAACTGTTTGATGAGTGAGTGAATGAAAGAGCAGACACATGGAACATGTTTGAGGAGCAGGGGTTAATGTGAGCCAGGCGCGGGAAGCTTGCCTCATCTGACCTGGAAAAAGAAAGCCAATGTCACTCCAGCCTCCTCCCCCTACTCTCACCAATCATACCCAGTCAGTCATCTGGTTCTATTGATTCTTCTGTCAACATCCTTCTTTCTCAAAGCCATCCAGTCACCTTTATCCTCCCATCTCCCTCCCCAGCTAGAACCTTATCTGCTCCTGCCTGGACTACTGCATATGCTTCTTCCCTTTCAAATCTCTTTCCTTTTAGTCCATTCCAACACAGGTCCCTGAGGGATCATCGACACCCTATCCCTTTCCTTCCCAAGCCCTCCCACCACTTTCTCCAAAACTGAATGTTACCTCACCATTTACCAGACCTTGGTCAACCCTTGTCTCTTTCTAAGTCTCAGTTTCCTCATTGGGAACATGAGGTGGTTGCACTACTACATTCCACTCCAAGATCTAAAACACTGGTACTATTTCCACCCTTTCCTTTCTTTCTTTCTTTTGCTAGCTGGGTCTTAGATGTACATGTGGGATCTTTGATCTTCGTTGCTGGCTCGTGGGATCTAGTTCCCTGACCAGGGATGGAACCCTGGGCCCCCAGCACTGGGACTGTAGAGTCTTAGCCACTGGACAACCAGGGAAGTCCCCAGCCTTTCCTCTCTTTTAATCCCCTTTGTCTTTATGACTATTAATTGTGGTGGAGCAGTAGAACGCCAGAGTGAAAGACCGGTCTGGAATCCTGCTTCTACTGTGGAGCAGCTCAACTTCTGAGTGCTTTCCGTTTCCTCAAATGGAAAATGGGAATAAAAATAGCATCTGCCTTAGGAGGTGAAGAAAAAGAAATAACTTAATTTGCACAAAGCACTTAGAACTTCCCCAAACCGTGGCACTCAATTAACTGTTTTCTATTATGGTTGCTGTTGCTACTACTACTATTCATGTACATATGTGAGCATGTGTTTATTTATTTAAAACTGCCACGTGCTGAGCACTTACTGCTATAAACCAGGCCCTGGGTTGGGCCTTCACATCCATAATCTAGACCAGGGGTCAGAAAACTACTATTGGTCCCACTGCCTGTTTTTGTACAGTTTGCAAACGAAGTGTGGTTTTTACTTTTTTTTTTTAATGGTCAGAAAAAAAAAAAGACAAAAGAAGAATAAAATTTCATGGTCCATGAAAACTATATTGAATTCAAATTTCAGGCTCTTTAAATAGGATTACTGGAACACAGCTAGGCCCACTGCTTCCTCTCTGGTTGCTTTGGCACACCAACAAAGCCTAGACTATTTACTGTCTGGCCCTGAGCAAAAAGTTTTCCCACCCCTGACCAAGGTTGCCCAGTCAACAGCTCCAGAAAGGAAGGCTGCAGCTCACACAGTGTCAGGATTTTAACCCAGGTCTTTCTAGGTTCATAGCAGCATGAACCTTCAGCCGCTACAGGCTGCAACCTTGGCTACCTTGGGTAGGGTGCATAGATCATAGTGTATGAAATGAAGTTCAGGAAGTGGGGTTCGATCCCCCTAAATTACTCTATTGTTACATCAGAGGCCTGATTTCCAGCCGTGTCGGCACCAACTGATACTTAAGTTGACCTTGGGAAGTCAGGTCCTGATGCATTGGTATAAGCATGGCCTTGGGGATGAGAACACCCTTGATTCTAGTGCGAGCGCTGTCATTTATCAGCTTTATCGCCTCTTTGGTTTCCACTTCTGTAAATCACAAACAATAGGATTTTCCTTCGAACATTTCAGGTGGGTTGAATCAAAGTCCCCATGCTCCCTATCCTTGCCCCACTTTCTGTCTCTCTAGGCTACAATTTTTCCACCTGACACTCTGAAATGGTGATATGATACATGTCTTATTTTAGCTTGGTGTCTGGCTCCGCATGCTGTGATTCAAGTTTGCACGGAGGTTGCACCCTGCTTTCCTGGGGAAGAGGTCTTGTCAGGTTAGGTTGGAGGCATGGGGGAGGTTTAGCCCAGAGAAAGCTGGATGAGGAGCAGGGAGGAGACTGGGGGAGGGGATTTTTGAAGACCCATCTCCAATCATCTGCAGAGCCAACTCCAAAGAGGTGGCTGAGTGCAGGCCCCAGGGGATGTAACGGGAGTGAGACGTACAGCGGGCTTTGTTCATAAAATATCAACTGAATTAAAAGGGCCCCAACGGAGTTTAATTAAATCATGTTGAAGTAATTCGAATTGAACTAAAGAACTGAGTCAGAATAGATTGGGGTCAGTTGGGCCAGATTGATGGAGTTAAGTGTGTCAGAGCAGAGGTGACCTGACCTGAGCCGAGTTAGACTGATTGGACTGGACTGAACTAAAATTTGGAGGAGGGGAACACTTCAGAAAGAGCTCTCCTCTGGAGCTCAGGACACTTGAGTCCCTGGGGAACCAGCTTATACTGGGATCTCAGGCAACTCCCTGCACAATTTCGAGACCCGGTATCCCTATTTTATCAAATTAGGTCTAATAATACCTCCCGGACAGAGATGTTATGAGAAGTTTATGAGATTGCTCATGCTAAAGAGACTTAGATCTCAAAAGAAAAGATAACTATAAAGAAACATTGAACTCTAGCTAATGACAGGCATGGTAAAGAATCTAGAGTCAAGTGTACTGATGCCTGCAGCTTGCTCTGAAATTCATTTTTTTTTTTTTTAAAGTTTATTTGTCTGCATCAGATCTTAATTGCAGCATGTGGGATCTAGTTCCCTGACCAGGATTGAACCTGGGGCCCTCTGCATTGGAAGCATGGAATTATAGCCACTGGACCACCAGGGAAGTCCCTGAAATTCATTTTTAAATGATAATAAAATAGACGGATGGATGGGTAGAAAGATAGATAGATGGACAGATACAGGATAAAGCAAATCCCGTGACATGGTAATGATCAACTCTAAGTGGTGGGTACAGGGTTCTTTCGACTTTTCTGTTTGAAAAATGTTCCAGTAATACGTTGCACAGAACATAAAGAGCCTTGCAAACTGTTAATTGCTAAAATATCAGGAGTGGTTAAAAATACAGCCTCTGGAGGCGAAATGTGTGTGGTTGAGTCCCATCTCTGCCTCTCACTGGTTGTATGGCCCTGACTTCATTCCGCTGAGTGTTTGTTTCCATAACTGTAAAATGGGGTTATTAATAGCATTTGCTTCACAAGGTGGTTGTATCAGAACAGAGCCTGGCACCCAGTTAGCACCCAAGAAGCGCTTGCTGAGAAATGCTCCATTCCACAGAGCAGCAAAGTGGGGCTTGGAGACGTTCTGCAATTCCTTCAGGATTACCCAGCAAGGAAGTAGTGGTCTTATTGGAAGAGGAGCCCCAGGTTCCTGGTACCTGAAATGGTTCTGCAGCCTGTCAGTCCTTTCCTTGGGCTTACCCGAGAGGATGAAGAAGATGCCGGAAACGAAGGCCAGAATGGTCCTCTGCGGGCGGATGTGGCCAATGTTGCTGATGACGAAGGCGGTGAACACGAGGAAGAGGCTGACCATGGGGAAGGGGGTGGCTGTGCGCACTGTCTCTGGGGGAGGGGTAGGAAGAAAGACAGAGGTGAGGGGGGGCTCTCTGGGGGTTGCCTCTGAATCCTCCTCATCTCTGCACCCCCACGCCCTTTCTGAAACTTCCACTGCTGGCCCCGCCCCCTCACCCAGACCACACCTCCTTGGCTTGACCCCACCCCTTAGCTTCTGACTCCACCCACTCCCGGGCTCCGCCCCTTCGACCTGGCCCCACCTCCTCACGCACCTACTCTGCCTGCTTTCAAGTCTGCACGCCTTCCCTTCCACTCCATCCCTTCTCTTGTGTGCGCAACTCTATGCGACCCCATGGGCTGTAGCCTGCCAGGTTTCTCCCTCCAAAGGATTTCCCAGGCAAGAATACTGGAGCGGGTTGCCATTTCCTCCTCCAGGGGATCTTCCCGACCCAGGGAATGAACCCATATCTCTAAGTCTCCTGCATTGGCAGGCGGGTTCTTTACCACTAGCGCCAACTGGCCTGCCCTTTTCCCCAGGACCCACCCTGTCACCCTGCCCCTTGGTTGCCTAACCCTCCCAGCCCCATGCTCAGAATATTCCCCTCACTCAGAATATTCTCCGTGTTTTCCGTCACCAAGTTGATCTCCGGTTCAAGGAAATATTCTGAGGCCACGCAGCGACCCTTTTCCCGGCCTGGGGGGAAGATAAGAAGGCAGGGCGGTCAGGGGCAGGACGCACAGTCAAAAGACCCCAGGATGGGAACGACCTGGGGATTAGTGTCTGGCTACTCTGTGTTACTCTGTACTACGTTTGCGCTCCTTTTAGGGGGTTACAGAAGGGTGTGGGCAGGAGTCTGTCAGCTCCTATTGCAAGCTGCCCTAGAGACCGTTGGATGGAGGAAGACAAGCCAGAAGCCAGAGTCTCAAGTAAGAAGGGGTTATGGGCCAGGTCTCTTGGATCCCTAAAGAGGGAAAGGTCTGGGGGTTGAGGTGGGAAAGGATTCCTAGAAGGAGCAATGTCCATAGTAGCTGGGAGGCACAGATATTGTTTATCCTTCCCATTCAACACTGGAACTGTCCAGGAGACAAGTTCTGAACTAGGATTACCGTTTCTCTGGGTCTGGGGGCTCCAGGGGGTTGCTGGGGATTAGGGACCTGGAGATTGTATGATCGTTGGGGTTCTTAGATCCAGGGACTAAAGTGCTAGAAATTGAGTGTGTGTGTGTGTGTGTGTGTGTGCGCGCGCTCCACTGCTTAGTTGTGTCTGACTCTTTGCAACCCTGTGGACTGTAGCCCTCCAGGCTCCTCTGTCCATGGGATTCTCCAGGCAAGAATCCTGGAGTGGGTTGTCATTTCCTTCTCCAGGGGACCTTCCCGACCCAGGGATCAAACCCACGCGCGTCTCTTGCGTCTCCCTGCACTGGCGGGCAGATTCTTTCTGCAATGCGGCCACCTGGCAAACCTTAGAAATGGAATCTCCAGGTAGACATGTGACTGTCCAGGAGAGACACGGGGTTGATTTCTGGGTTTCGGGCACCCATGGGAGGGAACTATGGATGAGGACTCTTGGGTGCCACGCAAAGGCAGGGACAGTTGACTGGTGGGCAGGTGAGGCCTGTACCTGCAAAGAAGCAGACGCGCCACAGGCCAGCGTGCAGCGCCATCTTGACCTCGGTGGTCTGGTTCTGCGGCAGCACGGTTCCCTCCTCCATGTACAGCCAGTAGTCTGTGCTGACGGCGATGCCCACGAGCAGCAGGCCGCACGCACCAAACACGCTGCTCAGCAGGGTCAGGGCGCGGCTGCTGCAGTGACTCATCCTCAGCGGCGGGGGGCGCCCTGCGGGGCCTGAGGGACCGGGAGCTCCAGTGGAGAGCCCCGCTGGGGCCATTGGGGTCCCCCAGACCGCATGCAGCCACGGGGGACACCAGCCCTGGGCCAGAACCAGCAACCCCCCGAACGGAATTCTCTCCTATCTGCCCCCTGGGTCCTGACCCGTGACTCCAGCCTGGATTTGGACCAGTAACGTGTCTAGAAATCCTAACCTAGGCCACCAATCCCCACTCCATGCCCAGACCTGACATCCTGACCCCGTTCTTTTGGGCTCTTAATGGGAACCAGAAATGCCCCAAGTGGGTCGTTAACTAAGGACCCTAACCCTGTACCTTGGCCTTGACCTTAAGCCTCCCATATCTAGTTGGACTCTTAAAAAAAAAAAAAATATATATATATATATATATATATATATTTGGCTGAGCTAGGTCTTAGTTGCAGCTTGCAAACTACTTAGTTGTGGCACGTGGGATCTAGTTCTCTGACCAGGGATTGAACCCAGGCCCCCTGCACTGGGAGCACAGAGCCTTAGCCACTGGACCACCAGAGAAGTCCCTGGACTCTTCTCTTGACCCTTAATGTCCAATTCTAACACCAAGACCTTGACTTTCTAACCCTGGTATGGTGCCTTGACCTCAGTTTGGCATCCTAATCTGAAATCGTGGACCACGACCCAGATTCAAGATTCCAGAACATTAACTGCCCCTCCCCCCCAATCCCAAATCCCTGCAAGCCTCTGAACCTGGGGTGCTAGAACTCCATTACAGGCTGCTGGTTCCCCAATATCCTGAGGGATATTGGGGCCTAGAGACCTGGAGCAGGGTTTTGGCTAGAGAGTTCAGAATGTCCAAACCATGATCTAGGAATCCCCCCCCCCCCCCCCCCACCTCTTAGTATCCTATTCAGAGCAAGTGACCATCATTCAATAGGAATCAGGGCTCTGAACTCTAAAACCCACATCAGGAAGTCTGCAATCCCCATTCTCGTTACAAGATCCCCAAATCCCCTCCCAGAGAGTCTGGACTCCAGTTCCCCCAGACTAAGACCTCCAATTATAGACCCTCTTCAACCTCCAATCTGGAACCCAGATTTCCCCTAACCCTGGACCTTCAAAACAAAAGTGCTCCCAAGTTCATGGCTGTGGCCTCCAAAATTCCAATCTTAAATCTGGAGATTTCGTTCCAGGGTGCTCCTAATCCCTTAGCCACCACACTCACCCTTTCCTGAGAACTTCTCCCTAAACCACATAGTCTCATGGTTTGGGGGACTCAAACTGGGATCCCCATCTTTTCTCAACCGGAGCCCTCAACCTACCTGAATACCACGATCTCCATCACCTTTTTAACAGTGACTGTTAAGACCCCTAACCAGCACTCCCCCGCTCCACCAACAAGCGGCCAGGACTTGAGTCCCCACTCTCTTTGACCAGAATTCTTGGAGCCTTGAAATTGAAATTCTGGAAACTTGACACCACCTCAATAAGAACCCTGGAGCTTGAGACGACCTTCATCCCTGCCTGGGCGCCCCCGCCCCTCAACCCTAGCCTCTAGGGCCTCCACCCCACCTGCCCGGCTCCCCACCTCCTGAGGGATTCAGGAGTCTGAGACTGGCAGAGCTCCGGACCCCTGCTTGCTCCCATCCCCCAGCCCATGGCTCCAGGGCTTGACTGCCAGCTGCCTGCTTGCCTTCCTGTCCGCTCATCTCAGAAACCAGCGTCAGAACCCCTGTCTCCCGGGCTGCCTCCGTCCCAGGTAGCTGACCTCAGCTCCCCCCACTGGCTCCTCCGATCCAGACGGCTGGGACGTGGCCCACCGGCACCCTTCTCACTCCCGTTTTGGGGCGCCCCTCCTTCCTCGCCCGGTTCCTCCACACTCTTAGCGGCCCGCCCAGATCTCCTCATTCTCCTCCAACCGCCAACCCTTCCTCCTTTGGGACCCCCCCTCCTTCCCCAGGCCCAAAGCCTCCGTCTTATCCTTCTTTATCCCCGCCTTTCCTGGATATAGGCTTTTGGATCCCCGGGGGTCCCCATTCTCCAAGCCCTAAGTCCAAACTCCATAGGCCCTCAATCCTGGGTAGATCTCTTTCCGGGGACCCCTTCTCAGACTCACGGCCGGCCCTTACCGGGCCCGGGCCCTCCCCCCTCATCCAGGACCGCCTCCCTCGAGGATCCAGCCCGTACCCTCTCCCGTGCCCACGGCCTCAGAGGTTCGGACACTGAGAGTATGGTTGCCCCGTTCTGGGACCCTCGGACCCCGTACCCCCGGGTTCCTCAGGCCTAAACGTCCCTCCATCGCCCATTGCCCCCCGAACTCGGGCGTCCGATTGCCGGCATCTCACCCCCAGGAGCTACTCAGCCCCGTTTAGTCCAGACCCCCGGTCGCCTCAGGAGGACCGCTCCCCGCCCCCAACCTGGTTCCCGGACTCTCCCCTCGCGCTCACCTCGCTCAGGGCTTGGCGGACGCTCCGGGCCGCGGGCCCCGCAGCCGCATGACCGGCCCCGCGGCTTCCCCCGGCCGCCGCCGCCACCGGGGTCGCCGGTGCCCGCGCCCCCCGCCCCCGCCCCGGAGCCCGGCGTCCCGGCCCCCTCCCGGCCTCCCACCCCCCACCCCCCGCGCCCGCGGCCTCACTCGGCGGACGACGCCGGGAGCTGGGACTGGCGGTCGCTCATTGGCTACTGCGGAGGAGGGGAGGGGCAGGAAAGGAGGAGGGGGGATTGGATGCGGGGAGGGAGGGAGATGGGCCTTGAGAATGGGGGAGGCAGGGAACGAGAGAGAATAGAAACAGAGGCAGGGGAGCCGGAGAGGGGCAGGGGCGCACGGGGAAGCAGAGAGTCTGCCCAGAACTGAGACCCGGAGACTATGAAATTCTGAGACTCCCGGGTCTGGAGACTAGAAGAGACACAGAGATGGCCTGGAAGAGACAGAGAGATGGAGAGGCAGAAATCGGATCTAGGCAGGCCCCCTCTTCCCCCAGGCTCAGAGATTCTGGGCTCCAGAAGTGGAGAGGTCACAGAGAGAGAGACAGGTAGACTGTCAAAGGCCTTTGGGCGGAGAGATGCTGAGACCCAGAGACCTTGAGGTAGAGAGAGAGAGAGAGAGACAGGGAGGGAGAGAAAGAGAGAGGGGCAGAAAAAGAGAGGAGAGACCCTGAGACGGATAGACAGCAGGGGTGGTCCTGGGGGTCTCTTGAGAAGACTGGGGCTCTGGCCAGGCGTGGGGGCGCAGCCTGGGGTCTGGGCGGCTGGAGGAGACGGGAGGGGGCGTCCCGGGCCGGGGGTCCCCTGAGCAGCGGGCGGGCGCAGAGCGGAGCCGCGTCCTGCAGCCGCCGCGGAGCCGGGAGCCGGGCCAGCACCCCCCCACCCCCGCCGTGATGTCAGCGGGGCCACTCTTAAAGGGGCAGGCCGCCCGCCGAGGGTCGAAGCAAGGGTTGGGGGCCGCGGGCACGGATGGGGGTCCTGTGGCTGTGCTGGGGGGGGGGGGGGAGACAGGGGGAGCCCCAGCATCCAGCTAGACCGAGTCTCGGGAACCCAGGAGTCTGCGGGGACGAGGAGACGCCGGAGCTCCCAGAGGGAGCCTGTGAAGCTTTGGGGCTCAGTCCCCTCCAAACGCAGACAGAAGCACACCGTTCCACGGGCCTGTCCCCATCCAGGAACTACACTTCCCATCAGTCCTGGCGGCGGCGGGGGCCGCGCCTGGGGGGAGGGTCTGCCACAGGGTCTGCTGGGAAGTGTAGTCTATTGGGACTGTCCTCTCCACGCCCCCTCACTCGCAAGTGGGTCAAGGGAAAGACGCCCGCAGGGTGCGTCCGTCGGCCCTTCGCCTCACGTCGCGGCTCCTTAAGCTCACAAGTTTCTTTGTCGTAAGGTCTCTTAATGACAGGGCTGCCTTTCCTCCTCCCTCTTCCGACTTCCCGGCCTCCGGGTCTCAGCGTGTCCTGTGTGTGCCTGGGAGCTTTACCTTGCTCTGGGCAAATGGGTGCGTGCTTGTGTCTCTGTGCTCCCGATCTCTGCCTGACACGCTCAGTTGTCTGTGCGTACAACTGCCTCTTCCCTCACATGTCCACTTTGGTCCTCTCTTTGTGTCTCTGCTTTCTCTGGGTCTTTGCTGTTTGCTGTCATGCTGTGGGTATCTTCTCTCACTTTATGGGTCTCTGCGTTTCCCTCCTCTCTCTCTGCAGCCTCTACTCAGCCTCTGTATGTGTGTGTGTGTGTTTCTATGTACAGTCATTGTCCCACCTCCATCCCCCTTCATTCTCCAAGTTTAGAAGAAAAACATCCAAACACTTGAGCATCAGCATCCCAAATTTATTCTCCAGCAGCTGTGGCTGGGCGGAAGAGGGGGCACGGAGAGTCCCGAGAGTGGCAGGCATTTGGGTAGAGGTGGTGTTCCGAGCAGGACTGGAGGAGCCATGCGGTGATGGGTCTAGGGGTGGGGGAGCCTGGGACAAAAGCTGACAGAGAACAGGGGCGGGGAATATCTTCCGTATGTCCCAGGAATCCCTAGAGCGCAGAACAGGGGCACTGGAGCAAGGGGGCACAGCCTCCCACTTACTCTGGAACTGGAGCGGAGGTGGGAGGGGCCTCGGAGGTGGGGGGATGTTCTGGAATCCTAGTCTAGAACAGCCCACCCCATGAGACTATTTCCCAGGAAGAAGAAGAAGGAAAAACAAAACAAAACAAAAAAAGGAGAATTGGGATGGTGTTGGCAGTTCTGTAAGTTGATGGAACAGAGTCCAGGACGCTCAGGCAGGTCAGAATCTAGGGCTCAACAGCAGCAGAATCTAGCACACGGTAAGACTCTAGAGATTGTATTGGGAGTGCGGAATGCCAGGAACGCTTGGGCGGGGCGGCTAGAACCCGGGGGGCGGGGCAGAGGCCAGAACGCTGGGGAGCCAGATCTAGAATTGGAAAGGGGGGTGGCATGGTGAGGCGAGGGCCAAAGCCGGGGCGGAGGAGGGAGCCGTGGGGACGCCCGGTGGCGGCAGGTGGGATTACATGACTGGCACAGGCGTTGGGCTGATGGGGCTGCGGGCATCCGGGTGCACGAAATCCGGGTTGACATAGGTGAAGCCCTGGAACTCAGCCTGGTCGATGCTGGCCAGAACCAGGCGGTCAGGGGGTGTCAGCGCCGGCGCCGCCCGAGTGAAGAACTTGTCGAAGTTCTCGCCGCTGCGGCCACACTGTGGAAAACACCGGGAGGGAAACGTGAAGCGTCGGAACGCGTGGCTGGTCCACCCTCTTAGGGGCCAGCATGGTGTTCCCGGGAGGGGACTGACCGGGCGGGGTCTGAACGGAGGCGCGATCTCTAATCGTTCCAGCCTGTCCCAGTCGATCCAGCGGAAAAAGCCGTGAGCGCGGATGGTGGGTTCTCCATCGGGGCCCGAGCCCAGGCGCTTGGCCGGGTGCTTGGTGAGGAACTGCAGGGAACACAGAGAGAGACGGACAGACAGACAGAGTCCCAGACAAGGAGGCCCAGAGAAAGACGGGGGTAGGGGGGAAGATGAGGAAGGAGGAATAGGGAGAGACAAGCACGGAGATCCAGAAAGAGAAGAACCAACAGTGGGGGGAGGGCGTGGTGCAGAGATGAGGGGGTGAAGAGAGGAAGAGAGAAAGAGGAGAAGGGGGGATAAATGAGATGGGGTAAATGAAACTCAAACCCAGAGACCCAGGGACAGACAAAGAAAGGAGCAAGATCAGGATGTGAAGGTGTGAGCGGCAGAGAACCCAGAAAGAGAGGAAGACGATCGGGGAAAACATCTCAGAGGGAAAGTGGCAGAGAAGGAGAAGGTGGAAGAGAGAAGACCCAGAGAAAAGGGGGAACAGAGACCCAGAAAGAGGGAAAGACTCAGCGGGGAGAACAGAGAAGGGAGGAGGAGGTAGGAGAAGAGAGAAGGGAGAAGATGGGAAGGAGTGGGGGAGACGGAAGCCCACAAAGAGAGGAGGGTGGAGACCCAGGAAACAAGCACCCAGAGAGAGGGATGAAGACCCCATATGAAGGAGGAGACTCAGAGAAAGGGGAAGATGGAGACCCAGAAAAAGAAGATGAGAGAGACCCAGAAGGAGGATTGTGTGTGTGTGTGTGTGAAGGGGGGTTGGTGAGAAGGTAATAGAGACCCAGAAAGAGGAGGACGAAGATGGAAAAGGTGAACAGAGATCCCGAAGGACACAGAAAAAGAAAAAAAAACAAGGCAATGACACAGAAAGCCCCATCATGTGCAGATGGAGGCAGAGGAATGGGACAAAAGCCGAGAGAGAGAGACGTGGTCAGAGAGACGTGGAGACAGGAGCTCGAAGCAGAAGCCTGCTAACAATTGCTGTAGGCTAGGCTCCTTCTCCTGCCTTAACACCACAACCCCGGAGGAGGAGACGGTGGCTCCCAGAGTTTTGGTGACTTGCCACAGATCCCACCGGAGGAAAAATGGCAGGAGTTAGGTTCGACTGACCCGCTCGGCTCAGCGCTGCCTGCCCCGAGCTGGGGGGCAGGGGGGAAACACAGGACAGGGTAGAGGCCGCCCTTGGACTGCCTGGGGCAGCAAGGCAGGATGTGATTATTCTAACAAGATCAGTGTGCTATATAAACTTTTTCAGCAGATGGAAGTAAACCAACTTGAGGAGTGGGAGCCTTTTCCTAATGTGCAGAGACACTGCGTGGGCAGTCCTGGATGGCAGCTGTGGGGCGTGTAGGTGCTGGGCCTGGAGAATCTGGAAGTCAGGGGGCTCTCACCCCCTTGCAGATGGCCACAGCTTCCCGGGAAAGCGACTTGGGGTAGGTGACAGTTTGTTCCATGATGGCTTGAAACAGCTCCTCCTCGTCTTCTCCATCAAAGGGGGGCTAAGAAAGTAAAGGCGTTAAAGAGTCAGAGGCCTGACTACCTGGCCCCACCTTTCTGCCCTCACTGCCCACCACAAGCAGAGCCCGCCCTGGGGTGGGGGGGTCCCGAATTGCTAGAGAAGAACGTGACCAGACCGCTAAAGCTATGTCTTTCCCACTTTCAGAGGCTCTTGTTTTCTATCTCAGATGCTTCAGCTCTCTGCACCTCTTTGCTGCTCTGTCTCTCTTTATCTGCTATGTAAATCAGCAAGGTGTTAATTAGGCAATGTGTCATTTAAATAGAAGAGAGAAAAACTGCAGGAAAAAACTGTAAAAGCACTTTCTTGGCTGGATGAGTGGCCTCCAGTCTTCTCGGATTTGGAAAAGCAGTATCCAGACAAAGATTCTAATGTGGGGTCTAGGGAGTCTGTTTCTACAACTGAGTGGGGCGTCCTTGAATTTGGATAGGAAAAAAACATGCATCCTTATTTTTTGGAATCTAAAATTGAAATTCAGCCTTATAAATGTAGGAAAGAAACCCCAGCAGTAGTAGATGTGACTTTATCACTGATGGAAATCATCGATATTTTCTTATCATATAAGAGTTGCAGATATCTCAAAAAAACAAAAAAAACAAAACCAGTCATCTCTACTTTAAAATTACTGACAGGCCTTCCTACTTACTTCCTATTTCTGTGAGATATTGCTATTTAATACCATTTAATGCATTAGTAGGAAGTCACATATAAGTCCATATTCTAATACCCTTAGACAACCATACACAGTTAAATTTATTTACTTGATTAAATTAGATTCAATTAAGCCTTTAACATTTTGATAGCCAGATTTCAATATGATTGACTTCTTCCATAATGCTATTGTCTTATTTCATGTATTTAAAAGCATTGTTCTGAGAAAGGGGTCCAAGACACAAAAAGGGGGAAGAACCCCCCAGCCTGTGGGAAGTTAATGTTTCAGAACCATGGAGAGCTCTCTTCTATTTGACGGACGTCCCCACAGCTTCCTACACTCAGCCTAAAGACAACCCTTCCTGACCTGCTCCTCCTGAGACAGGCCATGTAACAGGTGGCACCCCTTCTGTGTTGCCATTAGCCAAACCAGCCTCTCCCCAGCGTCCCTTACCTGTCCCGCCAACATCTCGTAGAGCAGAACCCCAAAGGACCACCAATCCACAGACTTCCCATAGGGTTGGTAGGCAATGATCTAGCAAGAGAGGGAGGAAGGTGAGCAACGGTCATTGTGCTTTAAGAAAACGTGGGCCCCTCTAGCTTCACCACCTGGAAACCCTACCCAACTTTAAATGCTTTCAGCACAAACTTTTCCCACTCAGAACGCTTTGGCTCCATCCTTTGGAACATTTGAGAAGCAGATTCTACCTACTCAGAACATTCCCTTGGTTCCAATATAAAGATGAGCTAAGCACTAAGTTGCAAGTTCCACCCACCCTCTAGAATATCTAGATAACTGAACTCTCTCCTTACAATGTCAGGTGCACAGCACAGAACTTCAGAGTCCAGAGAGTCTTAAATCTGGACACATACCAGATTCTTGATTGCTTAAAGATAGTTGTTGCCAGCCCTGAAGAATTCCAGCCACAACAGACCAGAGTCAGAGGCGGGAAGGTGTGTGTATTTTTCAAAATCTTCCCAGGTGATGCTGATCAGCAGCTATGTTTTGAAACCATTGGCACTGGTTACTCAGGCAGTAGCACAGAGTCACCAGGAAAGATCAAGGACAGCACCATCAACCCCACCTCTCCCAAGGAGGGTTAGGGTCTGCTTATATTCAGTCAGATCATTAGCCCCACCTCCCCAACAAAGAGCAGATACTTGCCCACTTGAAATATTCAGGGGACAGCCTCCACAAGCCTAATGTTCTAGTGGGATGGGCCCCACCCCCTCAGAGTACACTGGGACTCTTCCCCCAGCTTCTTAGAACGGTCCAATAATAGGTCCTGTTCTCCAGAATCCCTAAAGGGGGTCCTGCTCTTTCGGAACATTCAGCCACAAGTCCTGCCCACTTTGCCTATTTAGAGACCCAGCCCTGCACACTTACAACACTCACAGGGTTGGAACAGTCCATGACTCCCGTGAAGACCCCGGGGTCAGTTCCCCACATTACGAACACTAGCCTCCCAGGCATATCCACGCAGCGAGCATGGAGAGTGCTAAGAGCGGCGGAGGTGGGGTTACCTCAGGGGCTATGTAGTCCGGGGTCCCGCAGAAGGTGCGAGTGGTACTCCCAGGAAAGACGTTCTCCTTACACATGCCGAAGTCAGTGATTTTGATGTGTCCTTCGGCATCCAGCATCACGTTGTCCAGTTTCAGGTCCCTGTGGGTGGGTTGGGGTGCAGTGGGTAGGAATTGCAGGAAGGGAAGAGAGTTCAACAGCCTGGAGCCGTGAAATTTGAATCCCTTCCCTTCTAGGGGGTCCGATTCCCTCCACCGAAAGCCCAGGGCTGCTCACCGATAGATAATGCCCTGGTTATGGAGGAAGAAGAGGCCGATGGCGATTTCTGCAGCGTAGAACCTGGAGGAGGGGACAGGGGGCGGGGTCAGGAGGCCAGAAGGGGGACACCGCTCCCTTTCGCTTTCCCCCCACCCTCCTCTCTTGGCCAAGACTTACGCTGCGTGGGGTTCCTTAAACTTGCCCAGCTGTTGAATGTGGTACATCAAGTCGCCCCCGGTGACATACTCCATCACAAAATACAGGCGATCCTGGGGAGGGGGTGGACGGGGGCTTAGAGGCAAGGGCACGCCCACCAGGGGAGGGAAACGTCCATTCCTGCCCACTCCAGACCAACGTAGAAGGCTCTGGGCCCATGCAATTAGAAATCCAGAGCAACTGTCTCCACCCACTCCATCCTCTGTTACTCTGAACTGTTGGGTGTTCCCCTCCTCCCTTCCCAGGATTTAAGATTGAGGTCCACCATTTGCTTGAAATCTCAGGAAAACTGAAACCTCTTTCCATATCCACTCACTCACACATCCAGTCTTGGCCACCTGCTAGGGACCAAAGCTGTTCAGGCTTCACTTGTGAATGATACTAATTTTTAAATTACTTTTTAATTTTTGGCTGCACCTTGCCGGCTTGCGGGGATCTTAATTCCCCAACCAGGGATCGAACCCAGGCCCCCTGCAGTGGAAGTATGGAGTACTAACCACTAGACCAGAAGGGAATTCCCAATACTAATTAAAAAAAAAAAAAAAAAATCCAGGAAGCTGGCTTCGCCCACTCAGAGCTCTTCAAAGTAGAGTCACGCCCTCTCTAACCTCTGACAGTTCTGACTTGTTGTCCCATTTCAGTCTTCGGAAACGCCTTATTTCTGATGACTCCTTAACTAAGAACCCACGAGTGACAGCCTCACCACGCAGAGCCCAGTTGTAGGCAAGCTCACTCAGGAGACGTTCTCCACGCACTCCTTTACTCCAGAACCCAGTACTCCAGAAACACCCATTCAACCCCTAGGGAGTTCAGGCCACGCCCACTCAGGCTCCCGGTGCTCTGGCCACGCCCTCCAAGCCCCCTGCGTGCTGGCCACACCCACTGAGGAGCCGGCCACGCCCCTTCAGAGTCCACTGAGGTCTTCTGCCCTCCGCCAAACTCAGACTCTCAAATCCAATGCTGAATGTATCTGAGGGGTTGCGGGGCGGGGCGGGGCGGGGCGGGGGTGGGGGTGGGGTGGGGTGGGGTGGAGTGGAGATGAGGCAGGGCCCCTGAGCCAGCCTGGGGCCCCATCCTTTCGCACCGGGGTCTGGAAGGTGGAGTGAAGCTGGGTGAGGAAGTGCGGCCGGCCTCCCGGGCCTCGGCCCCCCAGAGCCAGCACGCGTTTCTCCACCAGGGTGCAGTCCACGTCGTCATCCTGGACGATCACGTCTTTCTTCAGGATCTTGATGGCGTAGAGCTCATCGGAGCCCCGGCGCTCGGCCAGCATCACCTAGGGACAGAGGCCTAGTCCATCTTGGGAACCCAGAGCGCTGGTCCCTAGCCTTCCCTTTCAAGGAGACAAAGAAACAGAATCCCGGGTCCTCCCTCTCACTCACGGGGGACCAGGTGCCCTGACGTGGCCAGCCACTCCTTCAGGGCAAGTATCCCTATCTTTAGGCCTCTCCTCTCCAGGAACTCAGAGGCCCCATCAAACCATCTTTGGGGCTCAGAAGCCTAGTTTCCCCCGCCCCAACCCTGATTTCATCTCTAAGAAACCCGACCCCTCCCCCAGAGCCCCAGGAATCCAACCTTCCCAAAACTGCCTTTTCCTAGAACCATGAGGAAGCTGAAGTCGGAGATGTGTAATCGTCCAGGGCTGGCCCCGAAGAAACAGCGCTTGGAGTCGGTGGGACTGGGGGATGGGGAGGGGATGGGAGACGAAGAGGGACCCGTCCGCACCCTCTGTGAGAAAGGGAAGACATGCAGAGCTAGTCAGACCCCGGAAGGGGGTAAGGGGGTGCCCCTCAGAGAGATAGCATCCAGGGAAAAAAGAGAAGGGGAGAGAGACAGAAATGGAAAGATGGAGAGAGAAGAAATGCTGTTTCCACACCCATCTTTGGTTTAGGGACTTTTTCTGACTTCCCATAGCCTGCAGGTTTTATTGGGCTTTCTTTGTGGCTCAGAGAGTAAAGACTCTGCCTACAATGTAGGAGACCTGGGTTTGATCCCTGGGTCAGGAAGATCCCCTAAAGAAGGAAATGGCAACCCACTCCAGTATTCTTGCCTGGAGAATCTCATGGACAGAAGGGGCTGGCAAGCTACAGTCCCTGGGTTCGCAAAGAGTTGGACATGACTGAATGGTTAACAGTGGACTTCCCAGGCGGCACTAGTGGTAAAGAACCTGCCTGACAATGCAGGAGACATCAGAGATGTGACTTCAATCCCTGGGTCGGGAAGATCCCCTGGAGGAGGGCATGGCAACCCACTCCAGGATTCTTGCCTGGGAAAGCCCATGGACATAAGAGCCTGGCAGGCTTCAGTCTCAAAGCGTCGGACATGACCGAAGAGACTCAGTACGCTTGCCTGGAGAGTTTGGTATTCAGCTAGCACTTAGACAGCTTACTATATGCCATCAATCCTCCCCATCAGCACCACCACCCGATCTCCCATTTTAGAGAAGGTAAGTAACTTGCCCAAAGTCACACAGCAGGTAAAAAGCAGAGCCAGAAATCAAAACTCATTAATGCCAGAGACTGTGTCTCCCTCCTTTGTGCTTCTCCACCATCACCCAGCAGGTGGCTTGGGTCTGGAGTCGAGTGCTGAATGCAGGTCCAGTACTTCTAACTTCAGAGCACATCCAGAACCTGCACACGCTTACCATAATTGCCTCCCTGGGCCAAGCTGCCAGGAACTCACCTCTGGACCTCCCCGATGCCTTCTTCCTCCTCCTACTGTCAGCTCTCGACACAGAGGCAGTCCTCTTGTCCAAATCAAAACCATCTTGGGCCACCTTAGTGGCCTCCCATCTCACTTGGTCTATTTAATTACTTAAAAAATGAACTTATTTAGGTGCACTAGGTCTTAGCTGCGGCACATGGGATCTAGTTCCCTGACTAGGGATTGAACCCAGACATTGCTGGCTTACTCCCACCTCAGGGCCTTTGCATGTGACCTTCCCTCCACTGGGAAGGCTCTCTGCCATCCTTACGGCTTACTATTTCATCTCCTTTCCATCTTTGCCCAGTGGTCACTTTCTCGGTGAAGTCTTCCCTGCTTACTGTAAAATATCAGTGAACAGCACTTTCTATCTTTAGCGCTTGTTTTTCTCCATTGTCATTCATCATCGTCTAACAGGATCACCAGCACCTTTATTTTGTTTAATGTCTTCCTCCCAGGAGAGCAGGAGTGTACTTTTTCCCCCCTCTCTTCTTGTTTGCTGCTATATCCCCAGTGATTAGAACCATGACTGGCACACAGAGGGCTCAAGTAAAAATATGTTGTTTTGAAAGAAGCAATGCCAGAGTGAAAGTGTTAGTTGCTCAGTCATAGCCGATTCTTTGGGACCCCATGGACTGTAGCCTGCCAGACTTCTCTGTCCATGGAATTCTGCAGGCAAGAATACTGGAGTGGGTTTGCCCTTCTCTTCTCCAGGGAATCTTTCCCACCCAGGGGTCAACCTACATCCCCTGTGCTGCAAGGCAGATTCTTTACTGTCTGAGCAACCAGGGAAGAGAGAGAGAGAGAGCACCTGTTCCTTCCTTGGCCTGGAAATCTGTCCTTCTCCTTTACCCAGGGAATCCTGTACTTCCTGTTGATGAAGTTTTTCTCTGACTTGCTCAAGTCTTGCCAGAGGTTTAGGACTCCCCAGTGCCGGAGGCCATCTCCATGATCAAATACATTCCTTCTCTATCTGTAACTTTCATTGAAAGAGGAGCTCCCCAGGGAATGGCCTGATTCTACTCCCAGAATAGGGCATGACTTACGTAAAACTTCAGGAAATAGGTGTTCAGGAAGTGAAAAAAAAAAAAAAAACACCACCAAAAACCAATGGAGGAGAGAAAGGCCACAGTGAGAAATGGACAGAAAAACTCAAAGAGCAATTCAGGTGTCCCTTCCTCAGGAAAGTCCTCCCTGATCACCTCCTCCGGCCCCTGCCAGACTGGGTTAACCTTGTGCTTCCTGGGTGCCCTGGTAGCTTAGTCGCTAAGTCGTGTCCGACTCTTGTGACCCCAGGGACTGTAGCCCGCCAGGCCTTCTCTGTCCATGGGATTCTCCAGGCAAGAATACTGGAGTGGGTTGCTGTTTCCTCCTCCAGGGGATCTTCTCTTCCCGACCCAGGGATTGTCCTGGGCAGGAAACCTGTGAAACCAAAAGTCCCCCAGATACACCACAGCTCTTGCGGCTGCGCCCTTGGGAATTCCTCAGACGCCTTTGGCTTTTCCAGTTCACAGGCTGATGCTGTTCTGGGGGTGGCCCTGCACGGTCCTCACCCAACAAGAGAGGGTCCTTAGGGGCCACTTGAGGGGGGACACACCCACAAAGTCAGGAACAGAGAAGGGCCTGGGTCTGCGGGAGCCCCTTTCCTGAACCTTTACAGGGTGGAATGACAGATGCTACTGGCCACCTCATGGAGAGGAGCGCAGTGGGGTGGGGAGCTGGGGGGGTGGGGAGGCTGGGTAAGGCCTTGGTAAGATCCTGACCTTTGCTCCCCAAGGTTGATTCAGCCCAGAGGGGAGTCAGGGCACGATGGAAGCTCCCCAAGGGTACCAGTAGCAGCAGGGTTACCAGGATCCTCCCATCGGCTGTGTTCCTCCTACCATCCCCCAACAATAGTAACGCTGAAGACTGCAACGCGATCAGCATAAATACACTTGCCTTGGGAGGTGGAGGTGGCAGAGAGAACCCTGTTTTGGACCTACATCCCCTAGAGCTCTGCTCCTCCTTCAGTGCCAGGAAGAAACAGAAGTGTAGCCACAGAATCCGAGAACCACAGGCCCAGAATGACAGACCACAGAATTCCAGAGCCAGGCCCCACAGACCATGGAATGCCAGAAACACGGGACCCAGAATTGATAGCTACAGGGCCCTAGAGCCTCAGGACTGTGGGCCCTTGAATCTAAGGAATCTGTGATGCTGTCCCTACCTTGGGGAGTTGCCTGAGGGTCAGACTGACCTCCAGAGCACTCCAATTACTCAGCAAATACAAGACCTAGGAATGGTATGCGTTCCACCCACACATGTGGAAATGCAGACAGATATGAGAGGGATGAGATACAGACCACAGGACTGAAGCTGCCTCCAACCCAAGCCTCTGGCTTTTCTTCTCACCTCGTATAGTTCCAGTGGGTAGTTACAGGCCTGAGAGAGAAGAAAGTCAGAGTCAGAGCCTCCTGGGAGGGGTAGGCGATGGCCCTAAAGCAGGGGAGAGATCCCCAAGCCATGGGGATGGATGTGTGTGCCTGTTAGTTGCTCAGTCGGGTCCGACTCTTAGCGACCCAATGGACTGTAGCCCACCAGGCTCTTCTGTCCATGGGGTTCTCCAGGCAAGAGTACTGGCGTCGGTTGCCATGTCCTCCAGGGGATCTTCCCTGACCCAGAATTGAACCCGCCTCTCCTGTGTTTCCTGCATTGGCAGGAGGGTTCTTTACCACTAGCGCCACCTGGGAAGTCCTGGGGATGGATGGGAATTCTAATTCCCAGCACTCCCTTAGAAAAGCAGAAAGAACTCCAGGGTCTTCTGGGAATTTTCGTCCCCGGATCAGTGGGCAAGCAGTGATGGAGTCTGGGGAAGGCCAGCTCTGAACTGTGGGAGGTTGCGCTCCCTGGGGGGTGGGGGGCTGGGGAAGTCGGGGTCTGGGTACCTCGAACTTCTGGAGGAGGTTGCAGTTGTCGGCGTCAGCCACCGGCACATTGTAATACTCGCCCTCCTCCTGGTTCAGTAACTTGTACCTGACATGCAGACGGAGACCAGAGCGGGAGGGAGGGGGGAGGTTGGGAAGACGGATGGGGCACGGGGGCCGGGCACCCAAGGGAGAGGCAGAGACATCAAAAGGGAGTAAGAGATGGAGAGACGGAGATAGCGAAAGAAAGAGTGAGATAAGAAGAGAGGTACGGGGGGGAAAAGGATAAAACAGCCCAGGGAGGCCGAGACGATGGCGTCCGGGCGGAGAGAGACCACAGCCCCGGGGATGGAGGCGCGGGTGTCGGCGCCGAGCCCCGCCCCCGCCCGCCCCTCACCAGCCGTCCACCGGCGCCTTGAGCAGCTCCGAGACGCCGAAGGACATGGCGCCCATGAAGTCGTTTCGGGAGGTCCGGTCCCAGTCCCACACCTCCACGCTGAGCCGGCGCTCCACGTCCCCCGGCTTCAGGTTGCTGCGGGGAGAGCCGGGTGCAGTGAGGGGCCAGCTCGTGGCTCCCCGACCTCCTTATCCTCGATGCTGGAGGAGCCGGCAAACCTCCTGAGCTGGGGCCTCTTTCCGCTCTGCGGAGTGTCTTCCCACCCCTAGTCCTCCCAAAGAGGGTCCCTGTCCCCGCCTGGGCTCGAAGTCAACCTAGACGGCTCTCTCAGCCCCCCTCCCTGGTCTTTCGCATCTCTGCCTCTGGGCTTTTCTCTCCGGATCTCTCCTATTCTCCCTCCAGAACCGTCCTTCTGTCTTTCTCTCAGTTGGCTTCTCTTTCTCTTCCTGCCGCCCACCTATCACACCCCGCCCCATGCCGTCTGTGTCTCTCCCTGGGTTTATGTTTCTTCCTCTGAGTCTCAGGGTCTGTGTAATCTCTCTGATCTCTGTCTTAGCTCTAAAACGGTCACCTTCTGTGTCTCCATCCCTCTTCCTCAGTCACTTCATTTTCTCCTCCCACCGCCTTCTTCTCCCTTTGCGGGGCTCCTCCTATCCTAACACCTGCTCTCTGTAGTCTTGTGGGCCACTAGGACTCTCAGACCGTTCTCTGTTAGTCATCACCGGGCCTCCCCTGCAGCCGAGACTCACAACACAAAGGTCTCGTTCCACACAGGGTTTAGCGTAGCTTTCACCGTGCGGGTCTTCTGTTTGGTCAAATTCCGAGGGTCTGGGATGAGCTTCAGCTTCACATAGGGATCGGAGAGACCGTTGGGGTCCATTGGGATGAGGTTCCGGGCCTCGCCAACTGAGGGGGTAGGTGAAGGAGGGCAGATGGGGGTAGGTGAAGGAGGGCAGATGGGGTTAAGATCCAGGGAGAGGCCCTGGAGCCTTCCCCCAGCCAGCAATCACGACTTCCAATCTCTCAACTTCCTCTTCCATGACCCATGTTTTTTGTTTGCTTTTCTTTCTTTCTTTTTTTAAAAAATCTTTTACTTCTCCAGTACCCAGAAGATGGGGCATGAAGCCCTCTCCCCAGCCAGTGACCCAGAAATCAAATCCAAAGCCCCTGGCTCCCTTAGGATCCTGGCCATATCACCAGTGCGTGCATGCTAAATCACTTCAGTCATGTCCGACTCTGCGACCCCACGGACTGTAGCCCGCCAGGCTCCTCTGTCCATGAGTTTCTCCAGGCAAGAATACTGGAGTGGGTTGCCATGCCCTCCTCCAGGGAATCTTCTCAACCCAGGGATGGAACCCGGGGCTCTTATGTCTCCTGTGCCACTTGGGAAGCCATGTAGTAAATCGGAACCTCACTTGGGACCAGTTCTTCGCTCGTCCGCACCCGCCTCCACCCCCAGGACCTTGATGCCTACAACAGCCGTCACGAGAGGCAAGGCTGGAGACCAGGGGCCTCGAGCAGAAAAGGGCATGGCCGGGTGGCTCAGCCTGTGCAAGCGGGGTCAGCAGTGTGGGCGTGACCTTTGTGAGGGGGCGTGGCTTTCCTGGGTCGGTGAGAGTGGGCGGGCAGCTCAGGTGGACTCGACCCAGTCCCTGGGATGAAAGGGGCGGGGCCAGGCTAGGAGGCGGGGTCTCACCCGTAACGTGGATCTCATCGGAAGTGGGCGCCCGGATCTCCAGCTGCAGGCGGCCCCGGCGCTCTGTGTGGTCCACGCCGCACAGAGAGGGCACGCTGCGCACACAGCGCCGGTGCACGTTCATCTCGCAGCCTGGTGGCGGGGGGACAGAACTGGGAGGTGGGACTGTGGGTCCCGCCTTTAACTCCAGACCCCACTTCCCCTCCTCCACGCTGCCCCCACCACCACGCGCGTTACTCGAGACCCAGACTCTGCGCCTTTGCAGGGGCCGCGAAGCGCTGGGTTCGCAGACTCACAAGAACACTTCATGCCCTGGTGCACCAGCCCGTAGAGCAGGGAGCCACAGTGGTCGCAGAAGGTGGGGCTGCTGTAGCTGTGCAGACGGAACTTGTGCTTGTTCCGGGGATCCTGGTGTGGGCGGCGGTCGGAAGGAGTCGGTCAGAATGCGGGCCAGAGAGGGTCCTGAACAAGCACGCACCACCCCCCCACCGCTCTTCCTCTTCAGCCCTGCTCTCCCAGGCTTCCTGCTCTTCCGCCTCACTCATTCACTCTCCAGTATTTATGGAGCACCTACTGTGTGCCTGGCACTTTCTTGGTGCGACGACCCAGCCCCTGAGCAAAGCCAATAAAAACTGCAGTCCGTGTGGACTTTACTTTCTAGTAGAGGGAGACAGAAAATGAACACGACAAATAAAATATATAGGGCCTTCCCTGGTGGTGCAGTGGTTAAGACTCTGCCTTCCAGTGCAGGGGGTACCTGTTCCATCCCTGGTGGGGGAGCTAAGACCCACATGCCTTGGGGCCAAAAAATCAAAACACAAGACAGAAGCAATATTGTGACAAAATTCCATAAAGACTTTAACAAATAGTCCCCATTAAAAAATCTTAGAATATATAGTATGAGGTATGGACATAGGTACTCTGGACAAAGATGGAGCAGGGAATGCACATTATTAGGGATGCAGGGGGGATTGAAATGTGAAATAGAGTGATCAAGGAAGGTTGTACCAACAAGGTGGAATATGGGAAGAATCTGAAGGAAGTGGAGGCTTCCAAGATCCCACAGTCCCTACCCCATGGTCTTCCACAAGCTGTTCTCTGAGGACGTGTGGGCCACCATGAACCCTGGATTATTCATGGTCAGCTTCTTTCAATGTCTGCTCAATGATGACCAGCCTTCTCTGAGCCCCTTGTGGGATGCAGACTATGCCCTCTCAGTTTTAGGGCCCAGGCATCCCAAAGATTAAGTGTAAACCACACAGCAGGGTCTGCTTAAATGTGCTTGGTAGTGTTACTACGATCATCACGGCCATGGTTACTACTAGCGATTTGATTGCAGTCCCCACGTAGCCCTGGGTTTAATCAAGAGCTGGGCCATTTCCCAGTTGTGTGATTTCAGATACATGCCCAATTTTGAGCCTCAGTGTCTTGATCTGCCCAATGGAAATAAACAATCTATCTCTTGAAGCAGTGCTTATAGCTCAATTCCAATTAAGCAGGAATTTAAGACACCAGGAAAAGCATTCCTCCTTCCACCCTCAGCAATGTCTGAGTATGAAATAATTTGATATTTGCATTTTTCTAAGCAGGCTTCCTTGGTGGCTCCAATGGTAAAGAGTCTGCCTGCAGTGCAAATCACACCTGGGTTTGATTTAGGGGTGGGAGAGATCCCTTGGAGATAGGAATGGGTATCCACTCCAGTATTTTTGTCTGGAGAGTTCCATGGACAGAGGAGCCTGGTGGGCTACAGTGCATGGGGTTGGAAAGAGTCAGACACAAATGAGTGACGAACACTTTGGAGCTTCCCTGGTGGCTCACATGGTAAAGAATCTGCCTGCAATGCAGGAGACCCAGATTCGATTTTCTATGAGTGCACTGCAAGAGTTTTATAGGGTGAACATTCAAGATCTTCTTAGGATTTTATTTTGAAGTTTAGTGGGGATTGAATTGTACTAGGGTGGGGAAAGGGGTTGGCAGTTGCATGCTCTGAACCTCTAAAGACCTTCAGCTGACCCGAGCTCCCAGTGTTCCTGCCACATGAAATGAGATGCTGTGGCTGAAAATTCCCAGCAGGGTACCTGACATGGGAGCTGCTGAGGTTATTCTCAGGGTGAAAGTAGCTATTAAAAAAGGAGACAGTATTGGCGTTCCGATTAGGAAGATTAGGGTTCAGATTTTGACTCTGCCCACGACCCAGCTGTGTGATCTTCCCTCACACCACCCTTTTGAGAAATTCAGGGAGCCTCCCCATCAAATGGGACCATGAGCCCTCCCTGAAAGGGTTCTTGTGCAAACGGAATGCAATCATGCATCTTGAGCCCTGAGCACTTCTTAAGCCCTTGATCTGTGTTGCTGACAAGAATAAAAGCTTAATGCTTCACAGAGAAAAAAGAAAGCCAGATACAGAGGAAAGGCCTTGTCCACACTATTTCCCTTTGTTTCCTCACCGAGAATAGTAACAATTTTACAATGATAAAAATTAGTATTTTGCCTTTTGCTACATACCAGGTATTCATACCCAAGGAGTTGGCTCATTCAGTCCTTAAAACAATTCTATCAGATAAGGGCGTGGTTATTAAACCCCATTTTACAGACAAGGAACTGTCTGTAAATTAACAGAGAGGTAAATTAACTTCTGGAAGGTCACAGAACCAACATGCGGTGCAGGTGGGACTCAAGCCCAGGTGTCCTGGCCCAAGAGCCTCCGTTAGATGGGGACAGGAACAATACCTAACTTTCTAAGCTGTTGAGAAGATTCATTCTTACGCTAGATACAAGATCCCTGTTAAATGCACGCAATGAACCCTGGGTAAATCAGATGGGAGTGTTTGGTGGTGGTGGAGGTGGACAGGTGAAGGCAGCAAATAATACATACAGGTGCTGGGAGACAGTGGAGCTCAACCTATGTTCTCGGAAGTCATATCCTCTAAACTTCAGTTTTCTTGACCTGACAAGCTGGCAAAATGCCTCGTGGACTTCCGTGGTGTGCTCTCTCTCTTTCTCAATCCGCCTCTTTCTCCATCTGCTAACCATAAAACCGTCTCCAACTCTGTGTCAAACCCTGGGCTAGTCTCATGCTGCCTGACTTCACTAAACTGTCAAAACAAGCCTGGGGGCGTCTAGATTGATGCCTATCCCACATGGGAGCCCTAACTATAGGCGGCTCTTTCTTTTTTTTTTGGCTGCTCCGCGTGGCATGTGGGATCTTAGTTCCCTGACCAGGGATTGAACCTGCGCCATCTCCAGTGGGAGTGTGGAGTCAACCATTGGATCAGGGAAATCCTACAGGTGGCTATTTATTAATTCAAATTAAGCAGGATTTTTTGGAGAAGAAAATGGCAACCCACTGCAATATTCTTGCCTGGAGAATCCCATGGACAGAGGAGCCTGGTGGGTTACAGTACAAGGGGGTCGCAAAGAGCCCGACACGACTTAGTGACTAAACCAAGCAGGATTTTAAACTTCCGTCCCTCGGCGGCTAGCTATGGTGGTTGGCAGCTGGACAACAAAGATACAGAATGCTTCCATCATGCCGGAAAGTTCTCCAGGTCAGCACTAGATGGTCACCCCACTTTATAGAGGGTGAAACTGAGGCTCACAGAGAAGAGCCCCAGGGCCAGACAGAGAGTGAAGGAGGGATCAGGGGTGGGCATGGAGGGTGGACAGTTATTGTTAGCCCCTTGATGTTGGGGGTGGAGAGGAGGGAGAGAATGGTTGTCTGTA
Source organism: Bubalus bubalis (assembly GCF_019923935.1). Taxonomy (NCBI): domain Eukaryota; kingdom Metazoa; phylum Chordata; class Mammalia; order Artiodactyla; family Bovidae; genus Bubalus; species Bubalus bubalis. The sequence continues at coordinate 61,489,177 of NC_059174.1, read as the reverse complement.
TCTGTGTGTGTGTACATGGGGGATGTGTGCATGCACAAATGTGTGTGCAACATGGGGGAATTTGTGTGTGTGTGTGTGTGTGCACACAGGGGTCTAATATGCATCCGTGTGTGTGCACATGGGTATCTGTGTGTGCACGGCACACACACAGGGGGCGTCTATAAGTGCGTATATGTGTGTGCATGTATATGACAAGATCTCTTGGGCTTCCTTCTCTCAGTACCTGCTAAGCAGTTTCCCGTATCTACCATTTTCTATCCTAGTGTCCCTTTCTGAGTGTCTGCCCTTCCGTCTCTGAGTTTGTCTCTCCCAGTCTTTCTGGGTTCCCTTTTCTTCCTCCCATGTTGCTGACTCTGTTCCACTGCTCTTGCTTTCTCCCCCCTCCCCCAATCTGCCTGGGTCTCTTTTTTTCTGCATCTCTGGGCGTTCTCTCTCTGTCTTATCTCAGGATCTCAGTGCTTGCATCAATTTCCCTCTCTGTCCCTCTCTCTGCCCCTCATCCTTCTGTTTTCTAAATCTCTTGACTCCTGGATCACAGCCGACCTCCTCCAGTGCTGAGGTCCCCTCACCAGGCCTCCTCTCTGTCCCCCACCTGGGTCCCAGCCAGTCTCGGTCCCCTCTCATTCCCCCTTTCCAGGCCAAGGGCAGGGAATCTGGGCCAGACTAGCTCTCCCTATCTCTCCAGCCCCCCTCCCCTCCCAGCCTTAAAAATAGCAGGAGAAATTGGGACGGACGCCGAGGGGGTGAGGGCGGGGGCTCGGCCTGAGGAGGGAGAACCGGGTGTCCGGGCACTCACGTCCGTCTGGGGGCCCTTCCCAGCGCCTGGACACTCGAAGGTCACAAACTCGTGGCATCGTCGATGAACCACAAAACTGCAGACTGAAGGCGAAAATCATAGAAACCCAGAGCAGAGAGAGACCCCAGTGGACAGAAAATCAGAAAGAGGGGAGACCCAGACAGAAAGAAACCCAGGAGACAGGGATCTCCATAGGGTTCAATACAGAGAAAATCAAAGAGACCTTGACAGGCAGAGAGAGACAGAGAGACACTGAGAGACAAAGATTCTAAAGGTGGACCCAGACAGAGAAACAGAGATGCAGAGAATCACGGAAACAGAGAAACACAGAGCGCCCAGTGCCTACACACAGCCAAAGAGGAGACAGAGACACAGAGGCAGAGACAGAGAGAGAGAGAGGGAGACACAGAGAGGGCAAGAAATGGAGACAGAGAGAGAAAGCAGGATCCACGGACAGAGATTAAAAAGTGAAGAAAGAGGCAGGCAGACTAGAACGGAGGAGACACAGAGAGGTCCTTCAACAGAACGGAGAAAGAGCATCAACTTGGGCAGAAGTGAGTCTGGGGGCGACGCCGACGGCCCGCCCCCCTCCCTGACTCACTCTGCTCTCAGCAGTAGCAGCTGGTACTTTAGGACTCGCCCCCCCCCCGGCCCCCATATCTGCCGGCCCCACCCAGCCCCCACCCGCCCATCGGTGACCCCACCCGGCCTGCCCCTTCCTAGGACGGGTGGTGTTGTCATGGCAATGGCAGCCTGGGGGGGGGGGCTCTGACTTTGCATCTCCAGCCCCCCCTTCAGCTCCCCTTTTCCAAATCTCCCTGTTCCCATGGCAACAGATTCTCCAAATATCTGTCCCCACCTGGAGCCGGCCGAGGGAGGGGCCCCCAGTGCCACCTCCGCGGTGGCCCCGCCGTCAGAGCTCCCCCCCACTGCAGGCAATGTCTCTGCCACACCCCCCGCCCCGGGCTCCCCCGCGCCTCTCTGGGGACCAGCGAACACGTGTGTCAAGCAGCCTAGGCTGCGGGTCCCCAGCCTCCACCCTCCCGAGGGTCCCAGGAGTCCAGGTCCCCTGCTCTTACCTTGACATTGCAGACCCTGTTTTCCAATCCCCCTGTGAGAGTCAAGGATCTGAAGTCAGTGCAGAAAAGGGTGCTGGACCCCCTCTCCTCTGCAGGTCGTGGGAGGCCCGAGTACTCCCACCCCCTCCCGTCGGACCCGGGAGTCTGAACCCCAGCTAGCCTCCTCTTCTCAGGACCCCGAAATCCTGTCCCCTTCGTCCGTGTCCCTCTTCTTTCAGACTCAGGAGCCCAGGCCCCCAGCCTGTTCCTTCGGACCCGGAAGGCCAGGACCCCCGCCTCGCTCTCTCTGACCCAGGAGTGCCTGCCCCTAACCCGTGCCCAGCCTGGGGCCAGGAGCCAGGGCCGAAACCCCCTCGTTCCTGCTCAATAAGGGGCCCCATCCCCCGGGGCCTCAGCCCCCTCCCTCACCATATGAAGTCAGTGCAGTGGCTGCAGAAGGTCGGCTGCTTGAAGAAGCGAGCGGTGAACTTGTGGCTCTTGACCTCATGGACCACCTTCTGCCTCAGAGCCCCCTTTCTGCAAAACAGGGGCCGGGGTCCGCCCTCTGAATCGCCTCCGCCGGGGCCCAGGCCGGACATGGCCCCCGGAACGTAGCAGGGACCGGGATCCTGCCTGTCTGGGGAAACAGGTGGAAGGGCGACTAGCCGGAGGCTCGGCAGGACAGAAGAGCCGGCGGGAGATGCCGCGGTGGGAGTGAGAGGGGCGAGGCACCTGCAGGAGCCGAGCGCGCGGGGCCGGGAGCGGAGCCCCGGGGCGCGCCGGCTCCGCCAGGGGGAGCGAGAGCCGAGAGCACGGGCGCTGAGGAGCCGGAGGCACGGGCGGCGGCGGTGGTGGGAGCTCCGGCTCCGGCACCTGCTGAAATGTGGGAGCCCCGGGCGGGGGGAGGCGTTGCCATGACGACCGAGGGGCGGGGTTTCGGCTTAAAGGCGTCCCCCAACCCCCTTCCTGGAGAGCCCAGGGACTATTCCCTCCGTCTCCAACACACACACACACACACACACACACACACACACGTGCGCACACCCACTCCGGAGGCCGGGTGAAGGGGGGGGGGCATCCTCTGAGCTGTGCCCTGCCCCCTCCCCAATCTGCCGCAAGCCCCGTTCCGACCCCCTCCAGGGTGCCGCGGCGACTCCTGTGAGCCCACCGCAACTCCGCTAGGATCTCCGTCTGACTGTGTCTCCGTTTCATTGCACAAACTTTGTATTGGTGCTGAGATCCAACGGTGAGCAGGAGGGAGTCTTGGCGTCTCACTTTTTCGGATGTCACCCAAGTCTCGAGTTCTCCCTCTGGGCTTCTTGTGATTTTTGTACGTCTGTGTCTCCCTCCGGGAGTGTCCCTTTCCCTCGGCCTCTGTTCCTCTCCCTGTATCCCTATAGCTTTCTCTCTGTGTCTCTGGTTGGGTCTGAGTTCCTTTCCTTGTCTCTGAGAATTTCTGTTTTTATTTCTCTCTCTTCTTCGCTGTGTGTCTCCATCTACGTTTGTCACTCCTCCTGTGGACCGCCCCCCCTCCTGGGTCTTGGGGTGTCTCTCCCTCTTACTCCAAGTCTGTCTCCCTGAATCTCTTCTTCTTCCTCCCTGTCTCTGTCTCTATGGAGCTCTGTTTCCCCTTTCCTCCGTGTCTCTCTCCCTGTCTCATTCTCTATGTTCTCTTCTTTCTGGTTCTTTGCATTTCTCTCCCCTGGTCTTTGCAGATGCTTTCTCTCTGTCCCTCTCCGTTCCTCTGTGCTTGTTCCTCTCTGACCACTCTCTGACTCTGAATCTCTATCCATCGCTGGGGGTCTCTCTCTGAATATATAAGCTGATCTCTCTCCTTTTCCTTCTCCCCTCTCCAGCTCTATCTTTTTGTCCCTTCTTCACCCACTCTGTATGTCTCTGTGTCTCTGTGAATCCCTCTCAGCTTGGGGACGGGGGGTGGGTGGAAGGTCTTTCCTTCGTTCCACGTCTCTCACTGATTCAGTCTGTCGCCCCCCACCGGCTCTGAAATGCCCTGGGCATCTCCGTCCGGGGGTTGGGAGGGTCTCTCCGAACGTTTGGCCCGGTCAGGTTTCCTCCTGTCTTCCCCTCCGTCTCCCCACCAGAGTCTCTGCCTCTCTCTGGTGGAAGTCTGTCCCTCCCCCGGCTCCAGAGCGCTTCCCAGTTCCGGCTCCTTGGGGGTGGGAGGGGAGGAGTGACAGGCTCTGTTGCCAAGGGCAACCACGGCCGGGTCGGGGTTGCGAGGCGCAATGCACTCTGGGACTTGTAGTCTGGGCCTGAGGATCGGCTGTTCTGGCATCGCGGCTGAGAACTTTTTCTCCCGGCATGATCCGCGAAATGGGGCGTGGCGCTGCGGCGAGCCTGGGGCTCGAGACGCCCACTGCACGTTCCTTGGGACTCGTGGGGGTCGGGGAGTCAGCGAATCCGAGTACTAAACCCCCAAACGTGGGGGTTTTCCAGCCCCTTCCAGGCGTTCGCCGTCCCCCAGGATCAGAGGACAGGGGGCGGGGGGTGGCCCCGAAAACGAACCTAGGAACCCCACCACGCTCTGTTCTAGTTCGGCTTGGGTTCTTCTCGAATTGCCAGCATATCACCCTTGGTCCGACAGCTGTCCTGGTGCATTCCAGAAGAGGGTCAAGCGTGGGGTGGGGAGGGAGACGCAGTTCGAGAAGGTGGGGATTGATTTAGGTCCGAATTCCGGGGTGGACAGTGGAGGCTTTTCCTCCCCAAAAGGGCGTAAGCCTGCTCTAGATAGCCCTCCCCCGCCTCCAGCAGGGCCCTTCCTCTTTTTGCAGTATCTCTTCCCAATTGCTTTTGCGGCTGTAGGTGGAGAAAATGGGTTGCACGATCCTTGAATTTACTCCCAAATCATGCTACTTATGTATTTGTGATCGTCTTGGAGAAACCTGACAAGATGACCTTCTGTGGGACAGAGATTCGTGGCAGGAGTAATTCATTTCATCTTGGAAGTGTTCTGTTGACCATGTGTGTCAGGGAGCTTAGCACTGAGGGTAAAATGGAGCTGAGAGTGGGAATTCAGGCAGGGTCAGATCCTGAAGGCCTTGATGGAGGGGGTTTGGTGTTACCTTTGGGCAATGTGGAGCGGGATATGGAAGGATTTGAACAGAAGAGAACAGGACCAGATCTGGATGTTGAAAGCAAGGCACCCTCCTGGGTCAAGGTGGGCTGCAGGTAAAGTAGTCCAAGGAGGAGGCTGGAACAACAGCTTGGGTGAAGCAAAACTAAAGGAACTTGGAGAATGAGACAGATATAAACAGGATTTTGTTGTTGTTCAGTTGCTTAGTCATGTCCGACTCTTTGCGACCCCATGAACTGCAGCATGCCAGGCTTCTGTCCACCATTTCTAGGAGTTGGCTCAAACTCTGTTCTTTGAGTCAGTGATGCCATCCAACCATCTCATCCTCTGTCGGATTTAGGGAGAATACAGTGTTTGATGACTGAAAGGGGAGATGGTAAGAAGTGGTGCCTGGGTTCTGCCGCACTCAGAATGAGACATGGTATTTCTCAGATGCTTGTGGGACTCCGAAGAGGGATCTTTGTTCTTTTTTACAAATTATTTTTGGCTGTGCTGGGTCTTTGTTGCTGCACTCAGTTTCTCTATTTGTGGGGAGCAGGGGCTACCCTTTGCTGCAGTGCGTGGGCTTCTCATTGCAGGGGCTTCTCTCCCTGCAGAGCACGGGCTCAGTAGTCATGGCAGAGGGACTTAGTTGCTCCGTGGCATGTGGAATCTTCCCGGACCAGGGATAGAACCTGTTTCCCCTGCATTGGCAGGTGGATTCCCAACCACTGAACCATCAGCTAAGTCCTAAAGAGGGAGAAATCTTGTTCATGTCTATCCTAGTTAGCTCCCTTCATTTGAGGGAGAAATCTAGAAGATCCGGACTCATTTCTGATGAGGCCAAGGTTGTTTTGATCCCAGCCTCTTTCTCCTACCAGACCCAGAAATCTGGGCCTTGCCCTCTCTCCTGGAGCCCTCCCCATGAATAAAGCAGGCACAAGTCTTTCTTTTATCTTTATATTGAGGTTTAAAAAAAAAAGAATGAACATTATGGATGTGGGAGAAGGGACAAGGCTTCTCTCCTGTGACTGACTGACAGCAGGGGCCGATGGGAATCAGAAGCTCCAGGGAATTAAAAAAAAATAAAAAATATATTTGTACATTTATATAGATCATGTTATACACGTGAGTCCCAGAGAAGCAGGAAACTGCAGCAGGAAGCAACAAGCACACAGAAACACACCTGTGTGTGCACCACACACACTGAAGCAATGCAATTCCTTTGACTATGGCATAGTAGCAATTCCCATCCCCCCACCCCACACTCCAGGAAAAAAAATTTTAAAGAAACTTCCCTTTTAAGAACAGGGCCAGCCAGTGATTGTTGCCCTAGTGACCAGGAAAAAAAAACAAACCCAGGCTAACATCACCTTGAAGGCTGGCAGTGGCCATTTTCTTTTCTTCCCAGCAAAGGCAGGAGATGCTACTTTTTAACATTGAAGCTGGAGGGCCATATCCCTGTCCCTCACAAATACTTGAGACAGTTGTCTTCAAGACCCTGTGGTTCTTTGCCGCAAAGACTCTGCAAAGAGTCTTTGGGATGGAATACGTCCATCCCTTGTTTCCTTTAACATGGCCTCTAGGCAGTGGGTTTTTAATAAGCCTGGCAAAAATTCTGGAGCCAATCTCAGGTGAGGCTGAGCACCAGGCGGGGCCTAGGGACCCAGGGTCTATGCTTTAAACCTCCAGCCCACTGGAAATTATTGACCGCCAGAGTTTTTTTGTTTTTGTTTTTTTTTAACTTAAAGGGGAGGAACACTGTACAAACACCCCCAACCCCACTGGGAGAAAGGGGGCTCGATTCCTAACTACCCACCCCCACCCCCCCAAACACACACATACACATAACACACATACATCAACTAAGGCACAGCCAGGGCGGGCAGGCATGCTTTGGCAAGGAGGCCCCTCCAGAGGCCCAGGGTATGAACAGCTGCAAAAGGGGGTGTGTGATGTGGAGCTCAGCACCTTTGGAGGTGGGATGGGGGGTTGGTGGGCTGAGAAGGAAGAAGGCTCAGAGCTCCCAAGGGGTCAGGAAAGGAGGCAGAGGCGGAAACACACAGGATAAAAAGAGAAGAGAGCCTCAAAGCAGAGAAGGTCGGAGAAGAGAGCAGGCAGAAGTAAAACAGGATGTGGCAATCAAACAGAACAGGAAGGGAGGCAATGCAGGAGGCGGCGTGAGGGACACAGACAAGGGAGGAAAGGTTGGGAAGGACGTGAGAAAAGTAGGTGGGAGCAGGCTGGGAAGAGCACACCAGGGGGGCCCAGAGCTCTGCGAAGGGCCTCTAGGGAGAAGTGGGGATTAGGGAGAGCCCCACCCCGGGGACGAGGCTCAGACCCTGACAAAAACCAGGCGGGCTGAGTATACCAGGTCGGCCAGGTAAGCCAGCAGGTTGATGCCTGTCAGGATGGCCACAGCCAGCCGGCGGTCCCAGGAACACACGTAGTGGACGTGCCTTCTGCTGCAACCGGGATCCATCTGCCGCCGCGGCTCACCGCCATGCTTCTGGTCGAACTGGTAGAGTGGCCAGAGGACCAGGGCCGTGGCGTAGAAGAGGACGGAGATCAGGGCCAGGCCCGACAAAAAAGTGGGGAAGGCGATGGGCAGGACGTTGGTGCAGTCGCCGAGGTTCAGCAGGATGGCCACGGCCGCCAGGATGAAGCAGATGGAATACACGGCCACGCACCACTCCAGGGCCGACTGGTGCTGGTACAGCCCCGGGTCGCTAATGAAGGCGAAGATGATGCAGGCCACGAAGGTCTCCAGCACCTTGAGCAGTCCGGGCACGGTGGCCATGTAGCCGGTGATCTCGCCGGGTCGGGCCCGGGTCCAGGCCACCTCGGTGGCGTAGGCGACGCAGGCAATGCAGGAGAAAGCAGTGGCGGCGATGGCGTGGTCCCGGGAGCGCCCGTGAGACAAGAACTGCACGTAGGTGGTGGGGTAGATGATGGAGGAGGAGAGGCAGAAAAGGGCGGCGTAGCAGGCATATGTGATGGGGAAGTTGCGCCAGGACAGCGGGAAGCGCACCTGGAGCCCACACAGCTCCACAATGAGGATGATGAGCGTCACGGAGAAGCAGAAGCACCAGGTAAACATGGACCAGTTGCCCATGGGCCCCGTCCAAGCGCCCACGCTGGCCACCAGCGAGAAGGCCACGCAGGTGGAGACCAGCTGCAGCAGGCGGAGGAGGCCCAGCGGCTGGGTCAGCAGCCGAGGGGACCCCACGATGGTCGGGGAGCCCAGGCCGGAGGATGACGACATTGTGGTCGTCACGGTGGTGCGGGTTACCGTCACCGGCATGGCTGGGGGGAGGGGAGAGAAGATCCTAAGAACATTCCAAACTGGAGGATCCAGGGTCCCCCCTACCCTGGGGCACTTGCCTCCCTGGAGGGGCTGTTGTGGACGGTGTAGTCTGGACTCTAGCTGGAGGGGTACTCAGGATTTAGGCCTTTGAGTTTTCAAACCCGGCCAGTCCCAGGCCTACCGGGATGCCGGTGGTCCAGGTGTTAGCCCCTCCCCACCTCCAGCCTCATGTCAGAGCTCAGGAGGGTAGGTACCCTGTCTCTCTTTTCCCCAGGACCATTCTTTCTTTGCCCCGAAAGCCAACTCTTGTAAAATCATGTCTCTTTTTTCCCCCTCCATTCCAGACACACAAAGCTACTCTCCTTCCCCCTGGGACTCAGCAACCCACCCACTCAAGATTCTACTCTAGGGACCTCCCTAGTGGATCCATGGTTAAGACTTTCCGCACTTTCAGTGCAGGGGGCAATCCCTGGTTGGGGAACTAAGATCCTACATGCCTTGGGTTCCAGCCAAAAATAAAAAGATTTTGCTCTAAAGTGTCCTGGTCTTGTGCCCTTCCCACCACCCCCCATCAGAAGAAGAGACCCTGTCTTCTGTGATCTCTTAAAAACCCCATGGTTGCAACATCCTCCCTTTGGGTACCCAAGGATCTGCAGCCAGGACTTTCTTTGATCTAACAAACATTTCCAGCCTCTAGACACATTCAAGAGTCTAGCCATCACTCGGGAACCCTCTCAGGGACCCACATCTGATCAGAGCTCCCAATCTTCCAGCCTGTTGCCTCTTACTGAAGGGTAGTCTGTCCCCAGTTGGAACTGAGTATTACCAGCCTCAGCAGCACCCCTCTTGTGGCCACAGGAATTTAGGTCTGGGGTGCCTGTGTGCTAAGTCATTTCGGTTGTGTCCAACTCTTTGTGACCCTATGGACTGTAGCCCGCCAGGCTCCTCTGTCCACGGGACTCTCCAGGCAAGAACACTGGAGTGGGTTGCCATGCCCTTCTCCAGGGGATCTTTCCAACCCAGGGATCCAACTGGAGTCTCCTGAGCTGGCAGATGGGTTCTTAACCACTAGCGCCACCTGGGAAGCCTGGGGAACTTGCACCCACCTGCAAAGCCTGGGGAAGTTCAACCCAAAGAAAGTCAAGTTTCCTCCTGCCTCTCCCCTTTCCCCAACATGAGGTCCAGGCCCCTTCAGGAACCAAGCCAGCTAGTCCCCAATTTCTGGGAACCTCAGCTCCCTCCCCTGACCCAGGCCACTGAAATTTCTGGGTCTCTCTCATTCAGAAAGACAGCGTCCTTGTCCCAAAGATTCAGGAATGAAGGCCCGGCCTCAATCTCCTGACCAGGTGTCCAGATCCTCACTCAGGCCCTAAAATAGTTAATCTCTTGGCTACTTCTGCTCAGCCACTTCAGTCATGTCTGACTCTTTGCGACCCCATGGACTGTAGCCCGCCAGGCTCCTCTGTCCATGGGATTCTCCAGGCAAGAATACTGGAGTGGGTTGCCGTGCCCTCCTCCAAGGGATCTTCGTGATTAAGGGATAGAACCTCGGTCTCTAATTTAGTCTCCTGCATTGCAGGCAGATTCTTTGCCACTGAGCCTCCAGGGAAGCACCCCCTGAAAGCTCAAAAGGCCTCTCTTAACTCCCGGGCAATAAAACTTCCTCCTTCCATTGTAGGAGGACAGGGTCACACCCCAGCTGTCCCTCACAATAGTTTCCTGGGGACACAGGAGACCAGTTCCTAAACATACTTCTTCCTCAGGTCTCAGGATCTAGGCGGCCAAATTCCCCAGCCCCTCCTCCTTCAGATCCAGGAGTCCAGACCCCAGAAGCCCTCCCCGGCTCGGACCCAAAAGTCTGTGCCCCCCAGCCCCACTCACCAGCGGTCTTGGCGGAGAACCCCCACCAGAAAGAGATCCGGCCCTGGAGGCGGACTGGGTCAGACACCTGGAAAAGGGCTGATCGCGGGGAGGAGGGAGAAGACGTCAGCGTCCAGCTCAGACCCTGCCCCCGCCGCCCGCCGCCCGGGCTGGCCCAGAGCACGCGACGAGGCGGTGTGGTGGACCCCGGGCGCGCCTCCCAGCCAGGGCAGGGACTTGGCCCGGGAACCCCGGACGGTGACCTCGAGGGAAGCTCCGCCCCTTCCTTCCTCCCACCCCCCCCCCACCCCCCCAAAAAAAACCTTGCGCGGGCGGGAATGGAGGGAAGTGGGGAAAAGTGCACGCCCCGCGGGGCGGCGAGGGCGGGCTGCGATCTTAACCCTGCCCCGGCCCGAGAGCCGGGGGAGGGGAGGGCTAGGGGAGGCCGCCGGCGGAGGGGGGGCCCTGGGCGGTGGCTGCCGGGGCGGGCCGCCCGGGCAGCGCCGCGTCTCCGTCCTTATAAGGGCTGCAAGTCGGCCCAGCCATTCGGAATGTGGCGAGGACCGGGAGGCGGCGCCGCGACCCGCGCCCTGCTCCTGGGATTCTGGCGGGGGAGGGGAAGGGTGAAGGGAAGGAGGGATGCTGGGTGCGGGGGAGGAGTGTGGAGCCCGGACTGCAGGTCCCGGGAGGAGAAGCTGCTAGGTCGAATGCCTGGGTCCTTCTAAATGTGAGTTCTGGGTCCCTAAAAGGAGGGCCGGGAGCCCGGAGCCCCAGGAGGAGGGGCTGGGTACCTGAACCCCTGGGTTCGCCTTGTGCACGCCTCGCATCTCGGGGTAGGGATGGGGGCGGGAAACTGCACCGTACTGGAATCCAATTCGGAGACAGTGGCCACACCTCCTGCCACCTCCCGGAGAGCTGGTCTTCCCCGGCCGGAGCTGGGCCTCCTGGGCCACCAGGGAGGTGCCCCGCAGGAGTCTGCCACCTCCCGTCCCCCTGACCCGTTAGGAGGAAGTGGGGCGCGCCCAGGAGGCAGAGGGCGGGGCCTCGGTGAGGCTCCCCGGGAAGGTGAGTTAGCGCGCGGACCACCTGGAGGGGTGGGGTCCGTCCCCATTCTCCGAGCCCCCAGCCGTGGCCTGAGGTCAGAGCTCAGGAATGAGCCGCAGGAGACCCAAGCAGGGAGAGGAAACACCCAGTTGGCTTCCGAACCCAGCTCAGGACGTCCCCGGCCACGCCCCAGTCCTGTCCCCACCTCCGCGCCGAACACCACACCCCATCACTCCAAAACTCAGAATCGCGCCCTGAAACCCCAGCCTGGCCTCTCAACGCCCTGGGACCCAGCTCCATCTTCATTTTGGCAGCATGGGTACTGAAGCGCACTCTCTGGCCCTTTGCGTCCAAAGTTCGGATTCTGCACCCTGGATGGAGAGGAGGTCCGTAATTCTGGACCCCAGCCACTCTCCTTGTCAAACCCGGGACTCCCAACTCCGACCCCCTCCAGGAGCACAGCCCCTCCTCCCTCAGACCCAGGGTTCCAGGCCCCCAGCCCCTACTCCCTCAGACCCAGGGTTCCAGGTCCCCAGCCCCTCCTCCTCAGACCCGGGGGTCCAGGTCCCCAGCCCTTCTTCCTTCAAACTCAGGAATCCAGGTCCCCCTCCCATCAAACCCAGGAGTCCAGCCTCCCAGCTCCCCAGCCCCCTGCCCTATCAGATCCAGGAGTCCAGGCCCCACTCCACCTCCTTTTAAAGATGTAAGACCTGTATGAGTTCAGGACTCCAGCCCCTCCTCCCTCAGATCCAGGGGTCTAGACCCGCAGCCCGTCCTCCCTCAGACCTAGGGGTCCAGGCCCCCAGCCCCTTCTCCCCCAGACCCAGAGGTCCAGGCCCCCAGCCCTTCCTCCATCAGATCCAGGAGTCCAGGCCCCACCCCACCTCCTTTTTCAGATGTACGACCTGTGTGAGTTCAGTCCCCCAGCCGTCTCCTCTCCAGGACCCGAGTCCTGAGCCAGACCACCTTTCTCGGGACTGAGACAACTGGAATCCCTCCGCACCCAGAGTCCTGGACGCTGCGCCCACCCTTGGGGGTTCCCGGAGCCTCACCTTACGGGCCAGCGACCGCTGCGGCTGAAGCAGAGGCGACAGCTGCAGATTAGAAGGGTCTGCGGTCTGGGTGGGGTTAGCCGGCCCGGGAGTGAGGGTGGGCGGGGCCGGAACTCCGGGCTCGAGCCGGATAAGGGACTCCCTGGCCAGGGCTATCCCAGTCCCGCCCCGAGGGCGGGGCCAGAGGCAAGGCCGCACCCCCTCCGGCGAATAACGCCGCAGTGGTCCCGCCCCGCCAGCGGTGGGGTGGAGGGCTGAGGTCACTGTTTCCGTGGTGACAAAACAGGAAGACACAACAGCTGGCGGGGTCTGGGCTCAGGAGGGCTGCCCTCCTCGCCCCAGCGCTGGATGGAGAACTCTCCAGAGCCGGCCCGGGAAGGCCGTTGCCATGGCAACCCGTCTGTTTGGCCTTTGTTTAGGACGAAGCTGCCCCCCCACCCCCCAGCTCGGGTCCTCACCCCAGTTTCACCTCGGTCTGTTCTCCCTCTCCCCTTCCAGCCCCCTCCCTCCTCGTCTCCCTCCTCTGCCAGGATGGATGAAATCTTGGACATCTGGGTCGCAAAGCGGCTGGGGAGAGTGGGTCTCTCTTTACCGGGGTCTGCTTGCTAGGGTCTCTGTCTCCAGGGTCCCTGAAATGGGAAATGTGCCGATCTCTAGACTTTAGGGGGTTCCTGGGTCCCCAAAAGAACAGTGGTTGGATTGCAGTGTTTAAGGAATTTTGGGGAGGAGTAAAGTGGGCCCTCCTAATCCTCTATCTATAATGCGGTTCGCGGTGGAAGGGACGGATGGGCCGGACCCCAAAGTCCCATGTGTCGGTGGGGGTTGTTGGTAGCAAGATTTCTGGGATCAGGGTGGTGGGAGACGGGGACATGGAGTCCCAGGCTGTGGGCCCAGATTCTTGGCTCCTAGGAACAATTACGGCTCAGACTCCCGGGTTTTCGGAGCAGATGGGGTTGCAAGCCGGGCCTCTTGGGTCTGGAAGCGAGAGATATTTTTGGCCTGCATTCCTGGCTCCTGGAAAAAGGGAGGGGCTCAGAAGCTTAACGAGGGCGAGGCTGGGGGCTGGGGATGCCAGATTCCTGATTGCTGCAGGGAGGGAGGGGGCCAAAGGACTGCTCAGCCCGGGGCCCAGAGTAGGGAGGGGCCGCGGGGTCCTTTTTTAGGGTCCGCTCCGGGGCCCTGAAACGAATGGACAGAGCCCAGAAGCAAGCAGGAGCTGAAGGTCGGGATGCTCGGCCTGGGGCGGCTGAGGCGGAGCGGAACCGGGACGCCCGGGTCCCTCCCTGCTGGCCCGGCTCACTCACCGCGCTCTGCACTGGTCCCCGGCGCGGCCTGGCTCGCGGCTGCCGCTGGGCGGGGCCCGGCGGGACTGCGGCTGCTCCGCGACGCCGCGCTACCCCGGGCGCTGCCCGCGCCGCCGCCGCCGGGTGTCTTCCAGGCCGACGACTGAGGAAGGAGGCTTTGAGGCCAAGCCCCAGGGTGGGAGCCGAGCGCGTCGCGAAGGGAGGGGTCCGAGAGGATGCTGGAGCTCGGAGCCCGGGGCTGCGTGCTCTACGGAGGTGGGAGGGGTGGGGGGGGGGCACCTGAACGCTGTGCGCTCTGCAGTTGGGGAGGGTAGAGGTGGGGGCTGAAGGCCTGTGGAGCCTGTACGCCCCCTTTTGTGTCCTGCAAAGGCGGCAGACCTTGTCTGTCTTTATGTGCCCTGCATAGGGGAAAGGTCTCTAGGAGCCCCGCGTGGGGATGTCTAGGAAGCCAGGACAAGGTGTTCGTTGGAGGATCTCCAGGGACGCACCTCCTTGACCCCCGGTAAAGAAGCATCTCTTACTCCCTTCTTGCCCAGATCTTTGCCTGACCCCAAAGTGGCACTCCTGAAGCTATGAAGTCAGTCGCTCAGTCGTGTCCAACTCTGCTACCCCATGGACTGTAGCCCGCCAGGCTCCTCTGTCCGTGGGGATTCTCCAGGCAAGAATACTGGAGTGGGTTGCCATTTCCTACTCCAGGGGATCTTCCCCACCCAGGGATCGAACCCGGGTCTCTGCATTGCAGGCGGATTCTTTTACCGTCTGAGCCACCAGGGAACTCCTGAGATGCGCCGCCAAATAGTAAAGAGGCCGTCACCGCTCACAGTTTACTGCCGGTGTGCTCTCCGGCAGCACTGTACTCCCGTTTAAGGCACTGAAACCTCAAAACAGCAGAGTGCAGGGTAGCAGGAACAGGAAGCAAACATTTAAAGAGGGAGTCATCAGGTGTGATCCTGAGACGTGACCTCGGAGGGCTCCTGGGTCTTGTGTAAGCTGGTAAAAGGTATGTGCCACTGGTTCAGAGTGTTTACCCACATCCTGCCAGGACAACACCCACACCCCAGAGATGCCGTCTGCCACCGGGCACTGAAACCCAGCCTCCAGCAGGCCGTTCCTCTGTTAGTGAGAGCCGCTGCTTTCTGCTGCTGGGGTACGTGGACCCACCCCCTAACTTCCTAACAAACCTGGCCCTTTGATCAGAAGCAGACTTGTGTGCCTGACGGTGAATGGGGCCATTCAGTTTGTACACAGATGCTGCTGTTGGCTAGGAAAGCAAACAGAACCCAGAGTTCATTATTCCAGGCAGGAAAAGGTCAGCACCCAGTCCACGATGGAAGAGGTCCAAGGTTCTCCTTGGGTGACCAGGTGTTTGGCTGATCTCCCTAGAGAACCATAGCACTGCTTGCTGACAACAGCAAGGTGGGCCTCCGTCGGTGACAAAGCTCTGTAGCTGTGATGAGGCAGATCCATGCGTAGCCCACCACGGCCGCTTTGTTCATCAGCAGGCACTGGTGAACATTAAGCAGGCATTGGGGAGACTAGCAGGGGAAGAAACCAACCGAGAGCCGCAGGGTGGCCATCTGGTCTACTTAAGTCTTACTAGCACTGTCTGTAATGGAGGGTTTTGGGGGAGAGTAGACCTGCGTACAGATTTAAAAAACAAACAAACTTTATTTAGGCTGTGTTGGGTCTTCGTTGCTGCTCAGGCTTTTCTCTGGTTGTAGGGAGGGTCGTGGGCTCAGTAGTTTCAGCTCCTGGGCTTTAGAGCACCAGCTCAACAGTTGTGGCACACGGGCCTACTTGCTCTGCAGCATGTGGCATCTTCCCGAATCAGGGATGGAACCCGTGTCTCCTGCATTGGCACACAGATTCTTTACCACTGAGCCACCAGGGAAACCCTTGGGGACAGATTATGAGCTGGTTTTTGCTCCTGACACCTCTGACAAGTGCCTGTGTGTTTGTTTTCCACATCAGCCACTAAATCTCTAATTTCAGACAGCAACTGAGTGTCTGATGAGTGTCTGAATCTGGACACACTGCTGCTGCTGCTAAGTTGCTTCGGTCGTGTCTGACTCTGTGCGACCCCATAGACGGCAGCCCACCAGGCTCCCCCGTCCCTGGGTGTCTCCAGGCAAGAATATTGGAGTGAGTTGCCATTTCCTTCTCCAATGCATGAAAGTGAAAAGTGAAAGTGAAGTGGCTCGGTCGTGTCCGATTCTTAGCGACCCAATGGACTGCAGCCTTCCAGGCTCCTCCGTCCATGGGATTGTCCAGGCAAGAGTACTGGAGTGAGTTGCCATTGCCTTCTGTGAATCTGGGCACAGTAACCTCTTGCAACTATCGTCAGACACCACAAGTAATAGGCTCAGTCCTACAAGACCGCCCCCATTTCAAACTCCAGCCACAAGTCCCAGGCCTCCCCTGCTTCTGACCGACTGGCTAGAAATTGGGGTGTTCCCAGGACTTGGCTTCTATCATTTGCTAGAATGGCTTGTGGAACTCAAGGAGGCACTTAGTATTGAAAGTGTAAGTCAGACTCAGTCATGTCTGACTCTTTGTGACCCCATGAACTGTAGCCACCAGGCTCTTCTGTCCTTGGAATTCTCCAGGCAAGAGTATTGGAGTGGGTTGCCATGCCGTTCTCCAGGGGATCTTCCCAACCCCGAGATCTTTTGAACCTGGGTCTCCTGCATTGCAGGCAGATTCTTTACCATCTGAGCCACCAGGGTATTACTGATTTATTGTAAAGGATGCAACTTGGGAACAGCCAAACAGGAGATATGCAGGGGAGGATATGGGGAAGGGATGCAGGGCTCCCAGGCCCTCTCTGGGCATGTCATCGCCCAGCACTGTGATGCATTTACCCGCCTGGAAGCCCTCTGAATCCCGCTATTCAGGGTATTTATGGAAGCTCCATTATGGAAGCATGGTTGGTGAAATCATTGGCCATCAGTGTACAAGCTCCATCTCCCGGGCCTGTCTGGAGGTCAGGGAGTGAGGCTGAGAGTTTCAACCGCCAATCACACAATTGGTTCCTTGGGCAACCAGCCCCCATTCAGAGCTAACCAGGGCTTCCCAGATGTGCTAGTGGTAAAGAACCCGCCTGTCAATAAAAGAGATGCCAGTTCGATCCCAGGGTTGGGAAGATCCCCTGAAGAAGGAAATGGCAACCCACTCCAGTATTCTTGCCAGGACAATCCCAGGGACAGAGGAGCTTGGTGGGCTGCAGTCCATGGGATCACAAAGAGTTGGTTGGACATGACTGAGCAACTAAACCATCAGAAAGGGTTCAAGGAGTAATAACTCCTTTACTTGGAAGGGATATTCCCACTGTCCTCAGACTATTGGATTCTCAGGAAAGTTCCTGAGTGACAAACTTACCAGTTTTTATGGGATTTTATCTCCCATGCTCTGGCATGTGTATTTTAGTAAGACATATGTAGTACGTTATCTGCTCTCTCCTGCTTTTGAGGTCTTATCAGCATTGCGATTGGCCAGGACAGAGTCTATAGGGTACTGAAAGCAGAAGTTGGTGGAAAATTTGGTGATTCTGGAGCAGTATCTAGAGATAGTATCTAGAGATAGAGCATATCTCTAGCTTGGGAAAAGATCAAAATTTGAAGTACAGTGTCTACTGCGTGTGAATCGCTTTTGCACCATCATAAAACTGAACAAGTTAGTCAAGCCATCATAAGTGTGGGAGCGTCTGTATTCTTTCTTCCCTTTACTGAGATGGATATCTCCCCCTAGTCCGTTCTCTGGCCGTAACTATCCCCTTTTTGGTGTCTATGGACTTCCCGGTCCCTTGCGCTCATTTCCCACATAGTTTCCTGAAATTCTCTAAAGAGCATCCTTCTAGATAAATACGCCATGAACAGGTTGCATGGATCCCCCCACCCTCAGAGTGGTCTGGTTGGCCCTGGCTCTTGCCAGGCTCCTCTTGTTCATCTCCATGAGCTGCAGAGAATATTGTCATGTTTCTGTTTGCCCCACAATGTGACAATGTTTGGGAGGCACTGACTTAGAAGACCTATGTGAACATTACCCTCCACACCATAGCATCCACCTCTCCACTGGGTTCTCCATGCCTCTCAGACATCAACGATTTCTTCTTCCATCCTGCTTCCTTAGCAATAGCCACTTGTGATCTTGCCTTAACTTGATAGGAGCCCCCAGTCCATCGGCATGCTCTTTCCTTGCTTTCTTCTTCAGATATGCTTCCACAGTCTATCATTTCAATGACCCTCTTTTCACACTAGGATATTTAACACTCCTTTGCCATTCTGTCTTTTTATTACCCCAGTCTTGAAAAAGAAAAAGAAAAGCCTACCTACAGAATATCTAAATAGACATTTCTCCAAAGAAGACATACAGATGGCCAAAAAATACAGGAAAAGATGCTAAACATTGCTAATTGTTGCTGCTAAGTCGCTTCAGTCGTGTCCGACTCTGTGCGACCCCATAGAGGGCAGCCCACCAGGCTCCCCTGTCCCTGGGATTCTCAAGGCAAGAACACTGGAATGGGTTGCCATTTCCTTCTCCAATGCATAAGAGTGAAAAGTGAAAGTGAAGTCGCTCAGTCGTGTCCGACTCTCAGCGACCCCATGAACTGTAGCCCACCAGGCTCCTCCATCCATGGGATTTTCCAGGCAAGAGTACCGGAGTGGGGTGCCATTGCCTTCTCCATTGCTAATTGTTAAAGAAATGCAAATCAAAACTGCAATGAGGGGACTTTCCTGGTGGTCCAGTGGTTAAGAATCTCCCATCCAAAGCAGGGGACATGGGTTCGATAAGAGAAATCCCCTCCCCACCCGCCCATGCACCACAACTAGTGAAAACCCACGTATCAAGATTAAGACCCAGTGCAGCCAAAATTTTAAAATAAAATAAATGAACAAATAGAGTTTAGGCTCAGATAGCTTCTTAAAGTGGAGAGTGTTAGACACTAAATGTGATTATTTAAAAAAAAAAATGCCTACACTTGGGAAAAAAAACTACAATGAGGAATCACCTCACACTGGTCAGAATGGCCATCGTCAAAAAAGTCTACAAATAACAAATGCTGGAAAGCATAAGGAGAAAAGAGAGCCCTCCTACCCTGTAGGTGGGAATGTAAATTGGTGCAGCCAGTATGGAGAACAGTGTGGAGTGCCTTAAAAACTAAAGACAGAGCTGCCATATGATCCAGCAATCCTACTCCTGGGCACACATCCAGAGAAAGCCATACTTTGAAAAGGGGTGTGCACCCCTACGTTCACAGCAGCACTGTTCACAAAGGACAAGACATGGAAACCAACTAAATGTCTGACTGGCAGATGAATGGATGAGGCAGATGTGGTCCATATATACAATGGGATGTTACTCGGCCATAGAGAGAAGGCATGAAGCGACAGGGCGCTTCCCAGGAGATGCTAATGGCAAAGAATCCATGTGCTAATGCAGGAGACGTGAGTTTGATCCCTGGGTCGGGAAGATCCCTTGGAGGAGGGCATGGCAACCCACTCCAGTATTCTTGCCTGGAGAATCCCATGGACAGAGGAGCCTGGTGGGCTACAGTCCATGGAGTCACAAACAGTTGGACACGACTGAAGCAACTCAGCGTGCACACGGGCAGCAACATGGATGGACCTAGAGATGAACATAAAAAGCGAAGTTAAGTGGGACAAAGACAACGATCGTGTGAATCTCAAAAAGGACACAAATGAGCTTATTTATGAAACAGAAAGAGACTCACAGACTTTGAAAATGAATTTATGGCTACCAAAGGGGAAAGGTTGAGGGTGGAGGGATAAATTGGGAGTTTGGGATTAACATAAACATGCTACTATATATAAAATAGATAAACCACGAGGTCCTACCATAGAGCACAGGGAACTCTACTCAATCCTCTATAATAACCTATATGGGAAGAGAATCTGAAAAAAAAAAAAAGATAATGTATGAAAGTGTTAGTTGTTCAGTCATGCCTGACTCTCTGTGACCCCGTGGACTGCAGCCCACCAGGCTCCTCTGTCCATGGGATTTCCCAGGCAAGAATACTGGAGTGCTTTGCTATTTCCTTCTCCAATACATGTATGCTGCTGCTGCTAAGTTGCTTCAGTCGTATCCGACTCTATGCGACCCCATAGACGGCAGCCCACCAGGCTCCGCCATCCCTGGGATTCACCAGGCAAGAACGCTGGAGTGGGTTGCCATTTCCTCCTCCAATGCATGAAAGTGAAAAGTGAAAGTGAAGTTGCTCAGTCATGCCTGACTCTTAGCGACCCCATGGACTGCAGCCTACATGTATATGTATAACTAAATCACTCTGCTGTACTCCAGAAACCCACACAACATTGTAAATCAACTGTACTCCAGTATAAAATTGGGTTTCCTGCTGGCTCAGTTGGTAAAGAATCTGCCTGCCATGCAGGAGACCCAGGTTCGATTACTGGGTAGGGAAGTTCCCCTGGAGGAGGAAAGGGCAGCGCACTGTAGTATTCTTGCCTGGAAAATCCCATGGAAAGAGGAGACTAGTGGGCTACAGTCCATGGAGTCGCAAACAATTGGACACAACTGAGCATCTGAGCATAAGCCAATATAAAATAAAAATTAAAAAAAAAGAAAAGAAAAAGCCCATCTATCAGGGTTTCTCCCTCGCATGTGTTTATCCCTAAGCAATTGAACATCACTGGAGAAAGTCATATTACAAGGCATAAAGATATGGTGAAAGTGAAAAAGTGAAAGTATTAGTCATGTCCGACTCTGTGACCTCATGGACTGCAGCCTGCCAGGCTCCTCTGTCCATGGAATTCTCCAGGCAAGAGTACTGGAGTGGGTAGCTGTTCCTTTCTCCAGGGGATCTTCCTGACCCAGGAATCGAAGCCAGGACTCCTGTATTGCAGATGATTCTTTACCATCTGAGCCACCAAGGAAGCCACAAAGACGTGGCGACCAAACTCAGTACCGCGCTCCTACAGTGTTACCTACAGCCCTGTTGCAATCCTCTGGTTGGCTCTTTCTCATTGTCATGGTGACAAGCACACTATTTTTAAGCTCTTTGATCTCTGCCCTCAGCCTGCATTCTCAGTCTATGACCTACCTTCTGTATTTAGAGAGAGAACAGAAGTCGTTGGCAGGTCAGTTCCTCAACTTCCCTAAACTGAAACCAGAATGTGACAATATTTCCAGAACTGTTCTTGAATAATAGTGAAGTTCTTTCTATCTCACGCTAATCCTTCTTGTCCTTTTATTTTTGCATTTCTTGTCTTTTAAATTGTAGTAGATCTGATGTATAATATTATATAAGTTTACAGGTGTACAGTATGGTGAGTCACACTTCTTAAAGCTTATACTCTGTTTACAGTTAGTCTAGAACACTGGCTATATTCTCTGTGTTGTATTATATATCCTTATAGCTTATTATATACATAATGCTTTGTACCTCTTAATCCCCTACCCCTGTACTTCCCCTCCCCTCTTACCTCTGCCCACTGGTAACCACTGGTTTGTTCTCTACATCTGCGAGTCTGTTTCTTTTTTACTGTTGTTATATTAACTATTTTCTTGTATTTTTTTAGATTCCACATGTAAGTGATAAAATACAGTATTTGTCTTTCTCTGTCTGACTTATTTCACTTAGCATGTTGTTGCAAATGGCAGAATTTCCTTTCTTTTCATGGCTGACTAGTACTCCACTTGGAGAAGGAAATGGCAACCCACTCCAGTGTTCTTGCCTGGAGAATCCCAGGGACGGTGGAGTCTGGTGGGCTGCCGTCTATGGGGTCGCGCAGAATCGGACACGACTGAAGTGACTTAGCAGCAGCAGCAGCAGTACTCCACTGGATGTGTGTGTGTGATCTGTCTTCATTCATCTGTCGATGGGCACTTAGATTGCTCCCGTATCTTGATAGTCGCAGTAATGATGCCGTGAACACTGGGGTGCATGTCTCTTTTCAGATTAATGCTTGTGTTGCTTCTGGATATAGACCCAGGAGCGGAACTGCTGGATCATATGGTAGTTCTGTTTTTAGTTTTTGATTCAAAAAATTTCTACTTGTCTTTTTGACCCTTAAATACATTCTTCTTCCCATCAACTTACTATCAATCTTAACAAGGGATACTCTGCAGCTAATACTCGGCCTCTCCTGCTCACAGAACCTTTCACTGACTGGCTTTTTCAGAAATAATCGTTGTTTTCAATTGTGGTCAAATATGCATAACAGAAAACACCTTTTAAGCTTGCCTTTTGGGGAAATGTACTGTTCAGTGGTGATAAGAATGTTCACGCCGTGACCACGTGAAGACACGAAAGAAAGATGGTTGTCAACAAGCCAGGAAGAGAGAATGCAGAAGAAACCAACCTCCAACTTGATCTAGGATTTCTAACTTCCAGAATTGTGAGAATATGAATGTCTGTCTAAGCCATACAGCCTGTGGCACTTTGTTATGGCAGCCCCATGGAAACTAACCTATCACTTTGAAAAAAAAAATTTTTTTTTTGCAGCCCCCTTAATTCAGTCATCTTAACCCATGCCCCCTGCAGTGGAAGCACAGAGTCTTAACTGCTGGACCACCAGGAAAGTCCCCTATATTCTCTTTCAAATCCTTCAACTTCTATACATCTCTGTATTAGTCACAGGTTGCTGGGTAATACATTTCCCCAAAGGAATGAAATTCTACAGCATGGATGAACCTTGAAGACATTACATTTAGTAAAATAAGCTAGACACCAAGTAACAAATACTATAGGATTCCACTACTTAAAGTAGCCAAATCCTTAGAGACAGAAAGTAGAATAGTATTTACCCAAGGCTGGGGGCAGGGGGAATGGGAGTTAATATTTAAGGGGCCCAAAGTTTTAGTTTGGGATGATAGAAAAAAAAGTTCTGGGACGTGTAGAGTGGTGATGGTTGTACCACCACTGAATGAAGGCCACCGGACTGTATGCTCAAAAATGGAAAATTTTAGGTAAATTTGTGTTATGTGTGTTTTACCACACAAGTTCAAAGAAAGAAGATGGGACTTCCCAGGCAGTCAGTGGTTAAGACTCTGCACCTCCAGTGTGGTGGGTGTGGATGTGGGGGCGTGGGGTGCAGGGTCGATTCCTGGTCAGGAAACTAAGATCCCCGCATGCCTAATGGCTCAGTCAAGAAAAAAAAAAAAAGAAAGAAATAGAAAAAAATTATATAAAAATACATAAATAAAATGTAAAATTCAGTTCTGTAGTTCCACTGGCCACATATCAAGCACACAGCAGGGTCATCATAATGGACTGAAGTGTGTTCGTTTCTTAAACTCAGAAATCTGAAACTCTCAGTTTTTTGGAGTGTGGAAGCCTGTACTGGGCTCCCCTGGTGGCTCAGACAGTAAAGACTCTGCCTGCAATGCAGGAGACCGGGGTTCGATCCCTGAGTCAGGAACATCCCCTGCAGGAGGAAATGGCAACCCACTCCAGTATTCTTGCCTGGAGAATCCCATGGACAGAGGAGCCTGGTGGGCCATAGTCCATGGGGTTGCAAGAGAGTTGGACACAACTGAGCCACTAACCCTTGCACACTTTCACTTTCAGCCTGTGCTAGATACAGATCCAAGCAGTATTAAAACAAAACAAAACAAAACTTTGTGACTAAGTGGGGTTTATTCTAGAGATGGAAGTATGGCTAATATTCAGAAACCATTAATGAGATTTATCCCATGAACAGAGCCAAGTAGAAAAAAAACCATGTGACTATCCCATATGCACTAAAAGAATATCTGACAAAATGCAATTAAAAAAAATTGAATAAACAGGAAGTCAGGGTTCCTAAAGCTGTTAGACATCTGTGGCTCTCCAGGGCTCCTGCTCTGTGAAGGAATTTTTCTGGTCTTTGGGGTCAGGGTGGCTGTGGAAAGCTACTGCTTCTAGAATTTCCTCTCCAGGCTTCAGCATGTATAAATACAACAGACCAGGTTTGGTGCCATGGGAACTTCCCAGCACAGGACCCTCTATTGGGGTTAGTTAAACCTCTTGTCAGAGAAGGCAATGGCAACCCACTCCAGTACTCTTGCCTGGAAAATTCCATAGACGGAGGAGCCTGGTGGGCTGCAGTCCATGGGGTCGCTAAGAGTCAGACACGACTGGGCAACTTCACTTTCCCTTTTCACTTTCATGCATTGGAGAAGGAAATGGCATCCCACTCCAGCGTTCTTGCCTGGAGAATCCCAGGGACGGGGGAGCCTGGTAGGCTGCTGTCTATGGGGTCGCACAGAGTCGGACATGACTGAAGTGGCTTAGCAGCAGCAGTAAACCTCTTGTGGCTCAGAGGTTAAAGCGTCTGCCTCCAATGTGGGAGACCCAGGTTTGATCCCTTGAGAAGGAAATGGTAACCCACTCCAGTATTCTTGCCTGGAGAATCCCATGGACGGAGAAGCCTGGTAGGCTATAGTCCATGGGGTCACAAAGAGTCGGACATGACTGAGCAACTTCACTTTCACTTTCAAACCTCTTGTAAACACACAGGTGGGAGCTATTGTCTGACTTTTTTTTTTTTTTTTGGTTAGGATCTAGTTCCCCCACCAGGGATTGAACCCATGCCCCTTGCATTGGGAGGCAGAGGCTTAATCACTGGACCACCAGGAAGTCCCACTATTGTCCGACTTATTAGGAAGACTAAAGGGACCAAGACCTGCCTTCTTCTCCCTCTCTTAGCTGAATGCTTCCTTCTGGGGCTTTGAATTGGGCAGGAAAGAAGCAAGGGCATTGGAAATTAAGAGCGCAGCTTCAAGTATGAAGTTATGAGGTGCTGAGTGCTGAGTGGAGGGAGTGACCGGGGGGCCGGTGGCCAGGCAGCTTCTTGGCCTGGGTGGCTGGGTGCACGTGACTTAAGAGCATGCTCTCCACTGTGTATTCTTGGCTTTCGGCCAATTTACCTTCTCCAGCCGTCCCCTGAGCTCTGCCATTTACTCCTTCTGTGTCCTGCCCTTAAGCCCCTCCTTTGCTTCCCACATGCAGAAGCAACGCCTTTCATTTGCAAATCAGAACCCGGATAGCATCTCTCACCATTGCTGAAGACCCCCAGGAAACCTCCCCCCACCTTTCTGAGAGGAGGTTTCACCCCCATGAGATGATTTTTTCTCCTCGAGATGCAGATTGGATTAACAGATGGTGATTTTCATCGTAATCTCTTCAGCAAAATAGACTGAAGTCTTCTGTTTGGAAGACGTAGGCTGCCTTTGATGGAGGGGCTGGGGGGTGGGGAAGGAAGGAAGGAAATCTTATTTGGTTTGTAAAACTCCCCTGCTAAATGTACTTATCAGATGGAAATAAATCAAGTCTCTGTTTATAAGGGCCTGGATAAATAAGCTCTGGCACCTCCAGATAATGCGACAAGATGTATATCTTAAAAAAAAAAAACAAGAATTAGGAAGCTCTAGGTACCTAAATGGAAGATTTCCCAGGACAACAGTCTTGAGTGAAAAAGGCAAGATGCGGAACCCTGTTACAAGGATTGAACCTTCTGCGTTAGAAAATATAAAAATAAGAAGATGTGTTTCTATTTTATTGTGCGTGTTTGTATAAACACTGCAGCAGGCCACAAGAGACTCAGGAAAGTGGTGACCTCCCCAAGAGCGGGCAAAAACCCCCACAAAACAAGTAGGGACTTCCCTGATGGTCCAGTGGTTATGACCCCACACTTCCTCTGCAGGGGGCTCAGGTTCCATCCCTAGGTGGGCAACTAAGATCCCACATGCCTCCTGCTGTGTAGCAAAACAAAACAAAACAAAAACAAAAAACAAACCCAAAGCAGAAACAACACAAACCAACAGCAACAGAAAACTGAGATGTGGGACTGAAACTTCTTTCTGTATGTGTATAAATTTTAAATTCTAAACACATGAACACATTACTCACTTAAATCATATCTATATATAGATTATATGACTCAAGGCACAGAAAATACTTAGGACAATGACTCCATGTCAGTATATGCTAATTATTATATGATGCATAGTGCATATTAATATGATATAAAATATGCCATGGAAAGTTCTGGAAAGCTACACAAGAAATGGGCTCAGACCAAAGGGAAAGGAGGATTGGGCAACTGGAACTTTATCTACCCTTTTTGGTGCGTTTTCTGAGTCCTCTCTCCTGGTAAATGCATTACCAAGTCCAACCACAGAAGGATGCATGCATTTTAACGAGCTATTTATAATCTGCCAGGCAAGGAGCCTTACGATGACAAATGAATACAGATGACTTTTTCTCCTGAGCTTCTACGAGGAGACTAGAGGAATGTCGCAGTTCGCCTTCACAGATAAAAATAAGTGGAGATAAAAAAAAAAAAAAATAGTGGGGAATCTAACATACAAAATTGCGAAGGCTTGAAGGCCAAGACTGATTAAACCATGGTCCACGGCATGGGATTTATCCCATACCTATTGGGGATTTGAGTGGGGGCGGTTTCTGTGGCCTGGAGACTGGGGTCACCTGCCGGACGAGTTACCTGGGCCAGGTAACCTCTTCATACCCTCTGGGACCTCAGAACAGAGGCAGCTTCCATAGAAAGACCTCGTTTCAGGTCATCTTGGGGCTGAACCCAAGTTTTCAATTGCGGTCTGTCTTTCTAAATCTGTAGCGAAAAGGCATTGAGCCAGGCCAAAACTCACGAAAACAACTCAAGACGGTCTGGGCCCTGCAGAGAGGGCGGGGGGGGGCGGGGAGGGCGCATCAGTGTGGGTCGCCCTCTAGCGGACGGCGAGGGTAAAGCACGTTCAGCCTGGAAATGGTATAAGGGCGTCGGTCTTCCTTTCAGGGCTGAGTGTCAGGGGCGAGTGCGCAAGATCGCCAAGAAGCTCGCTGTTCCGCCTCGCACTTTGGAGGAGAGACGGGGAGGAACCAAACCCCTAGACTAGTTGTCCTTTTTGCGCAGGAAATCAAAGGGTATGGAGGATCCGCTCAAGTCTCTTTTAGGCTGAGTGAAAGGGCCTTTGGAGGGTGTGACCTTTGAGCTCAGAGCTGAAGGACGAAGATGAGCCAGAGGCCAAGGAAGGCTGGACGGGCGCGGGAAAGAGCAAGTGCCTGAGGGAGAGGGAACCCCTTGCCCCCCTCCCATCAGGGGACTTTCCTCACCCCCACCCCCGTCGACGTGTTTCTGAAAGAGCAGAAAAGCCCACGTGGATGAACCCGGGACTGCAGAGGGAAATGGGGCAGGTAACATGGTATTGTCACAAAGACAGATATACAGGCGGAGGAAACAGAATACAGATTTCAGACACATGCACACACATTGAAAGCCACCGATACGTGAACACACGCACGCAGCACTGCAGGGGAGAAAGGATGAAGTTGTTTTTTGTTGTTTTGTTGTATTGCTCAGCCAGTGACCCTACCCCACACCATGCTGTTGTTGTCAACCACTCAGCCCTGTCTGCTTCTTTGCCACCCTGTGGACTGTAGCCTACCAGGGTCCTTTGTCCCTGGGATTCTCCAGGCCAGAATACTGGAGTGGGTTGTCATTTCCTTCTCCAGGGGATCTTCCTGACCTAGGGATCGAATTCCCATCTCTTATGTCTCCTGCATTGGCAGGTGGGGTTCTTTACCACTAATGCCACCTGGGAAGCCCCCTCTTACCATATCCCCAAATAAATTTCCAGAGGGTTCTTAGGTCTAACTGAGGAAGATAAAATAGAGCATACTCAAGAAGAAGACATCTTTGTGATACTGAGATTGGCAACAACTTCTTGAACAGGACACAGAATCATCGTGTACAAATGAAAAGTGATAAACTGAACTGGAACTTCTGTCGCTATAGGTTGAATGTCTATGGCCTTTGAAATTCCTGTTTTGAAATCCTGACTCCTAACATAAGTGGTTGGAAGTGGGGGCTTTTGGGAGGTCACTAGGTCATAAAAGTGGAGCCCTTGTAAATGGGGTGGTTGTCATTATACAGGATCCCTTCACACTACTATGTATAAAATAGATAACTAATAAGAAGCTACAACTAGCACAGGGAACTCTCTTCAGTACTCTGTAATGAGCTCTATGGGAAAAGAATCTTAAAAAGAGTGGAGATTATATATATATATATATATATATATATATATATATATATATATATATAAATAATTACTTACCTGGTGGCTCTTACCTGGTGGCTCAGATGGTAAAGAGTCTGCCTGCAATGCAGGAGACCTAGATTTGATCCCTGGGTCAGGAAGATCCTCTGGAGAAGGGAATGGCAATGCACTCCTGTATTCTTGCCTGGAGAATTTCCTGGATAGAGGAGTCTGGCAGGCTACAGTCCATGGGGTTGCAAAGAGTTGGGTATGACTGAGCGCCTTTCACTACACTACTACTCTATGTATATGTATAACTGATTCACTTGGCTGTACACCTAACACAACATTGTATATCAACTATACTCCAATTAAAAAAAAAAAAAAGACTCATCAGCGCATCCTCTAGACCCTACACCATGTGAGAACACAGCGGGAAAAGAGTCATCTGTGAACCAGTAAGCAAACCCTTGCCAGTCACAAAACTGCTGCTGCCTTGATCTTGGTCTTCCAGCCTCTAGAACAGTAAGAAATAAATGTCTTGTTTGTAAGTTACCTGCTCCGTGGTATTCAATTGCAGTAGCACAAATGAAATAAGACATAAGACATCTGTTCACCCCAAGTCACGTTCTTGTTGTTTTTTTTAAGTTAATTTTTGTTGGCATATAATTGCTTTACAATGTTGTGTTACTTTCTGCTGTACAGCAAAGTGAACCAGCTATAGATATACATACAGCCAGCCCCCTCTTTTTTTTGGATTTCCTTTCCAGTGAGGTCACCACAGAGCACTAAGTACAGAGAGTTCCCTGAACTATACAGTAGGTTCTCACTAGTCATCTATTTCACACATAATATCAATGTCAATAGTATATATTGGAGAAGGCGATGGCACCCACTCCAGTACTCTTGCCTGGAAAACCCCATGCATGGAGGAGCCTGGTGGGCTGCAGTCCATGCGGTCGCTAAGAGTCGGACACAACTGAGCGACTTCACTTTGACTTTTCACTTTCATGCACTGGAGAAGGAAATGGCAACCTACTCCAGTGTTCTTGCCTGGAGAATCCCAGGGAGGGGGGAGCCTGATGGGCTGCCGTCTATGGGGTCACACAGAGTCGGACACGACTGAAGTGACTTAGCAGCACTATATATATATATATATTCTAACTACCTAATATATTAGGTAGTTAGAATAGGGAAAAGGAATCCAGAATGTCAGTGGCTAAAAGACAAGGAAGGGAAAAGGCACGTAAATGAACAAAGGAAGGTCTGAGATCTGTAGTGAAGACCTCAGGTAAAACCAACAGTCCTGGCTAGCCCAATTTACATAGGGCAGGCCCAGGGGGAGGAGAAAAAACATGTAAAAAGAGGAACCAAAATTGGGCTGGGGACCTCTTCTCAACACAGCATTCCCTCATGCCCAAGAATGTTATTTTCCTTTACTTTCTATAATCCTTTACAGCTGTAATCCGGAGCTGTAACACTGGTCTGTCCAAGGGCTGTAATGCTGGTCCATCCATCACTTCAAATTTTTGTTGTGACGCGATAGAACCGAGGAAATAACAAACTCCCCAACGTCTTTATCAGTCCCAATCTCCCAGTTCATCCCCCAGTACCTCCTTCCTCCCTTGGTGTCCATATGTTTGCTCTCTACCTCTGTGTGTCTATTTCTGTTTTACAAATAAGATCATCTTTACCATTTTTTCTAGATTCCACATATATGTGTTAATACACAATATTTCTTTTCCTCTTTCTGATTTACTTCACTCTGTTTCAGTCTCTAGGTCCATCTACATGTCTACAAATGAGCCAATTTCATTCCTTCTTCTGGCTGAGTGATGTCATGTTTGATGATCACTGTGGCTCAGTCACAGTTCAAATGCTTTTGAACCGTGGTGTTGGAGAAGACTCTTGAGAGTCCCTTGGACTGCAAGGAGATCCAACCAGTCCATCCTAAAGGAAATCAACCTTGAATATTCACTGGAAGGACTGATGCTGAAGCTGAAGCTCCAATACTTTGGCCACTTGATGCAAAGAACTGACTCATTTGAAAAGACCCTGATACTTGTGAGAGGGTAACAGGCAGGAAGGCCAGGGATCTCCACACAGAGGAAACAGGCTACAAGGGTCAGACCTTTTTTTACCTCTCCATTAAGTGGCAGGAGGAAACAAAGTGTCAGATTTTTTTTCCCTTCTCTATACAAAGTTAGGAGGAGGTTCCTCTTAAGAGTCTGTGTTGCCATGATGACACCGGGTTCCACCTGAACTTAACTTTTCTTCAGCCTTGAGCTCACCAATGTGCTTTTCTTATGGAAATGTTTTTCTTAAGCTATGTTAATGAAACTATGCATTTGCTTTGGAATTTGCCTTTCTTCAAAATGGTTCCACCTAAGACTAACTTTTTTCCTTTCCTCAAACCTTGGGCTGGTAACAGCTCAACAAACCAGTATTTGTATCACTTGTTGTATGGCTGGGGGATGACACACCTCGTTCCATCCTATCTCAAAAATGCACATTGTGTGTGTGTGTGGGTGGGTGGGGGGGGGATTGGGGAGGGGCTGGTGAAACTCCCTCAGCCTTGAGGTGTCTCTCTTATCTGATTAATAGCTTTCTAACAGACATGAAATATCTGGCTAAAGACTAGCAGGGGGACACTCTTTCTGCCCCCTTCTGATGTCTATGTCAGAAGCTCTCTCTATCTCTTTTATACTTTAATAAATCTTTATCACACAAAAGCTCTGAGTGATCAAGCCTTGTCACTGGCCCTGGGTTGAATTCCTCTCCTCCAGAGGCCAAGATTCCTGGTATCTTTCACAGTTGAGCAACAACCTTTCACTGGGAAAAATTGAAGGCAGGAGGAAAAGGGGACAACAGAGGATGAGATGGCTGGATGGCATCACCAACTCAATGGACATGAGTTTGTGTAAATTCCGGGAGTTGGTGATGGACAGGGAAGCCTGGCGTGCTGCAGTCCACGGGGTCACAAAGAGTCAGACACGACTGAGCGACTGAATTGAGCTGTGGCACAAAAGAGTCTCTGAAGAAGAAGTGGGAATCGATACAAGGAGAGAAGAACCCACTTTCTCTCTGGAACCTGCTCATGAATTGGAATTCACCCCTAGGTTCCCACGACAGTAAAGTGGGTGCTGGAAATTGAGTCTCTCCCAAAAGAAAATGTGGAGCATCTGTTAGGGGGACCCTGGGCACATCTGGAGGACCTCAGGGGAGTGTAGGGATTGAGACTGTGTTGACAGGAATGTGGGTGTGGCAACTGTGAGTTAAAAATGACCTCTCACGTCCAGACCCTCTGCACAGCCTCTGGGGCTTATCATCCCTAAGAAAACACCAAGCGTCTGGCTTCCAGGGTGTGTGTAGCCCACCCAGTTTGTGCGGCTTCCAGATGTCCCAATGTACCAATCAGCCATTAAAAAAATTCCTTTTAAATTTACTTATTTTTGGCTGGGCTGGGTCTTTGTTGCTGCGCCCTGGCTCTCTCTTGATGCAGTTAGCGGAGGCCACTCTCTAGTTATGATGCCTGGACTTCTCACTGCGATGGATGCTCTTGCTGCGGAGCACAGGCTCTAGGGCATCCGGGGTTTCTGTAACCGCAGCCGGTGGACTCAGTGCTTTTGGCTCCTGGGCTCTAGAGCACAGGCTCAGTAGTGGTGGCGATGGGCTTATTGCCCCGAGGCATGTGGGACCTTCCTGGACTAGGGATTGCACCTGAGTCTCCTGTGTTGATGAGTGGATTCTTTCCCACTGAGCCACCAGGGAGGCCCACTAGTCTCCCTTTGAATCAGGAGACAGCCGGCTCCAGTGGGTAACTGGAGGAGAGTCTGTTTACAGAGGTGTGACCAGAGCCTAGGAAAACATCCAGGATCTATTGTTCAATAAAACCACGAGATGCAGAGCAGCTGAAGAACTGTGCCATCCTTTGTCTGAGGAAAGGCTGGAAGAGAGGAATAGATGCTCCTATTTTCTGGGTTTTTGCATAAACACTGGAAGCGTGCCCAAGAAGCCTATCCAATGGTGGCATCTAAGGAAGAAAGAGACATCGAGTATTTAGGGGTAGCAGCAGAGATGAGACTTTTGAAAAGGTGTTCCTTTTCATATTCTTGGGATGTTTTTTGTTGTGGTGGTGGTGGTGTTCCCCACCCTTCTGCCCTGGGAGCCACCCTTCTGCTTGGTTTTCATGACTTCCAGCTTCTTAGATTCCACATATGAGTGATGGTCTACAGTACTTCTCCGTCTGATTCATCTCACTTAGCATAATGCCCTCAGGGGCTACCCCTGTTGTTGAAATCTTTTTTCTTTTATTTTCCTGGCGAGGGGGTGGGGCACCCTGAGGGACCTGTGGGATCTTAGTTCTCTGATCGGGGATTGAACCTGGGTCCTTGGGAGTGAAAACATGGAAGCCTAACCACTGGACCACCAGGGAATTCCCTTTTTTTTTTTTTTTTTAAATTCAGGTATAATTGACATCGGAGAAGGCAATGGCACCCCACTCCAGTACTCTTGCCTGGAAAATCCCATGGATGGAGGAGCCTGGTACGCTACAGTCCATGGGGTCGCTAAGAGTCAGACACGACTGAGCCACTTCACTTTCACTTTTCACTTTCATGCATTGGAGAAGGAAATGGCAACCCACTCCAGTGTTCTTGCCTGGAGAATCCCAGGGACGGGGGAGCCTGGTAGGCTACCGTCTATGGGGTCACACAGAGTCGGACACGACTGAAGTGATTTAGCAGCAGCATAATTGACATACTACATTATGCTAGTTTCAGGTGTATAACGTAATGATTTCATAGTTGTATATATAGCAAAATGATCACTATAATAAGTCTAGTCAACGTTCATCACCATATCGTTACAATTTTTAAAAAATTTATTAAAAAAATTATCTATTTTTGGCCACACTGGGTGACTTGGGGGAATCTTAGCTCCGCAGCTAGGATTGAACCCAGGCCATGGCTGTGAAAGCGCCAAGTCCTAATCGCTGGACTATCGGTGAACTCGTTACAGTTTTGTTCTTTCTTTCTTGTGATGAGAACTTTTAAGATCTACTCTGCTAGCAACTTTCAAATATATAATGTGGTGTCATTGACTATGGTTACCATTGGTCACTTTTTGTTGTTGTTTAGTCTCTAAGTCGAG
The DNA here is from genome assembly GCF_019923935.1 of Bubalus bubalis. NCBI lineage: Eukaryota > Metazoa > Chordata > Mammalia > Artiodactyla > Bovidae > Bubalus > Bubalus bubalis. Next base: position 61,456,516 of record NC_059174.1, on the reverse strand, counting down.
TCTGACTCTTTGCAACCCCATGGACCACAGTCCACCAGGCTCCTCTGTCCATGGGATTTCCTGGGCAAGAACACTGGAGTGGGTTGCCATTGCCTTCTCCAGGGATCTTTTCCACCCAGGGCTGAAACCAGCAATTTCCTGCATTGGCAGGCGGGTTCTTTGCCACTGAGCCACCAGGGAAGCCCCATACCTCCTTACACAGATGTAATATTTTATAGGACTGACTTATTTTATAACTAGAAGTTGGTACCAATTTGCAACCTTTTTTTCTGATATGGCCACCATTTTGTCCTTTTTCCTTTGCAATCTACCATGTAAATTATTACCGAGTCAGAAGCTGGGTATATAATTTCATCTGGCTAGCAGGGAGCCTTGGGCTTCCCAGGTGGCTCAGTGGTAAAGAATCCACCTGTAATGCAGGAGATGAAGGAGATGCAAGCTCGATCCCTGGGTTGGGAAGATGTCCTGGAGGAGGAAATGACAACTCACTCCAGTATTCTTGCTCGGAGCATCCCATGGACAGAGGAGCCTGGGGTCCATGGGGTCACAGAGAATCGGACACAACTGAGCGCCTGAGCACACCATGCAGCAGGGAGCCTTATGACTGGAAATGAAGGCAGATGCACTGTGTAACCTGGAATCTGGAAGGAGACTTAGAGAGCTTGTCCCTGGGGAGGAAACATGAGCCTCGCTGCAAAGATAGAGTTAGCGATAACAATCAATCAGTGATTGCTGACCTGCCAAACAGGCAGCAGGAAGGAAGGCCAGAGCTTGGAGCCAAGGGTCCTTATCTCCAGACGTGGGTCCTCCGGCATCTCTCGCTGGGATCTGGCATCTGAGTCAGGCTGCATCCACCCCGGTGGGTCAGAAGCTGCTTCGGGGCTGCCACCAGGCCCAGTTCCTCTCCTGGAATGAGGATCCTTGGAGGTTTCCAGAATGATGCGTCATTTCCCAGATGAACTGGAGAGTGAGAGTCTGTGCTGGCCCCGGGGGCTCTCACCCTGGGGTCGCTCTCAGTCTATTCCTGGGTGGGAGTCTGTGGGAGGCAGTTTCAGGACAGAAACTTACAGGATCTTGCCAAGTTTTCTATGCAAATCTGAGACGTGTGCAGGCTCTCGCATGCCGAGATCTCCCTCTAGTGATGGAAAAATGCATTTAGTAGTAAAGAGCCCACCTGCCATGCAGGAGACCTAAGAGCATGTGGGTTTGATCCCTGGGTCAGGAAGATCCCCTGGAGGAGGAAATGGCAACCCACTTCAGTCTTCTTGCCTGGAGAATCCCATGGACAGAGGAGCCCGGCGGGCTACAGTCCATGGGGTCACACAGAGTCAGACATGACTGAGGCAACCAAGCGCTGATTAAGATGATAACAATTCTTTCCTCCAGCAGCGATTTGTTGACTGTGCATAAGGGTCATAGGTACAGGGGAGACGGCAGGGGATCGGACAGACACGGTCTCATGAAATATCATTCGGCCATAAAAAAGAATGAAATAATGCGATTTGTGACAACATGGATGGACCTCAAGGGTATTGCACTAAGTGAAATAAGTCAGGCAGAGAAAGACAAATGCTGTATAATTTCACATATGTGTGGAATCTAAAAAGAAAGACAGAACAAATGAACAAATACAAACACAGAAACAGAGTTATAGATACAGAGAACCACCAAGTGGTCACCAGAGGAAAAGGGCTACGGTGGAAAGAAGCAGATGGGGGCGATGACGAGGCATGGACAGATGGAGAAAAAGTGGAAATAGATGGGGGAAAATGGAAACCGTGCAGATTTTATTTCCTTGGGCTCCAAAATCACTGCAGACAGTGACGGCGACTATGAAATTAAAAGACGTTTGCTCCTTGGAAGGAAAGCTGTGACCAACCTAGACAGCACATTAAAGAGCAGAGATATCACTTTGCTGATGAAAGGTTCATCTAGTCAAAGCTATGGTTTTTCCAATAGTCATGTGTGGATGTGAGAGTTGGACCATAAAAAGGCTGAGCACTGAATAATTGATGCTTTCAAACTGTGGTGCTGGAGAAGACTCTTGAGAGTCCCTTGAACTGCAAGGAGATCCAACCAGTCCATCCTAAAGGAAATCAACCCTGAATATTCTCTGGAAGGACTGATGCTGAAGCTGAAACTCTAATACTTTGGCCACTTGATGCAAAGAACTGACTCACGGGAAAAGACCCTGATGCTGGGAAAGACTGAGGGCAGGAGGAGAAGGGGGTGACAGAGGATGAGAAGGTTGAATGGCATCACCAAGTCAATGGACATGAGTTTGAGCAAACTCAGGGAGATCCTGAAGGACAGGAAAGCCTGGTGTGCTGTAGTCCATGGAGTCACAAAAGTTGGACATGACTTAGCAACTGAACAACAGCAATCTTCTTTGAATTACACAGTGGTCCAGAGGCTAAGACACTGAGTTTCCACTGTAGGGGGCAAGGGTTTGATCCTTGGTTGGGGAACTAAGATCTCATATGCTGCGTGGCTTGGCCAGAAAGAAATGAATCATGGCTATGGAATGTATGGTGTGGGGAATATAGTTTGTAACTATGTGATATCTTTGCACGGTAACATATTGTGACTAGACTGTGATCATTTTGATGTATATAGAAATATTGAATCACTATGTTGAGTAACAGGAACTCACATAGTGTTGTAGGTCAGTTATACTTCAAAAACAAACTCAGAGGAAAAGCGATCAGGTTTGTGGTCACCAGAGGTGGGGGTGGGGCGAGGAGCCTCAAAAGGCACAGATTTCCATTCCTGAGTAGTAGGGTGTCATGCACAACATGATAGATATGATCAACCCTGCTCTATATTATATGTGTCAGTCATTAGGAGACACTTCCCTGGTGGTCCAGTGGTTAAGACTTTACGTTCCAATGCAAGGGACTTGGGTTCGATCCCTGGCCGGAGAACTAAGACCCCACAAGCTGTGGAGCAGCTGGGCCCCGGCACTGCAATTACTGGGCCCATGAGCCCCAACTAGAGAGTCCGTGTGTTGCAAGGAGAGATCCCACCTGACACAACAGAGACGTCGAGTGCCAAAACTAAGACCCATCACAGCCAAAGAGAAGTAAATAAATAAAAAGAAAGTTGTCAAGAGTCAACCCCAAGGGTCCTCACTAAAGGGAAAAGATAATATTTTCTATTTCTTTCATTTTGTATTTATAGGAGATGGTGGATATTAACTTGGGCTTCCCTGGTGGCTCAGCTGGTAAAGAATCCACCTGCAATGCGGGAGACCTGGGTTCCATCCCTGGGTTGGGAAGATTCCCTGGAGAAGGGAATCACTACCAACTCCAGTATTCTGGCCTGGAGAATTCCATGGACTGTATAGTCCATGGGACACGACTGAGAGACTTTCACTTTCAAATAAAGAGAGCACACATAAATGGCAAAGTCTAAGACCCATCACAGCCCAGTTCAGTTCAGTTCAGTTCAGTCGCTCAGTCGTGTACGACTCTTTGAGACCCCATGAATTGCAGCATGCCAGGCCTCCCTGTCCATCACCAACTCCCAGAGTTCACTCAAACTCATGTCCCTCGAGTCGGTGATGCCATCCAGCCATCTCATCCTCTGTCGTCCCCTTCTCCTGCTCCCGATCCCTCCCAGCATCAGAGTCTTTTCCAATGAGTCAACTCTTTGCACCAGGTGCCAAATAAATAAATAAAAAAAAAGAAAGTTGTTAAGAGAGTAAATCTTAAGGGTTCTCACTAAAGGGGAAAAATTATTTTCTATTTCTTTAATTTTGCATTTATGGGAGACGGTGGATGTTCACTAAGCTTATTGTGATAATCACTTCATGGTGTATGGAAGTCAAATCATGATACTGTTCACCTTGAACTTACACAGTGCTGTGTGTTAATTATATCTCAATAGAACTAGAAGGACAAAAAAAAGACACAGTCCATCAGGGGCTGCATTCCAAGGAGACAGAAAGACAATACCTAAGCAAAGACATGAATAAAATGCTCTCAAATATGAAAATTTCAATAAATGTAAGGATGCATGTGGGTCCAGGGAGCTGGGGGGTGGGGGAAGCCCCTCTTTAGACTGACCAGGTTAGGCACCAGCCCTGTCTGAGACAGTGAATCTGAGCTGAGAACTGAAGGAGGAGGAGGAGCCAGCCCCCCCACAGATCCTAAGCGAGTCTGGACATTTAAAACACAGGGAGAATCAGCACGAGGACCCTATATAAGAGGGCTTCCATGGTGGTTCAGTGGTAAAGAACCCGCCCGCCAATGCAGGAGACTCAGGAGATGCAGGTTCAACCCCTGGGTTGGGAAGATCCCCCAGAGGAGGAAATGACAACCCACTCCAGTACTCTTACCTGGGGAATCCCATGGACAGAGGAGCCTGGTGGGCTACAGTCCATGGGGTTGCAAAGAGCCGGACCTGATGGAGTGACTAAACAACAACCACAACCCAAATTAAAAGACCTAAGTATATGAAAAACAGCCCCAAGGCTAGGGTCATGGATTTGGAGGGACAATGGACCAGGACGCAGGAAATGAAGCATCCCGGGCTGGCAGGAGCCAGATGACCTGAGGCCTTTTTAGAACATGATGAAGACTCTGGCTTTTGTTCAGAGAGGAAGGGGAAGCGATTAGATGCTTTTAAAACTGGAAATGAAATCATCAGATTTCTGTGCTCTGAGAGTCTTTCTGGGTGGAGAAAAGACAGTGGTGATGCTGAAGCCTGGAAGGAAGCCAGGTGAGGAGTCAGAGCAGACGTGGGGGAAAGGCTTTGAGGTCTTGGGGAAAGATGTCGGTGGATGGTTGCAGGGGATGGAGAGCTGACAGGAGATTCTTTTACTCCCCCCATATTTATAGAGTCTGTTGTGCCCTGTGATGGGCTCTGCACATAAAACCACAAAGAAAATGAGAGCCTGGGACAATCAGCAAAGACATTATGCAACGAGGGAAGATAAAACAGTCTTCTCAGGTGGCACACTCATAAAGAATCTGCCTGCCAATGCAGGAGATGCAGGAGAAGCGGGTTCAACCCCTGGGTCGGGAAGATCCCCTTGAGGAGGAAATGACAGCCCACTCCAGTATTCTTGCCTGGAGAATCCCATGGACAGAGGAGCCTGGTGGGCTACAGTCCATGGGATTGCAAAGAGTCAGACACTGAAAAGTTAAAACTTTACATAACCTTCTTCTCCTTCTGCCTCTGTAACTCAGCTTGCCCTTTGCAAAGTCTAGATCACGTAGGTTACGTAGTCTCAAAAAGTGTAGGAACTGGAGTTTATCTTACGCACCCTTGTCCTGCTCTTTGCAATCACCCGGCCCCTGCAAACCTGCCTAATCATGCCTGTCCAGGTCAGACATCCCCCTCCCCATCTTGACTGCTGTTCCCGCGCACGAAACCCCTTAGTTTAAACCAGCCTATTAACAGCTAGTGCTGCCCACTACAGTCTTGTCTATAAAAACTCTGTAATCCCTTTGTTCAGGGCTCAGAGCTTGGAGTGTTAACTCCTCCAGGCCCGCTGGCATAATAAACCTGAGTTCAAGTGTGGTTTGGTTTCTGCAACAACACGACTGAATGCACACGCACACACACACACACACACACACACATACACACACACAAGGAAGACAGTGTTGTTCCACTGCTCTCCCAAGAGCAATCCGTTGTGAACCTGAACATCCCCACGTGTTGCCTTTGGGTATGTCAGGAATCCAAGGACTTGCCTCTCGTTACCTGGCCATTTCTTAGGCTGGCATTTGCCTCAAGCAACCTCAGAGGATGAGGGAACGTCTCCTTCTCAAACAAAGAGCAGGGTTGCTTGAATAGAGGTGGAGTCCCCCGAGCTCAGTGTCCTTCAGTTATGACACAAACGACTGTGTGTGTGGAATCCAGGTGGGCCCCTCTGTGTCGCCCAGGCGGGATTTGGGGACAAGAACGGACGTGAACATGATGTGCCTGCTGCCTGCTGTGATGTGAGCGATACGTCTTTTTGTCTCTGACCCAGGAGTCTCTTATCTCTCATCAGCGTCCATGAAACAGGAACAGGTTGACTTACTCATTTATACTATCGTAAAATCCTGGGTCTGGTCAATATGCTCTTGAGAAATGGATTGCTACAATCTCAGAGAGGTTTTTCCCGTGGGCGTGGACTCAGACGCTCTACATTCCAGACTGGGAGTGATAGAGTCATAGCTCCCGTTCAGAGGTCAGAACTCAGCCTCTGAAAGGTTTGGAAGAATGCCTGGAACACAGGAAAAAGGTTAGAGGAAAGGCACTGTTCTTCTTAGGGTTATTAAATCATTGTTATGGAGGCATGCAAATATATACTTTAAAGGAAGATGGGCTCATCTGTGGATCTTCTGGAGAGCCAGTGAACACAGCTAGGGTATCTGGGCTAGAGGTGTTCTGGGAAGCAGACGAACTCATTTGGGAGTTTGTGCTGTTACGCTTGAAAGGTTGCTCATCCGGTGGACATAGCTCTTAGGATGACGATAACACGGTGTGTTGTTGTTTAGTCACTAGGTTGTGTCTACTCTGTTGCGATCCCATAGCTTGTAGCCCTCCAGGCTCCTCTATCCTTGGGATTTCCCAGGCAAGAATATCAGAGTGGGTTGCCATTTTCTTCTCTAGGGGATCTTCCCAACCCAGGGATTGAACCTGGGTCTCCAGCACTGCAGGCAGACTCTTTACCATCTGAGCCCCCAGGGAAGCCCCCAGAGGCTGTTCAAAGGCTGGCAGGCTCAAGACCAAGGAAGAGCCAATATTTTAATCTGAGTCCAGAGGCAGGGAAAAAAACACCAATGTCCTGGCTCAAAGGCAGGCAGGCAGAAGGAATTCTTTCTTACTTAGCCTTGGTCTAGCCAGGCCCTCACCCTATTGGATGAGGCCCACCCTACAGAGGGCAATCTGCTTTTCTCAGACTACTGGTTCAAATGTTCATCTCCCCCAGAAACACCTTCATGGCCACACCCAGAGTAATACATCCACTGTTTTCCAGATTCTTTCCCCATTTGGCAGACAGTTTCCAAGTACAGAAATGGGTGACCCACGTGAACACTGGGATAGTCATTTGTGTGGACAGCAAAGAAAAAAAGTCAGCAGATATTTACACACTAAGTGTCTTAAAATTAGAGTCCAAACACATTTCCTCCATAAACCGCCATCACAAAAGATAACACTTTTACAACATCTTTAAATCATTTTAAATAGTTTTGAGGTTTATAAACTTGAAATGATGACTGTTGGTGCTGCTGCTGCTAAATCGCTTCAGTCGTGTCTGACTCTGTGCAACCCCGTAGATGGAAGCCCACCAGGCTCTCCCGTCCCTGGGATTCTCCAGGCAAGAACACTGGAGTGGTTAGTAACAGGCAACTATGTGAGTATGTTTGTGGTGAAAAATTCTGCTGATGGAAAGCTGCAAACCATGTTTTTGAAATGGAGAAAAGTTTCCTAAACAAGCTTGTGATAATGAACCACTGATTGTTACATAATCCTGCTATATAGTTGTAAGTATCTTAACTGGTATAGAAGACTGCATAGATTATCTTAGAATTTGGAACAAATATAAAGTCACACTTCCCTGCTAAGTTACCTTGTGCATAAAATAAATAAATGACTCTAACAGGTATCAGGATGGAAGCCTGCATAGATTATTTTAGAATTTGGAACATATATAATGTCATTCTTCCTTGCAAAGCTATTCTGTGTTTAAAATAAGTAAATGACTTTGACAGGCAAATTTAGAACAATGGTTTTTCAACTGAGGATAATTTTGTCCCCCCCCCCCCTTTTTTTTAAATATCTGCTCTCTTAGCAACTTCCTTCATTTAATTTATTTTTGGCTGTGCTGAGTCTTTGCTGTTTTGCCTGGGTTTTCCCTAGTTGCAGCAAGTGGGGCTACTCTTTGCGATTTGCGGGCTTCTCATTGCGGTGCTTCTCTTGTTGAGGACCACGGGCTCTAGGTGTGTGGGCTCAGTCACTGTGGTGCATGGGTTTAGTTCCTCTGCGGCATGTGGGATCTTCCCAGACCAGGAATCTAACCTGTGTCCCCTGCATTGGCAGGTGGATTCCTATCCACTGCTCCACCAGGGAAGTCCTTGCTCCTTGTTTTAAAAATAGAGGCTTTGCTATTATCCAGGTATGGTGAGGAGAAGGCAATGGCACCCCACTCCAGTACTCTTGCCTGGAAAATCCCATGGATGGAGGAGCCTGGTAGGCTGCAGTACATGGGGTTGCTAAGAGTTGGACATGACTGAGCGACTTCACTTTCCCTTTTCACTTTCATGCATTGGAGAAGGAAATGGCAACCCACTCTAGTGTTCTTGCCTGGAAAATCCCAGGGACGGGGGAGCCTGGTGGGCTGCCGTCTATGGGGTCACACAGAGTCGGACACGATTGAAGTGACTTAGCAGCAGCAGCAGGTATGGTGAAGCCACCAGATCAGGGGACCACTGCCATTGAAAACATAGTTTATTATTATAGTATGTTTATTATGCAGTAAGAAATATGTATTTGATCTTTGTCCCCAGTTTCTGACAGAGTTTCTGAAACGCTTGTCATTTCCTGAGTGATGGAAGTGAGAAGAGCATCATTTGTTTCAATATTTGGTCTTCATCCAAGATAGCTCAGAAAACCCTGGAATCTCCAGAGTCCTGAGAATGCCTTTCTGTATGTTAATGATGGTAAGATGATGGGTGCCTGGGGGCACTCATTAGGGGTCTGGAGGATCGGAGAACTGGTGGTTGGTGAGGGAAAACAACAACACATGTTTGGTGTCAGAAATGCGGGCAGTGAAAACAGCAGGGTTACATTCTCAGATCCTAAGAAGGGGGAGCCCACCATGCTCCAGGGCAGCACCAGCTCAGCCAGGAGGCAGAGAGGAGTGAGGACACGATGAGGGGGCAGAGTCCTTACTGTGGTTTCCATGGGAGGGGACAAGTGAGGCAGCCTAAGGAGATTTTGTTGCTGTTTAGTCTCTAAGTTGTGTCCGACTCTTTTTGACCCCATGGACTGTAGCCCACCAGGGTTCTCTGTCCATGGGATTCTCCAGGCTGGAATACTGGAGTGGGATGCCATTTCCTCCTCCAGGGGATCTTTCTGATTCAGGGATCGAACCCATGTCTCCTGCATTGGCAGGCGGATTCTTCACCACTGAGCCACCTGGGAAGCCAAGAAACTCTGGTTCAGAGCAAAATGCAAAGCCTTATTTCCCCCAGTTAACAGTGGATTAATTAAACAGTTTCCTGGTTCAGTAGATTTTCTTGTTCCAGACCCTGCAACGGAAGACGGGGGTGGATACAAATGGGATGGACTTCGGAGGGAGCCATATAATCTGATATAACTGGCTGACTCAACACCCAGATGTTCAAAATGCACTGTGAGTAAAGCTCTAGAAAGAGCGGAACCACGTGCCAACTGTTTATACTCCTCTTCCCGGGCCTTTGATTTGATGAGAAAACATGAGTAATTGTTTTGCTCTGCAATGTATAGGCAGCATCTGCTGTATGTTCCCAGCTCCTGGCTCGGTCTTGTTAGCATCTGATACAGACTTGTTGATCAAATCACACGTGTCTACATGAATGCCTGTCGATCGAATCGTATGTGTCTATATGAACGTCTGTGCATGTGGTAGGTTCACGGGCATTTGATGAATAAACAATTGAATGGATGAATGGAAATCATGAATACATTTTCGAGGAATAATGAATACATTTAGAGAGAGGTAAGAGCGACTTTTTAAAAACGACACTCACAGCAACATGGATGGACCTAGAGGTTATTATTTTAAAAATATTCATTTTTGTAATATTGTCATGGCTGCTCCGGGTCTTAGTTGTGGCCTGTGGGATCTAGTTCCCTGACCTGAGATTGAACCTGGTCGCCCCTGCATTGAGAGCGAGAGTCTCTCACCAGGGAAGTCCCCTTAGAGATACTACTCAGTGAAGTAAGTCAGACAAAGACAAATACTATATGATATCACGTATAGGTGGAATCTACAATATGACACAAATGAACTTATCTATGAAATGTAAACACACTCACAGAAATAGACTCGGTGGTTGCCAAGGGGTGGGACGGACTGGGAGTTTGGGATGAGTAAATGTAAGCTATTATGTGCAGAATGGATAAACAGTAAGGTCTTACTGTACAGCACAGGGGACCACATTCAATATCCCGTGATAAACTATAATGGACAATAATGAAAAAGAATGTATAACTCAATCACTTTGCTGTACAGCAAAAATTAATACAATATTATACATGAACCGTATTTCGATAATTTTAAAATATTTAAAAGTAAGGATGACTTGTTTTAGAATCTCCTTAATTCCTTTATTTAAAACCAAACACAAACTAAACACCCCCACTCTCCCCACAAAAGAGCCCACCCAGCAAATACAGCAATGAAAAATACCTACAGACAATACTCTTGGTAAAACTAAGTGAATCCCAGGGAACCCTAGAATACAACCAGATGGGCTCAACCAAACATATATTTCTTATTCTAAATCACAGTAATAAAACAAAAGCTGTATGAACGAACAACAAACAGGGACTTCTCTGGGGGTCCAGTGGCTAGGACTCTGCAATTCCGATGCAAGGGACGCAGGTTTGATCCCTGGTTGGGGAACTGAGATCCCACAGGCTGCATACAGCCAAAAAAAGAAAAACCAACCAACCAACCAACATCTAAAGTTAGGAAATCTCAGAAAAGAGATGAATGAGGGAAAAGATGACATGTAAAGAGCTGACAAGGGTCAAAAAAGGATTAGAAACTTAAAAAAAAAAAAGGCATTTACAAAATGCCAGTTAAGCTTAAGAATGAACAGACTCACAGAAAACAGAGCAAGTGAAATTGATGATGGAAAGAAGAAAAAAAAATCTGGTTTGAATGGAGATGAAAAGTTATAGGGATGAGTGAGACACAGAGAAGACCTGAAATACCACAATAGAAATAGCTGAAGAAGAAAACCCAAACAATGGAACAGAACAAGTAATACAAACCATAATCTAACCAACTTTCCTGAAAGAAAGAATTTGAAATTGAAGAGCCAAGTGTGTAAGTAGGAAATTGGCCAAGAAGACTCGTCAGTAATTCACAGTCTAGGAAAACTATTCATTTGTGTTTTTAGGGGAAAATAATTATTTGCACATCCGAGCAACAGATCGAGTTAATTTAGAAGGGAAAGGAAATCAGATTAGCAGCACATTTTTTTACCACAGTACTGTGTTTCAGGAGGAAGTGCTTAAAAATTGTATGATACTTATCAGTGTATTAAAAAAACTTCATACGCCTCATCGAGTGGCCAAAAATCTGCGGCTTTGATGCTTGGCTGAGGAATTAAGATCTCACATGTCATGTGGAGCAGCCAAAAGTTAAAAAAAAAAAAAAAAGATCTTGACCAACTGGGGTTTATCCTAGGAATGCAAATACGGCCAAAATGAGGAAATCATGAATGAAACTTATCATCTTAACAGAGCTAAGGGAAAAAAAAAAAAAAAATCACATGATCATTCCCAGATACTCTTGACACAATTTAATATTTATTCATTTTAACACATAACCAAATACGAAGTGATAGTTCTTTAAAATACTGATAGATAACCCCCAATTTGGGATCCCAGTGAGCAAATATCAGAAGCTGTAATACAAACAACACTAGAGTCTAAATTTAAATCAAGGACAAGACAAGAATGCCCACTATCTTCATTGTTACATACCACAGAAAAACACATTTTCCAATTTGTGGAAATCTAATGAGATCTCACTCACCTGCCTTGAGACTGCTCCAAGTACCACGGAGTTCTAATACTTTGGCCCCCTGATGCGAAGAGCTGAGTCATTGGAAAAGACCTTGATGCTGGGAAAGATTGAAGGTGGGAGGAGAAGGGGACGACAGAGGATGAGATGGCTGGATGGCATCACTGACTCGACTGACATGAGTTTGAGCAAACTCTGGGAGTTGGTGATGGACAGGGAGGCCTGGCTTGCTGCAGTCCATGGGGTCGCAAAGAGTCGGACACGACTGAGCGACTGAACAACACACCGTAAAAGGAATTCAGTTTTAAGTGACTCAGCACATGCATTTGCAAATGTCCTAAGCCTATCTACAGTTTTTAAGGCATTCTTTCAGGCACAGGCGATAACAGAGTGAGCTGGAATAGAAGAGAATGCTGTGGTCAGGTTGGTGGCAACGCTGCCACAATGCGTTTTGTCTCCTGCTGCTGCTGCTGCTAAGTCGCTTCAGTCGTGTCCGACTCTGTGCGACCCCAGAGACGGCAGCCCACCAGGCTCCCCCGTCCCTGGGATTCTCCAGGCAAGAACACTGGAGTGGGTTGCCATTTCCTTCTCCAATGCATGAAAGTGAAAAGTGAAAGTGAAGTCGCTCAGTCGTGTCCGATTCTTAGCGACCCCATGGACAGCAGCCTACCAGGCTCCTCCGTCCATGGGAGTTTCCAGGTAAGAGTACCGGAGTGGGGTGCCATTGCCTTCTCCGGTTTTGTCTGCTAGCGGGATGCAAAGCTCTGACTTTTCTTCCTAACTGACTCCCATGGGATTGTCTGAGAAAACCGTGTCCCTGGCTCACACACCTGGGTGGTGATCTCCAGGTAGCACAGTGCACTATTTGATACGGCCATGAGCTCGTAAAAGAAGAATGGACCCTTTTTAGCTGGTGTTTCTGTTTCCCCCTTCCTCCTTCCAAACTAAGACGCTATTTGCTTGCCTTGCCTTTAATTTACACATTGTATTCATCAGCATTGAAAACGCTACACAAAAAGCTGGCTAATATGTATGGAACCCCCCGGAGGATCTTAGACTCGTGACCATCTTAATTTCCAAACTGACAACCGACCTTGTGAACTTGTTTTACCCTCTAACTGGTAATGGCTGGGTTTTCACAATTCAGAGGGGTTTTTTTCCCCCTTTCTGCTAAGAGAAGAATGCAATCCTTACACTTGTATTTCTCAATGTGTTACTAAGATATCTGAACTTTTCTACTCTGCTGCCTGGCGGGGAAAAGCCACCGTCCGTTGAGATTGTTTCTATTTGCTCTCACTCAACTTGACTCAGAAAGTGAAAAGTGAAGTCGCTCAGTCATGTCCGACTCTTTGCGACCCCATAGACTGTAGCCTACCAGGCTCCTTCGTCCATGGGATTTTCCAGGCAAGAGTACTGGAATGGGTTGCCATTTCTTTCTCCAGGAGAGCTTCCCAACCCAGGGACTGAACCCGGGTCTCCCGCAGACGCTTTACCATCTGATTACAGGCAACACTTGATCGGTTTCACTTCCGCTGCAAGACTGGCTTTCCTCGCTCCTGCGGTGCCGGAGCGCCCTCTGGTGGTCCAACACATCCTCTGCCGTTTTCCATGAGTCCTGGCTTGGCGCGCGGAGACTGAGGTCCCCCTATAAAATTAAAATTTTACAGAGGCACTCTTCATAGTCCCCTTGGAAAACCATTCAAAATATGATTATCACCATACATGGAAGATCCAAATCGAAAAAGTTTGCTCTTGTCTTATTCAGCTGCTGGGCAATGATGATACAATTTTTTCAGACTTGCAGGTACTTTTAACTAGGTAACTTAACCCTCCACTGCTCGTATGCAAAAGCTGACGCTTAGATTCCCTCGTGTTTCATCACCTCTTTTGAGTACTTTCAGGTGTGGGGCGTTAGAGGTGTATCAGGAGGGCTAGCACGGGTCCCAAGGCTCTTAAGTACTCACTTTGAACAGTAGAATTTCTCCTAAAACTAGCTGGATGGGCAGTTTGTCTACATGCACATTCTTTCTCAACTTTAGTGTTTCCAAAATTGGGTTGCCTGTTGTCACAGAAGGCACCTTACTATTGGGGTTCAAGAAGTGGCCATAAAGACATGGAAGCAACTGAAATGTCCTTCATAGATGAGTAGATAAGTGTGGTATATATGTCCAGTGGAATATTCCTCAGCCACTAAAAAGAACGATTGTCGTTTGCAGCAACATGGTTGGACCTCGAGATTTTTGCTCATAGTAAGCGAAGTAAGGCAGAAATGGAAAGATGAATATTATATTGGTATCACATACGTGTGTGATCTAGAAATAATGCAAATCTCTCTACAAAACAATCACAAACACAGAAAACAACATATGGTTACCAAAGAGGAAAACGATGAAGGGAGAAATTCATTGTTTGGGATTAACAGATACAGTCATATATAAAATAAATAAATAGGGATTTACTATATAGCATAACAGTAACCTATACTGAAAAAATAACAGAAAAAAGGAATAGATATATTTATATTTGAATCACTTTGCTGGATACCAGAAACTAACATAACGTTGTAAATCAACTCAGTAGCTCAGTCTCTCAGTCGTTTCCGACTCTTTGCAACCCCATGGACTATACAGTCCTTGAAATTCTCCAGGCCAGAATACTGGAGTGGGGAGCCTTTCCCTTCTCCAGGGGAATCTTCCCAACCCAGGGATAGAACCCAGGTCTCCCACATTGCAGGCGGATTCTTTACCAGCTGAGACCAGGGAAGCCCTATAAATCAACTAGACTTCAATTTAAAAAAAATTACTGGAAACACCTGGTTAATTTCCCTTCCTCATGGCGCAAGCCTGACTGTGTCCGCGCCTGTTGTGTTGGAGCGCCCTCTCGTGGTGACAGAAATCCTCTGCAGTCTCGGGCCTGTGGTGGCTTGGTGCCCTGAGAAAGGGGTCAGGGGTCCCTGTATAAAATTAAAACAGGGGCACTCTTCACAGTCCCCGTGGAAAATAATTCAAAATTTTATTAGCACCATCTATGGAAGCTCCAAATTGAAAAAAAAATTCCCTTGCTTAATGGAGAACTGGGCAACGAAGATACAATTCTTTCTGATTTGCAGGTATTTTAACTAGGTAAGTTAAGCCTCCATCTGCTCATATGCAAAAGCTGACCCTTAGATTCCCTCGAGTTTCATCAGATCTCTTGAGCGCTTTCAAGTGTGGGGCGTTAGAGGTATCAGGAGGGCTAGCACGGGTCCCAAGGCTCTTAAGTACTCACTCTGAACAGTAGAATTTCTAAAACTAGCTGGATGGGCAGTTTGTCTACATGCACATTCTTTCTCAACTTTAGCGTTTCCAAAATTGGGTTGCATGTTGTCACAGAAGGCACCTTACTATTGGGGTTCAAGAAGTGGCCATAAAGACGTGGAAGCAACTGAAATGTCCTTCCCATAATGGATGAGTAGATAAGTGTGGTATATATGTCCAGTGGAATATTCCTCAGCCACTAAAAAGAGCGAAGTACTGCCATTTGCAGCAACGTGGATGGACCTAGTGGAGAAGGCAATGGCAACCCACTCCAGCACTCTTGCCTGGAGAATCCCATGGACGGAGGAGCCTGGTGGGCTGCAGTCCATGGGGTCGTGAAGAGTCGGACACGACTGAGCAACTTCCCTTTCACTTTTCATTTTCATGCATTGGAGAAGGAATTGGCAACACACTCCAGTGTTCTTGCCTGGAGAATCCCAGGGACAGGGGAGCCTGGTGGGCTGCCTGTCTCTGGGGTCGCACAGAGTCGGACACGACTGAAGCGACTTAGCCTAGAGATTTTCATAGTAAGCGAAGTAAGGCAGAAATGGAAAGACAAATATTATATTGGTATCACGTATATGTGTGATCTAAAAAATAGTGCAAATAATCTCTGTACAAAACAGAGTCACAAACACAGAAAACAACATATGGTTACCAAAGGTGGAAATGGAGGGAGGGACAGATTAGGAATCTGGGATTAGCAGATACACAATACTGTACATAACATGGAGATGAGTTTACTCTATAGCACAGTGGCCTGTATTTAATGTCTTTTAATAATCCTATAATTAAAAATAATAAAATATGAAAGAATACATATATGTAAACACGTAAATGTGAATTAACCTGCTGTCACCTGAAATACCACAGTATTGTGTATCAACGACATTTCAGTTAAAAAAGGAAGTGTATTGGCAACAGGCGTTAGTTTCCCCTCTTCTTGGCGTTAAGGCTGGCTTTGCTGACGTCTGTCGTGTTGGCGCGCCCTCTGGTGGCGACAGGAGTTCTCTGCAGTCTCAGGCCAGGCCAGGCTTGGCGCCCTGAGATAGCGGTTACAGGTCCCTCTATAAAATTCAAAAAAAGGCCACCAGGGAAGCCTTATAAATCAACTATACTTCAGTTAAAAAAAATTACAGGAAACACCTGGTTAATTTCCCTTCCTCATGATGCAAGCCCGGCTGTGTCCGCGCCTGTTGTGTTGGCGCGCCCTCTCGTGGTGACAGAAGTCCTCTGCAGTCTCGGGCCTGTGGTGGCTCGGTGCCCTGAGACAGAGGTCCGAGGTCCCTGTATAACATTAAAACAGGGGCACTCTTCATAGTCCCCGTGGAAAATAATTAAAAATTTGATTGCCCCTCCTAGAAGTCTCAAAATTAAATAAATTTCTCTTACCCTAATCGACTGTTAGGCAATTAGGTAAAATTCTTTCTGATTTGCAGGTACTATTCACTAGGTAACTAAAGCCTCTATCTGCTCTTATGTAAAAGCTGACTCCTAACTTGCCTCGTGTTTCATCAAATCTCTTGAGTACCTTCAGGTGTGAGACATTACAGAGTTATCAGGAGGGCTAGCACTGATCCTGAGTCTTAAGTACTCACTTTGAATCGTTAAATTTTTCCTAACACTAACTGGATGGAAAGTTTTTCTGCAGGCATAATTTTTTTCAACTTCAGCATTTCTAAAATTGGGATGCATGTTGTTATTCAACGCATGTAAATATGGGGTTCAAGTATGAGTGGCCATAAAGACATGGAAGCAACTGAAATGTCCTTCGTAGATGGATAGATAAAGTGTGGGACTTCCAGTGGTGAAGAACAAGCCTTCCAATGCAGGGGAGCAGGTTTGATCCCTGGTCAGGGAACTAAGATCCCACGTGCCACTGGACAAGTAAGACCTGACCCGACACAATCAACAGTGAATAAATAAAAAGAAAGGGTGGAAATAGCTCAAAGATTTAGAAAGTCCCAGACACCCCAAAGGATCAAATAAGCCAAATGGATGTGCTTGTTTTCACTGAAGACACTCAGTCATATTTTCAGTCCATTTCAAACTCTTGAATATTTTCCTTTAGGCTTACACTTTTGATTTCTTACCAGACACCATAGAGTGAGTTCTAAACGGGAGGTGAAGAAGAGAATGTGGGCAGTGTGATTCAGGATGGCTCACCAAATATGACCATATTCCAATCAGCAAAGTGGAAGAGATAGGAACAAGGGAAGAAGCTTTCTTTTTAAGGGATGAACTTGGAGCAGGCAAGACACTGCAGCCCACACCTGATTGGCTAGAACCTGTTCAATTGGCCATACCCACCTGCAAAGGATGCTGGGAAATGTAGTATTTATTCTGAGTAGCCAGGTACCCACCTAACATAGAACATTTTCAGGAAGCAAATAGGTAGAGGACAGCCCTCAGTCTCTGTAATATATTGGTAAGAATCAATTCCCCCAAATGATGATTGATTGAGATTTTATATGTATATGTATAGGGCTTCCCTAGTGACTCAGACAGTAAAGAATTTGCCTGCAATGCAGGAGACCCAGGTTCGATCCCTCGGTGGGAAAGATCTCCTGGAGAAGAGAATGAAAACTCACTCCAGTATTCTCGCCTGGAGAATTCCATGGTTAGAGGAGCCTGGTGGGCTGCAGTTCATGGGGTCGCAAAGAGTCGGACACGACTGAATGACTAACATACTTTCACATACATATACATATTTTGCTGTACTGCATGGCAAGTGGAATTTCCCTGACCAGGGTCTTAACTACTGGATCACCAAGGAAGTCCTTTTTAAAAATAGTTTTTAGTTTTTGGCCATGCCTTATGGCATGTGGGATCTTAGTTCCCTGACCAAGTGTTGAACCCGAGCCCTCGGCATTAAGTGTGGAGCCCTAACCACTGGACTGCCAGGAAAGTTCTACCACTGATCACTTAAAAATTTTTTTTGCATCAAATAAGTCCTGATTGAGATATTTTTAGAAAAAAAGAGATGTAGCTGGGTGGCTGAAAATTTACA
This sequence comes from Bubalus bubalis, assembly GCF_019923935.1. Classification (NCBI taxonomy): domain Eukaryota; kingdom Metazoa; phylum Chordata; class Mammalia; order Artiodactyla; family Bovidae; genus Bubalus; species Bubalus bubalis. The sequence continues at coordinate 61,438,470 of NC_059174.1, read as the reverse complement.
CACACCCACTCTAGGGGATTTTAATGCTATCCACAGACTATCACTCTGGTGATTATTACAAAGCTAAAACTTGGACATGCAAGAGGAATAAATAAACACCAATTCCCTATGTCCAGTGATTTTGTTTGCTTATTTGTTTATTTTGGACTCATCATTCTACTGAAAAACAAGTGGGAGAATAGAAAATTATTATTATTTTTTATTTTACAATATTGTATTGGTTTTGCCATACATCAACATGAATCTGCCACGGATGTACATGTGTTCCCCATCCTGAACCCCCCTCCCACCTTCCTCTCTGTACCATCCCTCTGGGTCATCCCAGTGCACCATCCCCAAGCTTCCTTTATCCTGCATCGAACCTGGACTGGCGATTCATTTCTTATATGATATTATACATGTTTCAATGCCATTCTCCCAAATCATCCCCCCTCCCTCTCCCACAGAGTCCAAAAGACTGTTCTATACATCTGTGTCTCTTTTGCTGTCTCACATACAGGGTTATCATTACCATCTTTCTAAATTCCATATATATGTGTTAGTATACTGTATTGGTGTTTTTCTTTCTGGCTTACTTCACTCTGTATAATAGGCTCCAGTTTCATCCACCTCATTAGAACTGATTCAAATGTATTCTTTTTAACGGCTGAGTAATACTCCATTTTGTATATGTACCACAGCTTTCTTATCCATTCATCTGCTGATGGAATTATGGAGACTGGTCATATTCCACTCTTTTTGCCAGGTCCTAGTTACGGCAAGGGAGAACTTCCGCTGTAGCATGTAAGATCTAGTTCCCTGATCAGGGGTTGAACCCGGGCCTCCTGCACTGGGATGCACAGAGTCTTAGCCTCTTGACCACCAGGGAAGTCCTCATATTCCATTCTTGGGGGGAAAAGTGACAAGGGTGGGAAAAAGTCAACTCTCCCCACAACTTTAGTCCCTACATGCATTCCCTTGAGTAGAGTTTGAGGAAATTGAGTTAATCAGTCCCTTAGGGATAATTAGAAGTTTTCAAAGTTTTCTGGGTCCCTGAGGCATGACCCATGGGGAACCCCCTGGAGGTACTGGGGAAGAAAACAGAGGTAAAAAATCACTGCCTTTCCATTTTCATCACTGTCCCTGGGAAGACAAGATGCTTAATCACCTCCCCAGACGCCTACTTCACCTTGTCGCCCTGCTCACAAACATTCACTGACCCCTGGCTACCTGTGGCAACCACCTGTTTTAGGAATTCCGGTGGAATAACAGGTTCATGATTTGCTCCGTCTCCTGCTTTTGCAACTCTTTTATCCCCCTAATCAATCCAGACCAATAATAATCATTTTGAAAAATCCTTCGAAACTTACCTTGAGACGCCCACCTACAACATTTTGTGATTTTCACGGTGGTACTAACCCACGATGAATAGGTCCTCTCAAGAAGAGGAGGCTGGAATGCATACCATACGTACAGACGCCAAGGGGTGCGAGAGTCAGTAAATGCAAATACAAGGCACCTGAGAAAATGGGACCGAGACGGACTGGAAGATGCTACGCCGCTGGCCGTGAGGATGGAGGAAGCGGCCACTGGCCAGTAGCTTCCAGCAGCTGGAAAAGCCAAGGACCAGTTTTTCTCCTAGAAGCTCTAGTGGGGTGTGTGGTCCCGCCGACACCTTGGTTTCAGCCCGGTGACACTGGTTTTGGACTGCTGGCCTCCAGAACCATGAATGAATAGCTTTATTATATTTTGTAATTTTTCTTTCCTTTTTTTTTAATGAAAGTATAATTGGTTTACAATGTGTTAATTTCTGCTATAGCAAAATATTCTCTTAATGTTCTTTGCCACTACGGTTTGTCATAGGATATATATTTTAAAAATGTACGTATTTATTTTTGACAGCGCTGAGTCTTTGTTGCTGCCCAAGCTTTCTCTAGTTGCAGTGAGTGGGGCTACTCTTCGTTGTGGTGTGTGGGCTTTTCCCTGCGGTGCTTCTCTTGTTGTGGAGCACCGGCTCTAGGGCACGTGGCTTCAGCAGCTGCAGCACGTGGGCTCCGTAGTTGCGGCTCCCGGGCTCTAGAGCGCAGGCTCAGTAGTTGTGGCCCAGGGGCTTAGCTGCCCTGTGGCATGTGGGATCTTCCTACACCAGGGATTGAACTCATGTCTCCTGCATTGCAAGCAGATTCTTTACCACTGCGCCACCAGGGAAGTCCGATCATAGGGTATTGAATATAGTCCTCTGCACTATAGAATAGGACGTTGTTGTTTATCCAGTCTATATATAAAAACTTAAATTTTTTTTTTTTTTAATTTTAATTTTTAAACTTAATAGGCTGCACTGGGTCTGAGTTGCAGCACATGGGCTCTTTAGTTTCAGCATGCAATCTTTGTTGCAGCAGGTGGGATCTGGTTCTCTGACCAGGGATCAAACCTGGGCCCCCTGCACTGGGAGTGTGGAGTCTTAACCACTGGACCACCAGGGAAGTCCCTGAAATTTCTGTTGTTTTCAGGAAAGCTATCTGGCTGGCTGGAGCTGAAATGGGGACAAGAATAAAATTCAAGCCATTGTCCAAGAAAAAGAAAAGACACCTACATATAGCAAATTTCAGATTAATGATGAACATTAAAATATATTTTTTATACATAGTATTTTATAGGTGTACAGATTTTATGTGCATTAATTACACATATATTTTAATATGTATATACAATACACCATTACAGGCGTATGTCATTTATTTCTGCTTTGCACATGCTGCATTTTTTGCAAATTGAAGTTTCGCAGCAACACTGGGTTGTCAGATGATGGTTAACATTTTTAGCAATAAAGTATGTTTTTGGCTGTTCAGCTTGTGGGATTGTAGTTCCCTGTCCGGGGATCGAACCTGGCCCTGGCTGTGATAGCACTGAGTCCTAACCAGCCGACGGCCAGGGACCTCCCAGCAATCAGGTCTTTTTAAATGAAGGGATGTATATTGTTTTTTAAAACAGAATGTCCTAGTACACTGAATAGACTGCAGTGTGCTTTTATGTACTGTGTACTTTTATGTGCACTGTGAATGTGACTCCCTTTATTGCCATATTCTATTTATCGTGGTGGTCTGGAATCAAACCAGCGATATCTCCAGGGTACGCCTGTATTAACTCTCCACTTTGGGTCATATTATTTAATTGTTATAAAGAGTGCACCATTTTCCCCACTCTGGTTTTGGCTGACTGCATTCTCAGTTGAAATCTGAATCTCTCACGTCTGCCATGAGCTATCGTTGATCTAGAAACTTGATTACACTCAGGTTCAGCTTTTATCAAGTCTCTTTCATGGGCAGTGTTCTGCATTGCCTATCACAGCGCATAGGTATTAACGGCCCAGGATATCCAGTTGTCTCACATCAGTAAGGGAGGAATGATAATCAGGTGATGCCAACCTGTTCCTCCTAAGTTTCACCTAACAGTTCCAGTTTCCATTCATTATGTCCTAAACCTGTAATTTCGTCCAACTCTTTGCAAGTCTGTGAACTGTAGCCCACCAGACTCCTCTGGACTGTCCATGGAATTCTCCAGGTAAGAATACTGGAGTGGGTTGCCATTTCCTCCTCCGGGGGATCTTCCCAACTCAGGGATCGAACCTGGGTCTGCTGCATTGCTGGCAGATTCTTTCCTGTCTGAGCCACTGGGGATGCTGAAGCTGAAGCTCCAATACTTTGGCCACCTGATGCGAAGAACTGACTCATTGGAAAAGACTCTGATGCTGGGAAAGATTGAAGGCAGGAGAAGAAGGGGATGACAGAGGAGGAAATGGTTGGATGGCATCACTGACTCGATGGACATGAGTTTGAGCAAGTTCTAGGAGTTGTTGATGGGCAGGGAAGCCTGGAGTCTATGGTTGCAGAATCGGACATGACTGAGCAACTGAACTGAACCCTGTAATTTCAGTAGAACTTGCCACTAATTCTGTTAATCCTCCTCCATCTACTTTTTAATTCATCTAATAGCTTTGCTATTTTGTTTCTTGACTGCCATACCCCCTTCACTCTATAGTACTGCTGTTCATTCTCACAAACAACACTTCATTATTACCAACATCTTCAGTGTCTATAATGTTGATTCCGTGCATTCTGTTCTGCAGCAACAACTTTTTATCTTTCTAGTTTAACTTTATTTTGGCCACATTGTATAGTATGTGGGGTCTTAGTTCCCCAACCAGGGATCAAACCTGTGCCCCCAGCAGTGGAAGCACAGAGTCTTAACCACTGGACCTCCAGGGAAGCCCCTAAGTAAAGTCTCCCAGTCATGTCCAACTCTTTGTGAGCCTGCTGCTGCTGCTGCTGCTAAGTCGCTTCAGTTGTGTCTGACTCTGTGCGACCCCATAGACGGCAGCCCACCAGGCTCCCCCTTCCCTGGGATTCTCCATGCAAGAATACTGGAGTAGGTTGCCATTTCCTTCCCCAATGCATTAAAGTGAAAAGTCAAAGTGAAGTCGCTCCAGGCTACAAATGTAGCCTACCAGGCTCCTCTGTCCATGGGATTTTCCAGGCAAGAATACTGGAATGGGTTGCCATTTCCTTTTCCAGGGGATCTTCCCGACACAGGGATTGAACCCGGGTCTCCTGCATTGCAGGCAGATGCTTTACCGTCTGAGCCACCAGGGAAGCCCTCAGTCAGTTCAGTCACTCAGTCGTGTGCGACTTTTTGCGACCCCCATGAATCGCAGCACACCAGGCCTCTCTGTCCATTACCAACTCCCAGAGTTTACCCAAACTCATGTCCATCGAGTCGGTGATGCCATCTATCCATCTCATCCTCTGTCGTCCCTTTCTCCTCCTGCCCCCAATCCCTCCCAGCATCAGGGTCTTTTCCAATGAGTCAATTCTTCGCATGAGGTGGCCAAAGTATTGGAGTTTCAGCTGTAGCATCAGTCCTACCAATGAACACCCAGGACTGATCTCCTTTAGGATGGACTGGTTGGATCTCCTTGCAGTCCAAGGGACTCTCAAGAGTCTTCTCCAACACCACAGGGAAGTCCTATATATCTATATATAAAGTCGCTTTATATCTTTTAGTTCTACCCAATTGTAGCCATTTATCTATAAACCATTACTTCCTACTCCCTTCCCCCACCTCTGGCAATGCAGGAGTTTTCTTTTTTTTTTCCCAATTAAGAACTTTTTGTCATCAAATTTATTGTGTGACTGTAAGGGTCTGTGATGACAGAAAAGTAAAGAAAAATGATCATTTAAACCATGTTAAACTAAATCTCAGTAAACCTGGGGAAAAGATAAATGATCATTTTCTCTTATCCTGATTAAATGTTCCACTTTATCTCTTATTATTCTTTTCCTCAAAATCTACTTTGATATTAATATAGCTACCGTAGCTTTCTTGTGTTACTCTGTACAATGTATCTGTTCCCTTCCTTTTACTTTCAACTTATTAGTTAATTAGTGTTAGTAGCTCAGTAGTGTCCGACTCTTTGCAACCCCGTGGACCATAGCCCGCCAGGCTCCTCCGTCCATGGAATTCTCCAGGCAAGAACACTGGAGTGGGTTGCCATGCCCTTCTTCAGGGGACGTTCCTGACCCAGGGATCGAAGCTCGGTCGCCTGCATTGCAGGCAGTTTCTTTACCATCTGAGCCACGAGAGCAGCCCTTTCCAACTTATTGGTGACCTAGTATTTAAAGGGCAAGTCTTGACACAATACACAGTTACCTGTGTTTCCTTCTCATGTGCCCATCTCTGTGTTCTTGCTGGAAATGGGTACAAGGAGTTGTTTCTCATGTGCCAGGTTAATATTTTATTTCTTCCTCTGGTTGCTGGTTACACTGTTGTACTTTGTGAAAATCCATCTTGCTGCACACTTATGAAGCACGCACTTTTCTGTGTGTATGTTATGGTTTTAAAAGTCTACTTAAAACTTAAACAACATAAAAGTCATTTTGTCCACTGGCAATGAATATGTGGCTCCAAATGCATTTCACCCTCACGCTCCATTGAGGCTCACAGTGCCCCTTGAACCAGCAGACCCTCCAGTGCATGGAGGGATTCCAACAGCATCTGTTTCCTGTGGTTAAGATGACTCAGCACCAGGGATGTTTTTCTCAAGTCTGGGGAGCGGAGGCTGGTGGCTGTGGCTCATTGTTCTCCTCCAAGCTGTGTCGGATCCTGTACCCAAAGTATATGGCAAATCCTAGCAGGGAAATGAGACGATGAGAAGGGAAGGAAAGTGCTCACCCCACTTAGAAATGCCCAGTAGGCCTCCTGTTATGGTGTCTGACAGTTTAGGGCAGAGGCAGTAGGAAGAGGACTGGGTTTAACCCCTCAAGGAGCCTCTTTATCTCAGAAAATCACTTACCAATCACCATCCAGATGCCAAATAGGGCCCAGGTCACAGTGGTCATCCTCATCATAGAGTAAAGGTTCACAAAGGTGCTCACCAGTGGGAGGACAGGCAGAGCAGGGACCTGTGGGCAGAGTCAGTTCATCCCTGAGCACAGCCCTGACGTCTGAAAGGGAGACCCTACCCCAGTGGGGAGGAGGACAGTCCTATTCAGGCTGTGCGCTCAGTGTCTACTGAGAGGGGGTTTGTAAAGCACTGAGTGTGGATCAGGGAAGAGTCCACTGTTTTAGCAAGCCCTCCCCCTTCCCTGGTCCAGCATAGAGTGTTCAGACCTCAAAGCCTGCAGACTTCATTCACTCAAGGTGGACAGTTTGGGGACATATAATAACCTACTTTTTTTGGGGAGGGGCATGTCATGTGGCTTGTGGGATCTTAGTTCCCTGACCAGGGATTGAGCCTGGGCCCAGGGCAGTGAAGGCACAGAGTCCCAACCACTGGACCACCAAGGAAGTCCCAAGATCACCTACCTTAAAATAAAGAGGTGAGGGGTTCTGGGGCTGCCTCCAGATGATGGCCGTGACCCCAGTGATGAGCAGCAGCAGCAGCACAGCCCCTGTTGTGAGCACGGGGTCTCCAGAGAACACCTGGCTGGGCCACAGGGCCAGGATCACACTCAGGATGGTCAGCAGGAGAACTGCAAGGGTCAAGGTGGAGAAGAACAGGCTGGACTCAGAAAACAAAAACATCAGGACCTTGGGTCACATCCCTTCCCAGGCTGCCCACCTCATGAAGGGCCATCATCATATCTCCAAGACTCCTCAACTGACAAAATACACACTCCAGTACCATCCTGTCAATATCAGAATATGACCAAAGAGAAATGCCACTGCTCACCAAGCATGAAGGCACATCCATAGACAATCTGGCCAGATTTCTATGTGGGGGTGGTGCTGGGAGGGAACCACAGACTGACTCCTCAGGATGTTTGAGGTTCCTGCTTCAGGTACAGAGTCCAAAGGACTTCCTTCAGCTTCAGGCTCCATCTCAATTTCCTCCTCTGTTTTCTCCTTCAGGTGTGACTGGTACCTGAATATGAGATATTAAGGCAATATTAACAAGGGACTGCTTCAAAATTGGGTAAGGAGTACATCAAGGCTGTATATTGTCACCCTGCTTATTTAACTTCTATGCAGAGTACATCATGAGAAATGATGGGCTCGATGAATCACAAGCTGGAATCAAGATTGCCCAGAGAGATATCAACAACCTCAGATATGCAGATGATACTATTTTAATGGCAGAAAGTGAAGAGGAGGTAAGAGCTTCTTGATGAAAGTGAAAGAGGAGAGTGAAAAAGTTGGCTTAAAGCTCAACATTCAAAAAACCAAGATCATGGCATCTGGTCCCATCACTTCATGGCAAATAGATGGGGAAAATGTGGAAACAGTGTCAGATTTCATTTTCTTGGGCTCCTAAATCAATATGGCCAGTGACTGCAGCCACGAAATTAAAAGACATTTGCTCCTTGGAAGAATAGCTATGACAAACCTAGACAGTATATTAAAAAGCAGAGACATCACTTTGCTGACAAAGGTACATATACTCAAAGCTATGGTTTTTTCAGTAGTCGCATATGGATGTGATAGGTGGACCGTAAAGAAGGCTGAGCGCTGAAGAACTGATGCTTTTGAACTGTGGTGCTGGAGAAGACTGTTGAGAGTCACTTGGACTGCAAGGAGATCCAACCAGTCAATCCTAAAGGAAATTAACCCTGAATATTCATTGGAGGGACTGATGCTGAAGTTGAAGCTCTAATACTTTGGCCACCCGATGTGAAGAGCTGACTCAATGGAAAAGACCATGATACTGGGAAAGATTGAGGGCAGGAGGAGAAGTGGGTGACAGAGGATGAGACGGTTGGATGGCATCACTGACTTGATGGACATGAATCTGAGCAAGCTCCAGGAGATAGTGAAGGACAGATAAGCCTGGCATGATGCAGTCCATGGGGTGGCAAAGAGTTGGTCAAGAGTTAGGGACTGAACAACAACAAGGTAATATTAACAGCAGTCCCTACTCAGCCAACATTACATAGCCTATGCCACCACTTTTTTGTCTTAAATCTAGAAGGACATTTAGAAAGCAGCATGAAGGCAGAAGGTGATTCATCTCCATGAGTCCAAGGCCCCTGGTCAAGGTGTAGTGGAGTCTTACCTGAGGACAAGGATGGAAAATGCCACGAGAGTGTAAGCAAGCAGGGTCACAGCTGACAAGAAGTCCACAAGATCACTGAGCTCGAAGAGTAATGCCATGACCCCTAGAATGGAGGGCACAATCAAGATGGAAGGAGGGAGAGAGAAACCACTGGAAATATCCAAGTTAAAAAAGTCAATCAAGGAAGGAGTGGGTTTTGTTTATTCACCTGCGAGGTTTCCGGAAGACATGATGGCCATGATGGGGGCGCCTGTGTGGGCACGGACCTGGGCAAGTTCCCGGAAAAGGAGCCCGTCCTCTGCCATCGCGTAGATCACCTGAGACATGGGGAACATGGCACTGTGGAGTCCGGAAGAGAAAGTGGGAGCATCTATGAGATGGTGCAGAAGCAGGAGAGACCGGGGTGTCTGCTCCCTGGTCTACACGGGGTAAGGTGCCTTTCCATCTGGTTTCTCAATCCCAAGGGATGGGACTGGCATCTGACAGGAGATGGGGAGACAGCCAAGATACTGACCTGTACGTAACAGCACAAATGATGCCGACACTCAGGACGTATCTGGCGGAAATCCACCCACCGTGCAGAAAGGTCTGTGACAAGGGGTTGTCAGGCTGAATCTGGTAGTAGGGAAGGATGAGGGTGAGGGATGCTGAGACACCGAAATAGCCAAAAAGCAGACGAAGATGGAGAACATGATGCCCAAGGGGATGGACCACTGAGGATTCAGGGCTTCTTTGCCTGCAGGTTGGGAGGAAGTATTGGGTCAGGGATACACACTGGGGTGAAAGCACAAAATCCCCTTTCCTCTGTAACCTCCAAGTGGTACCTGTGCCCAAGGGCAGCCCAGGCTGTGGCCAAACCCCAGATGGGGACAAACAGGCCCAGGTGACCTCTAGAGACAATGGCGTCAAAGCCAACAAATGTGTAGAAGCATAGAACCGCTCCGTGGAGAACCCCATCAAAGCCAAAAGGCACAAACCCTCCAGAACCCAGAGGGCCCAACCTATGTTGAGAGAAGGAATGAGGAAGAACATAGGGGAGGTTGTTCAGCCATCTCTGAGCTCCTTGGTTAATATCATGAGTCCTGGGCTCCAACATGCCATTAACTGAGTCTATCAGTTCAGATCTCTGTAGTGCCCACCAGAGTCGCAGCACTGCATAAAGCATCCACCACACCGAGCATTAGAATGGCCCAAGATATCCTCCTAACCTAGCGGTGCCACTGGATTCAGACGTGTTCTGTGAGCTGCCAATTGTGCAGGCCTCCCTTAATGAAGCCCGAGAGGATAATGAAGCTTTGAACCAAAATGTTGATGCCTGTGAACACTTTGTTAAACAGGGCTAAGTCACGAACCCCCAGCACCTGTAGTCCTGTGGAAACGATGGGAAATGAGACATCCTAGGTAACTAAGTCCACAGACATGGAAAGTAGACCAGGGGTTGCCAGACTAGCTGGGGATTGAGATTGGGGAGATGGACAGTGACTGCTCAGTGGATACTGGGTTTCTTTTTTGTTGTGATGAAAATATTTGAAACTAGATGGAGGTGATTGTCATACAGCACTGTGAATGTACTAAACTGAATTGCCCCTGACTTGTACACTTTAAGGTGGTTCATCTCTAACTGTGGCCATTATCTCACGATAACGCAGGTCTACCAAATAATGACGCTGTACACATCTTAATCAATGTTGCATGTCAATTATGTTTCAGTAAATTTGGTAAAGAATCATAGATGGATAACTTTATGTTACATGAATTTCCTTTCAGTTAAAAACACGTCTTTGGTCTCAGTAAAGAGGAAGAAACATGTCAGTCTAAGTAAATAATTCTCACGAGGGGATGACTTTATAATAATTCACACTAAGAAATAATTCCCCAGGGGACTGTTGGCAATGTCTGGAGACAGTCTGGAGGGTGGGAATCACCTCTATCTACTGAATAAAGGCCAGGGGTGCTACTCAACACCTGACGATGATATTTAAAAAAAATCTAAAATGTACAGGACATCTCCCCACACCAAGAATGATCCAGCTCAAAATGTCAGTGTTGCCAAGGGTGGGAAACATTGGCCGATGACTTGCCTTCCTGTCTCTCGCATCCTAGACACTGCTTTTCAGTTCTAATCTCCTTCCATTCTGCTCCCCAGCCCCCCGGCCTTTCCCCCCCTCCACCCCGCGATCTTCCCCTCTGGTCACTGGGCCCAGTCTTACCCATGAACAGCAGCACCAGGGCCAAGGCCAGAAAGTCTGGGTACTTGGCCAGGAAGTGGGGCACGTGCAGAGAGAAAATTCCTTGTAAGGCCTGAGAGATGTGGTTCCCAATGAGGCTGTCAAAGATGTAGCTCCAGGCCCTGGCCAAAATGGCGGTTCCTGCAGTGGCAGAAGGAACAGACATTAATTGAACCCCTAATATGCACCATGAGATGAATTTTTGGGAAACAGACAAAACACCTAATCTGAAAATGTTTTCCACTCCCCCCTGCCCATGGGATGGGGAGAGAAGACCCAGATGATTCACAATTTAGGTCAACTATTTACTATGTGAAGAGGAAATTAATGTTATGTAAGAAAAGAAAACTGGAGAAGACAATGTCACCCCACTCCAGTACTTTCACCTGGAAAATCCCATGGACAGAGGAGGCTGGTAGGCTGCAGTCCATGGGGTCGCTAAGAGTCGGATACAACTGAGCGACTTCACTTTCATGCATTGCAGAAGGAAATGGCAACCCACCCCAATGTTCTTGCCTTGACAATCCCAGGGACGGGGGAGCCTGGTGGGCTGCTGTCTATGGGGTTGCACAGAGTCGGACATGACTGAAGCGACTTAGCAGCAGCAAGAAAAGAAAACAGGGCAGTAAGAAATGGAGGGCTGGAAGATGAGGGTTGAATTTTTAAATTGAGGTGTAAGAGAACATCCCATGAAGGCAACAACGGAGCAAAGACTTCAATATGGCGAAGGGATGAGCCCGCAGGCCATGCCTCCCCCTCATCCACTCCCTACAGGTCCCTTTCTTTCTGGATTCTTGGTCCAATTGTTTAAGGAAAGAAGGAGAGAGCTGAGTAGAATGAAACTGTGGGGTTTTCTTGCCACCGTTACCTTCCCCTGCAAGGTCAATAACAAACTGCTCATGAATGAGCAAACACCCCAATCCCCACTTCTAGTTACCTAATCTCAAGCCACACACCATGCTTATCCCATTATCTCACCAAGGACTAAGGACAGGATGAGGTTCCAGCCAGTGATAAAGGCGTACAGCTGACCCATGGTGACATAGCAGTTGAGATACGCAGAACTGAAGTGTGGTACCCGGGCCCATAACTCGGCATAGCAGAACCCTGACAGGAGAGAAAACAAGGTGGCCACCAAGAAGCAGATGACGATCGCTGGTCCGGTTGTGTACTTGACTGTTTTACCAATCAGGATGTAGATGGCAGCTCTCAGGATCTTGCCCACACCCAAGATCACCAGGTCGAGGGTGTTCAGAGGAGCTCTGTGACTTTCAGACTTCTCCTGGGGCTCCAGTGGCCGCCTTTGGACCAGCTTCCGACCGAACTGGTGAGCGTACCGATGCAGCATCCTAGACACAGCTGAGGAGGCTCTGGTCTGCCAAGGAAACAAGACACGAAGGCATCAGGAATGTACATCCACTCTTGGCCCTGAGAGTTCAGTTCTATGAAGCAATGGAGTGATGGGGAGCTGGTGGGAAACGGACATAGTAGACAAGTTCTCTGCCTCTGAGCTCTGGTTTTGTCAAACGTAAAGAAGACCTTTAATACGTTTCAAGAGAAGTGGGGCAAGGGGAACATGACTCCCCAAAATGTCCCACTTTGACATGGGGATTGTTTTGGGCTGAAGGCAATTTAGACCCAGAAGACTCAGGAGAAGCTCCTTGCCTCTCTCTCAACTGCTCAAAAGAGTATAGATTAGGGGACCTATGCCAGGAAGAAAGCTATTCCCAGAGAGAATTTTTATCTCAAAGAGACCTGGAGCAGCAAACATTTGTTCACCAAGTTCTTGCTCTTCCCATCATCCTGTGACTTGTCTTCCTCCCCTTTGTACCCCCAGGCCCTGAGCCCCTTCTCCTTAGATATAAGCTTCAATTGCTTGAATGTCTTTGGGCCTTAGAGTTTTTATCAGACTCGAATACATAAGAAATTAAACTCGTTCATCTGACTTATGTCAACTTGTTAGACTGGGCAAAGAGCCTAGAGGGAAAAGCTTTGTGCTCCTAGCGAATGAAAAGCTTCTAATGGTGCCTGGCACATTGTTAATTACATGCTTATTTTACAGGGTGATTTGAGTGGAGAAGAATGCTGATTTTTTAATTGAAATTGACCAGCTCAGCTGGTTCATATCCAGTTCTGCCAGTCTGGTTTTGCACAAACTACATACAGTCTTTGTCCTCCTTTCCTGTATAAAATGAGGGAAATTATTATCATCATGATTTCCTTTCTTCCTCTTGATATGTGTGAAGTGACTCTTTTAGGAGCTTGCTGATCAGAGAGCTCAGACTACGTGTATTTCTTCACCAAAGATCCTGCAATCTCCCAGCTTTCTGTTTCATTGCTTGCAGAGGAAAATGGAATAGGAACTCTGCTTTGGGGCAGAAGGAGATGGAATTTGTAGGGAGGCACAGACTCAAGCCCAGCTCAGTGGAACCAGAGTGGCCTCCCAACTGCCTGGAGGGAGGGGGGACTTACCTTTACTCTGAATCAGAAACGACAAGACTCTGTTTCCTGCTGCTGTGGGGCATGAGATGTCCCCTCACTACACTGCTCTGCAGGGTTAGGATGACCCAGGGACCACAAGTCACCATCAGGGGGCTTCCACCCCTGATACTCCAAAGTCCAAGTTTAACGTTTTGATTCAGAGCAAGCATTCAAACAGCCAAGAAACTCTGATTAGGATCTTGGCTCCTCAAACACCCCCATGTCTTTGAACAGGTCATTTACTTCTCTGCACCTGTGCTTCCTTCTTGTTCAAGTACTGCTGATGAAGCTTTGTGCATTGTGAGTAGGAATGTAAACTGTTACAGCTGCTGCAGATAAAGTATTGTGTGTTCCTTCAAAAATTAAAAATAGGTTTACCCCAGAAATAATAAATGCTGGAGAGGGTGTGGAGAGAAGGGAACCCTCCTACACTGCTGCTGGGAATGTAAATAGGTTCAGCCTCTATGGAGAACAGTATGGAAATTCCTTAAACAACTGAAATCAGAGCTACCATATGACCCAGCAATCCCACTCCTGGGAGTACATCCAGGGAAAAAAATGGTCTGAAAGGATACATACACATCAGTGTTCATTTCAGCACTGTTTGCAATAGCCAAAGCCTGGAAGCAACTGACATGTTCATCGACAGAGGAATGGATAAAGAGGCTGTGGTACATGTATACGATGGAATACTACTCAGCCATTAGAGAGAATGAAATAATGTCATTTGCAGCAACATAGATGGGCCTAGAGGTGATCATAGTGAGTGAAGTAAGTCAGACAGAGAAGGAGAAATACCATATAATATCCCATATGCTGCTGCTGCTGCTAAGTCACTTCAGTCATGTCCGACTCTGTGCGACTCCATAGACGGCAGCCCACCAGGCTCCCCCGTCCCTGGGATTCTCCAGGTAAGAACACTGGAGTGGGTTGCCATTTCCTTCTCCAATGCATGAAAGTGAAAATTGAAAGTGAAGTCACTCAGTCGTGTCTGACTCTTAGCGACCCCATGGACTGCAGCCTACGAGGCTCCTCCGTCCATGGGATTTTCCAGGCAAGAGGACTGCAGTGGGATGCCATTGTCTTCTCCGATAATATCCCATATACGTGAAATCTAAAAAGAAATGGTGATGCACATGAACTTACAAAACAAAGAAACTCCCAGACTTAGCGAATGAACTTAGGGGGAGAAGGGATGGCCAGGGAGTTTGGGCTGGACATGTACACATGGCTGTATTTTAAAATGGATATCCAGCAAGGTCCTACTGTATAGCACAGGGAACTCTGCTCCATGTTATGTGGGAGCCTGGATGGGAGGGAGTCAGGGGGCCCTGCTGCTCTCCATGGCAGGAGGTTAAATTGACTCCTTTCAGCTCGAACTTTTATTGGCAGAAGTCACGTGAGAGCACTTGGAAACAGCTATACTGGGGAGTTTGATCAGCGCACCATAAAGAGGGAGGCAAGTTAAGGCCCTGCTGTTGATCAGGAACATCTTGTTTTGTTTCCATGGAGATGGAGGCGGGGGCAGGCAGTGAAGGGGAGTTTGGGGGAGAAGAGATATGTGTATATGTGTGGCTGAGTCCCTTTGCCACTCTCCTGAAACTATCACCACATCGTTAACAGGCTATACCCCAATATAAAATAAGGAGTTTAAGAAAATAGAAATGACAAGATGAAAAAGCAGAGAGAACAGTTAGGTTTGTATTAAACTAGGTCTAAGATAATGATATCATATTGTGAACCTGCCCCCATGACTGGAGGTTGCAGCAAACTGCGCCCTCCTGATTGTCCTAGTAAGCAAGCTGAAGGGACATTCTTGGAGGCAGGATACCTCTCTGCTCCGCTTCACTGCCTGCCCCTGCCTCCATCTCCATGGAAACAAAACAAGATGTTCCTGATCAACAGCAGAGCCTTAGCTTGCCTCCCTCTTTATGGTGCCACTGATCAAACTCCCCAGTATGCTGCTGCTGCTAAGTCACTTCAGTCGTGCCTGACTCTGTGCGACCCCATAGAGGGCAGCCTATCAGGCTCCCCCTTCCCTGGGATTCTCCAGGCAAGAACACTGGAGTGGGTTGCCATTTCCTTCTCCAATGCATGAAAGTGAAAAGTGAAAGTGAAGTCGCTCAGTCGCGTCTGACTCTTAGCGACCCTATGGACTGCAGCCCACCAGGCTCCTCCGTCCATGGGATTTTCCAGGCAAGAGTACTGGAGTGCGGTGCCATTGCCTTTTTCCCCCAGGATAGCTATTCCCTTATGATCTCACGGGACTTCTGCCATTATTGGCATTATTAAGTGCGGGCTGAAAGGAGTCATTTTGTCTTCCTGCGTGGAGAGCAGGAGGGCCCCCTGACTCCCGCTTGCCAAATTATACGTGTCTGTCCTTTAATTAGGCGGGTCTTTCGCACCCGCTGTGCTGGACGCGGCAGGTGGCGCTGGAACAGGGACTTGAAGTCGGGAAGGATTCCTCCCGAGGGAAACACTGAACGTGAAGACAGCGAGCGGTAAGTGAGACGCCTGGATCGCGACCAGGCCCTCAGACTCCTAAGGGTGGGAAGTCCCTTGTTGTCTTACAAAGTCAGGGTAACAATGGGGAAGGATTTGAGTAAAGCTGAGAAACCTTATCTCCAGCTTTTCAGGCACCTTCTCCAGACTGCTGGAGCGCAGGTCAAAGAGGAGCAATTGACACAGTTGCTGAGAGGTGGTTAAATATAAATTTTGGTTTCCAGAAGAAGGCACTCTAGACATTGAAAATTGGGATCGAGTGGGAGAAAATTTAAAAACAGCACACAGGAGAGGGGACCGCATACCCGTGCCGGTATTTGTGACCTGGGGCTAGTGCGAATGGCGCCATACCCTTTACAGACTGAGAAACCACGGGAGAAGGCGGTGTGCTTGGAGGCGGCTTGCGATAGCCCTTTCTCCTTCGCCATCCAAGCTTGAGGTGATTTCCCACCACCGCCGCCTTCACTGGGTCCAGAAATGTCTCGGGAGGATTAGCCGCTGACTCGGTTTCAGCAGGCCACGGCCCCTGCCCTTCCTATGGGTGCTTTGGTCATTGAGGACCATCTTGCTTTCCCTATCAATTACAGGCCGGACCCTAGTAATCCCACTCAGGTTACTGTAACCGATGAAACTTTTGACATTAAGGTTTTAAATAAACTAAAATCTAGTGTTAGGTTGAATGGGGCTAATTCCCCGCATACACAGAAACTATTGGAAATTTGTTTGTGTGGGAGACGCTCTCCTTAGGATGTTAAAATGTTAGCCAAAGCTGCTTTCAGTGGTCCCCGATATTTACAATTTTTTGCCTCTTATACTGAGTTGTGCTAAGAGCAAGCCGGTATTAATTTGGCCAATGGACGTAATCTTCCTTTTGAAATGCTCACAGGCACAGGGCAATATAGCAGTCCAGCAGCCCAGTTGACTTATGACGGTACACTGGTGGGAGCTTACGAACAGATTGCCAAATGCTGCCGAAGGGCGTGGCGGACAGGATCAGACCCCAGCGAGCCTACCGGCTCATTTGTTAAAATATTACAGAGACCCGGAGAAGACGTCACTGAATTTGTAGACCGGCTCTCATCTGCTCTCCGCCGTCAAATTCCTAGTCCTACAGAGGAGGATGAGTTGTTAAAACAATTAGCCCATGAAAATGCCAGTGAAGATTGCAAGGCCGCCTTTCACCTGTTCGTCAAAGTGGTGGCCTTGCTGATTTTGTCCGAGTGTGTCAAATATGGGTACATAGGCTCACAAACAAACCATGCTAGCTCACGCAATCTGTGCTGCCTTTAAAAATAATTTTAGCTCTTCCCCTGCCAAATGCTTTCAAGGTGGGAAGCCCGGACATATGAAAAACGATTGCGGTTCCCGGCCCCAAACAGGTGTTACAATACCTCCGCCTACCGGGGACAATAGCACACGAAGACTGTGTCCTCGGGTGCCAGAAAGGCAATCATTGGGCCAATCAGAGCAGATCAAAATTCCACAGAAACGGTTCCCCTTTACAGCCGGGATCCGGCCAGCCGGGCCACCCCAGGCCCCACAAACAATGGGGACGTAGGCGGTGAGGACCTCCAGCGTACCCTTCAGCCAGTCTCCAGCCTCTCAGCCGCTGCCAGCGGAAGTGCTGGGTTGGACCTCCCAATCCGAGTAACTTCAGATTATTGAATCGGATCGCCCCTGTAGCAATCCCTACTGGGATCAGAGGCCCCCTTCCACCGGGGACTGCAGGACTCATTCTGGGCAGAAGCGGCCTTACTCTTAAGGGCCTCCAAATCCTTCCTGGCCGAATTGAGGAGAAATTAAAGTAAGATCTCTCTCATTCCTTCCATGTCATTCCTCAAGGTCAGGGAACTGCTCAGCTCCTTCTCTTGCCTTGCCATGCCCCTAACAATTCTAATCCTGTCACCAGAGAACAAGGATTGGGGATCACAGATGATCAAGTAGTGTGCTTTACTCAACAAATACTCCAGATAGGCCCCACCTGTAAGGTTAAAATTCAAGGAAAAACCTCTCAGATACTGGGGGCTGACATTTGCATCATTACTTCTCATCAATGGCCAGATGATTGGCCCTTGACTGAACCCCAAGGAAAAATCTCAGGCTTGGGAGAACCCCAACAACTTGCTCAAAGTGCAGCAGTTCATCCTTGCCTAGGGCTGGGTAAACAACTCGCTCATTTCCAACCTTTTATTGCAGACGTTCCCTGTAATTTATGGGGCAGAGATCTGCTTACCCGATGGCACCTAGTTCTCTCCAACCAGGGAAAGACAAATCATATGACAGTGAGAATGGGGTACCAAGCAGGAAAATGGCTAGGAAAGAATTTACAGGGAGACCCTTCTCCTTTACCTATTCAGTCCAAATTGGACAGAAAAGGGCTAGGCTATAAAAATTTTTAATGAGCGCCATTGAAGTTTCTCTGCCACCACACACCATACCTCTAATGTGGCTTACATCTAAACCTGTTTGGGTGGATCAATGGCCTCTAACAAAGGAGAAACTTATGCTTTTACAAGCCTTAGTAGAAGAACAGTTTCAAGCAGGACATATAGAGGAGAGTACTAGTCCTTGGAATACTCCAGTGTTCACAATTCCTAAAAAATCAGGCAAATGGAGACTGCTTCATGATCTTCGAGCTATTAATGCAGAAATGCAACCTACGGGGGCCTTGCAGCCTGAACTCCCATCCCCTTCGGCCATACCTCAGGATCAGTTCAGTTCAGTTCAGTTGCTCAGTCGTATCCTACTCTTTGTGACCCCATGGACTGCAGCATGCCTGGCTTCCCTGACCATCACCAACTCCTGGAGTCTACTCAAACTCATGTCCATTGAGTTGGTGATGCCATCCAACCATCTCATCCTCTGTTGTCCCCTTCTCCTCCCACCTTCAATCTTTCCCAGCATCAGGGTCTTTTCAAATGAGTCAGCTCTTCACATCAGGTGGCCAAAGTATTGGAGTTTCAACTTCAGCATCAGTCCTTCCAATGAACTTTCAGGACTGATATCCTTTAGGATGGACTGGTTGGAGCTCCTCGAAGTCCACTGGACTCTTAAGAGTCCTCTCCAACACCACAGTTCCACAGTTCAAAAGCATCAATTCTTCAGTGCTCAGCTTTCTTTATAGTCTAACTCACATCCATACATGACCACTGGAAAAACCATAGCCTTGACTAGACGGACCTTTGTTGACAAAGTAATGTCTCTGCTTTTTAATATGCTGTCTAGGTTGGTCATAACTTTCCTTCTAAGGAGTAAGTGTCTTTTAGTTTCATGGCTGCAGTCACTATCTGCAGTGATTTTGGAGCCCCCCAAAATATAGTCTGCCACTGTTTCCACTGTTTCCCACCTATTTGCCATGAAGTGGTGGGACTAGATGCCATGATCTTATTTTTCTGAATGTTGAGCTTTAAGCCAATTTTTTCACTCTCCTCTTTCACTCTTTAGTTCTTTTTCACTTTCTGCCACAAGGGTGGTGTCATCTGTATATCTGAGGTTCCCACTGTAATTCTGGATCTTAAAGATTGTTTTTATACAATCTCCTTAGCTCCACAAGACAGAGAGAAATTTGCATTTTCAGTACCCAGTATTAACCAACAAGCTCCCATGAAACGGTACCAGTGGAAAATGTTGCCTCGGGGTGATGAATAGTCCTATGCTCTGCCAACTGTATGTGGCTAGTGCTCTGGAGTGAGCTCGAGCCCTCTATCCTTAAGCTTACATCATTCACTATGTGGATGACATACTCTTAGTTGCCCCAGAGGACTCTCTACTAAACCCACTTTTTCACCAAGTTCAACATGAACTTATATGATGGGGACTACATGTAGCCCCTGAAAAAATTCAAAAAACAGCTCTCTTTTGCTATTTAGGTTATCGGGTTTCAGAATGCCACCATTACACCCCAGAAAGTACAAAACATTAAATGATTTTCAAAAGCTTTTAGGAGATATTAATTGGTTGCACCCTGCCTTGGACATTCCTACCAGCCTCACTTGAACACCTCTTTGAGACTCTTAAAGGGGACTCAGCCCTTTCTTCCCCTCAAACTCTGACTCCACAAACTAAAAAGGAACTTGATATAGTAAATATTGCCGTTCAAAATGCTCAACTTAATCGTATTCACTATGATTATCCCATTCTCTTCATTGCTGTAGCTTCTCCAGAAGCCCCTATAGGAGTTCTATTCCAAGAACAGCCCACATTTGACATCATAGAATGGTTGTTCCCACTTTCTCAGGAGGGAAAAAGCCTGTTGACATACATTACCCTTAGGTCTAATTTAATTATGCAAGGAAGGAAACGTACTTGCCAGTTGACTGGCTTTAATCCTCAAACTCTCCATGTTCCATTTGACAAAACTCAACAACAGCAACTTTGGCAAACTTGCTTATCATGGCAGGTTGCCCTTGCTGATTCTGTGGGCATTTTAGACAATCACCCTCCTGCACATAAATTATTACAATTTATTTCCCTAACTTCCTTTGTGTGGCCCAGAGTCACAGAGGCCACGCCTATCCCAGGCACTCCTACTTACTTTACAGATGGCTCTAACAATGGCAAAGGAGACATTACCGGTCCTGACAAACGAGAAACTCTAGTTACTTCCCATACCTCGGCTCAGCGGGTGGAGCTAGTAGCAGTAATTACAATACTTGTATCTAAAGAGGAGAAGGCAATGGCATCCCACTCCAGTACTCTTGCCTGGAAAATCCCATGGACAGAGGAGCCTGGTAGGCTGCAGTCCATGGGGTCGCTAAGAGTCGGACACGACTGAGCGACTTCACTTTCACTTTCTACTTTCATGCATTGGAGAAGGAAATGGCAACCCACTCCAGCGTTCTTGCCTGGAGAATCCCAGGGACGGGGGAGCCTGGTGGGCTGCCCTCTATGGGGTCGCACAGAGTCCGGCACGACTGAAGTGACTTAGCAGCAGCAGCAGCAGCAGTATCTAAAGATAAGACACCTATTAATATTGTTAGTGACTCTGCCTATGTTGTTGGAATGACCAAGTCTATTGAGACTACAAAAATTAAACAAGTTAATTCTGAGGAATTATTCCTATTTCTCCAACCTCAAAAAGCCATTAGTTCCCGTTCCTTTCCTTTCCTTCCTTTCTTTATTACACATAGTCGAGCTCACTCTCCCCTCCCTTGGCAATTCTCAGGCTGATCTTTTAACGATGCCCATTTTTAAGCAGGTTTATCAGTCTCATCAGTTTCTTCAGCAATCTGCCCGGTCCCTTAGACATCAGTTTAACATTACTAAACCCCAAGCAACACAAATTATTCAAGCCTATCCTTCCTGTCAGCAAGTCAGTGCTTATCAACCTCCACCGCCTGGAGTTCACCCCGGAGGGCTTACTCCAGATAAAATCTGGCAGATGGATGTGACCCATTTTCCTGAGTTTGGATGCTTTAGCTACCTCCATATTTCTAGCGATACTTATTCTCACATGCTTTAGGCTTCTGCTCATCCTGGTGAAACCACCATTCATGCCCAATGCCATTTATTAGCCGCTTTTGCTCATATGGGCATTCCAAAGAAACTTAAAACTGACAACAGGCCCGCTTACATAAATAAAGCTCTTAAAACCTTTTGCTTTCTCTAGTCTATTAGCTGGAGAAGGCAATGGCACCCCACTCCAGTACTCTTGCCTGGAAAATCCCATGGACAGGGGAGCCTGGTGGGATGCGGTCCATGGGGTCGCTAAGAGTCGGACACGACTGAACGACTTCACTTTCCCTTTTCACTTTCATGCACTGGAGAAGGAAATGGCAACCCACTCCAGTGTTCTTGCCTGGAGAATCCGAGGGACGGGGGAGCCTGGTGGGCTGCCCTCTATGAGGTCGCACAGAGTTGGGCGCGACTGAAGTGACTTAGCAGCAGCAGCAGCAGTGTATTAGTCACTCTACAGACATCCCATATAACTTGACTGACCAGGCTACTGTTGAACAAGCACATTATTCTCTTAAAAATCAACTTTTAAAACATAAAGGGGGAATAGCAGGGAAATCTCCACCTGAATGTCTGCATCTGGCTCTCCTAACCTTAAAATTTTTCACAACAGATGACCAAAAATCCACCCTGTGTGAGAAACACCATTCATATACCCCTTCAGTGCAACACCCACAGGTCTGGTGGAAGGTGCCAGAAGGTGGTCCATGGGAAGGGCCAACCCCCTCTACCAACCTGGGGTGAGGATATGGTTGTGTCTCAACTATATCAAGGCCCTTGTTGGATACCAAGCATGTGCATCAAGCCATACCATGAACCCCCCATTTGCACCACGGGAGATGTGGGATCCCACAGTGAGCATGGCGATGGGTGACCCAGAAAGTCCAGAGGCTACACACTCATCAGGCACCTCCTGTGACCTGGGGACAACTGAAGAGACTAAGTCAGAAGAATGAATAGATGCTCCTGCACAAACACTTAAGACCCCCGAGCCGTGCTGCTGGCTATGGTGGCATTGGTCTCCCGGGCAGTAACTAGGGAGATGCTGATTTGTTTTGGACTTGTATTCCAAACCCTCCATCAGCTAGACCCTTAACCTGGATTTACCCTTCCCCCCCAACTTGGGCCAATGATTCCCACTGGTTCCCTGATCCTAATGGGGCACCTTCAGATTTAGTACAAGAAGGAGCCTTGTGTGATTATTCTGGATTGACCTCCTCCTTGCCACTTTGTGTAGGCAGTGGCTCCAATTGCCTTAATGTCCATACTCAAACTTGGATAAATATTGTGCCCACATGTGATAATCAAACAGCTCAAATATACACAATATTGGCTGGAAGTATTATAAAAGGCATGACCACATGACCTGTAGCCTCTGTCCTGGGATCCACCTGTTAGCAGACAAAGTATGGGATGCATCTGAACAGGGGCTGCATTGGGAGGACAGTGTGATCCCTCGTCCTCATCAGATTTGTGTTGCCAATCTTACATTTTATGATTGGGGACCTCACAGTCGAGCCCTCGGACGCAACTGTGTAGCCCTGAAATGGCAGTCTGTGACTGTGCAAAGAAAGACACAAGCATTTATTCAAAATTCCGGTCCCATTGTTCAGCATGAAGGCTGCTCCTAAGATATAATATATTGATACTATACTAAAAAAATCGGGTCCTTTACACATGCATATTTGAAAGATAGCTCTCCCCTTCTATCTCCAGTCCATATTTCTGCTGGTAATTACTCTAAAAACAAGGATAACTACACTCTTACAGTGACCGAGAGCCAGACCTTAGGAGTCACTGTATGTGCCTTTCACACACAAGTGTTCTTAGTAGGGAATCCTTATATTAAAAATGAAAATAATATATGGAATGTAACATGTACATCTTGCAGACTGTATTACTGCATAAGTCATGCTGTAATACAGCGCAATTCTGTGCTTGTCCTTCAATGCATGCCCGCTGTCTGGCTTCCGGCTAACTTAACCGAACCTTGGGAGGCACCACCCGGCGTGCATTTAATTATCCAGACACTTGATTCCCTGGTGCATTGCATTTAAATGCTTTTTGGGGATGTTGATTGCAGGAATTGTATCCTTGTCGTTCTAGTGACTGCCACTGCTGTCGCAACCACTGCCCTGGTAGACACCGTGCAGACACAGCACTTTGTCAATGACTGGGTGCAAACTGCTTCCCACATGTGGAATACTCAGTTAAGAATTGACACCCGATTTGAATCTGAGTTAGCTGCTACTAAGAACACACTGCTATGGGAGATATATGGGGGAACAGATACAGAGCCTACACTTACCAGCAACAGCTTGTTTGCCACTGGAATGTTACTCATTACTGTGTTACTCCTCTTAAATATAATGACTACACATACCTGGGATTTGGTTAAAAAAAAAAAATCACCTCCAAGGAGCTTGGAGCAATGTGTCACTAGACATCACCCATCTCCAGGAACAGGTTACTATTACCAGTCAAGCCCACCTTCAGGCCACCCCAGCCTCAGAAGTTCTGACTAAAATTGAAGAATCTTTCCAAAAACATAACCCTCTAAATGTAATCAAAGGCTTCGGAGGAGGTCTACAGGGAACCCGAGTACTAATGCTTGTGTTTTACTCCTTCTCATAGTGGGCAGATTTAGCCTCAGATCAATGAGAGAGTCCCCTGAGACTCGTCCGTTATTGACCACGATGGCCCTGCAGTCAAGACAAAAAGGGGGCGATGTTGCAGCCTGGTGGAGCAGAGACCAGAACCTGCCCCATGACTGGAGGGTGCAGCATACCGCACTCCTTGATTGTGCTAGTGAGCGAGCCGAAGGGACGTGCTCTCTGCTCCGCTTCACTGCCTGCCCCCGCCTCCATCTCCATGGAAACAAGCCAAGATGTTCCTGATCAACAGCAGGGCCTTAACTTGCCTCCCCCTTTATGGTGCGCTGATCAAACTCCCCAGTATAGTTGTTTCAAAGTGCTCTCACGTGACTTCTGCCAATAAAAATGCGGGCTGAAAGGAGTCATTTTGTCTTCCTGCCATGGAGAGCAGCAAGGCCCCTGACTCCCCGCTTGCCAAATTATACATGTCTGTCTTTTCATTACTCTGGTCTTTCTCACCTGCTGTGCTGGACACAGCAATTATCGAGCATTCCCTCTATGGATGTATACCCAAAACAAATGGAAATAGTATCTCAAAACAGTGTACAATATCTGTATACATATGTTCATAGCAGCGTTATTCCCTGTAGCTGAAAGATGGAAGCAAACCAAGTGTTCATCCATGAAGGCCTGTGGTCTGTATGTACAGTGGAATATTGTGCAGCCTTAAAAGAAGTGATAGGGAATTCTGACTCAAGCTACAACACTGAGGAGTCTTGAGGACATTATGGTAAGCGACATAAGACGGTTACACACACACACAAATATATGATACCACTTCTATGAAGTACCCAGAGTAGTCAAATTTGTAGAGACAGAAAGTAGAGTGGTAGTTGGTCTGGAGCTTTGGTGAAGAGGAGAATGGGAAGTAATTGCTAAATGGGGACACAGTTTCAGTTTTATAAGATGAAAAGGTTTCTAGAGGTTGGTTGCTCAACAATGTAAATACGATTTACTGAACACTCTGAAATAGTTAAGGTAGTAAATTTTATGTCATGTGTATTTTAACAACCATTTAACAAAATTGCTGCCAATGATAAATAATAGAGCGAGCTTCACAGAGTTGCTGGGTATAATGTACTGCAAGGTGGTTTAATATAAATCACCATGACGGCCTCCTCCATGGGTACCAAAACCCGAAGGTTCTCAAGTCCCTGACGGTCTCTTCCATATTCAAGGAAGAGGAGCCTTCAGTTATGGGGTGCCGACAGTATACAGGAGACTGAAATGAAGTGGCCCGCATATCATAAATCCTCTATGTGGGCAATCTTTGATATTGTTTGAACTCTAAACAAAAAAAGAGCATCCAGACCTGGTCCCGTCTCCCACACCT
The DNA here is from genome assembly GCF_019923935.1 of Bubalus bubalis. NCBI lineage: Eukaryota > Metazoa > Chordata > Mammalia > Artiodactyla > Bovidae > Bubalus > Bubalus bubalis. The sequence continues at coordinate 61,413,291 of NC_059174.1, read as the reverse complement.
AAACTGTTTCCCCTCAACACAAACATACACAGCTCCCAGCTCTTGCTTTCATCTGGAAAATGGGTCTCTCCATCCTCAGTCAGGGGCCAGGCTGACCCCCTGCACTCTGGAGTTGCAGAGGTCTCTTTGGGGGGATGTGAACTTAGCACCCAGTCTCCTACAGGAGAGCGTGACCCAAGACTTACTGGATCCTTGGAGCAGAGCCTGGAGCAGTGGGTCAATCAGGGAGGCCGAGTTTAGCCATGAAGGGCAGGAGCTGAGACATCTCCAAGAACCGAAGTGGGAAGTCCTGAGCACAGAAGACAGTCCTGAACCCCTGGGTTGTTGGGGTGGAGATGGGGCTGGTGGGTGGGGAGCATCTGCAGAGTTGCTATCAGCTTGACTCCTCTGTGGTTACCCTCAAGGGAGGTTCCAAAATTTTGTGTGTGGTAAAATGCACATAACATAAAACTGACTAGTTTAATCATTTTAAGTGTGCAGTTCAGTCACATTAAATACATTCACTTTTTGTGCAACCGAACTCCAGGACTTTTTCCATTCAGCAAAACTGAAACTCTGTACCGATTCAACAAAATTCCCTCCTTTCTCCATTCCCAGTTTCTGGCAGTCACTCTTCTACTTTCTGTCGCTATGACTCTGACAACTCGTTTCTTCATTTCAGTGGAATGATACAATATATGTCCTTTCTGGACAGGCTTATTTTACTTAGAAGAATGTCCACTAAGATCCATGTTGTAGCATGTGTTAGAATCCCCTTCCTTTTTAATGCTGAATAACAATCTATTGTGGGCACATACCACATGGACTTAGCCATGCTTTGATCAATGGGCACTTGGTTTTCTTCCATGTTTTATTGTGACAAATGCTGCTATGAACATGGGTGCACAAATGCCTCTTCCAGAGTGTGGTTTCAATTTTTCTGAGTACATCCTCAAAGGTAGAATTGCTGGATCATGTGGATCTAAGATTTTTATCTGCTTGTGATGGAGAGAATGTTGACATATTGAAATACGAGGAAGTCAATTTGACTTATGCATGGTTCAGCTGGAACTTTGTGTGAATTAAAACAGCCTGTCAGACCCTCACAGCTCATCTTCTTTAACCATTGAGTTAAAGAACATCTGTTTTGAAAATAAGAATGAATAACTCCCTTCTCATGGCGTCCACGTTAACACTCCCTGGAAGATAAGGTTCCCTTCCCAGCCATCAGCATACTGTTCGTTGCCTCACTGTCTATGTACTCAGTCTGTCTCTTTGGAAATCTTGATGGAATACACCCTGTCGGGTTGATGTGTGTTCTTTGTTTGGATGAAGTATAAGATGATGCTGGAAACTGTGCTTCAATGGAGCAATTCCCCAGAGCTATCTGAGAGTCTGTCTCCCAGACTATAGTCCTCATTTTGGCTCAAATAAAACTCTTGCTTATTCCCGTTATATTGATTATTTTCACAGACACTTGAATTCATATGATCACCAAGGACCCTGGGAGGATAGGGCTATAAATCTGGGGAACCCACTTAAACCCTGATCCCACCTAGTCTCTTTTATACTACTTGACTTCCCACAGTCTTCACATGATCTGAGACACTCCAGTGTGGGGGGACCCCAACCCCAGCTGGACCCCAACCAGGAGAAGGGGAGCTTACCATCTCTAATGTGAATTCAAGCAATGAAAGCATTTAACAAGCTTCATGCCTGCATCCAGCCTTGAACAAAGAGGATAAAGGGGATATGACTTGGTCCCCTTCTTCAAGGAGCTCTGTTTGCTGGGAGAGCTGAGCACACAGGCAGAGAAGTGACACTTGATCTAGGAGGTCAGGAACTCTGCTCCTCATGAAAGAAAACCTGGAACAGGAAGTGGAGGGTGAAGCAGGGATGGGGGTACTGCTGAAGGGCTGGCTAGATTCTGACCTGCATCAAGTGACCCACATGCTAAAACACTGGGCATACACCTTCATAATGGAACTTAGATGAAGTGGTGGACTGTTAGATTAACATATAAAAAATTGAAATAGTTGATGTAAAATACTTAAATTTTTTTGTTTTTTTTTTAAAGCCAACCACATAAGATGTAATGGAGTGGCCTACACTGTAGCGGAGAGTTTAGGTCTTTTTTAATGGCTGAGTAGTTGTTTCCTATGTGCAGGTTAGTATTTTTATTTCTTCCTCTGGTTGCTGATTACATTGTGATAATTTCCTGGTGAAAATGTATCTTGCTGCACACTTATGAAGCATGCACTTTTCTGTATACATATGATATTTTAAAAAGCTTACATAAACATTGTAAGACTTTAGGAATTCCCTAGAGGTCCAGTGGTTAGGACTTGGTGATTTCAGTCCTGTGGCCCTGGGGTTCATTCTCTGGTCGGGGAACTAAGCTCCCACAAGCTATGCTCTGCAGCCAAAAAATGTGCAGTATTTAAAGTCGCTTTGTCTGTTGGCAAAAAATTCATGGCTGTAAATGCATCCCACACTCATACTCCGTAGAGGCTCAGAGTGTCCTTGAACCAGCAGATCCTTCAGTGCATGGAGGGATTCCATACAGCATCTACTTTCTGCAGTTAAGATGACCCAGCACCAAGGATGTTTTTGTCAAGAGTCTGGGAGGTGGAGGCTGGTGGCTGTTGCTCATTGTTCTCCTCCAGGCTGTGTCGGATCCCATATCCAAAGTATATGACAGATCCTAGTAGGGAAATGAGATGATAGGAAGGGAATGTAGGTGCTTTTCCCCCTTATAAATGCCCAATAGGCCTCCTGTCATAGCATCTGACACAGTTTAGGGAGAGGTGGTAGGAAAAGGATTAGGTTCAGTCACTCAAGGGGTCCTATTTTCCAAGGAAGCCTCTTACCAATTGCTGCCCAGATGCCAAATAGGGCCCAGGTCCCAGAGGTCATCTGCATCATCAGGTAAACGTTCACGAAGATGCTCGCCAGTGGGAGGACAGGCAGAGCAGGGACCTGTGGGCAGAGTCAGTTCACCTCTGAACACACCCCAGATGTCTGAAAGGGAGACCCTACTCCATGTGGATGGGAGATTCCATTATTACTGGGGATGTGTTCAGTGCCTCTTAGATTGGATTTGTAAAGCATTGAGTGTGGATCAGGGAAGAGTCCAGTGGTTTAAGTAACTCCCCTTCTTCCCTAGTCCAACAAAGGATGTTTAGACCTCAAAGCATGCAGACTTCATTCACTCAAGGTGGACATTTTGGGCACATAAGGTCACCTACCTTAAAATAAAGATAAGTGGGGTCCTGGGGCTGCCTCCAGATGATGACCGTGACCCCAGTGATGAGCAGCAGCAGCAGCACAGCCACTGTTGTGAGCTCGGGGTCTCCAGAGAACAGCTGGCTGGGCCACTGGGCCAGGAGCAGGCTCAGGATGGTCAGCAGGAGAACTGCAAGGGTCAAGGAGGAGGAGAACAGGCTGGACTCAGAAGACAAAGATGGCAAGGCCTGGGGTCACACCCCTCCCCAGGCTGCCCACAGCAGGAAGGGCCATGATATCTCCAAGTGTCCTCATCAATGAAAAAGATACATTTCCACCCTACCCTGCCAATTTGAGAATACTGTCAAAAAGAAATCCCACTGCTCACCAAGCAGGGAGGCACATCCATAGACAATCTGCCCAGATTTCCGGGTCGGGATGGTGCTGGGAGGGAACCACAGACTCTTTAGAATGTTTGAGGTTCCTGCTTCAGGTCCAGAGTCCAAAGGACTTCCTTCAACTTCAGACTTCATCTCAATTTTGTCTTCTATTTTCTCCTTCTTGCTTAAGATCTGATCTGGCTGGTATCTGAATTAGAGGTATTACAGCAATAATAACAGCAGCTCCTACACATCCAACATTGGACAATCTAATCTGTCTATTCCCAGCTAAGTGGACCAGGACATTTAGAAAGCAGCAAGAAGGCAGAAGATGATTCAGTTCAGTTCAGTTCAGTTGCTCAGTCGTATCTGACTCTTTGCGACCCCATGAATCGCAGCATGCCAGGCCTCCCTGTACATCACCAACTCCCAGAGTTCACTCAGACTCATGTCCATCGAGTCAGACGATTACCTCCCCATCAATCTCCAAGAGCCCAAAGCCCCCAAAGTGTAGTGGGGTCTCACCTGAGGACAAGCACAGAAAAAACCACCAGGGAATAAGCAAGCAGGGTCCCAACAGATACGAGATCCACAAGATCCGTGAACTCGAAGAGTAATGCCATGACCGCTGGAGTGACGGCATAGACAAGGTGGGGAGGGGAGAGAGTGAGTAACTGCTGCAAGTTTGGGCAGTTGATTCAGAGAAGGAGTAGGTTCTTTTTATTCACCTGCAATGTTTCCAGAAGCCATGATGGCCATGACGGGGGTGCCTGTGCGATCATAGATCCAGGCAAGTCCCTGGAAAAGGAGCCCATCCTTTGCCATTGCGTAGATCAACCGAGGCATGGTGAACATGGTACCCAGGAGGCTGGGAGAGGAAATGGGGACATGTGAGAGGACATGGAGAAGCAGGAGAGGCCAGGGCATCCTCTCCCTGGTCTACATGGGGTAAGATGTCTTTCTCTCTTGTCTCTCAATCCCAAGGGCTGGGATACCCTAGCATCTGATAGTAGATGGGTAGAAAACCACAACACTGACCTGGATGTAAGAGCACAGAGGGTGCCGATAGCCACGAAATATCTGGCAGGGCCCCACCCTACATGGAGAAAAGCCTGTGGCAAAGGACTCTTGGGCTGAATCTGGTAGTAGGGTACCATGAGAGTGAGTGCCACTGAGACTCCAAAATATGCCAAAAAGCAGATGAAGAGAGAAATCATGATGCTGAAGGGGATGGAATGCTGAGGATTTAGGGCTTCTTCCCCTGCAGGAAGGGCAGAAATGCTGAGTCAGGAAAACATACTGGAATGAAAGCACAAAATCAAATTCCCTCTTGAATCTTCAAGAACAGGCTAACCTACTGCCAACCCCTACACCCAAAAGAAGCCCAAACTGTGCCCAACCCTCTGATGGGACACACCGTGACAACGTTACCTCTCGTGGCAATGGAATCAAAACCAAGAAATGCGTAGAAACATGTTGCTGCCCCGTGGAGAATTCCTTCAAACCCAAAGGGCATGAACCCTCCGGAACCCAGAGGGTCCAAGCTATGGTGGGAGAAGGAATGAGGAAGGACATGGGTGAGATGTGTTGAGCCATCTCTACTGGACTCCTCCCTTAATACCACGAATCCTGGACCCTCATCACTTGGATCCATCAGCCCAGGTCTCTTTGTTGTTGTTGTTTTGTCACTAAGTCATATCCTACTCTTTTGCAACCCCCTGGACTGTAGCCCTCTAAGATCCTCTGTCCATAGGATATCCCAGGCAAAAATACCAGAGTGGGTTGCCATTTCCTTCTCCAGGGGATCTTCCCAACGCAGGGATTGAACTCAGATTTCTGGTATCGGCAGGCAGATTCTTTACCACTGAGCCGACAGGGAAGCCCTGGTCTTTTAGTCTTCATATTTCCGGCTCTGCACCACCTCCCCCAAGCATTGCTGTGGCCAAGAGTACCGTTCCAAGCTATAAGTGTCAGTGGATCCAGATGTGTTCAGTTTGTAGTCCTGTTCTGTGAGCTCCCAATTGTGCAGGTCTCCTTTAATGAAGCCAGAGAGGATGATAAAGCTGAGAACCAAAAGGTTGATGACTGTGAACACTTTGTTAACCAGGGTCGACTCACGAGCTCCCAGGACCAGTACTCCTGTGGGGAAGATGGAATATGAGACATCCAAAACAGCTAAATCCATAGTCACAGAAAGCAGACTAGTGGTTGTCAGGGGTTATGGAGTTAGTGGTGGTGGTGGACGAATGGACAGTGACTGCTCAGTGGGTATGGTGTTTCCTTTCGGGGTGACAAATATATTTGGAACCAGGTGAAGGTGACTGTTACCTAACATTGTGAGTGTACTAAGTCTCACTGACCTGTACATTTTAAGGTCATTAATTTCTTACTGTGACAATCATATCACAACATATACTTCTACCAAATTGTCATGTTAAATCCAGATCTACCAAACATCAGCTTAAATTTGTACAGTGTTGCATTTATAGCTAAATAAAGCTGGGGGAAATAGTATGTTTAATTTATGCTATGTTATTTTCTTCTCAATTAAAAATACATCTTTGTAAGGTCTCAGTCAGTTCAGTTCAGTTCAGTCACTCAGTCGTGTCCAACTCTTTGCGACCCATGAACCGCAGCACGCCAGGCCTCCCTGTCCATCACCAACTCCCAGAGTTTACCCAAACTCTGTCCATTGAGTTGGTGATGCCATCCAACCATCTCATCCTCTGTCGTCCCCTTCTCCTCCCACCTTCAATCTTTCCCAGCATCAGGGTCTTTTCAAATGAGTCAGCTCTTCACATTAGGTGGCCAAGGTATTGGAGTTTCAGCTTCAACATCAGTCCTCCAGTGAACACCTGGGACTTATCTCCTTTAGGATGGACTGGTTAGATCTCCTTGCAGTCCAAGGGTCTCTCAAGAGTCTTCTCCAACACCACAGTTCAAAAGCATCAATTCTTCGGCACTTAGCCTTCTTTATAGTTCAACTCTCAATAAGATCTCAATAAATGATTTTCAGCTGGGGTTGACTTTGTACGCCAAGTGACATTTGACAATGTCTGGGGACATCATGATTTTCAGTTTAGGAGGTGTGTGTCACTGGTATCTAGTGAGTAAAGTTCAGAGTTGCTACTCAACATCCATTGAATGATGAGTTTTTCTAAAAAACCCAAATTGCACACCCCCACACCTATGAATGATCAAGCCCCAACTGTCAGAGGTACCAAGAATGGGAATGTCTTGCCTTTTTGTCTTTCATATCACAGACTTCGGGGAGCCAGCGGGAGGACCTCCACCCGTGGCAAAGGTCATGAGGAAGGAGGCTTGACATACGCAAAGGCGGGATCGAGCCTCAGGAGTCCTCCTGGAAATCCTCGAGCATCTACCCCCATAACCAGAGCCTGCCTGCTTTACTACTTTGTGCTCTCACCTACACCTCTGACTTTACGGGGGGCTGTCCCCCACCACCTCTTTCGGAGAAGGAGTTAACTTAGAGCTCCAGTTAATAAAAATTCCTGGGCGTGACAAGAGTGTTTTAACCTACAAACGCCTCTGAAGGTTCTCTAGCCTGCCTGACAGGCTTGTCCGGCCACATGTGATTGCTCATAGCCTCCCAACCGCGAGACACATGAGATGCTTTAAACCTTCTAAAAACAGGTTCCTTAGAAAAGTTAGAAAATCATTAGTATAAGTATAGTGGGCTGATTAGAAATTGTATTGGTGAAGGGTTTTTCATGTGTTGAGCCAATGTTTGTTGCTAAGTCTCCACATCCCCTGCCCTTACACACATTAATGAATATATAGAAGAAATAAGTATTAACCTTTGATATTAATCACGTTGGACCTTAGGCTAAGTAAATTCTTTCCTTAATTAAAACCCACTACACCCTCACCCTATAGGAATGTAACTTTATCTGGTACCTTCAGAAGGTGGAGTCTGTTTTAAGAATAATCACCCCTGGAGAAATAAGTGTCCTGGTTCACTGACCACTGTCACAAGGAGAAGGTCATAAATTGTCAGCAGGCCCCCTGGCCAGAAGATGATGTAACACCCCTAAGACCTCTGTATACATTTGTATGAAGCACCTGACTTTGATAAAAGTCAGGACGCTGACCCCACGTGACTTTTGCATAACATCTCAGTGTATGAAAGTAGACCATGGAAAATAAAGAATTGGGATCAGTTCCTTGAAATACTGGTCTCCCCATGTTGCTCTCTCTCTCAAATTCTGGCTGAGTGTCCATCTGGAGCGCGGAACCCACCAAGCTTACTAATTATGCCTGGGCTTCTAAGATCCGACTGGGGAGGCCTCAGTGTCTTCTCTCCTTCGGGAGAACGGAAGGACGCCTGCGGCCTACGTAAGTGGTGCAAGCTTATTGTCTTGAAGTTTTATTGGTCTCCCTCGTAAACCAAGATACTCAGCCTCTTTTCTCCACTGTATTTTCCTACTGAGCTATCCTCATTCTATTACTCTTTACATCTCTAAATAATGTCTAATTGAAGCTATTGTATCCTGATCCTTGCCGATACCATCCCCGCTTCGAACTCCCTGGATCAGCCGGGGCTGGACCTCGGCAACAGATCCTATTTTCCAGTCCTCATTCTCCATCATTTTGCCACCCCAAGCCTTTCTCACCTCAGCTTCTGCTCTGCACCCCACTCTTCCCATCTCATCACCCCCTCTCACCTGTGAGCAGCAGCACCAGGCCCAGGGCAACAAAGTCTGCATAGGTGGGCAGGAAGTAAGGCACATGCAGAGAGAGAGTTCCCTGTAACCCCTGAGAGATGTGGTTCCCAGTCAGGCTGTCCAAGGCGGAGCTCCAGCCCCGGGCTATACAGGCGGTGCCTGCAGTGGCAGAAGAAGGAACATTCAGTGACAAACATAAACCAATTCCTAGTATGGGCCATGGGCTATATTTTGTTTTGGAGGAACCCAAACAAAATACCTGACCTCAAAGAGTTTCTTTTCATGGGTTGGCATGGAAAGACCCAGACGATTCACAAAATAAATCAGCTATTTAATATGCTAGGAGGAGATTAATGTTATGTAAGAAAACGTAACAGGAAGTTGGGACCAGGAGGGCTGGAAGGTGTGGATTGAAATTTGAAAGCTGGATGTAAAGGAATATTCCATGAAAGAAACAGTTGAGCAGAAACTTCAGTATGGTGAGGGGATGAACCTGTGGGTCATGCCTCCCTCTTGGCCACTGCCTAGAGTCCCCTTTCCTTGTGGGCTCTTCATTTAAAGAAAGCAGGGCAGAGCTGAAAACAATGAAGTTGTGTTTTCCTGCCACTATTATCCACTTCCCCCTACAAAGTGGATAATCAAATTCTCATGAAAGAGTGAAGACCTAAACCCCACCTTTTAGAACCTGATCTTAAGCCCCACACTCTCCTCCGATCCATCCTCTCACCCATGACCAAGGACAGGATGAGGTTCCAGCCACTGATGAAGGCGCAGAGTTGTCCCATGGTAATGTAGCTGTAGAGATACGCAGAACTGGAGCCTGGTACCCGGGCCCCAAACTCTGCATAGCAGAGCCCAGACAACACACAGGACAGGCCGGCCACCAGGAAGCAGATGACAGTCGCTGGTCCAGCTCTCACTTTGGCCACTGCACCAACCAGAATGTACACGCCAGCTCCCAGGGTTCTGCCCACACCCAGGGCCACCAGGTCGAGGGTGTTCAGATGAGCTTCGGGACTCTCAGGCTCTGCTCCAGCCTCCAGTGGCTGCCTGTGGACCAGCTTCTGACTAAATTGGCGAACATACTGATGCAGCATCCTAGACGTAGCTGACATGTTACAATCTGCTGAGAAAATAAGACACCAAGCCATCAAGAAGGTCCATCTGCCACTGGTCCTGGGAGTCCAATTCCACAGAGCAATGGAGTGATTAGGAGCAGTTGGTCAAAAGACACATTGAGCAAGTCTTCCGTGTCTGAGCTTTGGATTGTTAAACTCAGGGAAGACTTTTAATATGTTTCAAAGTTACTGGAAGTGTAAGCGGATTGAGGAGAAGAAAACATGTTGCGTCAAAATGTGCCACAGTACTGAACTGGACGCTTAAAATATTTTAAGATGGCAAATTTTATGCTCTGTGGTATTTACTTCTGTTTTCCTAAATTGCTGCCATGGTAAATAATAGAGCCAACCTCACAGAGTTGCTTCACAGAGGGTTGTAGCAAATCTCATGGTGACTTAGTATAAATCACCATACAGTCATCTCTGCAGTCACCAAAACCTGAGGATTGTCAAGTCATTTATGTCGTCCCTGTATCCACAGAGGAGGAACCCACAGATATGGAGGGTCAACAGTATACAGGAGACTAACATCAGTATTCACATCACAAACCCTGTATAAGGGGAATCTTCACTATTGTTTGAGCACCAGTCAAAAAAGAGTCACAGTCTGCAGACTTGATCTAACCCCCCAAATCCCACCTCTTCTCACACAAACACAGACAGGTCCCAGCTCTTGTTTTCATCTAGAAAATGGGGCTCTCCACCCTCAGGCTGGAACAGGCTGACCCCTGCACTCTGGGGTTGCAGAGGTCTCTTTGGGAGAATGTGAACTCAGCACCCAGTCTCCTACAGAAGAGGGTGATCCGAGACTTACTGGATCCTTGAAGCAGAGCCTGGAGCACTGGGTCAGTCAGGGAGGCTGAGGTTAAGCCATGCAGGGCTGGAGCTAAGACATCTCCAAGAACTGAAGCAGGGAGTCCTGAGCATAGAAGACAGTCCTTACCCTGGGGTGTTGGGGTGGAGATGGGGCTGGGCGGGCGGAGACCATCTGCTGTGTGGCTATCAGCCCTGACTCTTCTGTGGTTATCCTCAGGGGGTGGTTCCAAGATGGTTTGTGTGTGCGTGTGTGTGTGCATGTGTGTGTGTATGTTAAAAGACACGTAATATAAAATTGACTAGTTTAATCATTTTAAGTGTGTGGATCAATCACGTAGGGCTTCCCTGATGGCTCAGCTGGTAAAGAATCTGCCTTCAATGCAGGAGACCTGGGTTCAATCCCTGGGTTGGGAAGATTCCCTGGAGAAGGGAATAGCTACCCACTCCAGTATTCTGGCCTGGAGAATTCCATGGACTATACAGTCCATGGGATAGCAGAGAGTCAGACACGACTGAGCGACTTTCACTTTTCAGTCAAGTTAAATACATTCACTTTTTGTGCAAACAAACCAGGACTTTTTCTTCTGGCAAAACTGAAATTCTACCCATTCAACAACCCCCCTTTCTCCTTTCCCAGTTCCTGGTAATTACCATTCTACTTTCTGTCTCTATGATTCTGACCACTCTAGGGACTTTATTTCAGTAGAATCAATCAATATTTGTCCTTTCCTGGAAGGCTTATTTTACTTGGTAGAATGTTTACTAGGTTTATGCATGTTGTAGCATGTGTTAGAATCCCCTTCTTTTTTAATGCTGAAGAATACTCTATTGTGGGCACATACCACATTGGCTTTTCCATTTTTTTTTTTTTTTTTGATCAATGAGCACTTGGGTTGCTTTCATGCTTTATTTATTGTGAAAAATGCTGCTATGAACAGGAGTGTAAAAATATCTCTTCCAGAGTGTGTCTTCAATTCTCTTGGATATAGCCTCAGAAGTAGAATTGCTGGATCATATAGTTCTAGGATTTTTATCTGCTTGTGATAGAGAAAATGTTCACATATTGAGATATGGGGAATTCAATTTGTCTTATACATGGTTCAGTCTGAACTGTGTGTGAACTAAGACAGCCTGTCAGTCCCTCACAGCACATCTTCTTTAACCACTGAAGTAGAGAGCATCTGTTTTGAAGATAAGGCTGATAATTCCCTTCTTGTGGCATTCATGTTAACGCCTCCTGAAAGCTAAGATTCCCTGCCCAGACACCAGGGTCCTATAGTCTCCCTATGTCTGTCTCTTGAAACCTTGAAGGAATGTACCCTGTTATATTGATGTATGTTCTTTTTTTGGATGAGGATAAGAATGTGCTGAAATCCATGCTTTAATGGAGCAGTTAGTCAGAGCTATTTCCGAGTGTGTCCCCCAGACTCTAATACTCATTTTGGTTCAAATAAAACTTTCCTATTCTCATTAGAGATTGTTTATTTTCATGCATACTTGAATTCTTTTGATCATCACAGACATTAGGAATAAAGGACTGTAAATCTGGGGATGCCACTCAAACTCTGCTCCTTCCCAGTCCTCTTACACCACTCAGCTTCCCACAGTCTGCACATGACCTGAGAACACTCGTGTGTGTGGGGGGGTCTTCCCTGGTGGCTCAGTGGTAAAGAATCTGCCTGCAATGCAGGAGACACAAAAGACTCGGGTTTGTTTCCTGGGTCGGCAAGATCCCCTGGAGGAGGGTGTCTTGCTGATCCTATTCATGACACCAGTTGTCTCACTGTTCACACTGTTCGCTGAACCCAGGGTAGGCAAGGCACAAGCTAAGAAGCTGGAAGGAGATGCAAGGAGTCATAGAAACTGCAGACACATTTATTCTGTCCTGGCTGGCATGGCAGCCATGACACAGCCTCTCTCCTGGATGATGCAGCAGCCATGACCATAACGTAGGTAAAATGGAGCCATAACATAACCTCATATAACATGACCATAATGTTGCTGCAATGTGACCCTCATGCAGCAGCAACCAGGGCTTTCATGGTGAAGCTCTTACAGGTGTCCTGCACACAGTAGCCCATGACCAGCTGAGTATGTCATGATGCATATAAGTACTATAAATGATCTCAGCTGTTCAGTTCAGTCGCTCAGTTGTGTCCAACTCTTTGAGATCCTATGAACTGCAGCATGCCAGGCCTCCCTGTCCATCACCAACTCCCAGAGTTTACTCAAACTCATGTCCATTGAGTCAGTGATGCCATCCAACCATCTCATCCTCTGTCATCCCCTTCTCCTCCCGCCTTCAATTTTTCCCAGCATCAGAGTCTTTTCCAGTGAGTCAGTTCTTCACACGAGGTGGCCAAAGTATTGGAGCTTCAGCTTCAGCATCAGTTCTTCCAATGAATATTCAGGACTGATATCCTTTAGGATGAACTGGTTGGATCTCCTTGCAGTCCAAGGGACTCTCAAGAGTCTTCTCTAACACCACAGTTCAAAAGCACCAATTCTTCACCGCTGAGCTTTCTTTGTGGCCCAGCTCTCACATCTATACATGACTACTGGAAAAACCATAGCTTTGACTAGACAGACCTTTGTTGGCAAAGTAATGTCTTTGCTTTTTAATATGCTGTCTAGGTTGGTCATAGCTTCTCTTACAAGGAGCAAGCATCTTTTAATTTCATGGCTGCAGTCACCATCTGCCAAGATTTTGAAGCCCAAGAAAATAAAGTCTGTCACTGTTTCCATTGTTTCCCCATTTATTTGCCATGAAGCGATGGGACAGGATGCCACGACCTTAGTTTTTTGAATGTTGAATTTGAAGCCAACTTTTTCACTCTCCTCTTTCACTTTTATCAAGAGGCTCTTTAGTTCCTCTTTGCTTTCTGCCATAAGAGTGGTGTCATCTGCATATTTGAGGTTATTGATATTTTTTCCTGGCAATCTTGAGTCCAGCTTGTGCTTCATCCAGCCTGGCATTTCACATGATGAAATCACTGCAGATGGTGATTGCAGCCATGAAATTAAAAGACACTTACTCCTTGGAAGGAAAGTTATGACCAACCTAGACAGCATATTCAAAAGCAGAGACATTACTTTGCCAACAAAGGTCTGTCTAGTCAAGGCTATGGTTTTTTTCAGTGGTCATGTATGGATATAAGAGTTGGACTATAAAGAAAACTGAGCACAGAAGAATTGATGCTTTTGAACTGTGGTGTTGGAGAAGACTCTTGAGAGTCCTTTGGACTGCAAGGAGATCCAAACAGTCCATCCTAAAGGATATCAGTCCTGGGTGTTCATTGGAAGGATGATGTTGAAGCTGAAACTCCAATCCTTTGGCCACCTGATGGGAAGAGCTGACTCATTTGAAAAGACCCTGATGCTGGGAAACATTGAAGGTTGGAGGAGAAGGGGATGACAGAGGATGAGATGGTTGGATGGCATCATAGACTCAATGGACATGAGTTTGGGTAAACTCTGGGAGTTGGTGATGGACAGGGAGGCCTGGCGTGCTGCGGTTCATGGGGTCGCAAAGAGTCGGACATGACTGAGCGACTGAACTGAAGGTGAAACTACAGAGGGCATGGCAGCTCACTCCAGTGTTCTTGCATGGAGAATCTCATGGACAGAGGAGCCTGGTGGGCTACAGTTCATGGGGTCACTGAGAGCTGAGCGCGACTGAAGCAACTGAGCACACACACACTCTCCAGTGTTGGGGCCCCCAACCCAGCAGGACCCCAAGCAGAAGAGGGGCTTAAAGTCTCTGATGTTAATTCAAGCTACACAAGCATTGGATAAGCAAGGTGCCTGTGTCCAGTCTTGCACAAACGGATGGAAGGGGATTAAAAGGATGTGACTTGGTCCTTTCTCCAAGGAGCTCTTGGAGAGCTCCTTGTTTGCTGGGAGAGCTGAGCTCGCAGGCAGGGAAGTGATACGTGATGTCAGAGGTCAGGAGCTCTGCTCCTTACGAAGAAAAACCTGGAGCAGGAAATGGAGGGGTGAAGGGTGGATGGGGGTACTGCTGAAGGGTTTACTAGATTCTGGCCTGCATCAAATGTGCTAAAACACTGGGCACAGACCTTCAAAATGGGGCTTAAATGTAGTAGTTGGCTCTTTGTTGTTGTTGATTAGTAGCTATGTCGTGTCCGACTCTTGGTGACCCAATGGTCTGTAGCCCACCAGGCTCCTCTGTTCATGGAATTTTCCAGGCAGGAATACCGGAATGGGTTGCCATTTCCTTCTCTAGGGGATCTTCCTGGCCCAGGGATTGAATCAACGTCTCCTGCATTGGCAGGTGAATTCTTTACCACTGAGCCCAAATCTGGGACGTTACACTTGACTTTTACACTAACTGACAAAAAAATGGAAGTATAATCCACTTAAAATAGTCTAAATTAAAAAAAAAGTTCAACCACACAAGATGTGAAGGAGTGGCTGAAGCTGTGTGGAGAGTTTAGTTCTTTTTTGTGGCTGAGTAACTGTTTGCAATGAGCAAGCTAATATTTTTCTTTCTTCCCCTGGTTGTTGATTACACCATGGTACTTTCTGGAGAAAATTGATCTTGTTGCACATGTCCAAAGCGTGCACTTTCCTCTATGCATATTATATTTTTAAAAGTTTACCACTAGAAAAGGAAGAAATGAAGAGCCCCAGGGTTAGTAGAAGGAAAGAAATCTTAAAAATTAGGGCAGAAATAAATGCAAAAGAAACAAAGAGACCATAGCAAAAATCAACAAAGCCAAAAGCTGGTTCTTTGAAAGGATAAATAAAATTGACAAACCATTAGCCAGACTCATCAAGAAACAAAGGGAGAAAAATCAAATCAATAAAATTAGAAATGAAAATGGAGAGATCACAACATACAACACAGAAATACAAAGGATCATAAGAGACTACTATCAACAATTATATGCCAATAAAATGGACAACGTGGAAGAAATGGACAAATTCTTAGAAAAGTACAACTTTCCAAAACTGAACCAGGAAGAAACAGAAAATCTTAACAGACCCATCACAAGCACGGAAATTGAAACTGTAATCAGAAATCTTCCAGCAAACAAAAGCCCAGGTCCAGACGGCTTCATAGCTGAATTCTACCAAAAATTTAGAGAAGAGCTAACACCTGTGTTACTCAAACTCTTCCAGAAAAGTGCAGAGGAAGGTAAACTTCCAAACTCATTCTATGAGGCCACCATCACCCTAATACCAAAACCTGACAAAGATGCCACACAAAAAAGAAAACTACAGGCCAATATCACTGATGAACATAGATGCAAAAATCCTTAACAAAATTCTAGCAATAAGAATCCAACAACACATTAAAAAGATGATACACCATGACCAAGTGGGCTTTATCCCAGGGATGCAAGGATTCTTCAATATCTGCAAATCAATCAATGTAATACACCACATTAACAAATTGAAAAATAAAAACCATATGATTCTCTCAATAGATGCAGAGAAAGCCTTTGACAAAATTCAACATCCATTTATGATCAAAACTCTCCAGAAAGCAGGAATAGAAGGAACATACCTCAACATAATAAAAGCTATATATGACAAACCCACAGCAAACATTATCCTCAATGGGGAAAAATTGAAAGCATTTCCTCTAAAGTCAGGAACAAGACAAGGGTGCCCACTTTCACCATTACTATTCAACATAGTTTTGGAAGTTCTGGCCACAGCAATCAGAGCAGAAAAAGAAGTAAAAGGAATCCAAATTGGAAAAGAAGAAGTAAAACTCTCACTGTTTGCAGATGACATGATTCTCTACATAGAAAACCCTAAAGACTCCACCAGAAAATTACTAGAACTAATCAATGACTATAGTAAAGTTGCAGGATATAAAATCAACACCCAGAAATCCCTTGCATTCCTATACACTAATAATGCAAAAACAGAAAGAGAAATTAAGGAAACAATTCCATTCACCATTGCAACGGAAAGAATAAAATACTTAGGAATATATCTACCTAAAGAAACTAAAGACCGATATATAGAAAACTATAAAACACTGGTGAAAGAAATCAAAGAGGACACTAATAGATGGAGAAATATACCATGTTCATGGATTGGAAGAATCAATATAGTGAAAATGAGTATACTACCCAAAGCAATTTATAGATTCAATGCAATCCCTATCAAGCTACCAAAGGTATTCTTCACAGAGCTAGAACAAATAATTTCACAATTTGTATGGAAATACAAAAAACCTCAAATAGCCAAAGCTATCTTGAGAAAGAAGAATGGAACTGGAGGAATCAACCTGCCTAACTTCAGGCTCTACTACAAAGCCACAGTCATCAAGAGAGTATGGTACTGGCACAAAGACAGAAATATAGATCAATGGAACAAAACAGAAAGCCCAGAGATAAATCCGTGCACCTATGGACACCTTATCTTTGACAAAGGAGGCAAGAATATACAATGGATTAAAGACAATCTCTTTAACAAGTGGTGCTGGGAAAACTGGTCAACCACTTGTAAAAGAATGAAACTAGAGCACTTTCTAACACCATGCACAAAAATAAACTCAAAATGGATTAAAGATCTAAACGTAATACCAGAAACTATAAAACTCTTATAGGAGAACATAGGCAAAACACTCTCTGACATATATCACAGCAGGATCCTCTATGACCCACCTCCCAGAATATTGGAAATAAAAGCAAAAATAAACAAATGGGACCTAATTAAACTTAAAAGCTTCTGCACAACAAAGGAAATTATAAGCAAGGTGAAAAGAGCCTTCAGAATGGGAGAAAATAATAGCAAATGAAGCAACTGACAAAGAACTAATCTCAAAAATATACAAGCAACTCCTACAGCTCAATTCCAGAAAAATAAACGACCCAATCAAAAAATGGGCCAAAGAACTAAATAGACATTTCTCCAAAGAAGACATACAGATGGCTAACAAACACATGAAAAGATGCTCATCATCACTCATTATCAGAGAAATGCAAATCAAAACCACTATGAGGTACCATTTCACACCAGTCAGAATGGCTGCGATCCAAAAGTCTACAAGCAATAAATGCTGGAGAGGGTGTGGAGAAAAGGCAACCCTCTTACACTGTTGGTGGGAATGCAAACTAGTACAGCCACTATGGAGAACAGTGTGGAGATTCCTTAAAAAACAGGAAATAGACCTGCCTTATGATCCAGCAATCCCACTGCTGGGCATACACACTGAGGAAACCAGAATTGAAAGAGACACATGTACCCCAATGTTCATCGTAGCACTGTTTATAATAGCTGGGACATGGAAGCAACCTAGATGTCCATCAGCAGATGAATGGATAAGAAAGCTGTGGTACATAGACACAATGGAGTATTACTCAGCCATTAAAAAGAATACATTTGAATCAGTTCTAATGAGGTGGATGAAACTGGAGCCTATTATACAGAGTGAAGTAAGCCAGAAAGGAAAACACCAATACATTATACCAACACATATATATGGAATCTAGAAAGATGATAACAATAACCCTGTATACAAGACAGCAAAAGAGACACTGATGTATAGAACAGTCTTTTGGATTCTGTGGGAGAGGGAGAGGGTGGGATGATTTGGGAGAATGGCATTGAAATATGTATAATATCATATATGAAACGAGTTGCCAGTCCAGGTTCGATGCTGGATACTTGGGGCTGGTTCACTGGGACGACCCAGAGGGATGGTATGGGAAGGGAGGAGGGAGGAGGGTTCAGGATGGGGAACACATGTATACTGTGGTGGATTCATTTTGATATATGGCAAAACCAATACAATATTGTAAAGTTAAAAAAAATTTTCATAGAAATTGTACAGCATTGGGAATTCCCTAGAGGTCCAGGGGTTAGGACTTAGCAGTTTCCCTGCTGTGGTCTGGGGGTTCATTCTCTCATCTGGGAACTAAGTTCCCAAAAGTTATGCCAAAAAAAAAAGTACAAGGTCAAAGTCGTTTTGTCCACTGGTGAAATGTTTATGGCTGTAAATGCATCCCACATTCACACTCCATAGAGGCTCAGAGTGTCCTTGAGCCAGCAGACCCTTCAGTGCATGGAGGAATGCCACACAGCATCTATGTCCTGTGGTTACGATGACTCAGCAGCAGGAATGCTTTTGTCAAGAGTCTGGAAGGTGGAGGCTGTGGCTGTTGATCATTGTTCTCCTTCAAGCTGTGTCGAATCCCATATCCAAAGTATATGATAGATCCTAGTAGGGAGATGAGACGATGAGAAGGAAAAGTAGGCGCACTCCTCACTTACAAATGCCCAAGAGGCCTCCTATCATGGTGTCTGACACAGTTTAGGGGAGAGTCTGTAGGAAGATGGTTGGGTTTTGTCACTCAAAGGGTCTCATTATCCAAGGAAGTCACTTACCAATCACCATCCAGATGCCAAACAGGACCCAGATCCAAGAGGTCTTCTGCATCATCAAGTAAACATTCACAAAGATGCTCACCAGTGCAAGGACAGGCAAAGCAGGAACCTGTGGGCAAAGTCAGTTCATCCTTGAACACACCCCTGATGTCTGAAAGGGAGACCCACATGGGTGGGAAGTGTTAGTCACTTAGTCATGTCTGACTTTTGGGACTCTATGGACTGTAACCTCTTTTCATGGGATTCTCCAAACAAGAGTACTGGAGTGGATTGCCATTCCCTTCTGTAGATCTTCTCTATTGAACCTGGGTCTCCTGCATTGCAGGCAGATTCTTTACTGTCTGAGCCACCAGAGAAGCACACGTGGGTGGTTAGTCCCTCTGGATCTAGATGTATTCAGCTTATAGTCCTGTTCTGTGAGCTTCCAGTTGTGCAGGTCTCCCTTAATGAGAGATGATGAAGAAGCTGAGAACCAAAATGTTGATGCCCGTGAACACTTTGTAAACCCAGGCTGACTCATGAGTTCCCAGAGCCAGTACGCCTGTGGGAAAGATGTAATATGAGACATCCAAGATAACTAAATCCATAGACAGTTACCAAGAGCTGAGGGATTGGTGCTGGACAGATAAAAATGTCTGCTCAATGGGTATGGGATTTCCTTTTAAGGTGATAAAAATATTTGGAAACTCACTTGATAGGGGTACTCTTTTGCTATTTTGAGTTGGGTGATCTTGCTTACAGATTTGAAACATGCTTGGCCTTGAAATCAAATGTTTTTATTTAAAAATATATTTGGAACTCAATGGAGGTGGTTGTCCAACATTGTGAATATACTAAGTACCACTGAATTGTACATTTTAAGATGGTTAATTTCTTACGTGACTATCATCTCACAATATATACATCTACCAAATCATTACATGTATACTTTAAATTTGTACAGTGTTGTATTCATATCTCAATAAACCTGGGAAAAATAATAAAATGTTTAATTTTGTGCTATGCTAATTTCTCCTCAATTAAAACCACAATTTGGTCTCAATACAGAAGAGATACTAATAGGTCTAAGTAAATGAATCTCAGCCTGGGAATGATTTTGTCCCCTAAGGAACATTTGACAATGTCTCCAGATATTCTGATTTTCACAGTTTAGGGGGTGGGTATCACTGGTATCTAGTGGGTAAATGTCAGAAATGCTACTCAACATCCAACAATGATTTTCTAAAAAAGTTGAAACGCACACCCCTATACCTATGAATGATCCAACCCAAACTGGCAATGATGCCACGAATGGGAAACAATGGTCTATGTCTTGCCTTTCTGCCTCTCACATCAGAGACCATTCCAGCCCTAATCCCCCACCATTCTGCCACCCAAGCCTTTCCCACCCCAGCTCCCCCTCCACACTCTGCTCTTCCCATTCTTCTCTGACCCCTGACTTACTGGTGACCAGCAGCACCAGGCCCAGGGTAAAAAAGTCTGGGTACGTGGCCAGGAAAGAGGGCATATGTGGAGAGAAAGTTTCCTGTAACGCCTGCGAGATGTGGTTCCCAATAAGGCTGTCAAAGGTGTAGCTCCAGGCCCGGCTACACTGGTGGCGTCTGCAGTGGCAGAAGGAATATTCATGACAAACATAAGTAGATCCCTAATACGGCCATGGCTATATTTTTTGGGGGAGGGAACCCAAACAAAATACCTAATCACAAAGAGATTCTTTTCAAGGGCTGGGATGGGAAAACCCAGATGATTCACAAAATTGTGTGTGTGTGTGTGAGTGCGTACGCACTCAGTCTTGTCTGATTCATTGCGACCCCATGGGCTGTAGCCTTCCATGCTTCTCTGTCCATGGGATTTCCCAGGCAAGAATACTGGAGTGGGTTGCCATTTCCTAATCCAGGGAATTTTCCCACCTAGGGATGGAACCCACATCTCTTGTCTTCTGCATTGGCAGGCAGATTCTTTACCACTGCACCACCTGGAAAGCCTTCACAAAATAGGTCAGGTATTTAATATGCTAGGAGGAGATCAATGTTATGCAAGAAAATATCACAGGAAATTGGGACCAGGAGAACTGGAAAGTGAGACTAGAAATTTTAAAACCAGATATAAGGGAAAATTCTATGAAGGCAGCAGTCGAGCAAAGACTTCGAAATGGTGAAGGGATGAGCCCATGGGACATGCCTCCTTCTCACACACTCCCTACAGTTCCCTGACCCCTGGGTTCTTGGTCCATCATTTAAAGAAAGTAGGATAGAGATGAATAGAATGACATTGTGGGAGTTTCCTGCCACTGTTATCCTTTTTATCCCACAAGGTGGATAACAAGGTTCTCATGCATGAATGAAGAGTGAAGAACTAAATCCCGCCTCCTTGTTTCCTGATCTTAAATCCACAACTTCCCCTGATCCATCATCTCACTGATGGCTAAGGACAGTATGAGGTTCCAGTCAGTGATGAAGGCACGCAGTTGTCCCATGGTGACGTAGCTGTAGAGATACACAGTACCAGGGCATGGTACCTGGGCCCCAAACTCAGCATAGCAGAGCCCAGACATCACACAAGACAGGCCAGCCACCAAGAAGATGACAGTCGCTGGTCCAGCGACAGATAGGGCCACTGCACCTGTGAGTATGTACACGCTGGCTCCCAGGGTTCTGCTCACACCCAAGGCCACCAGGTCAAGGGTGTTCAGATGAGCTTTGGGACTCTCAGACTCCTCTATGGGTTCCAGTGGCCAACTGCCAACCAGCTTCTGAGCAAACTGTCGAACATACTAATGCAGCATCCTAGACATAGATGCGGAGAAGGCAATGGCACCCCACTCTGGTACTCTTGCCTGGAAAATCCCATGGATGGAGGAGCCTGGTAGGCTGCAGTACATGGGGTCGCTAAGAGTCAGACATGACTGAGCAACTTCACTTTCAGTTTCCACTTTCATGCATTGGAGAAGGAAATGGCAACCTACTCCAGTGTTCTTGTCTGGAGAATCCCAGGGATGGGGGAGCCTGGTGGGCTGCCGTCTATGGGGTCACACAGAGTCGGACATGACTGAGTCGACTTAGCAGCAGTAGCAGCAGCAGACATAGATGAGGAGGTTATGCTCTGTAGAAGAAACAAGGCACAAAGCCATCAAGAACGTCATCTGCCCTTGGCCCTGGAGTCCAAGTCCATAGCGCAATGGAGTTGTGAGGGGCAGGTGATAAAAGGACATATGGGGCAAGCTCTCAATCTCCGAGCTTTGGTTTCTACAAACACAAATGAAACTTTTAATACATTTCAAAGTTATTGGAAGTGTAAGAGGATTGAGGGGAGCAAATCATGTTGCATCAAAAAGTGCCACATTACTGAAATGGAAACAAACATTTTAAGATGGCAAAATTTATGCTCTGTGGTATGTTACTATCATTTCCTAAATTGCTGCCATAGTAAACAATAGAGCCAGCTTCACAGAGTTGTGGGTTGGACCACACCTGATCGTAATTTAGTATAAATCACCATACAGTCGTCTCTGAGGTATAACAATCTGGGGGTCCTCAAGTCCCTTACATCATCCCCGTGTCCACAGAGGAGTCCGCAGATACAGAGGGTCAACAGTATACAGGAGACTGACATCAGAATTTACATCACAAACCCTGTATAAGGGGAATCGTTACTATTTTTTCTTTCTTTCTTTTTTTGAAAGCAAGCAACATAATTTATTAAGTATGCAAGGCAACGCACTAAGGCTTTTCCATTTCATCTGCGCATAATAAACGAGTACGGCTATTTTCATTTGTACAAAACTCTCATATAAGAAACTTATTTAGGTTACAACAAGTACTGAGCAGCCACACGGTGTTTAAAGCTGATTTATTGTTACAGAGGAAGGTTCCCCCCACCCCCACCCCCCCACACAAAGCCAAGCCTGTGATGTTATGTATGTACATTCAGAATTTTATTTCAAAACAAAGAACTATAGCAACAATAATAGAAAAAATCCATTTGGAAATTATTCACAACCTGGTCACTGAGAACTGGGGAACATTCCATGCTGCACCACTGCCAACCTGCTGGTCTGAGGAGTCGGAGCAGAGGTGCAGCTGGAGGACAGTCCCCGGCCACGGCAAAGCCCTGTCCCAAGGCACTGCGAGTTTTGTACCCAAAGCCTCAGCAACCAGAGGGAATGGCGAGAACTTAGAACCAAAATACTGTCATAGGCGAGGGTTTGACTGAAGGGCTTGAAATATGTAAGCGCCAAAGAAGCTAAGGGAGATCAAACACCATATGAAGGAGGGATGAAGAGTGCAGTCTCCACTTCTAAAAATACTGGATGATTCTGGAAGTGGCTGTAAATGTAATCCCTCCATCTCTGGCCACCCCAGATCTAGAAGCTTATTGTCCCCTTAAGAATGCCCCCCTCTCCCCCATGACGCCCTTCCAGCGCACCCAGGAGGCATCATGTCCTGGTCTCACACTCTTTCCTGTCTTCTCCTGCTGTCTGAGTGGAGAGTGAGTCCTCCACTCTCAGTCTCAACATTTAGGGAGTTCTCTCTGTCCTCTCCAACAAGGAAAGGCAGCCAGATGGGATGGAACTCTGAAGTTTAAAAGAAAACCATTAATGCAGATTCCATCCAGCAGAGGCAGTACTGTTTACATATACACGAATGAGTCTGAACACATTATACCCAACAGGGGCCTTAGGAACCTAACAAGATAACCAGCAACTGCTTCGTGACAGTGCACACACGTTCACACTCACGTGTGGGCCTTGCCGCACATACACACAGACTGTCACGTGTGGTCTACAGGAAAGTTCAAGTCCCTCAGGGGGCACCTGACGTAACACCATGGTAACGTGGTAACAGGGGTAACTTGACATGGTAAACTGACATAAACAAGCATGAGATGACCCTCATGTAATAACACACATCAACTGGATAATAACTGTTCAGGAAAAACAATCGTCTTCCAGCGCTGAGGTTACAAATTCCAAGTTAGCTATAAACATCTCTAAGTTCTTTTAAAGCTATGGCTTAAAGCAAAATAAAAATCAACATCTAAAATCCTCTAAACAACAAACTGAAGAAATAATGAACCTCTACCAAGAACCAAGATTTTTGGTTGCTCACTTGAGAGGCTCTCCCACCAGATGGATGATAGGAATATTTTTTTTTTTAAAGTGAGTTCACTACAGAGAAGGAAGCTGTTTGGTCCAGTGAGGGGAGAGAGGATTTGTAGAAATAACCATCCCTTCTCTGGACTCCATCCAAAATTAGAACCCATAAACCCCTATTAACTACAATGCCCACCTTAGCAATAATCCTAGATTTCAAGTAATACTACATATAATCTTAAATGAAGAAAAAAGTTCCAAAGGAAAGTAATAGCTTCTTTATACGGGCACATGACTTTTCTGAGAAAGTTGAGAGTTTTGATTGGGAGGATAGAAATTGTTAAGAGGCAACGTGCAAACTTCACACATCCCATCATGCATCCTCCAATCATGCATGACCTTTCTCCCTAAATCTTTCTCTTCTTATTGCACCTTAACCTCTTCAGTATAAAATCTTCCACCCTTGTAACCTCTCCTGAAGCACCTCCCTCTAACCTCAATTTCCTTATGCTTTCATTATTTGGTAAAATTACTTTATATTAAAAAATAAATATTTATGCAATAAAACCAGAAGATAAATAAAACTCAAGTTAGCTTACTCAGTAGAGCTGTATGGAAGAGAAGAAGGAGCTCTTATGGAACCCCTCTCTGCCCCCTACTCTTGAGTGTACCTGCTTCCTGGTGAGTCTGAGGTTGGAGGAATGGTACCTTCTAGCCCACTCCCCAAAATGCCTTGAGGCAATTTTAGAACCTAAGGGAGCAGGAACTGGCCAGGTTGTCACATACCAAGCGGCCAATCCCTTCTGAAATGAAGGTAGGTTTACTTGGTCTCTCCTGAGCTGAAGAGAATGTCCAAGAAATGAAATTTTCAAAAGCCATTGATGACAACGACTAACCCCAGCCTTGGGATCCTCTGAGCGCCCATCGAGTGTGTGGAAGAGAAAGGAATGGAGTAGCAGCATTGAGAAACAGTCCTGGTTACAACCTGATGAGGTCAAGGCTGCTTTTTGTGACGGGAGGGAGGTGGGTAGGAGGTGTCCCCCGTGGGCTGGATGCTCCATGATGGGGCCTTTCTCACCACGGGTTCCAGTCTGCACCTACCCTTCAAAGGCTCGTGTAATTTCCTCAAAAGTCCTGCCACGGGTCTCAGGAACTTTGAAGAAGGTGAAGACCCAGAAGATAATGAGGAAGATGGTGAAGAAGAGGAAAACGTGGGCGCCTAAGTAGAATGAGGCCAAGGGGAAGGTCTGTCCAACCAAAAAGTTGGAGGTCCAGTTAGAACAACCAGCCACTGCCATGGCAGCCGGGCGGGGTCCCTGGCTGAAGAGTTCAGCCACAATAAACCAGGGAATGGGGCCTGGGCCAATTTCAAAGAAGGCCACGAAGACCAGGATGGCCCCAATACAGATAAAGCTCATCCAGCTATAACCATTCTTTAGTAACAAAGAAATCGTAATGAGGATGGAACAAAAAGCCATCCCTCCAAGGCCAGTCAGGTGTAGAGTCTTCCTCCCAGCCCTTTCCACCAAGAACACAGACACCACAGTGAAGATGGTGTTGACCACACCTATGCTGATAGTGGCATAGACTGGCTCCTGGACACCTGCATCTTTGAAGATTCCTGTCGAGTAGTAGATCACTGCATTGATCCCAGAAAGCTGCTGGGAGAGCTGGAGCATGATGGAGACAATGATGGGTTTCCGGTAGTTGGGGGCACGGAAGAGCTCTAGCACTGTGACTTGCTTCTCCCGCGACATCCGCACACTCTCATCCTTCATCTCCTGGATGTCCTGAGCCACATTCTTGGTGCCCCATAATCTCTGGAGGACCTCCTTTGCCTTCTCCTCCTCCTTTCTGTTAATGAGCAAGAATCTAGGACTTTCAGGGCAAAATGGAAGGGCAGCGCACTGGATGATGGCTGGTATGATGGTGAAGACCAGGAGCAGAGGCCAGAGATCTTTAGTCCCCAAGATGACTTTTAGACCAAAGATCTGGGCCACCAGAATTCCAATAACGATGCCCAGCTGGTTGAGAGTACCAAAGGCACCCCGCAGGGCAGTAGGTGAGATCTCTTCAATGTACATGGGCACAAATCCTGTGCAGAGTCCGCAGAAGAGGCCAATAACCAGTCGGCCCATGATCAGCATTTCAACCGACTCTGCCATTTTGCAGAATCCCATAAGGCAGCCGCCAGCTATGGCCAACAGGTTGACAATAAACATTGAATTGCGCCTACCAAATCGGTTGACAAAGAGTCCGATGGAGAAGGAACCGATCATACCACCCACGGAGAAGATGGCCACGGACAAGGACCACAGGAATGTGAGGAGCATGCTGGACGGGGGGGTTCCTGAGGACTTTTCCAAAGTGTAATTGAGAAAGTCCTTTATGATCTCCTCAGGAGCATTGATGACTCCAGTGTTGTAGCCAAATTGGAAAGAGCCTATGGTAGCAACTGAGATGGTGAAGATCAGAGGTGTGGTGACCTTTGCGGTCCCCATGGCCCTAATTTAATTCTTTTCAAATCTTCAATAAAGATCTAGGAGTGGGACTCCAGAGACCCCTCTTCCAGGCAGCAAAACCTCCAAAATGCCCTCTCTGGGTGGCAAGTTTTCCTCCAGGTCCTCAGTCTATTATTTCTATATTAAAGAGTCTAAGAAGAGTCTCACAACCTCTAGACTTGATCCAATCCCCCTCTCCCCACCTCTTCTCACACAAACACAACAGCTCTCAGTTTCTTCTGCTTTCATCTGGAAAATGGGTCTCTCCACCCTCAGGCTGGAGCCAGGCTGACCCTCCTGCACTCTGGGATTGCAGGGGTCTCTTTGGGAGGATGTGAACTCGGCGCCCAGTCTCCCGCAGAAGAGGGTGACCCGAGACTTACTGGATCCTTGGAGCAGAGCCTGGAGCACTGGGTCGGTCAGGGAGGCTGAGGTTAAGCCATGCAGAGCTGGAGCTGAGACATCTCCAAGAACTGAAGCGGAGAGTCCTGAGCACAGAAAACAGTCCTCACCCCTGGGCTGTTGGGGTGGAGATGGGGCTGGGTGGGCGGGGAGCAGTGTTACTATCAGCCCTGACTTTCTGCGGTTGGCAGGGTGGTTCTGAGAGGTTTTTTAACGTGTGGTAAAATACCCATAACACAAAATTGACCATTTTAGCCATTTTTAAGTCTGCAGGTCAGTTGTGTTAAGTACCTCCAAATTTTGTGCAAACTTCAGAAGTTTTTCATCTTGCAAAAACATCAGTTCTGTTCCATTCAATAGTAATTCCCATTTCCCGTTCACTGTTCCTGGCAATTACCCTTCTACATTCTGTCTCTATGAATCTGACCACTCCAGGTACTTCATTGTAAGTGGAGTCATTCCATATCTCTCCTTTCCTGTCAGGTTTATTTTACCTAGTTAAATGTCCGCAAGGTCATCCCTATTGTATCTTGTGTTAGAATTCCCTTTTTTTTTTTTAATGGTGAACAATAGTCTATTGTGGGTACCTACCATATTGGCTTATACATTCTTGATCAATGGAAAACTTGTGTTGCTTTCATGCTTTAGTTATTGTGCAACATGCTGTGAACAGGAATTTGCACATATCTCTTCCAGAGTGTGCATTCAATCCTTCTGCATACATCATCAAAAGTAGAATCACTGAATCAAACACTTCTAAGATTTTTATCTGCTTGTGATGGAGAAGATGTTCACATATTGAGGTATGGGGACATCGTTTTGACTTATAATACATGATTCAGCCTAAACTTTGTGTGAACGGAACCCTCACAGAATGTCTTCTTTAACAAGTGAGGTAAAGAGCATCTGTTTTGAAGATAAGGATGAGTAACTCCCTCCTCATGGCATGAGTGTCAGCACTCTCTGGGAGATAAGGCTCCCTTCCCAGTCACCAGGGAGCTGCCGTCTTGCTGTCTGTGTATGAAGTCTGTCTCTTTTGAAACCTTGAAGGAATACACCCTGTCATGTTGATGTATATGTCCTTTGCTTGGATGAGGTAGAATAATGTGCTGGATGACATGCTTCAGCAGAGCAGTTCCTCAGAACTATAGGGACACTGTCTCCCTTGCTGCAGTCCTCAATTTGGCTCAAAGAAAACTCTTTCCTATTTCAGTTATGTACTTTTCATTGATCATTTCTGTGGACACTTGAGATCAAGGACCTTAAGAAATATGAACTGTAAGACTTGAGATCCCACTCAACCCTGCTCCCTCCCAGTCCTCTTACATGACTCGTCTCCCCACAGTCTGCACCTGACCTGAGACACCCCAGTGTGGGGGCCTTCAAGCTCAGCTATGCACCAGCTTAACATGTCTGATGTGAATTCAAGTAACACAAACATTGAACAAGCACTGCACTTTGTTGAGTCTTGAACAGTTGATGGGAGAGGATAAAGGGGATGTGACTTGGTCTTCCTGAAGGAGTTCTGTCACTGGGAGAGCTGAGCACAGAGACAGAGAAGTGATACTTGATGTGAGAGGTCAGGAGCTCTGCTTCTCAAGAAGGAAAAGCCAGGAGCAGGAAGTGGAGTGGTGAGGGGGTGATGGTGTACTGCTAAAAGGGTTGGCTAGATTCTGACCTCCATCAGATGACCCACATGCTAAAACACTGAGCACAAACCAGCAACATGGGTCTTAAATATAAGTGGTTGACTATTACATTAACTTCTTTAAAAATTGAAGTATAGTTGATTTACATTATTGTCATTTTGTTTTTTAAAGCCAACCACACAAGATGGAGTAAAGTAGATTAAGCTATTGTGGAGAGTTTTAGTTCTTTTTTTGGCTGCGTAGTATACTATCATATGTATATATATATACACACGCACACACATAAAAATATTTATATGATATCTTCTTTATCCATTCATCTGACTTTCTTTTTTAAAAATTATTTACTTATATTACTTTTGGCTGTGCTGGGTCTTCCTTGTTGCACTTGGGCTTTTTCTAGTCTTAACAAGTGGGAGCTACTCTCTAGTTGCTGTGAACAAGCTTCTCAATGCAGGGGTTTTTCTTGTTGCAGAGCGTGGTTTCTAGCTGCAAGGGCCTCAGTATTTGCAGGATGTGGGTTCAGTAGCTGTGGTTCACAGGCTTAGTTTCCCCATGGCATGTAGGATTTTCCTGGACTAGGCATCTTATATCTGTGTACCCTGCATTGGAAGGTGAATGGACCACTAGGGAAGGCCTATCCATTCATCTGTTGATGGATACTTAGGTTGCTTCCATTTGTTGGCAATTGTGAATAATGCTGCTATGAACATTGAAGGGCATGCATCTTTTCAAATTAGTGTTTTTGTTTTTATTGGATATATGCCCAGGAGTGGACTTGCTGGGTCAGATGATAGTTCTATTTTTAGTTCTTTGAGAAACCTCCATATTGTGTTTTACAGTGTGTGCACAAATTCACATTCCCAACAAAAGTGTATGAGGGTCCCCATCTGTCCAAATCTGCCTTCTGCTCTCCTGGGTTTTGTCTTCATATGTGGTACTGGAACTAATCCATCTTCCCAAAGTATGTCTCAATAACTGGCAAGTAGGTTTATGGTATTGGGTCATTATGTTACCTCCCCATTACAGAGTCAAGAGATCCATGTTAGAAGGATACCAAGATAGCTGGTGGCAAAGTCTTTGGGAATCTTGGTTCCTAGCCCAGGGGTATATGTAAACAGAAATATACTTAGAAATCCATAAGCTGCCATTGCTCAAATAACTGAAGAAACCACAGAAAGAATTGTAGCACAACAGATATACCTAAAACCCTCAGCCAAAGTAAGTTTTAGAGAATAGAATTGCCTTAGATTTTCTACTGGCCAAACAAGAAGGCATCATACTATTACTCACATGGCTTCTTTGACTTACATTACTACCTCAGAAGACATTGAGACACACACAGAAAAAATTTTCCAAGGGGCAAAATGGTTGCAAAATGTAACACAGACTGACCCTTTCAATGACCTGATTAGCTGGTTCTTCTTGGGACTGGGCTAATTTTCCACACTGCTTTATAGATGATTATTGTTTTAATATTATTATCCTTTCCCTAGCTATCAAGTTACTCATGACATATATCCCCATCTGCTTAAAGTCTTCTGCTCAAACCACACATACAAACGATTGTACAGGAATCTGAGATGATGGATCAAATGTATAATCTATAAAATGGCTTCCCATGTGGGTCCGTGGTAAAGAATCTGCTTGCCAACGCAGGAGATGTGTGCTTGATCGCTGGGTTGGGAAGATCCCCTGGAGAAGGGAACGGCAACCCACTCCAGTGTTCTTGTCTGGAGAATCCCATGGACAGAGGAACCTGGCGGGCTACAGTCCATGTTTCAAAGAGTCAGACACAACTGAGTGAATGTACCCACACCCACACCCACACATCTATAAAACATTTCTCCATCAGTGTACACGTTTACTGCCTTTTAATTAATTTACCCAATTATAAAGTTCTATACATTATGTACTGTTTTAATACAAATACTTTACATAGATACACAGTTTATGAATATTAATACTTATATGTATTAATTACATATAAATTAAATATAAAGATACATACATATTTAGAGATATAAGTTTCTTTGTTGTGTTTTGCAAATACTGTATTTTTTACTTTTTTACAATTGAAGCTTTGTGGCAACCTTGAGTCATCAGATGATGGTAAACATTTCTTAGCAATAACATCTTTAAAACTAAGGTCTATACATTGTTTAATTAAAGACAGTGCTATAGCACACTGAACAGACTACAGTGTAGTATAAAGTAGCTTATATGCACTGGAAAAACAAAGAATTGTGTGACTCTCTTTATTGCCAATTCTCCTTATTGCAGTGGTTTGGAACCAAATCTCCAAGGTATGTCTACATTAACTCTCCACTTTGGGTCATATCATTTAATTGTTACAGAAAATGCATCATTTTTCCTTGCTAGAAAATTGTCCACATTCTGGTTTTGGCTAATAATGTTTTTGGATGAAACTCTTAGGGTCTTCTATGAACTAGCAGTTGAACTAGAAGCTTGAATACATTCTGATTCAACTTCTCATCAAGACTCTTTCATGGACAGTGTTCTGTGTTGCCTGTTCTAGCACACTGGGTAGCACGGGATATCTGGTTGTGCCCCAGCAGTAAGGGAAGAACAGCAATCAGGTGATGTCAGCCTCTTCCATCAAAGCTTTACTCAAAAGAATCAGTCTCCATGAACTGCTTTCTAAGCCTGTTATCTCAGAACTTGTAAGATACTGTATGTCCTAATTCTGTTCATCCTCATCTGTTTTAAAATTAATCTAATAACTTGTACTCAATATCTTGACCTCCATCCCTCGTTCACTCTACATCAGCTGTTCATTCCCACCAACAGTCCTCTACTTCATTATTACCAATGTCTTCAATGTCCGTAAGCCCAATTTAAACATTAATTCTGCAGCAACACATTTTAATCTTGTCTCTCCAATTTCACTTCCTTTTAGTTCTATGCAACTCTAGCCATTTATCAACTAACTATTACTTCCCACCCACTTCCCTCTCCTCTGGCAAAGTATTTTTTCAATAAAGAACTTTGCCCCATCAACTCTGTTGTGTAACTCTAAGAGTATGTGACTGGCTTACCTGGTGGCTCAGTCAGTTAAGAATCCACCTGCAATGCAGGAGACATGAGTTCAATCCCTGGGTCAGGGAAGATTCCTTGGAGAAGGAAATGGCAACCCACTCCAGTACTCTTGCCTGGAAAATCCCATGGACAGAGGAGCCTGGAGGGCTACAGTCCATGGGGTCACAAAGAGTTGGACACGACTTAGGGACCAAACCACCACCACCACACTATAACTCAATAAAGTTGGGGAGGGATAAAAATGACTGTTTTGCTTTATCATTATGAAATGATCCAATTTATCAGTGAGTATTCTCTTTTTATTAAAGTCTATTTTGTTTGATATTAATATAGCTGCCTTGGCTTTCTACTATTACATTTGCACATTATATCTGTTCCCTTACTGTTGAAAGTGAAGTCTCTCAATCATGTCCAACTCTTTGCGACCCCATGGACTGT
The DNA here is from genome assembly GCF_019923935.1 of Bubalus bubalis. NCBI lineage: Eukaryota > Metazoa > Chordata > Mammalia > Artiodactyla > Bovidae > Bubalus > Bubalus bubalis. The sequence continues at coordinate 61,381,579 of NC_059174.1, read as the reverse complement.
AGCTTACCAGGCTCCTCCGTCCATGGGATTTACCAGGCAAGAATACTGGAGTGGATTGCCATTTCCTTCTCTAGGGGATCTTCCCCACCCAGGGATTGAAACTGGGTCTCCTGCATTGTAGGCAGACGCTTTACTTTCTGAGCCACCAGGGAAGTCCCTTACTGTTACTTCCAACCTATTTGTATGCTAGCAAATTTGGAAAACTCAGCAGTGGCCACAGGACTGGAAAATGTCAGTTTTCATTCCAATCCCAAAGGAAGGCAATGCCAAAGAATGCTCAAACTACCACACAATTGCACTCATCTCACATGCTAGTAAAGTAATGCTCAAAATTCTCCAAGCCAGGCTTCAGCAATATGTGAACCATGAACTTCCTGATGTTCAAGCCAGTTTTAAAAAGGCAGAGGAACCAGAGATCAAATTGCCAACATCTGCTGGATCATGGAAAAAGCAAGAGAGTTCCAGAAAAACATCTATTTCTGCTTTATTGACTATGCCAAACCCTTTGTGAGGATCACAATAAACTGTGGAAAATTCTGAAAGAGATGGGAATACCAGACCACCTGATCTGCCTCTTGAGAAATTTGTATGCAGGTCAGGAAGCAACAGTTAGAACTGGACATGGAACAACAGACTGGTTCCAAATAGGAAAAGGAGTACGTCAAAGCTGTATATTGTGATCCTGCTTATTTAACTTATATGCAGAGTACATCATGAGAAATGCTGGACTGGAAGAAGCACAAGCTGGAATCAAGATTGCTTGGAGAAATATCAATAACCTCAGATAAGCAGATGACACCACCCTTATGGCAGAAAGTGAAGAGGAACTAAAAAGCCTCTTGATGAAAGTGAAAGTGAAGAGGGAAAAAGTTGGCTTAAAGCTCAACATTCAGAAAACGAAGATCATGGCATCCGGTCCCATCACTTAATGGGAAATAGTTGGGGAAACAGTGGAAACAATGTCAGACTTTAATTTTTTGGGCTCCAAAATCACTGCAGATGGTGACTGCAGTCCTGAAATTAAAAGACGCTTGCTCCTTGGATGGAAAGTTATGACCAACCTAGATAGCATATTCAAAAGCAGAGACATTACTTTGCCAACAAAGGTTCGTCTAGTCAAGGCTATGGTTTTTCCTGTGGTCATGTATGGATGTGAGAGTTGGACTGTGAAGAAGGCTGAGCGCCAAAGAATTGATGCTTTTGAACTGTGGTGTTGGAGAAGACTCTTGAGAGTCCCTTGGACTGCAAGGAGATCCAACCAGTCCATTCTGAAGGAGATCAGCCCTGGGTTTTCTTTGGAAGGAATGATGCTAAAGCTGAAACTCCAGTACTTTGGCCACCTCATGTGAAGAGTTGACTCATTGGAAAAGACTCTGATGCTGGGAGGGATATGGGGCAGGAGGAGAAGGGGATGACAGAGGATGAGATGGCTGGATGGCATCACTGACTCGATGGACGTGAGTCTCAGTGAACTCCAGGAGTTGGTGATGGACAGGGAGGCCTGGCGTGCTGCGATTCATGGGGTCACAAAGAGTCGGACACGACTGAGCGGCTGAACTGAACTGAATGTAAAGTGTAACTCTAGACAAAATATGTAGTTATGTGTGTTTCCTTTTTGAGATTTCCATCTCTGTGTTTTTGCTGGAATTAGGTACAAGAAGGTGCTTCTTATGTGTATGTTAATATTTTATTTCTTCCTCTAGTTGCTGGTTATGTTGTTGTACTTTCTTTGTGAAAAATCATCTTGTTGCTCACTTCTGATGCATGCACTTTTCTATATGAATAAAGGGAATGACTCAGTCATGTCTGACTCTTTGCAAACCCATGGACTGTCCATGGAATTCTCCAGGCCAGAATACTGGAGTGGGTAGCCTTTCTCTTCTCCAGGGAATCTTCCCAACCCAGGGGTTGAACCCAGGTCTCCCACATTGCAGGTGGATTCTTTACCAGCTGAGCCACAAGAATACTGTGGAATCCCAAGAATACTGGAATGGGTAGCCTATCCCTTCTCCAGTGGATCTTCCTAGCCCAGGAATCTATATGAATATTATGCTTTAAAAAATTTGCTTACATATTGTAAAACATCAAAGTCATTTTGTCCACTGGCAAAAATACGCGGCTGTAAATGCTGTCCACCTTCATACTCCATCGAGGCTCAAAGTGTCTCTTGAACCAGCAGATCCTCCAGTGCATGGAGTGTTTCCACATAGCATCTCTTTCCTGTGGTTAAGATGCTTCAGGACCTGATATGTTTTTGTCAAGTCTTGGAGGTGGAGGCTGGTGGCTATTGATGGTTGTTCTCTGCCAGGCTGTGTCAGATCCCATATCCAAAGTATATGAGAAATCCTAATAGGAAAATGAGACAGTGAGAAGGAAAAGTAGGTGCTCTCCTCATTTACAGAGGCCAAGAAGTCTCCTATTAAGACAGTTTGGGGGAGTTCAGCTTGGGTTCAGTCACTCAAGTGGAGTCTTTATCCCAGAAAACCACTTACCAGTCACATTCCAGACACCAAACTGGGCCCAGGTCCCAGAGGTCATCTGCATCATCAGGTAAACATTCACAAAGATGCCCACCAGTGGGAGGACAGGCAGAGCAGGGACCTGTGGGTAGAGTCAGTTAATCTCTCAACACAGCCCAGATGTCTGAAAGGGAGACCCTACCCTACATTCAGTCCAATTCAGGCTGTATGTTCAGTGCCTACTGAGATTGTATATGTAAAGTGCTGAGTGTGGGCCAGGGAAGGGTCCATTTGTTTTAGCAAATCTCCTTCTTCCTTTGTCCAGCAAAGATGTTTAGACCTCAAAGCATGCAGACTTCATTCACTCAAGGTGGACAGTTTGGACATGTGAGGTCACTTACCTTGAAGTAAAGAGCAGTGGGGTCCTGGGGCTGCCTCCAGATGATGACCGTGACCCCAATGATGAGCAGCAGCAGCAGCACAGCCACTGTTGTGAGCACGGGGTCTCCAGAGAACACACGTCTGGGCCACTGGGCCAGGATCAGGCTCAGGATTATCAGCAGGAGAACTGCAAGGGTCAAGGAGGAGGAGAACAGGCTGGACCCAGAAGACAAAGATTTCAGGATCTTGAGTCCACCCATGAAACTGCTTACATTAGAAAGGGCCATCATATCTCCATGACTCCTCCTTAACTGCCAAAGACACAGAATCCCACCCATCTTGTCAGTTTCAGAGCATGACCAAAGAGAAATCCCAGTGCTCACCAAGCAGGGAGGCACATCCATAGATAATCTGGCCAGATTTCCAGGTGAGGTTGGTGCTGGTAGAAAACCACAGACTCTTTAGAATATTTGAGTTTCCTGCTTCAGGTACAGAGTCGAAAGGACTTCCTTCAACTTCGGGCTTCACCTCAGTTTTCTCCTTCTTGCTTAAATTCTGATCTCGCTGGTACCTGAATTAGAGGCATTATGGCAGTATTAACAGCAGCCCCTGCTCATCCAACATCACACAGCTTATTCCACATCAGTCCTGCATTAAGCAGAGAACACGTTTAGAAGGTAGCATGAAGGCAGAAGATGATTACAACCCCATTAATCCCCACAAGTCCAAGGTCCCCAGTCAAGGTGTAGTGGAGTCTCACCTGAGAACAAGCACAGAAAAAGCCACCAGGGAGTAAACAGACAGAGTCCCAATTGACATGAAGTCCACAAGATCCCTGAACTCAAAGAGTAATGCCATGACCCCTAGAAAGAGGGCGTGAACAAGGTGGGGAGAGAGCGTGAGAAACCACTGGAAACATGCAAGGGAGGGAAGTCAAACAATGAAGTAGTGGGTTTTGTTTATCCACCTGCAAGGTTTCCAGCAGACGTGATGGCCATGATGGGAGTATGGGTGCGGGCATGGATCTGGGCAAGGCCCCAGAAAAGGAGCCTGTCTTCTGCCATTGCACAGATCACAGGAGGGGTGGTGAACATGGTACCAAGGAAGCTGGAAGAGAAAATGGGAGCATGTTGGGGCTGTGGAGAAGCAGGAGAGACAAGGGCATCTGTTCCCTAGTCTACATGGGGCAAGGTGTCCTTCCCTCTTGTCTTTTAATGCTGAGGGCTGGGATACCTGAGCATCTAACAGTAGATGGAGAGAAAGCCATGTTACTGACCTGGATGTAAGAGCACAGAGGGTGCCAACAGCCACGACATATCTGGCAGGGTCCCAGCCAACGTGGAGAAAAGCCTGTGGGAAGGGGCTGTCACGATGAATCTGGTAGTAGGGGACCATGAGGGTGAGTGCCGCTGAGACACCAAAATATGCCAAAAAGCAGATGAAGAGCGTGATCATGATGCTGATGGGGATGGACCACTGAGGATTTAGGGCTTCTCCCCCTGCAGGATAGGGGGAAGTACTGGGTCAGGTAAACACTGGAGTGAAATCACAAAATTAAATTCCCTTCTCAATGTTCAAAACCAGGATCACCTTCTCCCAACTCCTAATGCCAAGGGCAGCCAAATTGGCCTCAAACCCCTGATGGAACACACAATAACCATGTTACCTCTAGTGGCAATGAAATCAAAGCCAAGAAATGCATAGAAACACGTAGCTGCTCCATGGAGAATTCCTTCAAAGTCAAAGGGCACAAACCCTCCAGAACCCAGAGGGGCAAAGCTATGATGAGAGAAGGGATAAGGAAGAAGTTGGGTAAAGTGAGTTCAGCCACCTCTACTGGGCTTCTCCCTTCATATCACAAGTCCTGGCTCCAGGACCCTGTTATCTGGATCCATCAACCAAGATCTCTTTAGTCCCCACCATATTCCCAGTTCTGCACCCTCACATGCATTACAATGACCAAGAGAACCCTTCTAACCTAGAGGTGTCAGTGGATCCAGCCTGTTCTGTGAGCTTCCAGTTGTGCAGGTCTCCCTTAATGAAGCCAGAGATGATGATGAAGCTGAGAACCAAAATGTTGATGCCTGTGAACACTTTGTTAACCAGGGTCAACTCACGAACTCCCAGAACCTGTAGTCCTGTGGGAAAGATGGCATATGAGACATCTAAGATAGCCAAATCCATAGAAACAGAAAGCAGACTAGTGGTTGCCCAGGGCTGGCAGTTGGTGGTAGTGGACAGATGGTAGTGACTGTTCAGTGGTACAGGGTTTTCTTTTAGCATGATGAACATGTTTTGGACTATATAGAGGTGATGGTTGCCCAACAGCTAAGTCCCATTGAATTGTACACTTTAAGATGGTTAAATTCTTATGGTGACAATCACCTCACAATATATACATCTACCAAATCATCTCATGTAAACCTTAAATTTATACAGTGTTGTATTTATATTTCAATAAAGCTGGGAAAAATAATAAAATGTTTAATTTTATGCTATATTAATTTCCTCTCAATTAAAACACATCTTTGGGGACTTCCCTGATGGCCCAGTGTTTAAGAATCTGCCTTGCAATGCAGGGGATGTGCGTTTGATCCCTAGTCAGGGAACTGAGATCCCACATGCTGCAGAGCAAGCAAGCCTGTGCCCTTGCACTCTGGAGCCCGAGTGGCACAAGTAGAGAGTCTGTGCACCATATCTAATTTCCATCACAGCCAAATACATAAATAAAAATTTTAAAATATATTTTTTATAAAATGATAACCCATATTTGGTCTTAATACAGAGAAGAAACTTATAGGTCTAAGTAATTGATCCTCAGTTGGGGTGATTTGTCCACCTCTTGACTTTTGGAAATGTCTGGAGACATTCTGATTTTCCCAGAGATGCTACTCAACACCCAACAAGAATCTTTTTTTTTTTTTAAAAACCTGAAGTGCACACTTCCACACCTTTGAATGATCCAGCCCAGACTGTCAATAATGCCAAGTGTGGGAAAAAATGGTCTATGTCTTACCTTCCAGTCTTTTGTGTCACACATCCTCCTTTCCAGTCCTAATCCCCTAGCATTTTTCAATCCCAAGCCTTTCCCTCCACACTTCCCCCTTCCACACCTTACTCCCTGCTTCCTATCACTGACCCCTGTCTCACCTGTGACCAGCAGCACCAGGCCCAGGGCAAAAAAATCTGGATACCTGGCCAGGAAGTAAGGCATATTCAGAGAGAAAGATTCTTGTAACACCTGAGAGATGTGGTTCCCAATCAGGTTGTCAAAGATGTAGCTCCACGCCCTGGCCACACTGGCCGTGGCTGCAGCAACAGAAGAAGCAATATTCATTGACAAGCATAAATCTATTCTTGATATGGTATACTTTGGGGGGGGGGCAGCTCAAACAAAATATTTAATCTCAAAGAGTTTCTTTTCATGGATTGGAGAGGGCAGACCCAGATGATTCACAAAATAGGTCAGCTGTTTAATATGCTATGAGGAGATCAATTTTATAAAAGAAAATATAACAGAAAGTTGGGATCAGGAGAGCTGGAAGATGTGGGTTGAAATTTTAAGTCCAGGTGTAAATAAAATCCCATGAAGGCAACAGCTGAGCAAAGACTTCACTAAGGGGAGGGGATGAGCCTGTGGGCCATGCCTCCCTCTCACCTGCTCCCTACAGTTCCCTTTCCTCTGGGTTCTTGGTCCAATTATTTAGGAAAAACAGGATAGACTTAAGTACAATGAAGCTGTGGGATTTTCTTGCCACTATTATCCATTTCACTCCACAAGGTCTAAAACAATGCTCTCATGAATGAGTGAAGACCTGAAACCTACCTCTTAATTTCCTGATCTGAAGCCCCACACTCTCCCCTCAATCCATCATCTCACCAATGACATAGGACAGTATGAGGTTCCAGCCAGTGATGAAGGCACACAGCTGACCCATGGTGACACAGCTGTAGAGATACGCAGTACCAGAGCGTGGTACCCGGGCCCCAAACTCAGCAAAGCAGAGACTAGACATCACACAAGACAAGGCGGCCAACAGGAAGCAGATGACAGTTGCTGGTCCAGCTCTCACTTTGGCTAATTCACCAGTCAGGATGTACACGCCAGCTCCCAGGGTGTCTTCCACACCCACGGCCACCAGGTCGAGGGTGTTCAGATAAGCTGTGGTTCTCTCAGACTCCTGTCTGGGCTCCAGCGGCTGCTTGTGGATAAGTTTCTGACCAAATTGGTGAACATACTGACGCAGCATCCTAGACATAATTGAGGTGGCTCCGATCTGCAGAAAACACAAAGCCATCAAGAATGTCCATTGGCCCTTGACCCTGAGAGCATAATTCCTTGGAACAATGGAGTTAAGGGGTGCAGGGGGCAAAATAACACATCAGACAAATTCTTCGTCTCTGAGCTATGGTTTCTACAAACATGAATAAAACTTTTAATGTCTTTTGAAGTTACTGGAAGTGTGTGAGACTTGAGGGAAGCAAAATACGTTGCATCAAAATGTGCCACACTGTTGAACTGGACACTTAAAAATGTTTCAGATGGCAAATTTGTGCTATGTGTATTTTGTGTGTGTGTGTGCTCAGTCACTCATGTCCGACTCTTTGCGATCCCACATACTGTAGCTTGCCAGGCTCCTCTGCCCATGAGATTTCCAAGGCAAGAATACTGGAGTAGGTTGCCATTTCTTACTCGAGGGGATCTTCCCAACCCCAGGATTGAACCCACATCTCTTGCATCTCCTGCTTTGGCAGGTGAATTCTTTACCACTGTGTCACCAGGGAAGCCCATTCATATTTTATCATCATTTTAAAAATGCTGCCAATGATATGCAATAGAGCCAGCATCACAGAGTTTTTGGGTATAGCAAACCCCATGATAATTTAATATAAATCACCATACAGTCATCTCTGCAGTTACCAAAATTGGAGGATTCTCACGTCCCTTATATCATTCCCATATCTACAGAGGAGGAACTCTCAGATACGGAGGCCAACAGTATACAGGGACTGTCATCACTATTCACACCATAAACCTTGTATAAGGGAAATCTTTAATATTGTTTGAATATTAAAGAGTCTCAAAATGTCCTGACTTGATCCAACCCCCTAAACCCTACCTCTTCTCACACATACAGTCCCCAGCTCCTGTTTTCAGCTGGAAAACAGGTCTCTCCGCCCTCAGGCTGGAGCCGGGCTGAACCCCCTGCACTCTGGGGTTGCAGAAGCCTTTTTGGGAGGATGTGAACTCAGCACCCAGTCTCCTACAGAAAGGGGTGACCTGAGACTTACTGGATCCTTTGAGCAGAGCCTGGAGCACTGGGTCAGTCAGGGAGGCTGAGGTTAAGCCGTGTGGGCTGGAGCTGAGACATCTCCAAGAACAGAAGCGGGGAGTCCTAGCACAGAAGACAGTCCTCACCCCTGGGTTGTTGGGGTGGAGATGGGGCTGGGAGGGCGGGGAGCATCTGCAGTGTTACTATCAGCCCTGACTCTTCTGTGGTTACCCTCAGGGGAGATCCTGAGAGGGTTTTTTTTTTTTTTTGGTGGTAAAATACCCATAACTTGAAATTTACCACTTTAATCATTTTATGTGTCCAGTTCATTTGTGTTAAGTACATTCACATTTTGTCCAGGACTTTTTCATCGTGCAAAACTGAGATCATATACTCATTAAAAAATTTCCCTTTCTCCTCCTCTTAATTCCTGGCAATCACCATTCTACTCTCTAACTCAATGAATTTGACCACTCTAAGCACCTTATTTAAGTGGAATCCTTCATTAATTGTTCTTTCCTATCAGGTTTATTTTACTTAGTATCATGTCCACTAGGTTTATCCATGTTGTAGCATTATATTCCCTTCTTTTTTAATGCTAATAAACTCAATTATTGGTAACACTTTGGCTTAACCATTTCTTGATCAAGGGGACTTGGGTTACTTTCATGTTTTAACTACTGTGACTAATACTGCTTTGAGCATGCATGTACAGATATCTTCTTCACGGTGTGCTTTCAATGCTTCTGGGTATAGTCTCAGAGAAAGAATTGCTAGATCATATAGAACTTCCCAGGTGGCTCAAACAGTAAAGATTCTGCCTGCAATGCTGGAGAGCTGGGTTTGATCCCTGGGTCGGGAAGATCCCCAGTAGAAGGAAATGGCAACCCCCTCCAGTATTCTTGCCTGGAGAATCCCATGGACGGAGAAGCCTGGTGGGCTATAGTCCACAGGGTTGCAAAGCATCAGACATGATTAACACACACAGACACACACAGACACACACATGATTCTAAGATTTTACCTGCTTGTGATGGAGAAAAAATTCTCATGCTGAGGTGTGGGAAAGTCATTTTGGCTTATAAACCATTCAGTCTGAACTGTGTGTGAACTAAGACAGCCTGTCCAACCCTCACAGCTCATCTACTTTAACCATTGAGGTAAAGAATGTCTGTTTTGAAGATAAATATGAGTAACTCCCTTCTCATGGTGTCCATGTTAAGACTTGCTGGAAGATAAGGTTCCCTTCCCAGACACCAGGGTCCTGCTGTCTCAGTGTCTATGTACTAGGTCTGTCTTTCTTGAAATCCAGAAGGAATATACCCTGTTGTGCTGATGTGTGAGCTTTGTTTGGATGAGATGTAAGACTGTGCTGGAAACCATGCTTCAGCAGAGCAGTTCCTCAGAGCTCTCTGAGAGACAACCTCACAAGCTATAGTCCTCAGCTTGGGTCAAACAAAACTATTCCATTTCTATTGCGTGTATTGATTGTTTTCCTGGGCACTGGAAGTAATTGATCATCAATCTGGGGACCCCTCTCAACCTTGCTCCTTCCCATTCCTCTTATACCACTTGACTCCCCACAGTCTTCACGTGACCTGACACACTCCAGTGGGGAGCCCCAAGCCAAGCTGGACCCCAGTTGGAATAAGAGGAACCTAAAATCTCTGATGTTAGTTCAAGCAACAAAAGCATTGAATACACATGTGCTTGTGTCCAGCCTTGCACAAAGGGATGAAAGAGGATAAAAGGGAGTGTGACGTGGTCCGCTTCTTAAAGGAGTCTGCTTTCTGGAAGACTGAGCATCAAGGCAGAGAAGGGAAACATGTAGTAAGAGGCAAAAAGCACTACATCTCACAAAAGGAAAAAATCAGGAATCAGAGGGGACGGATGAGGTGGGGTGTGGGTTGGAAAAGATTCTGACATACGTCAAGTGACACACAGGCTAAAACACTGGCCAGAGACCACCAGTGTGGGGTTTGCATGTCATAGTCGAATCTCCCGTTAACTTTGCTTTTTTAAACAAATTACTTATTTATTTATTTTTGGCCTTGCTGGGTCTTCTTTGCTATGAGCAGGCATTCTCTTGTTGCGCCAAGTGGGGGCTACTCTCTAGTTGTGGTGGGGGAACTTCTCCTTGCGGTGGGTTCTCTTGTTGCAGAGCTTGGGCTTCCAGGCGTGTGGTTTTAGTTTCCCTGAGACAGATGGGATCTTAGTTCCCTGACCAGGGATTGAATGCACAGCCCCTACATGGCAAGGCAGATTCTTAACCACAGGAAGACCAGGGAAGTCCCTCCCATTAACTTCTGAAAAGCCAGCCCCACAAGATGAAATGGCTTAAGCTGTAGTGGACAATTTCAGTTGGGTGTGTGGGGACCCACTCAAATCCCCAGAGAAGAGAATTTTAAAGGAAAACATCTGAGATGTTTTTTCTGCAACAAATGCAGAAAAAACATCTTCTCAGAGTTTCTTGTATCTGACTCACAGCAGAGAATTCTGGGAAATAAGGCTGTAATAAATTTCATCTTTGAGGGAGAGGCTGCTCCCAAGAGGATGAAGACCAGTGAAACTATGACTATTAGCATGTGTGTGCTCAGTCATGTCTGACTCTTTGGAACCCCATGGACTGCAGCCCGCTAGGCTCCTCAGTTCACAGGATTTCCCAGGCAAGAATACTGGAGTGGGTTGCCATTTCACTCCCCAGAGGATCTTCCAGATCCAGGGATCAAATCCAGGTCTGCATTGCAGGCTTATTGTTTACTGTGAGCCACCAGGGAAGATCCAACTGAAGTAGTAGTTCAGTTCAGTTCAGTTCAGTTGCTCAGTCGTGTCCAACTCTGTGTCCATGGACTGCAGCATGCCAGGCCTCCCTGTCCATCACCAACTGCCTGAGTTTACTAAAATTTATGTCCATTGAGTTGGTGATGCCATCCAACCATCTCATCCTCTGTCTTCCCCTCATACTCCCACCTTCAATCTTTCCCAGGATCAGCGTCTTTTCTAATGAGTCAGTTCATCTCATCAGGTGGCCAAAGTATTGGAGTTTCAGCTTCAGCATCAGTCCTTCCAATGAATATTCAGGACTGATTTCCATTAGGATTGACAGGTTGGATCGCTTTGCAGTCCAAGGGACTCTCAAGAGTCTTCTCTAACACCACAGTTCAAAAGCATCAATTCTTCGGTGCTCAGCTTTCCTTATAGTCCAACTCTCACATCCATACATGACTACTGGAAAAACCATAGCTTTGACTAGATGGACCTTTGTTGGCAAAATAATGTCTCTGCTTTTTAATATTCTGTCTAGTCTGGTCATAGCTTTTCTTCCAAGGAGCAAGCATCTTTTAATTTCATGGCTGCAGTCACCATCTGCAGTGATTTTGGAGCCCAAAACAATACAGTCTCTCACTGTTTCCATTGTTTCTCCATCTATTTTCCATGAAATGATGGGACAGGATGCCATGATCTTAGTTTTCTGAATGAGTTTTAAGAAAATTTTTTCACAGTCCTCTTTCACTTTAATCAAGAGGCTCTTTAGTTCTTCGATTTTTGTCATAAGGGTGATGTCATCTGCATATCTGAGGTTATCGATATTTCTCCCGGCAATCTTGATTCCAGCTTGTGCTTCATCCAGCCCGGCATTTCACATGATGTACTCTGCATGTAAGTTAAATAAGCAGGGTGACAATATACAGCCTTGACGTACTCCTTTCCCGATTTGGAACCAGTCTGTTTTTCCCTGTACAGTTCTAACTGTTGCTCCTTGACTTGCATACAGATTTCTCAGGAGGCAGGTCAGGTGATCTGGTGTTCCCATCTCTTTAAGAATTTTCCACAGTTTGTCTTGATCCACACAGTCAAAGGCTTTGGCATAGTCAATAAAGCAGAAGTAGATGTTGCTCTGGAACTCTCTTGCTTTTTCGATGATCGAGCGGATGTTGGTAATTTGATCTCTGCTTCCTCTGCCTTTTCTACATCCAGCTTGAACATCTGGAAATTCATGGTTCATGTACTGTTGAAGCCTGGCCTGGAGAATTTTGAACACCACTTTGCTAGCATGTGAGATGAGTAGTAGACACCTTAAGTCTTTGGTGGTTACTTTCATCTGGGGCATTCTGTTCCATGGTGGTGGTATAATCTGGAATTTTCTCTCTTTGTGTCAGTACACTCTTTCCAGGCTTCCTGCTCTCTCTTGTGGGAGAACTCTTTTCAAATTTTAATTAATTAATTAATTGTTGGCTGTACTGAGTCTTCCTTGTTGCATGAAGGCTTTCTCTAGCTGCTGCAAGCAAGAGCTACTCTCTAGTTGCAGTTCACGGGCTTCTCCTTGTGAATAGATGTCTAATTTGTTGTTTGGTGATTGAAGTATAGTTGATTTATAATATCATGTTAATTTCAGGTGTACAACATGGTGATTTAGTATTTTTACATGGTGATTTAGTATTTAGTGATACTGTATAGTATTACTTACATGTGGAATCTAAAAAATAACACAAATGAATGTACATAGCAAAAGATAAACAGACTCACAGATTCAGAAAACAACGTAGTGGGTACCAGTGGGGAGCGGGAAGGGGGCAGGGGAAAATTAGGGATATGGGATTCAGAAATACAAACTATTATACTATGTATTAAATAGGTAGGCAATAAGGATAGATTGTAGAACTATAGCCCTTATCTTGTAATAACTTTTGAGGGATTCTAATCTGTGAAAATACTGAATCACTAGGCTGTACACCTGAAACTAATATAATAATTAAATAAATTATATTAATTATAAATAAATTATATCAACATAATTAATAAATTATATTAATTATTATTTTTCATTTATTTATTTTTGGTGGCACCTCAAGGCACGTGGGATCTTAGTTCCCAGACAGGGATTGAACCCACATTCCTTGCATTGGAAGAACAGAGTTTTAACCACTGGACTACCAGGGAAGTTCTATACTTCAATTTTGAAAAATACTGATAGAACAAACAGTTCACAGGTGCTTTTACTTCTTAGATTTCACTACAAATTAAGATTACTAAGGGTAAAGAATTTTGATGAATATGTGTAATTAGAACTATCAAAATTAATAAGGAAAACATCTTTGTGTTCAAGGAAATTTTTAAAAAGTTATAAGGAAAGAATGTGCATTTGTTAAGGGGGAAGAAGGTAATTTTGCCCCAAAATGACATTAAAGAGAGAGCAGAGAAGCATGAGACAAAATTGGAATGTAATAAAGGAAATTATAGAAAGTTTGTGGAAATGGAGCTTGAAAAAGACTTCTTTCCTGGCTTCAGGACTGGCTAAGATAAGAACAAATTAACTGAGTGAATTTTAATATTAAAAGTAAGCTTGTGCAGATGTAGAATTTTGTTTTCTAATTTTGATAATAGTAATACTCTATTGTAACTGTTTGTATTTGCTTTTTGAAATATTTTATTGTCACTTGGGTAGGTGGATAATCATTGTTTCACAGAGACCTAAAATCCATTTTGATGAAATGTTTAAGAGCTCTAATCAAATTTTAAACATAGTATTTTTTGACCTCTAGCTAATTTGGGGACTTTTTAGAGAGCCCCTGAAGCATCTCAAATAAAGATATTAAACTCATTATAATTAGGCATATTTTTACATATAATTACATGAGTATCATTGTGAAATAAGAGGTGATAAACCTTCTAAGGTTATAGCAGAAGGATAAATGTTATTAATGTATGTTTCTAAAAATTATATGAAATCCTGAAAATCTTGTATGTCATGGTAAATTGTCATCAGTTATAATTCTAGTTATTATCTTAAAAAACAGGATGTTACAGAAATCGCTCTTTTCTTTAACATTTAAAATAAAAAAAATGTTTTTTTGGCTGTACCACATAGCTGGGAGGCTTTTAGTTTTCTGCAGTTTGAAGTGCAGAGTCCTAACCACTGGACTGCCAGTGAAGTCCTTCTTTTCTTTTTGATTACCTTGCTGCTGCTGCTGCTAAGTCCTTGATTGTTATTTAAATTCATCAACAGTGTCAAACACCTCACCTCTGAAATTTTACATAGGTTATGTAAGGACTCATCCTGTGTCTTATTTCTCCACTTCTTTGCCAAGCCTTTAGAGGGTTAGAAGGAAGGTTAGATGACTTTTCCAGGCTCAAGTGGCCAGTAAAGTAGGGAGGCATGGGGTGGGGGGAGAGGAATGTGTGAAGCCTGGAGGCGGTCCATGTTGTACCCCTGTCCCTGGAAAGACAGCAGACCCTCAGTCATCTCCCAAACCCCTTCCTCATCTTGCTGCCCTGCTTACAACCACTCACTGACTCCCTGCACTGTGGGAACCACCCATTTTAATGAATTTCCATGGAGTAAAATGTTCATGATTCACTCTGTCTCCTGCTTCTGCCAACTGTTTTATCCCCCTAATCCATCTACACCAAGGATAATCATTTTAAAAATCCTTCACAGCTTTACATGAGATGCCTACCTACATCCATCACTTTATGATTTTCATATGAAAGTGAGGCCAGGTCAAAGGAAGAGGTTCTCATCCCACAGAACCCTTCACCATCTCCCCTCCCCCTCTCTTCTCAATTTCTCTCTGTATGTCTTTTCTCCTGGAACAGGATCTAGGCATCACCATTGATAATGGGCTTCCCTTGTGGCTCAGCTGGTAAAGAATCTGCCTGCAATGCAAGAGACCTGGGTTTGATCCCTGGGTTGGGAAGATCCCCTGGAGAAGGGAAAAGCTACTCACTCCAGTATTCTGGCCTGGAGAATTCCATGGACTGTATAGTCCGTGGAGTCACAAAAAGTCAGTCACGACTGAGCGACATTCACTTTCACTTTACTTTCTATTCCAAGTAGTTTAACAAAATATTTTCCCTCCAAAGCAAATACTGTGGTATCCCTTTGGTCATTTCTGGTAAATAAAAAGTTTTCCATCTTGAGTCAGGTAAAACAGTGTGTACATGTGATTCTTTCATTATATGGCTCATCAAAGATAGCTGAACACTGACAGTGTTCCAGACCTTGTTTTAGCTACTGGGAAGCAAAAGGGTGTCAAGTGTTGTGGTCTGAAGGTACTTCCCCACTTTTGTGTTCATAGGTTGAAGTCTTAACCCCTAGGACCTCGGAATGTGACTGTATGTGGTGATAGGGCCTTAATGAGAAAATGAAGGGACGTCCCTACTGGTCCAGTGGTTAAGAATCCACCTTCTAAAGCTGGGGACGGGGGTTTGATCCTTTGTCTGGACTAAGCCCACCTGGCAACTACTGAGCTGGAGTGCAACAACTAAGACCCGACATAGCCAAAAATAAATAAAGGTGAGACTTAAATGAAGAAAGGGCTTCCCTGGTGGTTCAAAAGTTAAATAACCTACCTGCAGTGCAAGTGACCTGGGTTTGATCTCTGGGTTGGGAAGATCCCCTGGAGAAGGAATGGCAACACACTCCAGTATTCTTGCCATGGACAGAGGAGACTGGAGGGCTACAGTCCATGTGGTCACAGAGTTGGACATGACTGAAGCAACTAACAACTCATACTTCAAATGAAGAAAATTATTTTAAAAAGAGGTAATTAAGGTTAAACGAGGTCATAAGGGTGGGCCCTAAGGAAATAGAACTAATGTTCTTATACCAAGAGGATATTAGAATGCAGAGTGCATACTTAGAGACCAAGGGGTGAGAGGTTTAGCAAATAATATTACAAGACAACCAGATATACTGAATTTAGATATAAATAATGAACACACATACTTTAATCTGTGTATTATACATTTTGTCATTTTCTTGTGCTTCACAGACACTGGATTTTTTGCAAATTGAAGATTCATGGTAACTGTGGGTTGTCAGATCATGGTTAGCATTTTTTAGCAATAAAGTATTTTTAAATTAAGGTATGTACTTTTTTTTTCTGGCCACGCTGCGTGGCTTGTGGGATCTTAGTTCCAACCAGGGATCAAACCCGTATCCCTTGAATTGGAAGGAGGATTCTTTTTTTTTAAATATATATCTTTTGCACTCTGTGGGAGAGGGAGAGGGTGGGATGATTTGGGAGAATGGCATTGAAATATGTATAATATCATATATGAAACGAGTCGCCAGTCCAAGTTCGATGCACGATACTGGATGCTTGGGGCTGGTGTACTGGGACGACCCAGAGGGATGGTATAGGGAGGGAGGAGGGAGGAGGGTTCAGGAAGGGGAACACATGTATACCTGTGGCAGATTCATTTTGATATATGGCAAAACCAATACAATATTGTAAAGTTAAATAAAATAAAATTAAAAAAATATATTTTTTATTATTATTATTTTTTACAATATTGTATTGGTTTTGTCATACATCAACATGCATCCGCCACGGGTGTATATGTGTTCCCCATCCTGAACCCATGTGTGGAGATTCCTTAAAAAACTGGAAGGTGGATTCTTAACCACTGGACCACCGGGAAATCTTCTGTCTTTTTTAGTCTCAATTGCTATCTTTCAGTCCCAACCAACTATTTATCAACTAACCATCATGTCCCGCCCCCCTTCTTGACCACTGGAAATGCAGAAAAAAAATTTTTTTAAAGAAATTTTCCCATCAACTCTATTGTGTAACTCTAACGGTTTGCTACAGAAAAGGAAAGAAAAATGACCATTTACATCATGTTACACTACATCTTAATAAAGATGGGAGAAGATAAAAATGATCATTTCTCTTTAACATTATGAAGTAATCCACTTGATTATTATTATTTTATCAAAGTCTATTTTTATAGTTATATAGCTAGCCTAGCTTTCTCATGTTACTGTTTGCACATGTATCCGTTCCCTTCCTTTTACTTTCAACACATGTGTATCCTGATATTTAAAGCACCGAAGAAGTGATGCTTTTGAACTGTGGTGTTGGAGAAGACTCTTGAGAGTCCCTTGGACTGCAAGGAGATCCAACTAGTCCATCCTAAAGGAGATCAGTCCTGAATATTCATTGGAAGAACTGATGCTGAAGCTGAAACTCCAATACTTTGGCCACCTGATGCGAAGAGCTGACTCATTTGAAAAGACCCTGATGCTGGGAAAGATTGAAGGTGGGAGGAGAAGGGGATGACAGAGGATGAGATGGCTGGATGGCATCACTGACTCAATGGACTTGAGTTTGAGTAAACTCTGGGAGTTGGTGATGGACAGGGAGGCCTGGCGTGCTACAGTCCATGGGGTTGCAAAGAGTCAGACATGACTGAATAACTGAACTGAACTGAATTTAAAGTGCAAGTCTTTAAAAGAGTTTTTAATTTTATTTTTTTAAAATGTTTTTTAGAACCATATAAACATTTTTTAATGTTTATTTATTTATTTATTTTACTTTACAATATTGTATTGGTTTTGCCATACATCCACATGCAGGATAAAAGAGTTTTTAAAAAAAAAATTATTTATTTTTGGCTGTGCTGGGTCTTGGTTGCTGCTAGACTTTTCTCTAGTTGTGGTGGGGAAGCTTCTCATTGTGGTGTCTTCTCTTGTTGCAGGGCACAAGCTCTAGGGTGCATGGCCTTCAGTGGTTTCAGCTCTTGGGCTCTAGAGCACAGGCTCAGTAGTTGTGGCACATAGGTTTAGTTGCTCTACAACATATAGGATCTTCCTTGATCAGGGTTTGGATCTGTGTCTCCTTCATTGGCAAACGGACTACCACTGAGCCACTAAGGGAAGCCCCAAGGTATTGTCTTGCTATCGTGAAGGCTTGTTGTTGTTTAGTCACTAAGTTGTGTCTGGCTCTTTGCCACCTCATGGACTGTAGCCCTCTGGGCTCCTCTGTCCATGAGATTTCCCAGGCGGGAATACTGGAGTGGGCTGCCATTTCCTCCTCCATAAAGTGCAACTCATGACACAATATAGTGACCTGAATTTCCTTCCTATGAGGCAATCTGTCTTTTTGCTGGAAATAGGCACAAGGAGGAGCTTTTCATGTGCTGATTAATATTGTATTCTTCTTCCAGGTGCTGCTTACATTCTTGTACATTGTTTTGTGAAATTTCATCTTGCTGTATGCTTATGAAATATGGACTTTTCCGTATGTATATTATGCTTTTAAATTATACAGCTTTAAAGTCATTTTGTTCTCTGTCAATGAATACAAGGCTCTAAATGCATACAGCTTCACAGTCCATAGAAGCTCAGAGTACTCCTTGAACCAGCCGATACTTTTGATGTGTGGAAGGATTCTACACCGCATTTACTTTCTGTGGTTAAGATGACTCAGCACCATGGATGTTTTTGTCAAGTCTGGGAGGTGGAGGCTGGTGGCTGTTGCTCATTCTTCTCCTCCAAGCTGTGTCCGATCCCATATCCAAAGTATATGACAAGCCCTAGGAAGTAGGAAAATAAGACAATGAAAAGGGAAAGTAGGCACTCTTCCCTCTTACAAATGCCCAGAAGGCCTCCTATTATGGTGGCTAAGACAGTTTAGGGGAGAGGTGGTAGGAAGATGGTTGGATTCAGTCACTCAAATGGCCTCTTTATCCCGGAAAGAAACTTACCAATCACATTCCAAATGCCAAACAGGACCCAGGACCCAGAGGTCATCTGCATCATCAAGTGGACGTTCACAAAGATGCTCACTAGTGGGAAGGCAGGGAAAGCAGGCACCTGTGGGCAAAGTCAGTCAGTCTCTGAACACACCCCGTATGTCTGAAAGGGAGAGCCTAGCCTACATGAGCAGGAAGACTCCAGTCTGATTCCAGCTATGTGTTTAGTGCCTACTTATACTGGGCATGTAAAGCACTGAGTATGGATCAGGGGAGACTCCATTGGTTTCAGCAACTCCCCCTCTTCCTTGGTCCAGCAAAAGATGTTTAGACCTAAAGCACACAGACCTCCTCCATTCAAGGTGGACACTCTGGGTACATAAGGTCACCTACCCTGAACATAAGAGGACTGAAGCTCTGGGGCTGCCTGCAGATGATGACCGTGACCCCAGTGATGAGCAGCAACAGCAGCACAGCCACTCTTCTGAGCATGGAGTCTCCAGAGAACACATGTCTGGGCCACTGGGCCAGGACCAGGCTCAGGATGATCAGCAGGAGACTCCTCCAGTTCCAGGGTCAAGGGTCAAGGGGGAGGTTCAAGGAGGAGGAGAACAGGCTGGACCCAGAAGACTAAGATGTCAGGACCTTGGGTCACACCCCTCCCCAGGTTGCCTACCCCAGGAAGGACCTTCATATCTCCAAGATTCCTCAATAGCCAAAGACACAGTTTCCCATCCTATCTTGCCAATTTCAGAATATGACCAAAGAGAAACCCCACTGCTCACCAAGCAAGGAGGCACATCCATAGACAATCTGCCCAGATTTCCAGGTTGGGGTGGTGCTGATAGGAAACCACAGACTCTTTATTTTATTTTAATTAATTTTTTAAATTTAAATTTATTTATTTTAATTAGAGGCTAATTACTTTACAATATTGTATTGGTTTTGCCATACATCAACATGAACCTGCCACGGGTGTACACGTGTTCCCCATCCTGAACCCCCCTCCAACTCCCTCCTCGTACCATCCCTCTGGGTCATCCCAGTGCACCAGCCCCAAGCATCCTGTGTCCTGCATCGAACCTGGACTGGCAATTCGTTTCATATATGATATTATACATGTTTCAATGCCATTCTCCCAAATCATCGCACCCTCTCCCTCTGCCACAGAGTCCAAAAGACTGTTCTATCCATCTGTGTCTCTTTTGCTGTCTTGCATACAGGGTTATCGTTACCGTCTTCCTAAATTCCATATATATGCATTAGTATACTGTATTGGTGTTTTTCTTTCTGGCTTACTTCACTCTGTATAATAGACTCCAGTTTCATCCACCTTATTAGAACTGATTAAAATGTATTCTTTTTAATGGCTGAGTAATACTCCATTGTGTATATGTACCACAGCTTTCTTATACATTCATCTGTAAAATCTTTGAGTTTCCTGCTTCAGGTACAGAGTCCAAAGGACTTCCTTCAACTGCAGGTTCCATCTGAGTTTTGTCCTCTGTTTCCTCATTCTTGCTTAAACTCTAATATGGTTGGTATTAGAGGTATTAGAGGTATTACAGCAATATTAACAGCAACCCCCATTCATTCAACATCAGACATTAGAAGACAATAGACAATAACCTCTTTCCTGCCTTAAGCAGAGCAGGACATTAGAAGGCAGCGTGAAGGTAGAAGATAATGACCTCCCCATCTTCCCCATGAGTCTGAGACCTCCAGCCAAGGTGTAGTGGAGTCTCACGTGAGTACAAGCACAGAGAAAACCACCAGGGAGTAAACTGGCAGGGTCCCGATTGGCATGAGTTCCACAAGATCAGCAAGTTTCGAGAATAATGCCATGACTCCTAGAATGAGGGTGGGAGATGGGGGTGAGAAGCCACTGGAAATATCTAAGTTAAGAAATAAGATCAAAAAAGGGTGTTTATTCACCTGTAAGAGTTCCAGAAGCCGTTATGGCCATGATGTGGGTGCCTGTGAGAGCATAAGTCTGGGCAAGTCCCTGGAAAAGGAGCCTGTCATTTGCCATTGCATAGGTCAACCAAGATGTGGGGGACATGACACCCAGGAGCCTGGAAAGGAAAGTGGGAACACGTAAGACGATGTGGAGAAGCAGGGCACCTAGGGCTTCTGTTTCCTCATATACACAGGGGTAAGGTATCTATCTCTTATGTCTCATAGTCCCAAGGACTCAGCTGTAATTCCATTACCTCCACTAAGTTTGTTCCTAGTGATGCTTCCCATGACCCACCTGCTCTCACACTCCAGGATGTCTGACTCTAGGTGAGTGACTACACCATCGTTGTTATTTGGGTCATTAAGACATTTTTTGTAGAGTTCTTTGGTGTATTCTTGCCACCTCTTCTTAATCTCTTCTGCTTCTCTTAGATCCTTACCATTTCTGTCCTTTATTCCACATGTACAAGCTGAGTTTCAAAGAGACAGAAGAACCAGAGATCAAATTGGCAACATTAATTAGATCATGGAGAAGGAAAGGGAGTTCTAGAAAAACATATACTTCTGTTTCATTGATTAAGCTAAAGCATTTGACTGTGTGGGTCACAACAAGCTGTGGAAAATTCTTATATATATTTCTATATATATAGAAAATTCTTATATAGACCACCTTACCTGTCTCCTACATGCAGGTCAAGAAGCAACAGTTAGAACTAGACATGGAACAATGGACTGGTTAAAATTGGGAAAGGAGTATGCAGAGGCTGTATATTGTCACTCTGCTTATTTAACTTCTAAGCAGAGGACATCACATGAAATGCGGGGCTGGATAAATCACAAGCTGGAATCAAGATTGCCAGGAGAGATAACAACAACTTCAGATATGCAGATGATACCACTCTTGGACTGCAAGGAGATCAAACAAGTCAATCCTAAAGGAAATCAGCCCTGAATATTCATTAGAAGGACTGATGATGAAACTGAAGTTCCAATACTTTGGCCACCTGATGTGAAGAGCCAGCTTAGTAGAAAAGACCCTGATGCTGGGAAGGATTGAAGGCAGGAGGAGAAGGGGATGACAGAGGAGGAGATGGTTGGATGGCATCACCTACTTGATGTACACAAGTTTGAGCAAGCTTCTGGGGATGGTGAAGGACAGGGAAGCTTGGTGTGCTGCAGTCCATGGGGTCGCAAAGAGTCAGACATGACTGAGCTACTGAACAACAACAACCACTCTACAGGCAGAAAGTGAAGAGGAAATAAAGGGCTTCTTGATGAGGGTGAAAGAAGAGAGTGAAAAGGCTGGCTTGAAACTCAGCATTCAAAAAATTAAGATCATGGCATCTGGTCCCATCATTTCATGGCAAAGAGAAGGGGGGAAAAGTGGAAGCAGTGGCAGATTTTATTTTGGGGGACTCCAAAATTAATATGGAAGTTGACTGCAGTTGTGAAATAAAAGACATTTGCTCCTTGGAAGGAAAGCTATGACAAATCTAGACAGCGTATTGAAAAGCAGAGATATCACTTTGCTGGCAAAGGTTTGTATAGTCTAAGCTATCATTTTTCCAGTAGTCATATACGAATGTGAGAGTTGGACTGTAAAGAAGGCTGAGCCCTGGAGAATTGATGCTTTCAAGCTGTGGTGCTGAAGAAGACTCTTGAGAGTCCCGTGGACAGTAGGGAGATCCACCCAGTCCATCCTAAAGGAAATCAGTCCTGAATATACATTGGAAGGACTGATGCTGAAGCTGAAGCTCCAATACTTTGGCCACCTGATTAGAATAGTTGACTCATTGGAAAAGATCCTGATGCTGGGAAAGGTTGAGGGCAGGAGGAGAAGAGGATGACAGAGGATGAGATGGTTGGATGGCATCATCGACTCAATGGACATGAGTTTGAGCAAATTCTGGGAGATGGTGGAGGACAGAGGAACATGTCATGCTGTAGTCCATGAGGGTCACAGAGAGTTGGACACGACTTAGTGACTGAACAACAACAACCCAGGACTGGGTGCCTAAAATCTGACAGTAGAGGAGGAGAAAGCTTTGATACTTATGTGTTTAAAAGTGTGAACAATATCCGGCAGGGCCCCACCCAAGATACTGAAAAGCCTGTGGCAAAGGGTTGTAAGGATAAATCTGGTAGTAGGGCACCATGAGAGTGAGTGCTGTCGAGACACCAGAATATGCCAAAAAGCAGATGAAGATGGAGATCACCATGGTCAAGGAGATGGAACGATGAGGATGTTGAGTTTCTTTCCCTGCAGGACAGATGTATCAGGAAAATTGCTGTGAAATAAATACATCTTCCTTTTTCACCTGCAAAGCAGGCTAAGTTTCTCCCAAAGCAGGCTAACCTTCTCCCAAACCCTGATGGGGCACAGATGACTATGTTATCTGTAGAGGCAATGGCATCAAGAACAGTAAGTGCATAGAAACATAGAGCTGCTCCATGGAGAATTCCATCAAAGCCAAAAGGCATAAAGCCTCCTGAGCCCAGAGGGCCCACCCTATGGTGAGAAAAGGAATGAAGAAGAACATGGGTGAGGTGTGTTCAGCCATCTCTACTGGAATCCTCCCTTAATACCACAGGTCCTGGGCTCCAGCACCCCCATTGCCTGGATCCATTAGTCCAGCTCTTTAAGTTTCAATTGTATTTCTACTGCATCCTCCCCAACCAGCAAGCATTACTATGTCCAGAAAACCCTCTTAACCTATAGATACCATTGGCTCCAGATGTGTGCAGTCTGTAGCCCTGTGAGCTGCCAGTTGTGCAGGTCTCCTTTAATGAAGCCAGAGATGATCATGATGATTGGAAACACAAAGTTGATGCCTGTGAACACTTTGTTGGTACCTAGGGGTGTCACACGAGCTCCCAGAATCAGTAGTCCTGTGGGAAAGATGGAATATGAGGCATCCAGAATAACTAAATCAGTAGAGACAGGAAGCAGACTAGTAATTTCCAGGGGCTGGCTGGCAGGGAGGGTGGACAGACAAACAGTGACTGCTTAAGGGGGAACAAAGTTTCCTTTTGTTATAATGAACATGTTTAGAACTAGATGGAGGTGATGGTTGTGTAACACTGTGAGTGTACTGAGTGCCACAGAATTGTACTTTTTAAAATGTTAGTTTCTTTCTGTAGCAATCACCTCTGTTATAGCTATCAAATCATCATACTGTGCACCTTAAACATACAATGTTGTATGTCAATTATATCTAAATAAAGCTTGGAAAAATAGTTTATTTTATGCCATATATGAATTCCCTCTCAAGTATAAAAGCATTGATTTCTTTGGATTTGACAAAGTTATAAAATAAATTTATATTTATTGACTTGAAAATAATCTAATAATAGGTTAAAACAGTATGATGCATACTGCACATGTATGTATATATAAATAGCTATAGATACATATAGGGGCTTCCTGAGTGGCTCAGTGGTAAAGAATCACCTACCAATGCAGGAGACTTGGATTTGGTCCCTGGGTCAGGAAGATGCCCTGGAGAAGGGAATGGCAACCCACTTCAGTATTCTTGCCTGGAAAATTCTATGGACAGAGGAGCCTGGCTGGTTACAGTCTGTGGGGTCAAAAAAGATCTGGACATGACTGACTAAACAACAACATAGGTGTGGTGTATTTCTAATTTTGTAAATACATAGGTTATATACACATACCTATAAAAGGACATGAATAATATATCAAAATGGGATAATGTTACCAGAGGAAACATTGATGGATAAGACCTAACATCAAAAATTCTCCCATACTACTTTACATAAAACAAATTAACCAATAAGGACCTACTGTATAGCACAGGGAAATCTACTCAATACTCTTTAAATGGTCTAGAAGAGAAAATAATCTTTAAAAATGGATATAAAACATATTTGTCTTTAACACAGAGGAAGGAACTTGTTGGTTTAAGTGAACGATTCTGAGCTGGGGTGATTTTTCTCCCACAAGTGACATTTGGCAATGTCTGGACACCTCCTGATTGTCACAGTTTGGGGGGAATGGACACCACTGGTATCTAGTGAGTAATGGCCAGGGATGCTACTCAAGAGTGTACAATGACTTAAAAAAAATTGGAGTATAATTGCTTTACAATGTTTTGCTAGTTTCCACTATACAACAAAGTGAATCAGTTATAGGTATACAAGTATCCCCTTCCTCTTGAACCTCCCTCCCATCCCACCCCCATCCCACCGCTCTAGGTCACCACAGAGCACTGAGCTGAGCTTCCTGTGCTTTGTAGCAGGTTCTATTTTGCACATGGTAGTGTATACACATCAATTCTAATCCCCCAGTTCATTCCACCCTCCCCTTCCCACCCTGTGTCCACATGTCCTTTCTCTGCTTCTACCGATGGACATGTAGGTTGCTTCCATGCCCTGTCCATTGTAAATAGTGCTGCAATGAAAATTGGGTTATCCAAGTCTTCTTGCATTATGGTTCTCTCAAGGTATTTGCCTTGGAGAACGAAATGGCAACCCACTCCAGTACTCTTGCCTGGAGAATTCCACAGACAGAAGAGCCTGGTGGGCTATATAGTCCATGGGATTGCAAACAGTCGAATATGACTGAGAGACTATCACTTACTCAAGGTATTTGCCTAGTAGTGGGATTGCTGGGTCATATGATAGTTCTATTAATTTAGTTTTTAAGGAACCTCCATACTGTTATCCATAGTGACTGTATCAATTTACATTCCCACCAACAATGCAAGAGGGTTCGCTTTTCTCCACACCCTCTCCAGCATTTATTGTTTGTTTTTTTTTGATGATGGCCATTCTGACTGGTGTGAGGCGAAATCTCATTGTAGTTTTGATTTGCATTTTTCTAATAATCAGTGGGGCTTTTATGGTGGCTCAGCAGTAAAGAATCCACCTGCAAGGTAGGAGAAGTGGGTTCAATCCCTGGATTGGGAAGATCCACTGGAGAAGGAAATGGCAGTCCACTCTGGTATTCTCACCTGGGAAGTCCCATGGATAGAGGAGGATGGTGGGCCACAGTCACAAAAGAGTCAGATAGGACTTAGCAACTAAACAATAACCAGTGATGCTGAGCATCTTTTTATGTACGTCTTGGCCATCTCTATGTTTTCTTTGAAGAGATGTCTATTTAGGCCTTCCACCCACTTTTTGATTTTTTTTTTTTGATATTGAGCTCCACAAGCTGTTTATATATTTTTGAGATTAATCCCTTGTCAGTTGCTTTGTTTGCAAATATTTCTATTCATTCTGAGGGCTGTCTCTTCATCGTGTTTATGGTTTCTTTTGCTGTGCAGAGACTTTTAAGTTTAACTAGGTTCCATTTGTTTATTTTTGTTTTTATTTAGGAAGTCTCTCCTTGCTCTAGGAGGTGGATTAAAAAAAGATATTGCTGTGATTTATGTCAAAGAATATTTTTCCTATGTTTTCTTCTAAGAGTGTTACAGTGTCCAGTCTAAAATTCAGGTCTTTAATCCATTTTGAGTTTATTTTTGTGTATGGTATTAGGGAGTTTTATAA
This sequence comes from Bubalus bubalis, assembly GCF_019923935.1. Classification (NCBI taxonomy): domain Eukaryota; kingdom Metazoa; phylum Chordata; class Mammalia; order Artiodactyla; family Bovidae; genus Bubalus; species Bubalus bubalis. The sequence continues at coordinate 61,355,514 of NC_059174.1, read as the reverse complement.
TTTCATTCTTTTACACATATCTGTCCAGTTTTCCCAGCAACACTTATTGAAGAGATTGTCTTCTCCATTGTATATTCTTGTCTCCTTTGTCATAGATTAGGAGACCATAGGTACATGGGTTCATCTCTAAACCTGTACAATGACTTAAAAAAAAAAACAAAAACCGTCAATTCACAGGACTGCCACCCACACCAAAGACTGATCCAGCCCAAATTTTCAATAGTGCCAGTGGTGGGAAACAATGGTCTATGTCTTACCTTTCTAGCAGACCCTTCTTTCCAATCCAAATACCCTGCCATTCTGCCACCTCAAGCCTTTCCCACCCCAGCTCCCCCTATACCCCACTTTCCCCATCCCATTTGACTCCTGTCTCACCAGGCATCAGCAGCACCAGAACCAGGGCGACAAAGTCTGGATACGTGGCCAGGAAGTGGGGCACATGAGAGAAAGTTCCCTCGAATGCCTGAGAGATGTAGTTCCCAATCAGGCTGTCAAAGGTGCTGCTCCAAGCCTTGGTGACACAGGCAGAGGCTGCAGCAGAAAAGGGAACATTCATTAAGAAACATAAATTGATCCCCTGCTGTGTTCTTGGGATATATGTTGGGGAAAAGAAAAACAGACAAAATACCTACTCTCAAAGAATTTCTTATCATGGGTGCAGAGGGCATACCCAGATGATTCACAAAATAGGTCACTTATTTAATATGCTAGGAAGAAATCAATGTTATGTAAGAAAACAATACAAGAAAGTGGGACCAGGAGGGCTGGAAAATGAAGGTTGGTATTTTAAATCCAAATGTAAAGGAAAATCTCACAAAGGCAACAGCTGAAGAAAGACTTCACCATGGTGAAGGGATGAACCTATGGGACATGCCTCCCTCTCACCCACTCCCTACAGTTCCCTGTCCTGTGGGTTCTTGTTCCATCATTTAAGGAAAGCAGAATAGAGCTGAGTCGACTGATGTTGTGAAGTTTTCCTGATGCTATTACCCTTTTGCTTCCCAAGGTGAATAACAGTATGCTCATGAATTTGTGAAGATTGCAAGGACCCCCTCCTAGTTTCCTGATCTTAAGGCCCAAACTTTCCCCCACTCCATCGTCTCACCAATGATTAAATACAGGATGAGGTTCTAGCCGGTGATGAAGGTGCACAGTTGTCCCATGGTGATGTAGCTGTAGAGATACACAGAACCAGAGCACGGTACCCAAGCTGCAAACTCAGCATAGCAGAGCCCAGACAACACACAAGATAGGGCCGGCCACCAAGAAGATGATGATCGCTGGCCCAGCGACAAACATGGTCACTCCACCAGCCAAGATGTACACACCAGCTCCCAGGGTGCCGGCCACACCAAAGACCACTAGGCCCAGGGTAGTCAGATAAGCTCTGGGTCTCTCAGACTCTTTCCTGGGCTCCAGCGGCCACTTGCAGACCAGCTTCTGACCAAACTGGCAAACATACTAACACAGCATCCTAGACATAGTTGAGGAGGTTACAAGCTGCTGAGAAAAGAAGACACAAAGCCATCAGTGATTTTCATCCATCCTTGGCCCTGCAGCCCATTTCTACAGAGCAAGGGAGTGATGGGGAGTAGGTGGTGAAAAGACACATTGGGCAAAGTTCTCTGAGATTTGGTTTCTTCAAATATAAAGAAGACTCTTATAATTCAAAGAGTCATATTAAGACTGGAAAAGTTGCCTGAAAAGAAGTGAGGGGGAGGAGAATACATCTCCCCAAATGTGCCACTTTGGCTTGGGAGTAGTTTATGAGCTAAGGGGAGTGAAGACCTGGCAGACTCAGTAGAAGCTCCTTGTCTCTCCCTTAACTGCTCAAAACAATTAGATTAGGAGACCTATGCCAGGAAAAGAGCTATTACCAGAGAACAACTTTTAATCTCAGGAAGACTTCCCTCCCTGGAGTGGTCAGCATTTGTTCACCAAGCACTTGCTCTTCTTATCCTCCTGTGGGTTCTCTTCTTCCTCCTTGAAGACAAAGACCCCTATCCCTTCTCCTTAGCTCAGGGGGCCACATAAGCCTCAATTGCTTGACTGTCTTTGAGCCTCAGTGTTCTTTATGGGGGTCCTGTACATACCAAACTAACTTTGTTCATCTGTTTTATGGCAAATGAATTATTAGCCCAGCCAAAAAAATCTAGAAAGCAACATCTTCTGCCCCTACAGAAGCAAAAGCTTCCAATACAGAATCTGGCACACAGTAGGTGCTTAATTGGACTGAGTTGAATGGATATGAATGCTGATTTCTGAATTGAAATCAACCAGCTCTTCTTGTCTGATTTTGCACAAACTGCATTCCATCTTTGTTCTATTTTCCTCTGTAAAATAGAGCAAGTTATCATCATTATTCCCTTCCCTCTTTGATATGTGTGAAGTGACTCTTTTAGGAGCTTGATCAGAGCACTCAGACTCCATACATTTCTTCACAATGGATTCTCATCCTGGTAGCTTTCTGTTTCGTTTCTTGCAGAGTGACATGGATCAGGAACTCTGCTTTGGGGAGAAGGAGATGGAATTTGTGGGGAGGGACAGATTGTAGCCCAGATCAAAGTGTCAAACCAGAGTGCCCTCTCAACTACCTGGAGGGAGGGGGGACTAGCCTTCATTCTGAATCAGAAAGGACAGGACTATGTTTCCTGCTGCTTTGGGACATGAAAGGTCTCCTGCCTACACAGCTCTGCAGGGCTAGGCTGACCCAGTGACCACCAGTTATTGTGAGGGGGGCTTCCACCCCTGATATTCCAAAGTCCAACTTTAACATTTTAATTAAGAGCAAGCATTCAAAGAGCCAGGAAACTGTGAATAAGATCTTGGTTCTGCCAACACTCCAGCACTCTTGAACAAGTCATATACTTCTCTGGACTGGGTTTTGTTCTTGCTCAACTGCTGCTGCTGAGCCCTTCTGCACTGTGAGTAGGAATGTAAAATGGGGCAGCAGCTATGGATGCAGTATGGTGGTTCCTCAAAAATGAAAAATACATTTACCACATGATCCAGTCATGCCACATTGGGTGTATACCCCAAAGAATTGAAAATAGGGTTCAAAGACATATTTGAACACCTGTGTTCCTTAGCAGCATTATTCACAATAGCTGAAAGCTGGAAGCAACCCAGATGTCCATCCATGAAGGAATAGATGAACACAATGTAGTCTATACATGCAGTGGAATATTATTCAGCCTTGATTAGACAGGGAATTCTTTTTTTTTAAATTTATTTTTAATTGGAGGATGATTACTTTGCATTGTTGTGTTGGTTTCTGCCATACACCAACGTGAATCAGCCACAGGTATGCATATGTCCCCTCCCTCTTGAACCTCCTTCTCATCCCCCGACTCCATCCCACCCCTCTAGGTTGTCACAGAGCACCGGGTTGAACTCCCTGCATCACACAGCAAATTCCAACCAGCTATCTGTTTTACATATGGTAATGTATATGTTTCAATGCTACTCTTTGAATTCATCCCACGTTCTCCCTTCCCCTCTGTGTCCACAAGTCTGTTCTCTAAAAGAGACAGGAAATTCTGATGCATGCTATAGTGTGGAGGAACACTGAGGACATTATGCCAAGTGACAATCGCTCAGTCATGTCTAACTCTTTGCGATCAAATGGACTGTAGCCCACCAGGCTCCTCTGTCCATGGGATTCTCCAGGCAAGAATACTGGAGTGGGTTGCCATTTCCTTCTCCAAAGTTACATAAGCCAGTCACAAAAAAAGATGCTATGATTCCATGTCTATGAAGCATTGAGAAGAGTCAACTTCATAGAGACAATGCAGAATGGTGGTTTGCCAGGGGCTGGGATGAAGGATAAAGCTGGGAGTTATTGTTAAATGGAGACAGTTTCAGTTTTCTAAGATGAAAAGAGTTCTGGAGATTGATTGCACAACAATATAAATATACCTAACAGCCCTGAACTGTATACTTAAAAATGGTTAAGATGGCAAATTTTAAGCTATATTTACTTTACCACCAAATTTTAAAATTGCTGTCCATATCAAATAATAGAGCCAATTTCACGGAGTTGCCGGCTTAGCAAACCAATGGTGACTTAACACAAATCATCACACAGCCCTCCTCTGAGGACAGCAAAATCCATGGATGCTTATAGTCGCTTGGCTATCCATAGAGCAGAAACCTGCAGATACAGGGGTCAACACTACACAGGAGACTGACATCAGTGGTCCTCACAGCATAAACCCTGTTCAAGGGGAATCTTTGATATTGTTTGAGCACCAGTCAAGAAAATGAGCCTTGGAATCTCCAGGTAGTTATCCAAACCCTCTACCTCTTCTATGTAAACAAATCAGCTCCCAGATCCTGTCTTCATCTGGCAAGTGAGTCTTTCCACCCTCAGGCTGGAGCCGGGCTGACCCCCATGCACTCTGGGATTGCAGAGGTCTCTTTGGGAGGATGTGGACTCAGTGCCCAGTCTCCTACAGAAGAGGGTGACCCGAGACTTACTGGATCCTTGGAGCAGAGCCTGGAGCACTGGGTCAGTCAGGGAGGCTGAGGTTAAGTCATGTGGGGCTGGAGCTGAGACATCTGCAAGAACTGAAGTGGGGAGTCCTGAGCACAGAAGACAGTTCTCACCCCTGGGTTTTTGGGGTGGAGATGGGGCTGGGCGGGTGGGGACCTTCTGCAGTGTAGCTATCAGCCTTGACTCTTCTGTTTACCCTCAGGGAGTGGTTCGGAGAGGTTTTTTTTAAAATTTTTTAATGCTATTACTTATAACATAAAATTGAGCATTTTAATCATCTTTAAGTGTCCATTTCAGTAGTATTAAGTACATTTGCATTTTTTGCAACCAAACTCCAGAACTTTTTTCCCCTTGCAAATATCAACTTTGTACCCATTCAACAACAATTCCTCCTTTCTTCTTTCTGAGTTCCTGGCGATTATTCCTCTACTTTCCTCTCAAATCTGAGCACCCCAGGTACCTCATTTCAGTGGAATCAAACATTTTTATCCCTTCCTGTCAGGCTTATTTTGCTTAGTGGAATGTGTACTAGGCTTCTCCATGTTGCAGCATGGGTTACATTCCTCTCCCTTTTAATGCTGAATAATACTGTACTATATGCACACACCACGTGGATTTAGCCATTCTTTGATCAGGGGGTACTTGGGTGGCTTTCATGCTTTAACTATTTTGAATAATGCTGCTAAGAACAAGGATGTAGGAGTATCTCTTCCCCAGTGGGCTTTCAATTCTTCTGGGTATATCCTCAAAGGTGGAACTGCTGGATCGTAAAGTTCTAAGATTTTTATATCCTATGATAGAGAAGATGTTCACATATTGAGGAATGGGGAAGTCATTTTGCCTTATCCATGGTTCAGGCTGCACTGCGTGTGAGCTAAGACAGTCTGTCCAACCCTCACAGCACATCTGCTTTAACCCTGAGGTAAAGAACATCTGTTTTGAAGAAAAGAATGAATAACCCCCTTCTCATGGCATCCATGTTAACACTCCCTGGAAGACAAGGTTCCCTTCCCAGACACCAGGGTCCTGCTGTCTCACTGTCTAAGTACTAAGTCTGTCTCTTTTTAAACCTTGAAGGAATACATCCTGTTGTGTTGATGTATGTGATTTTTTGGATGAGGTATAAGACTGTGCTTCAATGGAGCAGTTCCCCAGAGCTGAGAGGGTGGCCTCAAGCTATAGCCCTCAGTTCAGCTCAGTTCAGTCGTTCAGTCGTGTCTGACTCTTTGCAACCCCATGGACTGCAGCACACCAGGCCTCCCTGTCCATCACCAACTCCTGGAGTTTACTCAAACTCATGTCCATTGAGTCTGTGATGCCATCCAACCATCTCATCCTCTGTTGTCCCCTTCTCCTCCTGCCTTCAATCTTTCCCAGCATCAGGGTCTTTTCAAATGAGTTAGCTCTTTGCATCAGGTGGCTGAAGTATTGGAATTTCAGCTTCAGCATCAGTCCTTCCAATGAATATTCAGGACTGATTTCCTTTAGGATGGACTGGTTGGATCTCCTTGCAGTCCAAGGGACTCTGAAGTTTGGGTAAAATAAAACTTTCCCATTTCTATCATGTTTCTTGATTTTTTCTCTGGACAGTTGAACTCATTGATCAGCAAGGACACCAAAGTAGAAAGAGTGTAAAACTAGGGGACCCAGCTCACAACCTTCCTCCTTCCCTGCCAGAGTCCAACTCCAGCAACCAGGGATTCAATCTGAAGAGATGACGGTGTCGGCCAATGAGACAGCCTCTCATTTTTCTATGGACTGCCTGTTTATTCCAAGTTTAAGATTCTCTTTTATACTTTTACAAAAACATTAGGCCAGAGGTTTGACATTTTCAGTTCCCCCTCTCCCGGATTTATGGAGAATCACTGTTGCTCTTCAAACAGAGTTTCTGCTTCAGTGATTGTCTGGGAATCAGCCTTATCATCTACTATCTACCTCTTCTAATGTGTCCTATAGTTAACTTGTGATTACATTGTAGCTCATGCTACATTCCTCAGTTTACTACTTATCTTCCTAAATCCTGTTTGCCCCTAACATCCTGAGCTCACTATCTCTTAAAAGGGCTTCTAGCTATAGTGTCTCTAAAAATTCCTAACTTCTATAAGCTATAGCAAAATATGCTAACTTTACAACATTTCTTAAATCTTTAACTTCTAACTGTTTTAATTATTTCTAAGCCTTAAATTCAGTAAACTCCTTTGCCATAAACTTTCTCCTCACAAATAGGCTTCAGATATCAATTCCTCCCATGGCCTCAAGCTACAGCCTATGTGCTCATCCTGGAACACTCTTTTGTAAAAGTCCTTGATCAAATGTCAATGATTAACTTTATGAATTATTTTCTGAGCAATGCTGCAGAAGGCTTTGTGCCTTCTCATGCTTCTCTCAAGACCAATAAGCACCTTAATATTCCTTTTCAGTCAACTCAGCCGAGGAGAGGAAAAGACAAGTCAGAATTACAAGGCCTAACTCCTTCATCCTGGGATCCGTGCCTGCGGAATGAGGAGAGGGGGCTGGGGACCGTGCCTCCATTTTGTCAGTAATGCCCAATGCAGCTCCCGACACTTCCCAGTAGTTAACTGATTTGGTTTCGGTTGCACTAGGACTTTGTTGCTGTGCACTGTCTTTCTCCAGCTGCAGCGAGTGGGGCTGCTCTCTAGCTGTCGTGCACTCTGTAGCTGCATTGTATGGGCTTATCACTGCAGGTGCTTTAGTGCTAGTCTGCTGTTACTTAGTCACTAAGTCATGTCTGACTCTTTTGTGACCCCATGGATTGTAGCCCACCAGGGTCCAATGTCCATGGGATTCTCCAGGCAATAATATTGGAGTGGGTTGCCATTTCCCCCTCCAGGGGATCTTCCCAACCCAGGGGTCAAACCCACATTTCTTGCATTGACAGGCAGATTCTTTACTGTTGAGCCACCAGGGAAGCCCTGTCACGGACATAGTATTAAAATCTAATTTTCCACTCCAAGTAGTTTAACAATATTATTTTTCCCAATCAAATACTGTTGTTTCCCTTTAATAATTTTTGGTAAATAAACCTCCCCATCTTGGGTCATGTAAATTATTACATGTATGTATGATTCTTTTGTTATGTAGCTCAGCAAATATAACTGAGCACTTATTGTATTCCAGACACTGTTTTAGGTAGTCAAAAGTGTGATGGTTTTAGATAGTCAAAAGTGTGATGGGAGTGAATGTATCTCCCCACTTTCAAATTCATATATTGAAGTACTAAACCCTAGGACCTTGGAATATGACTGTATTTGGTGGTGAGAAGGTAAGAGGCAGGAAGGCCAAGGATCTCCAAACGTAGGAAATAGGTTGAAAGTGTCAGACATTTTTTATCTCTCCCTTAAGTGGCAGGAGGAAACAAACTACAAGTGTCAGATATTTTTTCCCTTCCCTATACAAATTTAAAAGGAGGTTTCTTTTAAAACTCTGCGTTGCCATGACGACACCTGATTCTACCTAAACTTAACTTTTCTCAAACCTTGAGCTAACCAATGTGTCTTTCTTATGGAAATATTTTTCTTAAGCTATGTTAATGAACTATGTATTTACCTTAAACTCTTTCTTCAAGTTGGTTCCAGTAAGTCTCAGAATTGATAATGGCTCAGCAAACCAGTATGTTTTACTCATACAATTGTTCTCCTAACCAATGTTAATAAAACTATATATTTGCTTGCAAATCTGCCTTTCTTCAAGATTCATGTCAATCGTTTTATGGCCCAGGATGACTCATATTGTACCAACGTTATCTCGGAATGCATGTTGTGGGTGAGGGGCCTGGTGCCACTCTCTGAGTTTTGAGACATTTTATTTCTCTAATTAGCAGTCTGCTAGTAGCTATATAACTTCCTGCTGAAGACTAGCAGTGGGGCACTCTTTCTGCCCCCTTCTGATATCTATGTCAGAAGCTTTGTCTGTCTCTTTTATACTTTAATAAAACTTGATTACACAAAAGCTGTGAGCTATTAAGCCTTGTCACTGGCCCCTGATGGAATTCCTCTCCTCTGGAGACCAAAAATCCCCTCGTCTTCCACGGTTCAGCAACAACCTTTCAGGGATAGGGCCTTAAAGAGATAATGAAGATTCTATGAGGTCATCAGGCTGGTCCCTAAGTCATATAGAACATGACTATACTCCTTGTGTGTGTTAGTCGCTCAGTTGTGTCCGACTCATTGCGACCCCATGGACTGTAGCTTGTCAGGCTCCTCTGTCCATGAGATTCTCCAGGCAAGAATATTGGAGTGGGTTTATAATTCTTTCTCCAGGGTATCTTCCCAATTCAGGGATCCAATTGGGTCTCCTGCATTGCTGGCAGATTCTTCACCATCTGAGCCATCTGGGAAGCCCATACTCTTTATACCAAGACGATCTTAGATTAAATTACAAGACAATTAGATAGTCTATATTTAGCTCAACAATGGACCTAAACACATATATTTTAATACATATATCATATGTACATATCTTATGCATATTAATTATACACATACATATTTAAATATACATACATACACACATGTACAGGCATAAGTCATTTTATTGTGCTTCACAGATGCCGCAATTTTGCAAGTTGAAAGTTTGTGACAACCATGGGTTACAAATGATAATTTGCATTTTTAGCAATAAAGTACTTTTAAAGTATGTACTTTTTTTTTAAAGACAGAATGCTACAGCACACTGAATACCCTGAAGTGTAGTGTGAACATATGTTTACATGCACTGGGAAGCCAAAAAGTTGTGTGACTGTCCTTATTTCCAATTGTCTTTACTGTGGTGGTCTGAAATCAAACCAGCGATATCTCTGAGGCCTGCCTATAGGGTCATATCATTTAATTATTACAGAAAGTGCACTTCTCCCCCCACTCCCCCTCCCTGGAGAATTACCCACATTTTGGGTTTGGCTGATTGCATTTTCAGTTGAAATTGGAATCTATCTCTCATGTCTGCTGTAAATTAGCATTTGATCTAGAGGCTTGGTTATGTTCTGATTCAACTTTTTATCAAAACTATGGGCAGTGTTCTGTGTTGTCTGTTACAGCACACTGGGAAGCATGGGATATCTGGTTGGCCCCCAGCAGTAAGGGAGGAATAATAACCAAGTGATGTCAATCTTTTCATCAAAGTTTCACCTTATAGTTTCAGTCTCCATTAATTGTTTCCTAAGCCAGTAATTTCAGTAGAACTTGGAAGTTAGTGATATTTCTAATTCTGTTAATCCTCCTCCGTCTACTTTTTAATTCACCTAACAATTTTGCTATCCAGTTCCTTGACTGCCATAGCTCCTTCAGTCTATTTCCATTGTTGTTCCTAAGAAAGAACCTTATAACTCATTATTACCAACATCTTCAATGTCCATAATCTCCATTTCAATCATTCTGTTCTGAAGCAATAACTTTTTAATCTTGTCTCTGCAACTTAACTTTGTTTTAGTTCCACTCAATTGTAACCATTTATCAATCAACCATTACTTTTCATCTTATTCCCCTTCGACAGCAATGCAGGTGTTCTGTTTGTTTGTTTCAATTAAGAACTTTTCCTCATCAACTCTATCATGTAATTCTAAGGGTCTTTAAATTGATACTTTCAAAATTGATGCTTTTGAATTGTGGTGTTGGAGAAGACTCTTGAGAGTCCCTTGAACAGCAAGGAAATCGAACCTGTCAATCCTAAAGGAAATCAGTCCTGAATATTCATTGGAAGGACTGATGCTGAAGCTGAAACTCCAATATTTTGGCCACCTGATGCCAAGAGGTGACTCAATGGAAAAGACTCTGATGCTGGGAAAGATCAAAGGCAGGAGGAGAAGGGGAAGACAGAGGATGAGATGGTCGGATGGCATCACTGACTCGATGGACATGGGTTTGAGTAAGCTCCTGGAGTTGGTGATGGACAGGGAGGCCTGGCGTGCTGCAGTCCATGTGTCCCAAAGAGTTGGACACAACTAGCAACTGAACTGAACTGAAGGGTCTTTGATGGAAAAGTAATCATTTATATCTTCTTAAATGATATCTCAATTCTTGGAGAAAAGAATTAAAATGATCATTTCTCTTTATCATTATGAACTGATCCACTTCATCTGTTATTATTCTCTTTTTCTCAAAATCTACTTTGATATTAATATACCTACCCTAGCCTTTTTTCACTGTGCTACTGTTTGCACAATGTGTCTGTTCCCTTTCTTTTATTTCCAACATGTTGTTGTTCAGTCGCTCAGTCATGTTTGATTTTTTGCAACCCCATGGACTTCCCAGTCCCTCACTATCTCCCAGAGTTTGCTCAAACTCATGTCCAGTGAGTCAGTGATGCCATCCAGCCATCTTATCCTCTGCTGCCAACTTTTCCTCTTGCCCTCAGTCTTTTCTAGCATCAGAGTCTTTTCCAGTGACTTGATTGTTCACATCAGGTGGCCAAAGTATTGGAGCTTCAGTTTCAGCATAAGTCCTTCCAATGAATATTCAGGGTTGACTTCCTTTAGGATTGACTGGTTTGATCTCCTTGCTGTCCAAGGGACTCTCAAGAGTCTTCTCCAACACCACAGTTCAAAAGCATCAATTCTTCAGTGCTCAGCCTTCTTTATGGTCCAACTCTCACATCCAAACATGACTACTGGAAAAACCATAGCTTCGACTCTATGGATCTTTGTCAGCAAAGTAACATCTCTGCTTTATAATATGCGGTCTAGGTTTGTCATAGCTTTTCTTACAAGGAGCAAGTGTCTTTAATTTCATGGCCGCAGTCACCACCTGCAGTGATTTTGGAGCCCAAGAAAATAAAGTCTATCACGGTTTCCATTGTTTCCTCATCTATTTGCCATAAAGTTATGGGCCCAGATGCCATAATCTTCATTTGTTGAATGTTGACTTTAAGCCAGCTTTTCCAGTCTCCTCTTTCGCCTTCATCAAGAGCTCTTTAGTTCTTCTTCACTTTCTGCCATAAGGGTGGTGTCATCTGCACATCTGAGGTTACTGATATTTCTCCGGGCAATCTTGATTCTGGTTTGTGCTTCATCCAGCCTGGCATTTTGCATGATGTACACTGCATAAAAGTTAAATAAGTACGGTGACAGTATACAGCCTTGACCTACTCCTTTCCCAATTTGGAACCAGTCCAGTGTTTCTTGTCCGGTTCTAACAGTTGCTTCTTGACCTGCATCCAGGTTTTTCAGTAGGCAGGTAAGGTGGTCTGATATTTCCATCTCTTTAAGAATTTTCCAGTTTGTTGTGATCCACAGTCAAAGGCTTTAGCATAATCAATGAAGCAGAAGTAGATGTTATTCTGGAATTCTCTTGCTTTTTCTATGATCCAACAGATGTTCGCAATTCGCTTTCTGGTTCCTCTGCCTTTTCTAAATCCAGGTGGAACATCTGAGACTTCTTGGTTCACGTACTGTTGAAGCCTGGCTTGTAGAATTTTGAACATTACTTTGCTAGCATGTGAAATGAGTGCAATTGTGCAGTAGTTTGAATATTCTTTGGCATTGCCTTTCTTTGGGATTGGAATGAAAACTGACATTTTCCAGTCCTATGGCCACGGCTGAATTTTCCAAATTTTCTGGCATATTGAGTGCAGCACTTTCACAGCATCATCTTTTAAGATTTGAAATAGCTCAACTGGAATTCCATCATCTCCACTAGCTTTGTTTGTAGTGATGCTTCCTAAGGCCCACTTGATTTCACACTCCAGGATGTCTGGGCTCTAGGTGAGTGATCATACCATCGTGGTTATCTGGGGTCATTAAGAACTCTTTTTTGTATAGTTCTGTGTATTCTTGCCACCTCTTCTTACTATCTTCTGCTTCTGTTAGGTCCATACTGTTTCTGTCCTTTAATGTGCCCATCTTTGCATGAAATATTCCCTTGGTATCTCTATGTTTTTTGAAGAGATCTTTAGTCTTTCCCATTCTATTGTCTTCCTCTATTTTTCTTTCTTCTTCTTCTTCTTTTTTTTTTTTTTTTTTTTGCTTTGATCACTGGGGAAGGCTTTCTTATTTCTCTGTTATTCTTTGGAACTCTGAATTCAATGGGTATATATTTCCTTTTCTCCTTTGTCTTTCACTTCTTTTCTTTTCTCAACTATTTGTAAGCCTTCCTCAGATAACCATTTTGCCTTTGTCCATTTCTTTTCCTTGGGGATGGTCTTGATCATTGCCTCCTGTACAGTGTTACGAACCTCCATCCATAGTTCATCAGGCACTCTGTCTATCAGATCTAACCCCTTAAATCTTTTGTCACTTCCACTGTATAATTGTAAGGGATTTGATTTAGGTCATACCTGAATGGCCTAGTGGTTTTCCCTACTTTCTTCAATTTAAGTCTGAATTTTGCAATTAAGGGTTCATGATCTGAGCCATAGTCAGTTCCCAGTCTTGTTTTTGCTGACTGTATAGAGCTTCTCCATCTTTGACTCCAAGGAATATAATCAGTCTGATTTTGGTATTGACCATATGGATATGTCCATGTGTAGAGTCATTCTTGTGTTGTTGGAAGTGGGTGTTTTCTATGAACAGTGCATTCTCTTGGCAAACTCTGTTAACCTTTGCCCTGCTTCATTTTGTACTCCAAGACCAAACTTGCTTATTACTCCAGGTTATCTCTTGACTTCCTACTTTGTACCCAGTTCTCTATGATGAAGAGGACATCTTTTATTTGGTGTTAGTTCTAGAAGATCTTGCAGGTCTTCATAAAACCGTTCAACTTCAGCTTCTACAGCGTTAGTGATTAGGGCATAGACTTGGATTGCCATGATATTGAACAGTTTGCTTTGGAAACAGACAGAGATCATTCTGTTGTTTTTGAGATTGTACCCAAGTACTGCATTTCAGACTCTTTTGTTGACTATGTGGGCTACTCCATTTCTTCTAAGAGATTCTTGCCTACAGTAGTAGATATAATAGTCATCTGAATTAAATCCACCCATTCCAGTCCACTTTAGTTCACTGATTCCTAAAATGTTGATGTTGCCATCTCCTGTTTGACCACATCCAACTTACCTTGATTCATGGACCTAACATTCCAGATTACTATGTAATATTGTTCTTATTATAGCATCAGACTTTACTTTCACCACCATTCACATCCACAACTGGATCTTGTTTTTGCTTTGGTTCAGCCTCTTCATTCTTTCTGGAATTATTTCTCTGTTCTTCTCCAGTAGCATATGGGCACCTACTGACCTGGGGATTTCATCTTTCAGTGTCATATCATTTTGCCTTTTCATACTGTTCATGGGGTTCTCAAGGCACGAATGCTACAGTGGTTCACCATTCCCTTCTCCAGTGGACCACATTTTTCAGAACTCTCCATGAAAACCCATCTGTCTTGGTGGCCCTACATGGCAGGTCTCATAGTTTCACTGAGTTAGTCAAGGCTGTGGTCCATGTGATCAGCTTGGTTAGTTTCCTGTGATTGTGAATTTCATTCTGTCTGTCCTTTGATGGATGGATGAAGATAGCAGGCTTGTGGAAGCTTCCTGATGGGAGGCACTGGCTATGGGAAAACTGAGTCTTGCTCTGGTGGGGATGCCATGCTCAGGACATCTTTCATCCAGTTTTCTGCTTATGGGTGGGGCTGTGTTCCTTCCCTGTAGTTTGGCCTGAGGGCAAACTATTGTAGGGGTAATGGTGGTAATGGCGACCTCTTTCAAAAGGACTTATGCCAGCATCCAGGAGCTTCCAGAATATTTGTGTCCTAATATTTAAAGTGCAACTCTCAACATAATATACAGTTGCCTGTATATTATGGAAAAGAAAAACAACAGAATGATCTCTGTCTGTTTCCAAAGCAAACTGTTCAATATCATGGCAATCCAAGTCTATGCCCTAATCACTAATGCTGTAGAAGCTGAAGTTGAATGGTTTCCATCCAAAAGTGGCAAACTCTGTGTTTTCATTGGAAATAGACACAGGAAGTTGTTTCTCATGTGCCAGGTTAATATTTTATTTCTTCCTCTGGTTACTAGTTACACTGTTGTAATTTCTTTGTGAAAATTCATCTTGCTGCACACTTATGTTGTTGTTATTCTGTTGCTCAGTCATGTCCAACTCCTTGTGACCCCATGGACTACAGCATGCCAGGCTTCCGTCTTTCACTATCTCCCTCAGTTTGCTAAACCTAATGACTACTGAGTCAGTGGTGCCATCCAAATACTTCATCCTCTGTCACCCCCTTCTCTTTCCCTCAATCTTCCCCAGTGTCAGGGTATTTTTCAATGAGTCAGTTCCTTGCATCAGGTGGCCAAAATATTGGAGCTTCAGCTTCAGCATCAGTCCTCACAATGAATATTCAGGGTTGGTTTTCTTTAGGATTGATTGGTTAGATCTCCTTGCTGTCCAAGGGACATTCAAGAGTCTTCTCCAGCATCACAGTTTGAAAGCATCAATTCTTTGGCTCTCAGTCTTCTTTATGGTCCAAATGTCACATCCGTACATGACTACTGGAAAAATCATAGCTTTGACTATATGGACCTTTGTTGGCAAAAGATGTCCCTATTTTTAAATACACTGTCTAAGTTTGTCATAGCTTTTCTTCCAAGGAGCAAGCTTATGAAGCATGTACTTTTCTGTATATATAGCATAATTTGAACAATAACAATTATACAGCATAAAAATAATTTTGTCTGCTGGCAATGAATACCAGACTTTAAATGCCTCCCACCTTCAAATTCCATAGAGGCTCACAGTGCCCCTTGAACCAGAAGGTACCTCCAGTGCATGAAGGGATTCCACACAGCATCTATTTCCTGTGGTTAAGCTGACTCTGCACCTGGGAGGTTTTCATCAAGAGTCTGAGAGATGGAGGCTGGTGGCTGTTGCTCATTGTTCTCCTCCATACTGTGTCGAATCCCATATCCAAAGTATATGACAGATCCTAGTAGGGAGATGAGATGATGAGAAGGGAAAGTCGGTGTTCTCATCACTTACAAATTCTCAGTAGGCCTCCTATTATGGCATCTGACATAGCTTAGGGGAAGAAGCAGTAGGAAGAGGATTGGGTTTATCACTCAAATATTCTCTTTATCCCAGAAAGTCACTTACCAATAGCCATCCAGATGCCAAATATGGCCCAGGTCCTAGAGGTCATCTGCATCATCAGGTAAATGTTCACAAAGATGTTCACCAGTGGAAGGACAGGCAGAGCAGGGACCTGTGGGCAGAGTCACTTCATCCCTGACATCTGAAAGGAGACCCTACTCTCCTGTGGGCAGGAAGATTCCAGTGTTCAGGCTGTGTGTTCAGCACCTACTGAGGTTGTATATGTAAAGCACTGAGTGTGGATCAGGGAAGGGTCCATTGCTTTTAGCAACTCCCCTTCTTCCCTGGTCCAGCAAAGGGTGTTTAGGCCATGAAGCATGCAGGCTTCATTCAGTAAAGATGGACAGTTTGGGCACATAAGGTCACCTACCCTGAACATAAGAGGAGAGGGGTCCTGGGGCTGCCTCCAGATGATGACCGTGACCCCAATGATGAGCAGCAGCAGCAGCACAGCCACTGTCATGAGCATGGGGTCTCCAGAGAACACCTGGCTGGGCCACTGGGCCAGGATCAGGCTCAGGATGGTTAGCAGGAGAACTGCAGGAGTCAAGGTGAAGGAGAACAGGCTGGACCCAGAAGTCAGATGTCAGGACCTTGGGTCACACCCCTCCCCAGGCTGCCCAAATCAAGAAGGGCATCATATCTTTATTACTTCTTAACAACAAAAAACAAAAAAGCAAAAAAACCACACACACACACACACACACACACATTTACACCCCATTCTCTCAATTTCAGAATACCACCAAAAGAGAAATCCCAATGCTCACCAAGCAGGGAAGCACATCCATAGACAATCTGGCCAGATTTCTGGGTGGGGCTGGTGCTGGTAGGGAACCACAGACTCTTCAGAATGTTCAAGATTCCAGCTTTAGGTACAGATTCCAAAGTAATTTCATCAAGGTCATGCATATCCATTTTCTCCTCTGTTTTCTCATTCTTGCTTAAATTCTGGTCTGGCTGGTACCTGAATTAGAGATATTAAGGCAATACTTAGCAGTCACTGCTCACCCAACACCATGTAGATGTTGGATCCAACAATCCATCTTCTTTCCTGCCTTAAGCAGAGCAAGATTTTTAGAAGACAGAATGAAGGCAGAAGATGATTACCTCAACACTAATCCTCAAGAGTCCAGGGCCCCAGGTCAAGGGGTAGTGGGGTCTTACCTGAGGACAAGGACAGAAAAAGCCACCAGCGAGTAAGCAAGCAGGGTCCCAATTGACACAAGGAACACAAGGTCAGTCAAGTCGAAGAGTAATGCCAAGATCGCTAGAAGGAGGGCACAACAAGGGGGAAAGAGAGAGCCTGAGAAACCACCAGAAATATTTAAGTTAAGAAATTGATCAAAGGAATTGGTTTGGTATTTTTTATTTTTTACCTGTAAGATTTCCAGCAGACATGATGGCCATGATGGGGGTGCCTGTGCAGGCAAAGATCCGGGTAAGTCCCCGGAAAAGGAGCCTGTCCTCTGCCATTGTGTAGATCAAAGGAGATATTCTGAACACGGCAGTATGGAGTCTGGAAGAGAAGATGGAAGTATCTAAGGACGTTGAGAAGCAGGACAGACTGGGTTTCTGCCCTCTCGTCTACAAGGGATAAGATGTCTTTCCTTCTTGTGTCTTATTCCTAAGGGTTGAGACAGCCAAGCATCTGACAGTAGACAGGGAGAAAACCATGACACTGACCTGGATGTAAGAGCACAGAGGGTGCCAACGGCCACGACATATTTGGCGGGGACCCACCAACCATTGAGATGAGCCTGTGGCAAAGGGTTTTCAGGCTGAATCTGGTAGTAGGGCACCATGAGGGTGAGTGCCACTGAGACACCAAAATACACCAAAAAGCAGATCAAGAGTGAGATCATGATGCCCAAGGGGATGGCACGTCGAGGATTTACAGCTTCTTTCCCTGCAACAGTGGTGGAGTACTGGCTCAGAAAAACACACTGAGGTGAAAGCAAAACTCCCTCTCTTTCTTGCACCATCAAAAGCAGCTCAACCTCCCAACTTCTGTGCCCAAGGGCAGCCCAGTCTGTACCCATACCCTGGTTGGGACACATGACGACCATGTTACCTTTAATGACAATGCCATCAACACCAAAAAAAGTGTAGAAACATGTAGCTGCTCCCTGGAGAATTCCTTCAAAGCCAAAAGGTGCAAACCCTCCAGATCCCAGAAAGCCCAACCTATGGTGAAGGAAGGAATGAGGAAGAACATGGGGGAGGTGAGTGAGTTCAGCCATTTCTACTGGACTCCTTCCATCATACCACACACAGGTTCTGGGCTCCAGGGACCCTGCTACCTGGGTCCATCAGCCCAGGTTTCTTGTGTTACCACTACATTCCCAGCTCTGCACACCCTCTACTCATATGTTATGGCCTATATTACCCTCCTAAGCCATAGACATCTCTGGATCCAGATCTGGATCCAGTTGTGGCCAATGTGTAGTCCTGTTCCGTGAGCTTCCAATTGTGCAGGTCCCCTTTAATGAAGCCAATGATGATGATGAAGATGAAAACCAAAAGGTTGATTCCTACAGACACTTTGGTAACCAGGATTGACTCATGAGCTCCCAGAACCTGTAGACCTGTGGGAAGATGAAATAGGTGACATCCAAAATAATTAAATTAAAAGACACAGAAAGCAGACAGATCATTTCCCAGGGCTGTGGGTTGTTGGTGGTGAATACACAGACATTGACTGCTCAGCGGGTATAGGGAGCAGTTTTTCCTTTTGGGGTTATGAACATGTTTGGAAGTAGATGGAGGTGATAGTTGCACAACATTGTGAATGTACTAAATGCCATTGAGTGTACACTTTAAGATGGTTAATTATTGTGGCAACTGTCTCACAATATACACATCGAACACCTTAAACTTCTACAATTGTGTATGCTAATTATATCTCAATAAACTAGGAAAAATAAAATGCTTAATTATATGCTATGTGAATTTTCTCACTTAAAAAAACTTTGGTCTCAGTACAGAGGAAAACTTGTCAGTCTAAGTAAATGATTCTCAGCTGGGGGTAATTTGATTCACCAAGGGATATCAGCACTGTCTGGAGAAATTCCAATTATCACAGTTTGGACTTTGGACATCACAGGTATCTAGTGAGCAAAGGCCGGGGATGTAACTCAACACTCAAGAATGATTTTAACAAAAAACTAAAATGCTTGAGCTCCAAAATCATTGTGGATGATGACTGCAGCCACAAAATTAAAAGATGCTTGCTCCTTGGAAGAAAATCTATGACAAACCTAGACAGCATATTAAAAAGCAGAGACATCATTTTGCCAACAAAGGTCTGGATAGTCAAAGCTATGATTTTTCAAGTAGTCATCTATGATGTGAGAGTTGGACCATAAAGAAAGCTGAGCACCGAAAAACTGATGCTTTCAAACTATGATGCTGGAGAAGGCTCTTGAGAGTCCCTTGGACAGCAAGGAGATCAATCCAGTCAATCTTGATGGAAATCAGTCCTGAATATTCACTTGAAGGACTGATACTGAAGCTGAAGCTCCAATACTTTGGCTGGAGAGCTTACTCATTGGAAAAGACCCTGATGCTGAAAACAATTGAAGACAAGAAGAGAAGGGGATGACAGAAGATGAATGGTTGGATGGCATCAGTAACTCAATGGGTGTGAGTTTGAGCAAACTGAGGTAGATAGTGAAGGACAGGGAAGCCTGGTGTGCTGTAGTCCATGGGGTTGCAAAGAGTCAGACACAACTTTGAGACTGAACAACAAAAATGCACAGGATAACCCCCACACCAAAGAAATCAGCATATCAGTAGTGCCATGGGTGGGAAATTATGGTCTATGTCTTGCCTTCCTGTCTCTCATATGGCAGACCCTTGTTTCCAGCTCTAATCCTCCAGCATTATTTCACCCCCAAGCTTACCCCCCCAACTCCTCCTCCACACCCCATGTTTTCCATGTTATCACTGACCCCTGTCTCACCTGTGAGCAGCAGAACCAGGCCCAGAGCAAAAAAGTCTACATATGTGGCCAGGAAGTGGGGCACATGCAGAGAAAGCATTCCCTGTAATGTCTGAGAGATGTAGTTCCCAATCAGGCTGTCAAAGACGTAGCTCAAGGCCCTGGCCAAACAGGCAGTTCCTATGGTGGTGGAAGAAGGAATGTTCATGGATAAATATAAATTGCTGTGCTGTGGGACGTAAAAACACAAATGAAATACCCGATCTCAAAGAGTTTCTTTTCATGACTTGGGGAGAACAGACCCAAATGATTCACCAAAATATCAACTGTTTTAATATGTTAGGAGGAGATCAATGTTATTTATACAAGAAAGAAAAGCAGTAAGTGAGATTGGGAGGGCTAGGATGGGGAGAATATTTTAAGTCAAGTGGTAAAGGAAAGTCCCAGTAAGGTAAAAACTGAGCAAAGACTTCAATATGATGAGAGAATGTTG
This sequence comes from Bubalus bubalis, assembly GCF_019923935.1. Lineage (NCBI taxonomy): Eukaryota > Metazoa > Chordata > Mammalia > Artiodactyla > Bovidae > Bubalus > Bubalus bubalis. The sequence continues at coordinate 61,335,539 of NC_059174.1, read as the reverse complement.
TCTTTCCTTCTGGGTTCATGGTCCATCATTTAAGGAAACAGGATAAAACTGAGTAGAATGAAGTTGTGGGGTTTTCCTGACACTATTACAAACTTCTCTCCACAAGCTTAATAATAAAGTGCTCATGAATGACTGAGAACCCAATCCTCCAGCATAGTTTCCCAATCTTAAACCCCACACCATTAGCTGGCCCATCATCTCACCAGTGACTAAGCGAAGTATAAGGTTCCAGCCAATGATGAAGGCATAGAGTTGACCCATGGTGACATAGCTGTAGAGATACACAGAACCAGAGAGCGGGCCCCGGGCCCCAAATTCAGCATAGCAGAAAGCAGACAACATAGAGAAGAGGGCAACCACCAAGAATGAAATGATGGTTCCTGGTCCAGCTATGTATTTGGCCACTGCACCAATCAGGATGTACACGCCAGCTTTCAACATCCTGCTCACACCCAAGATCACCAGGTTTAGGATGCTCAGATGAGACACAGGTCTCTCAGACTCCTCTATAGTTTTCAGTGGATGCTTGCGGACTAGCTTCTGACCAAATTGGCGAACTTTCTGACATAGTATCTGAGACATAGTTGAGGACACTATGATCTGCTGAGAAAACAAGACAAAAAGGCATTAAGAATGTCCATCTACCCTTGACCATGGGAGTCCAGTTCTATGGAGCATAGAAGTGATGAGGGGCAGGTGGTAAAGGACACTTTTGGGTAAGTTCTCCATCTCTGAGCTTTGGTTTCTCAAACATACATGAAAGTGTCAGTCAGTCAGTCATGTCCACCTCTTTGCAACCCCATGGACTGTAGCCTGCTAGGCTCCTCTGTCCATGGGATTCTCCAGGCAAGAATACTAGAGTGGGTGGCCATTCCCTCCTCCAGGGAATCTTCCTGACCTAGGTATTGAACCTGGGTCTCTTGCACTGTAGGTGGATTCTGTACCATTTGAGTCACCAGGAAAGCCCATAAAGAAGACTCTTAATATGATTCAAAATTACTGGAAAGTTTGCTTGAAGGGAAGTGACATGAAGTGGATTGAAAAGTGAAAGTGAAAGTGAAGTCGCTCAGAGGTGTCCGACTCTTTGCGACCCCATGGACTGTAACCTACCTGGCTCCTCCCTCCATGGGATTCTGCAGGCAGGAGTACTGGAGTGGGTTGCCATTTCCTTGCTACTGCTAAATCACTTCAGTCGTGTCCGACTCTGTGTGACCCCACTGACGTCAGCCCACCAGGGTCTCCCGCCACTGGGATTCTCCAGGCAAGAACACTGGAATGGGTTGCCATTTCCTTCTCCAATGCATGAAAGTGAAAAGTGAAAGTGAAATTGTCCAGTTGTGTCCGACTCTTAGCGACTCCATGGACTGCAGCTTACCAGGCTCCTCCATCCATGGGATTTTCCAGGCAAGAGTACTGGAGTGGGGTGCCATTGCCTTCTCCGTGCCATTTCCTTATGTCTCCCCAAATGTGCCCCTTTGACGGGTTGACTGTTTTGAGCTGAAGACAGTTAAGACCCAGTAGACTCAGGAGAATTTCCTTGCCTCTCCCTTAACTGCTCAAAATAATGTAGATTATGGAGATCTGTGTCAGGAAGAAAGCCATTGCCAGAGAGAACTTTTTATCTCAGAAAGACTTACCTGCCTGGAGCAGCAAACATTTGTTTCTCAAGCACTTGCTCTTCTCATTCTCCTGTGGGTTCTCTTCTTCCCATTTGAAGCCCCAGATCCCCACTCCTTTCTCCTTAGCTCAGGGGGGCATATAAGCCTCAATTGCCTGACTGTCTTTGAGCCTTCACGTTTTTTCTGGGGCTCCTGTACATACCAAACTAACTTTGTTCATCTGTTTTATGGCAAATGAATTATTAGAGCAGTCAATAAATCTAGAAAGCCAAGTCTTCTGCCCCTACAGAGCAAAAGCTTTCACACAGCTGGCACACTGTAGGTGCTTAATTGATATGAGTTGAACAGATAAGAATACTGATTTTTTAATTGAGATCTATCAGCTCTCCTTTTCTGATTTTCACAAACTGCATTCCATCTTTGTTCTCTGACCTGGGGCAGAATGAGATGACATGTGATGGGAGGCACACACTCTAGCCCAGCTCAGTCAAAGCATCAAACTACAGTGGCGTCCTAACTGCCTGGAGCTGGGGGTGGGGTGGGGTGGGGGGGACTAGCCTTCATTCTGAATCAGAAATGACAGGACTGTTGCCTGCTGCTTTGGGACATGAAATGTCTCCTGCATACATGGCTCTGCAGGGCTAGGCTGACCCACTGAATACGAGTTACTGCCATGGCTCTTCCATCCCTGATACTCCAAAGTCCAAGTTTACACTATAGTTAAGAGTAAGCATTCAAAGAGCCAGGGAACTGTGAATAAGATCTTGGTTCTGCCAACACTCTAGCACTCTTGAACTAGTCATATACTTCTCTGGACTGTGTTTTGTTCTTGCTCAAATACTGCTGCTGAGCCCTTCTGCACTGTGAGTAGGAATGTAAAACAGGGCAGCAGCTATGGATGCAGTATGTGGTTCCTCAAAAATTAAAAATATACTTACCATATGATCCAGTAATGCCACTTTGGGTATATGCTCCAAAGAATTGAAAATATTTGTACACCTGTGTTCCTTAGCAGCATTATTCACAATAGCTGAAAGTTGGAAGCAACCCAGATGTCCATCCATGAAAGAATAGATAAATACAATGTGGTCTATACATGCAGTGGAATATTATTCAGCCTTGATTAGACAGGGAATTCTTTTTTTTTTAATTTATTTTTAATTGGAGGATAATTGCTTTGCATTGTTGTGTTGGTTTCTGCCAAACACCAACATGAATCAGCCATAGGTATACATATGTCCCCTCCCTCTTGAACCTCTCTCCCATACCCCTACTCCATCCCACCCCTCTAGGTTGTCACAGAGCACCGGGTTGAGCTCTCTGCATCACACAGCAAATTCCAACCAGCTATCTGTTTTACATGTGGTAATGTATATATTTCAATGCTACTCTTTGAATTCATCCCACGTTCTCCCTTCCCCTCTGTGTCCACAAGTCTGTTCTCTAAAAGAGACAGGAAATTCTGATGCATGCTATAGTGTGGAGGAACACTGAGGACATTATGCCAAGTGACAATCGCTCAGTCATGTCTAACTCTTTGCGATCAAATGGACTGTAGCCCACCAGGCTCCTCTGTCCATGGGATTCTCCAGGCAAGAATACTGGAGTGGGTTGCCATTTCCTTCTCCAAAGTGACATAAGCCAGTCACAAAAAAAAATGCTATGATTCCATGTCTATGAAGCATTGAGAAGAGTCAACTTCATAGAGACAATGCAGAATGGTGGTTTGCCAGGGGCTGGGATGAAGGATAAAGCTGGGAGTTATTGTTAAATGGAGACAGTTTCAGTTTTCTAAGATGAAAAGAATTCTGGAGATCGATTGCACAATATAAATATACCTAACAGCCCTGAACTGTATACTTAAAAATGGTTAAGATGGCAAATTTTAAGCTATATTTACTTTACCACCAAATTTTAAAATTGCTGTCCATATCAAATAATAGAGCCAATTTCACGGAGTTGCCGGCTTAGCAAACCAATGGTGACTTAACACAAATCATCACACAGCCCTCCTCTGAGGACAGCAAAATCCATGGATGCTTATAGTCGCTTGGCTATCCATAGAGCAGAAACCTGCAGATACAGGGGTCAACACTACACAGGAGACTGACATCAGTGGTCCTCACAGCATAAACCCTGTTCAAGGGGAATCTTTGATATTGTTTGAGCACCAGTCAAGAAAATGAGCCTTGGAATCTCCAGGTAGTTATCCAAACCCTCTACCTCTTCTATGTAAACAAATCAGCTCCCAGATCCTGTCTTCATCTGGCAAGTGAGTCTTTCCACCCTCAGGCTGGAGCCGGGCTGACCCCCATGCACTCTGGGATTGCAGAGGTCTCTTTGGGAGGATGTGGACTCAGTGCCCAGTCTCCTACAGAAGAGGGTGACCCGAGACTTACTGGATCCTTGGAGCAGAGCCTGGAGCACTGGGTCAGTCAGGGAGGCTGAGGTTAAGTCATGTGGGGCTGGAGCTGAGACATCTGCAAGAACTGAAGTGGGGAGTCCTGAGCACAGAAGACAGTTCTCACCCCTGGGTTTTTGGGGTGGAGATGGGGCTGGGCGGGTGGGGACCTTCTGCAGTGTAGCTATCAGCCTTGACTCTTCTGTTTACCCTCAGAGAGTGGTTCTGAGAGGTTTTTTTTTTTTTTTTTTTTTTTTTTTTTTTTAAATTTTATGTTATTACTCATAAAATTGAGCATTTTAACGATCTTTAAGCGTCCATTTCATTAGTATTAAGTACATTTGCATTTTTGCAACCAAACTCCAAAACTTTTTTCCCCTTGCAAAATATCAACTTTGTACCCATTCAACAACAATTCCTCCTTTCTCCTTTCTGAGTTCCTAGTGATTGCTCTTCTACTTTCTCTCTCTAAATCTGAACACTGCAGGTACCTCATTTCGGTGGAATCAAACATTTTTATCCCTTCCTGTCAGGCTTATTTTGCTTAGTAGAGTGTGTACTAGGTTCCTCCATGTTGTAGCATGGGTTATATTCCTCTCATTTTTAATGCTGAATAATACTCTAGTATATGCACATAGCACTTGGATTTAGCCATTCTTTGATCAGTGGGTACTTGGGTTGCTTGCATGTTTTAGCTATTGTGAATAATGCTCCTGTGAACAAGGATGTAGAAATATCTCTTCCCATGTGTGCTTTCTATTCTTCTGCGTACATTCTTAGAGGCAGAATTGCTGGATCACATGGTTCTAATATTTTTATATCCTGTGATGGAGATGTTCACATATTGAGGAATGGGGATGTCATTTTGGCTTACCCATGGCTCAGCCTGAACTGTGTGTGAACTAAGACAGCCTGTCCAACTCTCAGAGCTCATCTGCTTTAACCACAGAGGTAAAGAACGTCTTTTTTGAAGATAAGAATGAATAACTCCCTTCTCATGGTGAATATGTTAACACTCCCTGGAAGATAAGGTTCTCTTTCCAGACACCAGGGAGCTGGTGTCTCGCTGTCCAGGCACTAAGTCTGTCTCTTTTGAAACCTTGAAGGAATGCACCCTGTTGCGTTGTGTGAGCTTTGTTTGGATGAGGTGTAAGACTGCTGGAAAACATGCTTCAGTGGAGCAGTTCCCCAGAGCTATCTGAGAAGTTTCCCCCAAGCTATAGCCCTCAGTTTGGGTCAAATGAAACTATTTCATTGCTATTGTGTTTCTTGATGATTTCCCTGGACAGTTGAATTCATTGATCAGCAAGGACACAGAAGTAGAAGGAGCGTAAAACTAGGGGATCCAGCTCACAACCCTCCTCCTTCCCAGTCTTCTTCTTTTTTTAATCAGTTGATTTATTTTTGGTCACAGTAGGTCTTTATTGCTCTGTGCTGGCTTTCTCCAATCGCAGCCAGTGAGGGCTACTCTCTAGTTGCAGGCACGGGTTTCTCATTGTGGCAGCTTCTCTTGTGGATCACAGGATCTAGGGAGCACGAACTTCAGTAACTGCCACCTGAGGGCTTCAGTAACAAGCCACTTGTGGCTTGTGCTTAGTTGCCCCACATCATGTGGGATCATCCCAGACAGTTGTGTCCCCTGCCTGGGCAGGTGGATTCTTAACCACTGAACCACCAGGAAGGCCTTGTGGGAGAATTCTTAAGCTTTTCTGTCTCTCTGCTCTGACAACTCACCAGGCTGCCTCCTGGAAACCTGTCTCTGGATTTCCAGAAGGTGGCGCTTCCAGTCTGCGGGGGCCTCACCCAGAGCGGGGCGGGGGCGGGGACGGTTGCTGAGGTTGCTCCTTGTCTACCCGAGCTCCCCTGGGTATGGCAGGGGAAGGGTTCCACAAGGAGCCCCCGGAGGGCGGGAGGAGGTGTGAGTCCAGCACTTGGGGCGTTGAGGGTGTTCATGGACGCAGGAGTGAGATTCCTGGCTGTGAAACTCCCAGAGGCATGCAATTGGACTCCCTAAGAAAAGCAATCCTTTTCATGCCCTTTGAAATGTTTATCTGCGTCTTTCCAAATATTTTCCCTCTCCCTCCTCATGGGGTTCAGCTTCAGGTCTGCGGTGCTGCTGTCGAGAAACAGGTATCCTGCAGAACTAGGGTAGCTGAGCACTCACTCATCATTTCCCTTTTCTGTGGGGGGATGTTTCCTTGCAGGGGGAAGGGGAGAAATTCTGTTAACCTCTGAATCTCCCTGCAGGAAAGTGGACCTTCTGCAAATTCTCTCAGGCATGAGAATCTTCCCAGGTCACTACTCTTCAGGTTACACCACCACCATCACGACCACCCCAAGAGGGGTCTGGGCAGGTTCTGCAGCCCATAGTGAGGTCTGTCGGCCTGTGATCCATATGCACAAAAGGACAAGACTCCTCCAGGGCTCCTTGGGCACATGGAGCTTTGCCCCCCACCCCCACAAAGGTGCTTTTACTCCTGAATAGATGTCTAATTTATTGATTGCTGATTAAAGTGTAGTTGATTTATAATATATTAATTTTAGGTGTACAGCATGGTAATTCAGTATTTTTACATGTATTGCTTATATATGAAATCTAAAAAATAATACAAATGAATGTATACAGCAAAAGAGAAACAAACTCAAAGATTCTGAAAACAAACAGATGGGTATCAGTAATGAGAGGGAAGTGGGAAGGATAAAATTAGGGATATAGGCTTCAGAGATATAAACTATTATACTGTGTACATAGTAGAAAAGCAAGAAGGATAGACTGTAGAGCACAGGAATTATAGCCCTTATCTTGTAATAACTTTTGATGGAGTCTAATCTGTGAAAATACTAAAGTACTATGCTGTAAATCTGAAACTAACATAATATTGAAAAGCAACTATATTTCAGTTTTAAGAAATACTGACATAACAAATAGTTCACTCTTGTTTACTTCTTAGATCTCACTACAAATTAAGATTGAAGGGAGTGGTCGTAAGATGGTGGAGGAATAGAATGGGGAGACCACTCTCTTCCCCACAAATTCATTGAAAGATCATTTGAACGCTGAGCAAATTCTACTAAACAACTTCTGAACGCTGGCGGAGGACACCAGGCACCCAGAAAGACAGCTCATTCTCTTTGAAAGGAGGCCGCCTCTATCTCCTTCCTCCCCCTTCTGTTCTCTACCCTTCTGTTCTCTACCCAATCTGTGAAACTCTTTGGTTGTACTGGGCTGTGGAGAACACTTAGGAAATTGATTACTGGCTAGATATGTCTCTATCCTTTTGACTCCCCCTCTTCTCCTCCTGGTCACCTCTATCATCTTCCTCCCTCTTGTCTTCTCTAGGTAACTCCGTGAACCTCTCTGGGTGTTCCAGACTGTGGAGAGCACATAGGGAAGTGATTACTGGCTGGATTGCTCTCCCCACCTTTGATTCCCCCTCTTCTCCTCCTGGTCACCTCTATCTCCCTCCTCCCTCTTCCCTTCTCCATGTAACTCTGTGAACCTCTCTGGGTGTCCTTCACTGTGGAGAATCTTTTCACCATTAACCCAAATGGTTTATCATCAATGATATATGGATGGAGAAGTCTTGAGGCTACTGTAAGAATAAGACTAAAAGCCAGAGGCAGGAGGCTTAAATCCAAAACTTGAGAACACCAGAAAACTCCTGACTCCAGGGAACATTAATTGACAAGAGCTCATCCAAAAGCCTCCACACCTACACTGAAACCAAGCTCCACCCAAGAGCCAAAAAGTTTCAGAGCGAGACATATCAAGCTAATTCTCCAACAACACAGGAACATAACATTAAGCATTAAAATACAAGTGGCCAAAAATCACACCAAACCAATAGACACCTCAAAACTCACTACTGGACACTTCATTGCACTCCAGAGAGAAGAGACCCAGCTCCACCCACCAAAACACTGACTCAAGCTTCCCTAACCAGGAAACCTTGTCAAGCAACTCGTCCAACCCCACCCGCAGGGAGGAACCTCCACAACAAAAAGGAACCACAAACTTCCAGCATACAGAAAGGCCACCCCAAACACAGCAATCTAAGCAAGATGAAAAGGCAGAGAAATTCTCAGCAGGTAAAGGAACATGATAAATGCCCACCAAACTAAACAAAAGAGGAGGAGATAGGGAGTCTACTTGAAAAAGAATTCAGAATAATGATAGTAAAAATGATCCAAAAATTTGAAAACAAAATGGAGATACAGATAAATAGTCTGGAGACAAGGATTGAGAAGATGCAAGAAATGTTTAACAAGGACCTAGAAGAAATAAAAAAGAGTCAATCAATAATGAATAATGTAACAACTGAGATCAAAAGTACTCTGGAGGGAACCAACAGTAGAATAACTGAGGAAGAAGATAGGATAAGTGAAGTGGAAGACAGAATGGTAGAAATAAATGAAGCTGAGAGGAAAAAAGAAAAAAGAATTAAAAGAAATGAGGACAATCTCAGAGACCTCTGGGACAATGTTAAACACCCCATCATTTACATCATAGGAGTCCCAGAAGAAGAAGACAAAAAGAAAGGCCATGAGAAAATATTTGAGGAGATAATAGTTGAAAACTTCCCTAAAATGGGGAAGGGAATAGCACCCAAGTCCAAGAAACTGAGAGAGTCCCAAACAGGATAAACCCAAGGCAAAACACCCCAAGACACATATTAATCAAATTAACAAAGATCAAAAACAAAGAACAAATATTAAAAGCATCAAGGGAAAAACAACAAATAACACACAAGGGGATTCCCATAATGATAACAGCTGGTCTTTCAATAGAAACTCTTCAGGCCAGAATGGAATGGCAAGACATAATTAAAGTGATAAAAGAGAAAAACCTACAACCCGGATGACTGTACCCAGCAAGGATCTCATTCAAATATGAAGGAGAAATCAAAAGCTTTACAGACAAGTAAAAGCTGAGAGAATTCAGCACCACCAAAGCAGCTCTCCAACAAATGCTAAAGGATCTTCTCAGGACAGGAAACACAGAAAGGATGTATAAATTTGAACCCAAAACAACAAAGAAAATGGCAATGGGCTCATACTTATCAATATTTACCCTAAATTTAAATGGGTCAAATGCCCCAACCAAAAGACAAAGTCTGGCTGAATGGATACAAAAAGAAGACCCCTATATATGCTGTCTACAAGAGACCCACTTCAAACAAAGGGACACATACAGACTGAAAGTGAAGGGCTGCAAAAAGATATTTCATGCAAATGGAGACCAAAAAAAAAAAAAAAAAAAAAAAGGCAAGAGTAGCAATACTCATATCAGATAAAATAGACTTTGAAATAAAGGCTGTGAAAAGAGACAAAGAAGGACACTACATAATGATCAAAGGATAAATCCAAGAAGATATAACAATTATAAATATATATGCAGCCAAAATAGGAGCACTGCAATATGTAAGACAAATGCTAACAAGTATGAAAGGGGAAATTAATAGTACACAATAATAGTTGGAGACTTTAATACCCTACTCACAGCTATGGATAGATCAATTAAACAGAAAATTAGCAAGGAAACACAAACTTTAAATGATACAATGGACCAGTTAGACCTAATTGGTATCTGTAGGACATTTCACCCCAAAATAATGAATTTCACCTTTTTCTCAAGTGCATATAGAACTTTCTCCAGGATAGATCACATTCTGGGCCATAAATCTAGCCTTGGTAAATTCAAAAAAATTGAAATCATTCCAAGCATCTTTTCTGAACACAATGTGGTAAGATTAGATGTTAACTACAGGAAAAAAAAAAAAAAACCTATTAAAAATACAGACATATGGAGGCTAAACAACATGCTTCTGAATAACCAACAAATCATAGAAGAAATAAAAAAAGAAATAAAATATGCATAGAAATGAACAAAAATGAAAACACAACAAATCAAAACCTATGGGATTCAGTAAAAGCAGTGCTAAGGGGAAGGTTCATGGCAATACAAGCTTACCTCAAGAAACAAGAGAAAAATCAAATAAATAATCTAATTCTACACCTAAAGCAACTAGAAAAGGAAGAAATGAAGAACCCCAGGGTTAGTAGAAGGAAAGAAATCTTAAAAATTAGGGCAGAAATAAATGAAGAAAGAAACAAAGGAGACCATAGCAAAAATCAACAAAGCTAAAAGCTTGTTCTTTGAGAAGATAAATAAAATAGACAAACCATTAGCCAGACTCATCAAGAAACAAAGGGAGAAGAATCAAATCAACAAAATTAGAAATGAAAATGGAGAAATCACGACAACACAGAAATACAAAAGATCATAAGAGTCTACTATCAGCAACTATATGCCAATAAAATGGACAACTTACAAGAAATTGACAAATTCTTAGAAAAGTATAACTTTCCAAAACTGAACCAAGAAGAAATAGAAAATCTTAACAGACCCATCACAAGCATGGAAATTGAAACTGTAATCAGAAATCTACCAGTAAACAAAAGCCCAGGACCAGACGGCTTCACAGCTGAATTCTACCAAAAGTTTAGTAAAGAGCTAACACCTATCCTACTCAAACTCTTCTGGAAAATTGCAGAGGAAGGTAAACTTCCAAACTCATTCTATGAGGCCACCATCACCCTAATACCAAAACCAGACAAAGATGCAATAAAAAAAGAAAGAAAGAAAGAGAGAAAAGAAAGAAAGAAAAGAAAACTACAGGCCAATATTACTGATAAACATAGATGCAAAGTTAACAAAATTCTAGCAAACAGAATCCAACAACATATTAAAAAGATCATACATCATGACCAAGTGGGCTTTATCCCAGGGATGCAAGGATTCTTCAATAACTGCAAATCAATCAATGTGATACACCACATTAACAAATGGAAAGATAAAAATCACAGAATTATCTCAATAGAGGCAGAGAAAACCTTTGACAAAATTCAACATCCATTTATGATAAAAATCCTCCAGAAAGCAGGCATAGAAGGAACATACCTCAACATAACAAAAACCATATATGATAAACTCACAGCAAACATTATCCTCAATGGTGAAAAATTGAAAGCATTTCCCCTAAAGTCAGGAACAAGGCAAGGGTGCCCTTGCCTTGTTTTGGAAGTTTTAGCCACAGCAATCAGAGAAGAAAAAGAAATAAAAGGAATCCAGATTGGAAAAGAAGTAAAACTCTCACTGTTTGCAGATGACATGATCCTCTACATAGAAAAAAACCATTAAGACTCCACCAGAAAATTAGTAGAGCTAATCAATGAATATAGTAAAGTTGCAGGATATAGAAATCCTTTGTATTCCTATGCACTAACAATGAGAAAACAGAAAGTGAAATTAAGGAAACAATTCCATTCACCATTGCAATAAAAAGAATAAAATACTTAGGAATAAATCTACCTAAAGAAACAAAAGACCTATAAATAGAAAACTATAAAAAACTGATGAAAGAAATCAAGGAGGACACAAATAGATGGAGAAATATACCGTGTTCATGGATTGGAAGAATTAATGTAGTGAAAATGAGTATACTACCCAAAGCAATCTATAGATTCAATTCAATCCCTATCAAGCTACCAACAGTATTTTTCAGAGAACTGAAACAAATAATTTCACAATTTGTGTGGAAATACAAAAAACCTCAAATAGCCAAAGCAGCCTTGAGAAAGAAGAATGGAACTGGAGGAATCAACCTGCCTGACTTCAGGCTATACTACAAAGCAACAGTTATCAAGACAGTATGGTACTGGCACAAAGTCAGAAATATAGATCAATGGAACAAAATAGAAAGCCCAGATATAAATCCTCGCACCTATGGACACCTGATCTTTGACACAGGAGGCAAGAATATACAGTGGAGAAAAGATAATCTCTTTAACAAGTGGTGCTGGGGAAACTGCTCAACCAGTTGTAAAAGAATGAAATTAGAACATTTTCTAACTCCATACACAAAAACAAACTCAAAATGGATTAAAGATCTAAATGTAAGACCAGAAACTATAAAACTCCTAGAGGAAAACAGGCAAAACACTCTCTGACATAAATCACAGCAAGATCCTCTATGACCCACATCTCAGAGTAATGGAAATAAAAGCAAAAATAAACAAATAGGACCTAGTTAAACTTAAAAGCTTTTGCACATTGAAGGAAACTATAAGCAAGGTGAAAAAACAGCCTTCAGAGTGGGAGAAAATAATAGCAAATGAAGCAACTGACAAAGAGTTAATCTCAAAAATATACAAGCAGCTCCTGTAGCTCAATTCCAGAAGAATAAAGGACCCAATCAAAAAATGGGCCAAAGAGCTAAGCAGACATTTCTCCAAAGAAGACATACAGATGGCTAATGATCACATGAAAAGATGCTTAACATCACTCATTATCAGAGAAATGCAAATCAAAATCACAATGAGGTACCATCTCATGCTGGTCAGAATGGCTGCTATCAAAAAGTCTACAAACAATAAATGCTGGAGAGAATGTGGAAAAAAGAGAACCCTCTTACACTGTTGGTGGGAATCCAAACTAGTACAGCCACTCTGGAGAACAGTGTGGAGATTCCTTAACAACCTGGAAATACAACTTCCATTTGACCCAGCAATCCCACTACTGGGCAAACACACCGAGGAAACCAGAATTGAAAGACACATGTGTACCCCAGTGTTCATCACACTACTGTTTACAATAGCCAGGACATGGAAGCAACCTCAGATGCTAGATATCCATTGGCAGACAAATGGATAAGAAAGCTGTGGCACACATACACAGTGGAATATTACTCAGCTGTTAAAAAGAATGCATATGAGTCAGTTCTAATGAGGTGGATGAAACTGTATTTTATTATACACAGTGAAGTAAGTCAGAAAGAAAAACACCAATACAGTATATTAATACATATATATGGAATTTAGAAAGATGGTAACAATGACCCTATATGTGAGACAACAAAAGAGACGCAGATATAAAGAACAGACTTTTGGACTCTGGGAGAAGATGAGGGTGGAATGATTTGAGAGGATAGCATTGAAATATGTGTATTATCATAGGTGAAATAGATCATCAGTCCAGGTTCGATGCATGTGACAGGGTGTTCAGGACTGGTGCACTGGGATGACCCTGAGGGAGGGGATGGGGAGGGAGGTGGGACGGGGGTTCAGGATGGGGAACATATGTACATCCATGGCTGATTCATGTCAATGTATGGCAAAAAAGACTACAATATTGTAAAGTAATTAGCCTCCAATTAAAATTAATTAATTTTAAAAAGATTGAAGTATTAAGAATTCTGATTAATATGTGTAATTAGGCCTTCCAAAATTAATAAGGGAAACGACATTTTGTTGAAGAAAAATTTGTGTGTGTGTGTTATGGAATTGTGTTTATTATAAATTTATTTATTTTAATTGGAGGCTAATTACTTTACAATATTGTATTGGTTTTGCCAAACATCAACATGAATCTGCCACGGGTATACACGTGTTCCCCATCCTGAACCCCCCTCCCACCACCCTCCCCGTACCATCCCTCTAGGTCATCCCAGTGCACCAGCCCCAAGCATCCTGTATCCTGCATCGAACCTGGACTGACGATTCGTTTCATACATTATATTATACATGTTTCAATGCCATTCTCCCAAATCATCCCACCCTCTCCCTCTCCCACAGAGTCCAAAAGACTGTTCTATCCATATGTGTCTCTTTTGCTGTCTTGCATACAGGGTTATTGTTACCATCTTTCTAAATTCCATATATATGAATTAGTATACTGTATTGGTGTTTTTCTTTCTGGCTTAAAAAGTTGTAAGGAATGAACATGCATTTTATTAAGAGGAAAGAATATAATTTTGTCCCAAAGTGATCTTAAAGTGACAGGGCAGGAAAGCACAAGACAAAAATCAGAATGTAGTAGAGGAAGTTATAGAAAGTTTGTGGAAAAGGAACTTAAAAAAGATTTCTGTTTGTGGTCAGGACTGGCTAAGATGAGGATGCATTTGAGTGAACATAGTTTACTATTAAAAGTAACCTGGTGGGGGTCGTGAACACCAGGTGTGCCCATGCGTGAAGGAGGCCGGTTGGGCAGGGCTGAGAAGGGAGGGGATGCCAGAGGCCGAGGAGGTGTGTCCATGGTCTGGGCAGTGCGTGGCGGTGCCGGTGGCCACAGCAGAAGTAGGTGGGGACCGTGGAGTGGAGCCATTGAGACTTCCTTCCTCCCCTGCCTTAGAACCACAGCAACCCCCACCCCCTGCCGCCCCCCAGCCCGTGCGCGTGGCGGACCCTGGGGAGCCAGGTCACCCTGTGCGTGGCCCTGGCCCTCCTGCAGCGCTTCAGGCGTAATGGTTATGAAAGCTTCTGTAGAAGATAATAGTTCAGGATGGGAGCTGGGTTTACCAGAAAAGATAGAAAAAGCAACACAAACTGGGTGGACATAACCCAAGATTTTGAGGAAACTTGTCAAGATTACATCATGCAAAATACCAGACTGGATGAAGCACAAGCTGGAATCAAGATTGCAAGGAGAAATATCAGTAGCCTCAGATATGCAGATGATACCACTCTTACAACAGAAAGTGAAGAGGAACTAAAGAGCCTCTTGAAAGTGAAACAGGAGAGTGAAAAAGCTGGCTTAAAAGTCAACATTCAGGAAAATAAGGTCATAGCATCTGGTCCATCACTTCATGGCAAATAGATGGGGGAAAACAATGGAAACAGTGATAGACTTTATTTTTGTGGTCTCCAAAATCTTGGCAGATGGTGACTGTAGCCATGAAATTAAAAGATGCTTGCTCCTTGGAAGAAAAGTTATGACCAACCTAGGTAGCATATTAAAAAACAGAGATGTTACTTTATCCACAAAGGTCTGTCTAGTCAAAGCTACGGTTTTTCCAGTAGTCATGTATTGATGTGAGACTTGGACCATAAAGAAAGCTGAGTGCCGAAGAATTGATGCTTTTGAACTGTGGTGTTGAAGAAGACTCTTCAGAGTTCCTTGTACAGCAAGGAGATCCAACCAGTCCATTCTAAAGGAAATCAGTCCTGAATATTAATTGGAAGGACTGATGCTGAAGCTGAAACTTCAATATTTTGGCCACCTGATGCAAAGAGCTGACTCATTTGAAAAGACCCTGATGCTGGGAAAGATTGAGGGCAGGAGGAGAAGGGGACGACAGAGGATGAGATGGTTGGATGGCATCACTGACTCAATGGACATGAGTTTTAGTAAACTCCCGGAGTTGGTGATGGACAGGGAGGCTTGGTGTGCTGCAGTCCATAGGGTTGCAGAGAGTCGGACACAACTGAGCGACTGAACTGAACTGAGTTGTTTTCCAATGTGCAGGTTAATATCTTTACTTCTTTCTCTAGTTGCTGATTACATTGTGGTACTTTCTTGGTGAAAACTTATCTTACTGCACACTTATGAAGCATGCACTTTTCTGTATAAATACTATATTTTTGAAAGTTTACATAAAAATTGGACAACATTAGGAGTTCCCTAGAGGTCCAGTAGTTAGGAGTTGGAGATTTCACTGTTGTGGCCTTGGGGTTCATTCTCTGGCTGGTGAACTAAGTTCCCAAAAGTCATTCGCTGTGGCCAAAAAAAAAAAAAAAAAAAAGCACAACATTAAAGTCAGTCCACGGAATTATCCAGGCCAGAATACTGGAATGGGTAGCCTTTCTCTTCTTCAGCGTATCTTCCAACCCAGGGATTGAATCCAGTCTGCATTGCAGGCATATTCTTTTCCAGCTGAGCCACAAGGGAAGCCCTATGGGGATTGAGATTGGGCTCAAAATCAGGGAGTCATAGCCAACAGCAGAGTAAAGGTGAGTGAGTGGATGGAAAATTACCAAGATGAGGCTTCATGGTCAATCCACCTGCAATGCAGGAGACCTCCATTTGATTCCTCGGTTTGGAAGATCTCCTGGAGAAGAGAAAGGCTACCCACTCCAGTATTCTGGCCTTGAGAATTCCATGAACTATATAGTCCATGCCATGGGGTTGCAAAGAGTTGGACATGACTCAGCGACTTTCTCTTTCAAAGTCACTTTGTCCACTGGCAAAAAATTCATGGCTGTAAATGCATCCCACATTCACACTCCATAGAGGCTCAGAGTGTCCTTGAATCAGCAGACCCTCCAGTGCTTGGAGGAATGCCACAGAGCATCTATGTCCTGTGGTTAAGATGATTCAGCACCAGATGTTTTTGTCAAGTCTGGGAGGTGGAGGCTGGTGGTTGTTGCAAATTGGTCTCCTCCAAGCTGTGTCGGATCCCATATCCAAAGTATATGACAGATCCTAGTAGGGAAATGAGATGATGAGAAGGGAAAGTAGGTGCTCTCCCCACTTATAAATGGCCAATAGAGCTCCTATTATGGTGTCTCACACAGTTTAGGGGAGAAGTAGTAGGATGAGGGTTTTTTTTTTCAATCATTCAAGTGGTCTTATTTTTCAAGGAAGCCTCTTACCAATGGCTGTCCCGATACCAAATAGGGTCCAGGTCCTAGGAGTCATCAGCATCATCAAGTAAGTATTCACAAAGATGCTCACCAGTGGGAGGACAGGCAAAGCAGGGACCTGTGGGCAAAGTCATTTCATCCCTGAACACACTACAGATGTCTGAGAGGGAGACCTTATCCCACGTGGGCAAGGCCCCAGCCAACATGGAGAAAAGCCTGAGGAAAGGGACTCTCAGGATGAATCTGGTAGTAGGGCACCATGAGGGTGAGTGCCGCCCAGACACCAAAATAAGCCAAAAAGCAGATGAAGATCATTATCATAATGCTGAAGGGGATAGAATGCTGAGGATTCAGGGCTTCCCCCACTGTGAGGTGGGAGGAAGTATTGGGTCAGGATAACACACTGAGGTGAAATCACAAAGTCAAATTTCCTCTTCTATGTCCAAAAGCTAGCTAACCTTCTCCCAACCCCTAAGCCCAAGGGCAGCCAAAACTGTGCCCAAATCCCTGATAAGACACACCGTGACCATGTTACCTCTAGTGGCAATGGAATCAAAACCAAGGAATGCATATAAAGACATTGCTGCTCCTTGAAGAATCCCATCAAAACCAAAGGGCACAAACACTTCAGAACCAAGATCATCCAACCTATAGTGAGAGAAGGAATGAGGAAGAATGTGGGTGGATGCCGGGAGCCGGCATATTGCATATTGAGGGCATATCGCATATTGAGTGCATATCGCATATTGAGTGCAGCACTTTCCACAGCATCATCTTTCAGGATCTGGAATAGCTCAACTAGAATTCTATCACTGCCGGGAGCCAGCGTGAGGCACTCCACCAGTGGCAAAGGTCACGAGGAAGCAGGCTCGGCATACGCAAAGGCGGGATCGAGCCTCAGGAGTCCCCCTGGAAATTCTCGAGCATCTACCCCCAAAACTAGAGTCTGCCTACTTTCTGCTTTGTGCTTTCACCTACACCTCTGACTTTATGGAGGGCTGTCCCCCACTACCTCTTTCTGAAAAAAGAGTTAGCTTACAGCTCCAGTTAATAATTCCTGGGTGTGACAGTGTTTCAACCTACAAACTCCTTTGGAAATCCTCTAGCCTGCCTGAATAGGTTTTTCCGGCCACATGTGATTGTTCAGAGCCTCCCAACTGTGAGAGGCAGGAGACGTTCTAAACTGTCTAAACACAGATTCCTTTGAGTAGTTAAAAGATTGATAAGAAATTGTATTGGTGAAGGGTTTTTCACTTATTGGGCCAATGTTTGCTGCTAAGTCTCCATACTCCTTACCTACTGTGTCCTTGGCAGTGTATTGATTGATATAATGGGTGTATAGAAATGTAAGTAGTGGCCTCAATGTTTGTAACCTTGGACCCTTGAGTTAATTCTTTTCTTGATTGAGCCCACCTCACCTTTGCCCTATAGGAATGCAACTCTATCCAATGCTTTTTGGAGGCTGGCGCCTGACTTTAGAATAATCACCTTTACAGAAAAATAAGTTTCTTAAAATGTTAACAGGACTCCGGGCCAGAAGATGATGTAAATCACCTAAACTTTTGCATATGATAAGTTTGCAGGAAGAAAGCCTGGCTTACTGCATGACTCTACCCCTTCCCCCATTATCCTCTATGCATAACTTAAGGTATAAAACTACTTTGGAAAATAAAGTGCTGGCCTTGTTCACTGAAACTTGGTCTCCCCATGTCATTCTCTCTCTCGAATTCTGGCTTAGTCTCCATCTGGAGAGTGGAACCCGCCATGCTTACTAATTATGCCTGGGCTTCTAAGATCCGACTGGGGAGACCTCAGTGTCTCCTCTCCTTTGGGAGAACTGAAGGATGCCTGCGGCCTATGTAAGTGGTGCAAACTTCTTGTCTTGAAGTTTTATTGGTCTTCCGTGTAAACCAAGCTACTCAGCCTCTTTTCTCCACTGATTTTCCTACTGAGCTATCCTCATTCTATTACTTTTTATATCCTTAATTAACATTTAATTAAGCAGTTGTTTCCTGATCCTCACCGATGCCGTCTCTCCTTCGAATACCCTGGATCAGCTGGGGCTGGACCCCGTCAGGTGAGGTGAGTTCAGCCATCTCTCCTGGACTCCTCTCTTAATACCACAAGTCCTGGGCTCCAAGACCCCTGACACCAGGATCCATCAGCCCAGGTGTCTTTAGTCCCCACCACGTTCCCAGCTCTGCACCATACTGCACAGACATTACAATGACCAAGAGAACCCTCCTAACTTAAAGGTGTCAGTGGATTCAGATGTGTTCAGTTTGTAGTCCTATCCTGTGGGCTTCTAGTTGTGTAGGTCTCCCTTAATGAAGCCAGAGAGGATAAGGAAACTGAGAAGCAAAATGTTGATGTCTGTGAACACTTTGTAAAGCAGGGTCGACTCATAAGCTCTCAGAACCAGTAGTCCTGTGGGAAAGATGGAATATGAGACATCCAAAATAACTAAATCCATAGACACAGAAGGCAGACCAGTGGTTGCCAGGGGCTGAGGGTTGTGGGGGTATGGCCAATGGACAGACATTGTCTGCTCAGTGGGTGCGGGGTTTCCTTTTGGGGTGATGACCATGTTTGAAACTAGACAGAGGTAATGGTTACACACCATTGTGAATGTATTAAGTCCCACTGAGTCACACACTGTAAGATGGTTGATGTCTTACTGTGACAGTAATCTCACAACATATATATCAACTAAATCATCATGGGTACTCCTTAAATTTGGACAGTGTTGTTTTTGTATCTCAGTAAAGCTGGGAAAAATGTTTAATTTTATGTGATGTTCAGTTCAGTTCAGTTGCTCAGTCATGTCCGACTCTTTGTGACCCCATGAACTGCAGCACACCAGGCCTCCTTGTCTATCACCAACTCCTGGAGCCTACCCAAACTCATGTTCATTGAGTCGGTGATGCCATCCAACCAATTCCTTTCATTTGAAAACACATCTTTGGTCTTAGTACCAAGAAGAAACCAATAGATCTAAGTAAGTGAATCTCAGCTAGGAATGATTTCATTCCCCCAAGAGACATTTGGCAATGTCTTGAGGCATCCTGATTTTCACAGTGTGGGTGGATGTCACTGATATCTAGTGAGTAAATGTCAGAGATGCTACCCAACATCCAACAATGATTTTTTTTTTTAAACCTGAAATGCACACCTCTACAACTATGAACGATCCAGCCCAAATTGTCAGTAATGCCAAGAAAGGGAAATAACGGCCTCTCTCTTGCCTTCCTGTCTCTAATATCACAGATCTTTTTTTCCGGTCTTTTTTTTTTTAAATTTAAATTTATTTATTTTACTTGGAGGTTAATTACTTTACAATATTGTATTGGCTTTGCCATACGTCAACATGAACCCGCCACGGGTGTACACGTGCTCCACATCCTGAACCCTGCTTCCACCTCCCTCCCCGTACCATCCCTCTGGGTCATCCCAGTGCACCAGACCCAAGCATCCTGTATCCTGCATCAAACCTGGACTGGCGATTCATTTCTTATATATTATACATGTTTCAATGCCATTCTTCCAAATCATCCCACCCTCTCCCTCTCCCACAGAGTCCAAAAGACTGTTCTATACATCTGTGTCTCTTTTGCTGTCTTGCATACAGGGTTGTCGTTACCATCTTTCTAAATTCCATATGTATGCGTTAGTATACTGTATTGGTGTTTTTCTTTCTGGCTTACTTCACTCTATATAATAGGCTCCAGTTTCATCCACCTCATTAGAACTGATTCAAATGTATTCTTTTTAATGGCTTAATCATCTACTGTTCTGCCACCCCAAGCCTTTCCCATCCCATCTCCCCCTCCACACCCCACTCTTCCCATCCTATCACTGTCTCACCTGTGAAGAACAGCACCAGGCCCAGGGCAAAAAAGTCTGGGTACATGGCCAGAAAAGAGGGCATATGGAGAGAAAGTTCCCTGTAATGCCTGAGAGAGTTGTTTCCCAATCAGGCTGTCAAAGTTGTAGCTCCAGGCCCTGGCTATACAGGTGGTAAGTGCAGTGGCAGAAGAAGAACATTCATTGATAAACATAAATTAATTTCTAATGTGCAATATATTTTGGGGAGAGGGGAACCCAAACAAAATATTCTCAGAGTTTCTTTTCATGGGTTAGAGTGGAAAGACTCAGATGATTCACAAAATAGGTCAACTATTTAATATGCTAGGAGGAGATCAATGTTATGCAAGAAAATATAACAGGAAGTTGGGACCAGGAGGGCTGGAAGGTAAGGACTGAAATTTTAAGTCCAGATGTAAAGGAAAATTCCATGAAGGTAACAGCTGAACAAAGACTTCAGTATAGTGAGGGGATGAGCCTGTGGGTCATGCCTCCCTCTTTCCCACTCCCTACAGCTCTCTTTCTTCTGGGTTCTCTGTCCATCATTTAAGGAAAGCAAGATAAACCCGAGAACAATAAACTTGTGGGGTTTTTCTGCCACTATTATCCACTTAACCCCACAAGGTCAATGAAAAAGTGCCCATGAATGAGTGAAGACCTAACCCCCACTTCCTAGAACCTGTTCTTAAGCCCTACACCTTTCCCCACCCCATCATCTCACTGATGACTAAGGACAGTATGCGGTTCCAGCCAGTGATGAAGGCACAGAGTTGTCCCATGGTTGAGGTAGCTGTAGAGATACTCATAACCAGAGCCTGGTACCTGACCCCAAACTCTGCATAGTAGAGATCCCAGACAATACACAGGACAGGCCGGCCACCAAGAAGGAGATGACAGTCGTTGGTCCAGCTCTCACTCTGGCCACTGCACCAACCAGGATGTACATGCCAGCTCCCAGGGTTCTGCCCACACCCAAGACCATTAGATCAAGGGTGTTCAGATCGGCTCTAGGTCTCTCAATCTCTGCCCTGGTGTCCTGCATCCACTTGCTGACCAGTTTTGGAACAAATTGATGAACATACTGATGCAGCATCCAGGACACAGTTGAGGAGGTTATGTTCTGCAGAAGAAACAAGACACAAAGCCATCAAGAGTGTCATCTCCCCTTGGCCCTGGGAATCGAATTTCACCCACCAATGGAGTGATGGGGAGGAGGCGGCAAAGTGACGCATTGGGCACATTTTCCATCTCTGAGCTTTGATTTATTATTATTATTATTTTTTGACCACGTGGCATGTGGGATCTTAGTTCCCTGACCAGGGATCAAACCTGCATCCCTTGCAATGAAAGTGCAGAGTCTTAACCAGTGAACCACCAGGGAAGTCCCTGAGCTTTGATTTCTTAAACACAAAGACTTTTAATATGTTTCAAAGTTAATGGAAGTTTAAGAGGATTGAGGAAAGCAAAACATGCTGCATAAAAATGTGCCACATTACCGAACTGGGCACACAAAACAATGTTCAGATGGCAAATTTTATGCTCTGGCATGTTATTAGTGAGTGTAAGTCACTCAGTTGTGTTTGATGTTTTGTGACCCCATGGACTGAAGCCCACCAGGCTCCTCATTTCATAGGATTTCCCAGGCCAGAATACTGGATTGGGTTGCCATTTCCTTCTCCAGAGGATCTTCCCAACCCAGGGATTGAATCCAGGTCTCCTGCATTGCAGACAGACTCTTTACTGCTGAGCCATCAGGGAAGCCCCAGTTGAAGTAGTAGACACCTCCTCAAACCTTTGGTGGTTCCTTTCAGCTGGGGCACTCTGTTCCATGGTGGTGGTATAATCTGGGGTTTTCTCTCTTTGTGTCAGTACACACTTTCCACTCTTCCTGCTCCCTCTTGTGGGAGAATTCTTCTTAAATGTTTAATTAATTAACTAATTGTTGGCTCTACTGGGTCTTCCTTGCTGCATGAAGTCTTTCTCTAGGAGCGGGGGCTACTCTCTAGTTGCAGTTCACGAGCTTCTCACTGAAAATAGATGTCTAGTTTGTTGTTTGATGATTGAAATGTAGTTGGTTTATAATATCATAATAGTTTCAGGTGGACAGCATGGTGATTTAGTATTTTTATAGATACTGTGCGGTATCATGAAATGTTCCTTTGGTATCTCTAATTTTCTTGAAGAGATCTCTATCTTTCCCATTCTATTGTTTTCCTCTATGTCTTTGCATTGATAGCTGAGGAAGGCTTTCTTATCTCTCCATGCTATTCTTTGGAACTCTGCATTCAAATGGGTATATCTCCCCTTTTCTCCTTTGCTTTTCGCTTCTCTTCTTTTCATAGCTATTTGTAAGGCCTCCTCAGACAGCCATTTTGCCTTTTTGCATTTCTTTTTCTTGGGGATGGTCTTGATCCCTGTCTCCTGTATAATGTCATGAACCTTCATCCATAGTTCATCAGGCACTCTATCTATCAGTTCTAATACCTTGAATCTATTTCTCACTTCCACTGTATAATTGTAAGGGATTAATTTGGTCATACCTGAATGGTCTAGTGGTTTTTCTCTACTTTCTTCAATTTCAGTCTGAATTTGGCAATAAGGAGTTCATGATCTGAGCCACAGTCAGTTCCCAGTCTTGCTTTTGCTGACTGTATAGAGCTTCTCCATCTTTGGCTGCAAAGAATATAATCAATCTGATTTTGGTGTTGGCTATCTGGTGATGTCCATGTGGAGTCTTCACTTGTGTTGTTGGAAAATGGTGTTTGCTATGACCAGCAGTGCGTTCTCTTGGCAAAACTCTATTAGACTTTGCCCTGCTTCATTCTGTACTCCAAGGCCAAATTTACCTGTTACTCCAGGTGTTTCTTAACTTCCTACTTTTGCATTCCAGTCCCCTATAATGAAAAGGACATCTTTTTTGGGTGTTATTTCTAAAAGGCCTGTAGGTCTTCATAGAACCTTTCGACTTCAGCTTTTTCAGCATTACTGGTCGGGGCATAGAGTTGGATTACTGTGATATGGAATGGTTTGCCTTGGAAATGAGCAGAGATCATTCTGTCGTTTTTGAGATTTCACCCAAGTACTGCATTTTGGACTCTTGTTAACTATGATGGCTACTTCATTTCTTCTAAGGGATTCTTGCCCACAGTAGTAGATATAATGGTTAGCTGAGTTAAATTCACCCATTCCAGTCCATTTTAGTTCGCTGGTTCCTAAAATGTCAACATTCACTCTTGCCATCTCCTGTTTGTCGACTTCCAATTTGCCTTGATTCATGGACCTAACATTCCAGGTTCCTATGCAATATTGCTGTTTACAGCATCAGATCTTGCTTCTATCACCAGCTGGGTGTTGTTTTTGCTTTGGCTCTGTCCCTTCATTCTTTCTGGATTTGTTTATCCACTGATCTCCTGACCCGGGGAGTTCATCTTTCAGTGTCCTATCTTTTTGCCTTTTCATACTGTTTATGGATTAAAAAAAATTATTTATTTTAGTTGGAGGCTAAAATTTATAATATTGCAGTGGTTTTTGCCATACACTGATATGAATCAACCATGGGTTTACATGTGTTCCCTATCCTGAACTCCCCTCCTCACTCCCTCCCCATCCCATCCCTCTGGGTCATCCCAGTGCACCAGCCCGGAGCACCCTGTCTCATGCATCAAACTTGGACTGGTGATCTGTTTCACATATGATAATATATATGTTTCAATGCTATTCTCTCAGATCATCCCACCCTTGCCTTCTCCCACAGAGTCCAAAAGACTGTTCTATACATCTGTGTCTCTTTTGCTGTCTCACATATAGGGTTATCATTATCATCTTTCTAAATTCCATATATATGTGTTAGTATACTGTATTGGTGTTTTTCTTTTCTTTTCTTTTTTTCTCATTTCTTTTTTTTTTAAATTTTATTTTATTTTTAAACTTTACAATATTGTATTAGTTTTGCCAAATATCGAAATGAATCCGCCACAGGTATACCTGTGTTCCCCATCCTGAACCCTCCTCCCTCCTCCCTCCCCATACCCTCCCTCTGGGTCGTCTCAGTGCACCAGCCCCAAGCATCCAGTATCATGCATCCTGGACTGGCGACTCATTTCATACATGATATTATACATGTTTCAATGCCATTCTCTCAAATCTCCTCACCCTCTCCCTCTCCCACAGAGTCCATAAGACTGATCTATACATCAGTGTCTCTTTTGCTGTCTCGTATACAGGGTTATTGTTACCATCTTTCTAAATTTCATATATATGTGTTAGTGTACTGTATTGGTGTTTTTCTTTCTGGCTTACTTCACTCTGTATAATAGGCTCCAGTTTCATTCACCTCATTAGAACTGATTCAAATGTATTCTTTTTAATGGCTGAGTAATACTCCATTGTGTATATGTACCACAGCTTTCTTATCAATTCATCTGCTGATGGACATCTAGGTTGCTTCCATGTCCTGGCTATTATAACCAGTGCTGCAATGAACATTGGGGTACACATGTCTCTTTCAATTCTGTTTTCCTCAGTGTGTATGCCAATCAGTGGGATTGCTGGGTCATATGGCAGTTCTATTTCCAGGTTTTAAGGAATCTTCACACTGTTCTCCATAATGGCTATACTAGTTTGCATCCCCACCATGTTCATGGGGTTCTTAAGGCAAGAATACTGAAGTGGTTTGCCATTCCCTTCTCCAGTGGGCCACACTTTGTCAGAACTCTCCACCATGACCCGTATGTCTTGGGTGGCCCTATATGGCATGGTTTAGTTTCATTGAGCTAGACAAGGCTGTGGTCCACATGATTAGATTGGTTAGTTTTCTGTGATTGTGGTTTCAGTCTGTGTGCCCTCTCTGTGTCTACCATCTTATGGGGTTTGTCTTACCTTGGACATGGGATATCTCTTCACAGCTGCTCCAGCAGAGCACAGCAGCTGCTCCTTAACTTGGATGTGGGGTATTTCCTCTTGGCCATTCACCACTCTAGAGAAATGGTATGGACCTAACAGAAGCAGAAGATATTAAGAAGAGGTAGCAAGAATACACAAAAGAACTACAAAAAAGATCTTCACGACCCAGATAATCACAATGGTATGATCACTCACCTGGAGCCAGATATCCTGGAATGTGAAATCAAGTGGGCCTTAGGAAGCATCACTATGAACAAAGCTAGTGGAGGTGATGGAATTCCAGCTGAGCTATTTCAAATCCTGAAAGATGATGCTGTTAAAGTGCAACACTCAATACGCCAGCAAATTAGGAGAATTCAGCAGTGGCCATGGGACTGGAAAAGGTCAGTTTTCATTCCAATCCCAAAGAAAGGCAATGCCAAAGAATGTCCAGACTACCACACAATTGCACTCATCTCACATGTTAGTAAAGTAATGCTCAAAATTCTCCAAGCCAGGCTTCAGCAATACATGAACCGTGAACTTCCAGATGTTCAAGCTGGTTTTAGAAAAGGAGAGGAACCAGAGATCAAATTGCCAACATCTGATGGATCATTAAAAAAGCAAGAGAGTTCCAGAAAAACATCTATTTCTGCTTTATTAACTATGTCAAAGCCTTTGACTGTGTGGATCACAATAAACTGTGGAAAATTCTGAAAGAGAGGGGAATACCAGACCACCTGACCTGCCTCCTGAGAAGTCTGTGTGCAGGTAAGGAAGCAATAGTTAGAACTGGACACGGAACAACAGACTGGCTCCAAATACAAAAAAGAGTTCGTCAAGGCTGTATATTGTCACCCTGCTTATTTAACTTACATGCAGAGTACATCAGGGGAAATGCTGGACTGGATGAAGCACAGGCTGGAATCAAGATTGTCGGGAAATATATAAATAATCTCAGATATGCAGATAACACCACCCTTATGGCAGAAAGTGAAGAAGAACTAAAGAGCCTCTTGATGAAAGTGAAAGAGTGTGAAAAAGTTGGCTTAAAGTTGAACTTCAGAAAACTAAGATCATGGTATCCGGTCCCATCACTTCATGGCAAATAGATGGGGAAACAGTGGAAATAGTAGCTGACTGTATTTTTTTGAGCTCCAGAATCACTGCAGATGGTGACTGCAGCCATGAAATTAAAAGATGCTTACTCCTTGGAAGGAAAGTTATGACCAACCTAGATAGCATATTTAAAAGAAGAGACATTACTTTGCCAACAAAGGTTCATCTAGTCAAGGCTATGGTTTTTCCAGTGGTCATGTATGGATGTGAGAGTTGGACTGTGAAGAAGGCTGAGCACTGAAGAATTGATGCTTTTGAACTGTGGTGTTGGAGAAGACTCTTGAGAGTCCCTTGGACTGCAAGGAGATCCAATCAGTCCATTCTGAAGATCAGTCCTGGGATTTCTTTGGATGGAATGATGCTGAAGCTGAAACTCCAGTACTTTGGCCACCTCATGTGAAGAGCTGACTCATTGGAAAAGACTCTGATGCTGGGAGGGATTGGGGGCAGGAGGAGAAGGGGACGACAGAGGATGAGATGGCTGGATGGCATCACTGACTCTATGGACGTGAGTCTGAGTCAATTCCAGGAGTTGGCAATGGACAGGGAGGCCTGGTGTGCTGTGATTCATGAGGCCGCAAAGAGTTGGACATGACTGAGTGACTGAACTGAACTGAACTGCTCCTTGGAAGGAAAATTATGACCAACTTAGACAGCATATTAAAAAGCAGAGACATTACTTTGCCAACAAACGTACATCTAGTTAAGGCTATGGTTTTTCCAGTAGTCATGTATGGATGTGAGAGTTGGACTATAAAGAAAGCTGAGAGTCAAAGAATTGATGCTTTTGAACTGTAGTGTTGGAGAAGACTCTTGAGAGTACCTTGAATTGCAAGGAGATCCAACAAGTCCATCCTAAAGGAGATCAGTCCTGGGTGTTCATTGGAAGGACTGATGTTGAAGCTGAAACTCCAATACTTTGGCCTCCTGATGTGAAGAACTGACTCATTGAAAAAGACCCTGATGCTGGGAAAGACTGGGGGCAGGAGGAGAAGGGGACGACAGTGGTTGAGATGGCTGGATGGGATAATTGACCCAATGGACATGAGTTTGAGTAAACTCCAGGAGCTGGTGATGGACCGGGTGGGCTGGCATGCTGTGGTTCAGGGGGTCACAAAGAGTTGGACATGACTGAGCATGCACACGTGTGTGTGTGTGTGTGTGTGTTCAGTCGCTCAGTCTTGTTTGACTCTTTGAACCCCATGGACTGTAGCCGATTTGGTTTCTCTGTCCATGGGATTCTCCAGGCAAGAATACAGGAGAGGGTTGCCATGCCCTCCTCCAGGGAATCTTCCCAAACCAGGGATCGAACCCAGGTCTCCTGTTTCACAGGTGGATTCTTTACTGTCTAGAATCTAAAAAATATTGCAAGTGAATGTATGTAGCAAAAGAGAAACAGACTCACAGATCCAGAAAACAAAGTAGTGGTTACCAATGGAGAGAGAGAAGGGGGCAGTGGGAAATTAGGTATAAGGGATTCAGAAATGCAAACTGTTATACTATGTATAAAATAGGTAGACTATCAGAATAGATTGTAGAACTACAACCCTTATCTTGTAATGTCTTTTGAGGGAGTCTAATCAGTGAAAATACTGAATCACTAGGCTGTACACCTGAAATGAATATAATAATTAAATAAATTATACTTCAATTATTATTTTTTATTTATTTACTTTTGGCTGCACCTCGAGGCATGTGGGATCTTAGTTCCCAGATGGATCGAACCCACATTCCCTTCATTGGAAGGACAGAGTTTTAACCACTGTATCACCACGGAAGTCCTATACTTCAATTTTAAGAAATACTGATACAACAAGCAGTTAACAGGTGCTTACTTCTTAGATTTCACTACAAATTAAGATTGCTAAGGGTTAAGAATTCTGATTAATACGTGTAATTAGCATATTGAAAAGCAGAGACATTACTTTGCCAACAAAGGTCCGTCTAGTCAAGGCTATGATTTTTGTGACCCCATGAATTGCAGCATGCCAGGCCTCCCTGTCCATCACCAACTCCCGGAGTTCACTCAGACTCACGTCCATCAAGTCAGTGATGCCATCCAGCCATCTCATCCTCTGTCATCCCCTTCTCCTCTTGCCCCCAATCCCTCCCAGTATCAGAGTCTTTCCCAATGAGTCAACTCTTTGCATGCAGTGGCCAAAGTACTGGAGTTTCAGCTTTAGCATCATTCCTTCCAAAGAAATCCCAGGGTTGATCTCCTTCAGAATGGACTGGTTGGATCTCCTTGCAGTCCAAGGGACTCTCAAGAGTCTTCTCCAACACCACAGTTCAAAAGCATCAATTCCTCAGTGCTCAGCCTTCTTCACAGTCCAACTCTCACATCCATACATGACCACTGGAAAAACCATAGCCTTGACTAGACGGACCTTTGTTGGCAAAGTAATGTCTCTTCTTTTGAATATGCTATCTAGGTTGGTCATAACTTTTCTTCCAAGGAGTAAGTGTCTTAATTTCATGGCTGCAGTCACCATCTGCAGTGATTTTGGACCCCAGAAAAATAAAGTCTGACACTGTTTCCACTGTTTCCCCATCTATTTCCCATGAAGTGATGGGACCAGATGCCATGATCTTCGTTTTTTGAATGTTGAGTTTTAAGCCAACTTTTTCACTCTCCTCTTTCATTTTCATCAAGAGGTTTTTTAGTTCCTCTTCACTTTCTGCCATAAGGGTGGTGTCATCTGCATATCTGAGGTTATTGCTATTTCTCCCAGCAATCTTGATTCCAGCTTGTGCTTCTTCCTGCCCAGCGTTTCTCATGATGTACTCTGTATAGAAGTTAAATAAGCAGGGTGACAATATACAGCCTTGACGTATTCCTTTTCCTGTTTGGAACCAGTCTGTTGTTCCATGTCCAGTTCTAACTGTTGCTTCCTGACCTGCATACAAATTTCTCAGAGTAACTATTTTTAATTAATCCTAAACCCTAAACTCAGCAAACTTCTTTTGCCATAAACATTCCCCTCACAAACAGGTCTCAGGTAATAATCCTTCCCATGGCCTCAAGCTGCGGCCTATGTGCTCATCCTGGGACATTCTTTGTAAAGATCCTTGAACAAATGTCAAAGGTTATTTTATAGATTATTTCCTGGGCACAACTGTAGAAGGCTTTGTGCTTTCTCATGCTTCTCTCAAGCACCTTAACATTCTTTCCAGCCAACTCAACTGAAGAAAGGAAAGAACAAGTCAGAATCACAAAGCCTAACTCCTTCATCCCAGGACCGTGCCTGTGAGATGAGGAGAGGGCGTTGGGGCCGTGCCTCCATTTTGTCAATAATGCCTAATGCGGCTCCAGACAGGTCCTATCATTTCATGGCAAATAGATGGGGAAACAGTGGAAACAGTGGCTGATTTTATTTTTTTGGGCTCCAAAATCACTGCAGATGGTGATTGCAGCCATGAAATTAAAAGACGCTTACTCCTTGGAAGGAAAATTATGACCAACCTAGATAGCATATTGAAAAGCAGAGATATTACTTTGCCAACAAAGGTCCATCTAGTCAAGGCTACGGTTTTTCCAGTGGTCATGTATGGATGTGAAAGTTGGACTGTGAAGAAAGCTGAGCACCGAAGAATTGATGCTTTTGAACTGTGGTGTTGGAGAAGACTCTTGAGAGTCCCTTGGACTGCAAGGAGATCCAACCAGTCCATCCTAAAGGAGATCAGTCCTGAGTGTTCGTTGGAAGGACTGACGCTAAAGCTGAAACGCTAGTACTTTGGCCACCTCATGCGAAGAGTTGACTCATTGGGAAAGACTCTGATGCTGGGAGGGATTGGGGGCAGGAGGAGAAGGGGACGACAGAGGATGAGATGGCTGGATGGCATCATTGGCTCGATGGACATGAGTTGAGTAAACTCCGGGAGTTGGCAACGGACAGGGAGGCCTGGCGTGCTGCGATTCATGGGATAGCAAAGGGTTGGACACGACTGAGCAACTGAACTGAACTGAACTGAAAGGAAATTATAGAAAGTTTGTGGAAAAGGAGCCTTAAAAAAGACTTCTTTTCTGGCTTCAGGACTGGATAAGATGGGAATAAATTTTAACTGAGTGAATTTTAATATTAAAAGTAAGTTTGTGCAGATATAGAGTTTTGTTTCCTAATTTTGATAACAGTAATACTCTGTTGTAAGTGTCTGTATTTGTTTTTGAAATATTTTATTGTCACTTTGGTAGATGGATAATTATTGTTTCACAGAGACCTATGATCCTCTTCGATGAAATATTTACGGGCTCTAATCAAGTTTTAAATGAAGTATTTTTTTGACCTCTAGCTAATTTGAGGATTTTTTTTTTTTTTTTTTTTTTAGAGAGCCCCTGAAGCATCTCAAATAAAGATATTAAACTCATTATAATTAGGCATATTGGTACATATAATTACATGAGTGTCATTGTGAAACAAGTGACGGTAAACCTTCTAAGGTTATAGTGGAAGGATAAATGTTATTAATGTATGTTCTAAAAATCATATGAAATTCCTAAAAATCTGATATGTCCTGGTAAATTGTCATTAGTCATAATTCTAGTTATTATATTAAAAAACCGGATGTTACAGAAATAGCTTTTTTCTATTTTTTTTGCCAGTCCAGGTTCGATGCACGATACTGGATGCTTGGGGCTGGTGCACTGGGATGACCCAGAGGGACGGTATGGGGAGGGAGGAGGGAGGAGGGTTCAGGATGGGGAACACATGTATACCTGTGGCGGATTCATTTTGATATTTGGCAAAACTAATACAATTATGTAAAATTAAAAAAAAAAAAGAAATAGCTTTTTTCTTTAACATTAAAAAAAATAAAAAAAATTTTATTTTTTTTTTTTGGCGGCACCACATAGCTGATGGGCTTTTAGTTTTCTGCGGTTCAAAGTGCAGAATCCTAACCACTGGACTGCCAGGGAAGTCCCTCTTTTCTTTTTAATTACCTTGATTGTTATTTAAATTCATCAACATCTGAAATTTTACATAGGTTATGTAAGGACTCATCCTGTGTCTTATTTCTCCACTTCTTTGCCAAGCCTTTAGAGGGTTAGAGGGAATGTTAGGTGACTTTTCCAAGCTCACGTAGCCAGTAAGGTGGGGAGGCATGGGGTGGGGGGAGAGGAATGTGTGAAGCCTGGAGGGTGTCCACATTGTACCCCTGTCCCTAGGAAAGACAGCAGACCCTCAGTCATCTCCCAACCCCCTTCCTCATCTTGCTGCCCTGCTCACAACCACTCACTGACTCCCTGTGGGACCCTCCCATTTTATGAATATTAGGGGAATAACCTGTTAATGATTTGCTCTGTTTCCTGCCCTGCTTCAGCCAACTGTTTTATCCTCCTAGCCGATCTACACCAAGAATAATCATTTTAAAAATCCTTCACAGCTTCTCACTGAAAATAGATGTCTACTTTGTTGTTTGATGATTGAAATGTAGTTGGTTTATAATATTATAATAGTTTCAGGTGGATAGCATGGTGATTTAGTATTTTTATAGATACTGTGCGGTATCATGAAATATTCCTTTGATATCTCTAATTTTCTTGAAGCGATCTCTATCTTTCCCATTCTATTGTTTTCCTCTATTTCTTTGCATTGATAGCTGAGGAAGGCTTTCTTATCTCTCCTTGCTATTCTTTGGAACTCTGCATTCAAATGGGTATATCTCTCCTTTACTCCTTTACCTTTCGCTTCTCTTTTTTCATAGCTATTTGTAAGGCCTCCTCAGACAGCCATTTTACCTTTTTGTACCCCTATCCCTGGAAAGACAGCAGACCCTCAGTCATCTCCCAAACCCCTTCCTCACCTTCTTGCCCTGCTCACAACCATGCAGTGACTCCCTGCCCTGTGGGAACCACCCATTTTTTAATGAATTTCTGTGGAGTAAAACTTCCATGATTCGCTCTGTCTCCTGCTTCTGCCAATTGTTTTATCCCCCTAATCAATCTACACCAAGAATAATCATTTCAAAAAGCCTTCACAGGTTTCCATGAGATGCCCACCTACATCCATCACTTCATGATTTTCATATGAAAGTGAGGCCAGATCAAGGGAAGACGTTCTCATCTCACAGAACGCCTCATCGTCTCCCCTCCCATTCTCTTCGCTCTCCTCTTCCCAATTTCTCTCTGCATTTCTTTTCTCCTGCAACATGGTCTAGGATGTAGCATTGATAGATGAGACATGGCTTTAAAGGCTCATTTTCTATTCTAAGTAGTTTAACAAAATATTTCCCCTCCAAAGCAAATACTGTGGTCTCCCTTTGATAATTCCTGGTAAATAAAAGATTTATCATGTAAAATATTACAGATATGTCTGAATTTTTCATTATATGGCTCATCAAATATAGTTGAGCACTTACTGTGTTCCAGACATTGTTTCAGGTACCGGGAAGCATAAAGGGGTCAAGTGTCATGGTCTGAAGGTAACTCTGTGCTTTCAAATTCATAGGTTGATGTCTTAATCTCTAGGATCTTGGAATGTGACTATATGTGGTAGAAGGGTGGTTTGGTGGTTAAGATCTACCTTCAACTTTTGGGGACAGGGGTTTGATCCTTTGTCTGGACTAAGCCCACCTGGCAACTACTGAGCCTGAGCACTACAAATAAGACCTGATGCAGCCAAAAGTAAATAAATGTGAGACTTCAATGAAGAAGGGACTTCCCTGGTGGCTCAGAGAGTAAACAACCTGCCTGCAACGTGAAAGACATGAATTTCATCCCTGAATCAGGAAGATCTTCTGAAGGAGGGAGTGGCAACCCACTCCAGTATTCTTGCCTGGAGAATCCCATGGACAGAGGAGCCTGGAGGGCTACAATACATGGGGTCGCAAAGAGTTGGAAATGACTGAAGCGACTAACACTTCACATTTCAAATGAAGAAAATTATTTTAAAATGAGGTAATTAAGGTTAAAAAGGTCACAAGGGTGGGCCCTAAGGAAATGTAACTAATGCCCTTGTACCATAGGATTTTAGAGTACAGAGAACATACATAGAGACCAAGGGCTGAGAGATTTAGCAAATAATGTTGCAAAACAACCAGATAAACTGAATTTAGATAAACAATGAACACATATATTTTAATCAGTATATTATATATACATATCTTATGCATATTAATTATGCTGCTGCTCCTTAGTTGCTCAGGCATGTCTGACTCTTTGAGACCCTATGAACTGTAGCCCACCAGGCTCCATTGTCCATGGGATTCTCCAGGCAGGAATACTGGAGTTGGTGGTTATTTCCTCTTGCATAAAGTGCAACTCATGACACAATACAGGGACCTGAGTTTCCTTCCTATGTGGCAATCTCTATCTTTTTGCTGGAAATAAGCACAAGGAGGAGCTTTTTCTGGGATGATTAGTATTTTATTTCTTCCTCCAGTTGCTGCTTACATTCTTATATGTGGTCTTGTACCTTATATTCTTTTACAGAAAGTTTCATCTTGCTGAAACACAGACTTTCCATGTATGTGTATTACGTTTTTAAATTATACAAGATTAAAGTCATTTTGTCTTCTGTTAGTGAATACACAGCTATCAATGCACACCATGTTCACACTCCATAGAGGTTCACAGTGCCCCTTGAACCAGCAGATCCTCCAGTGCATGGAGGGATTCCACACAGCATCTACTTCCTGTGGTTAAGATGACTCAGCACTAGGGATGTTTTTGTCAAGTCTGGGGGGTGGACGCTGGTGGCTGTTGATAATTGTTCCCTGCCAGGCTGTGTCGGATCCCATATCCAAAGTATATGATAGATCCTAGTAGAGAAAGGAGGCAATGAGTAGGTGAAGTAGGCACTCTTTCCACTTACATGTGTCCGGTTGTTGTTTAGTCACTAAGTCATAAAAGGCCTCCTATTATGGCATCTGACACAGTTTGGGGATAGAGTAAGAGGTTCAGTCACCCAAGAGGCCTCTTTAGCCCAGAAAGTAACTTGCCAATGTCATTCCAGACTCCAAATAGGGCCCAGGCCCCAGAGGTTATCTGCATCATCAAGTAAACATTCACGAAGGTGCTCACCAGTGTGAGGACAGGCACAGCAGGCGCCTGTGGGCAGAGTCAGTTCATCCCTGAACACAGCCAAGAAGTCTGAAAGGGAGACTGTACTACTCCAAATGGGCAAGAAGACCAGTCCTCAGCCTCTGTGTTCAGTTCCTACTGAGATTGGATTTTTAAACACTGCATGTGGATCAGGGACAGGTCCACTGGTTTTAGCAACTCCCCTCATTTCCTTGTCCAGCGAAGGATGTTTAGACCCTTAAGCATGTAGACTTCATTCACTCAAGGTGGACACTGTGAGCACATAAGGCCACTACCTTGAAGTGAAGAGAAGAGGGGTTCTGGGGCTGCCTCCAGATGATGACTGTGACCCCAGTGATGAGCAGCAGCAGCAGCACAGCCACTGTTGTGAGCACGGGGTCTCCAGAGAACACCTGGCTGGGCCACTGGGCCAGGACCAGGCTCAGGATGGTCAGCAGGAGAACTGCAAGGGTCAAGGTGGAAGAGAACAGGCTGGACCCAGTAAACAAAGATGTCAGAGCTCAGGTCACACTCTTCCCCAGGCTGCCCACATCAGGTAAGGCCATCATAGATACAAGACTCCTCAACTCCCAAAGACACAGAATCCCACCCCATCCTGTTAATTTCAGAATGTAACAAAAGAGAAATCCCACTGCTCACCAAGCAGGAAGGCACATCCATAGACAATCTGGCCAGATTTCTGGGTGGGGATGGTGCTGGTAGGGAACCACAGACTCTTTAGAACATTTGAGTTCCCTCCTTCAGGTACAGAGTCCAAAGGGCTTTCTTCAGCTTTAGGCTCCATCTCAGTTTCCTCTCCTGTTTTCTCCTTCAGGTCTGGTTGGTACCTGAATAAAGGTACCAATGCAATAATAACAGCAGTCTCTACTAACCCAACATCAGACAATCTATTCATTTCTTTCCTGCCTTAACCAGAAATAGAAGGCAGCATGAAACCAGAAAACGATTACCTCCCCATCAACCCCTAGGGGTCCAAGACTCCCAGTCAAGGTGTAGTGGAGTTTTACCTGAGGACAAGCACAGAAAAAGTCACGAAAGTGTAAGCAAGCATGATCCCAGTTAACATGAGTTCCACAATATGACGGAAGTCCAAGAGTAACACCATGATGACTAGAATGAGGGCAGGAATAAGGTGGAAAAGTGGGATGAGAAACCACTAGAAAAATCCAAGTTAAGGAAATTGATTGGAGAAGGAATGTGCTTCATTTATTCACCTGCCAGGTTTACAGAAGACATTATGGCCATGACAGGGGTACCTGTGAGGGCATGGATCTGAGCAAGGCCCCGGAAAAGGAGCCCATCCTTGGCCATTGCACAGATCAACTGAGACATGTAAAATATGGTGCCCAGGAGGCTGGAAGAGAAAATGGAAACATATGTGGGGACTTCGAGGCAAGGGATAGCCTAGGGCATCTCCTCCCTTGTCTACATGGGGTAAGGTGTCTTGCTCTCTTATCTCTCATACCAACGGACAGATACCTAAGAATTTGACATCAAACAGGGAGAAAACCATGGCACTGACCTGTATAAAAGAGCACACTAGAAGACAACAGCCATGACATATCTGTCAGGGTCCCACCCAATGTGGAGAAAAGCCTGCAGTAAGGGGCTGAAAGGATGAATCTGGTAGTAGGGCACCATGAGGGTGATTGATGCTGAGACACCAGAGTATGCCAAAAAGCCAACACAGATAGAGATCACCATGCTCAAAGTGATGGAACGCTGAGGATTTCGGGCTTCTCTCCCTGCAGGTGGGTGGAAGTACTGGGTCAGGAAAACACTGGCGTGAAAGCAAAAAGGAGAAAAAAATCCCCTTTCCTCTTGCATCTTCCAAAGCAGGCTAACCATCTACAACCCCTGTCCCAACGGGCAGCTGAAACTGTGCCCAAACCCTTTATGGGACTCACAATAACCATGTTACCTTTCATGACAATGCCATCAAAACCAACAAATGAGTAGAAGCACAGAGCTGCTCCTCGGAGAATCCCATCAAAGCCAAAGGGTGCAAACCCTCCATAACCGAAAGGGCCCAAGCTATGGTGAGAGAAGGAATGAGGAAGAACATGGGTGGGGTGTGCTCAGCCATCTCTACTGGATTCCTCCCTTCATGCCACAAGTCCTGGGCTCCAGCGCCCCCATCATCTGATCATGTGGATTCACCAGCCCAGATCTCTCTAGTCCCTACCGTATTCCCAGCTCTGCACTGCCCCCTCCCCCACTTCACAAGCATTACTCTGGCCAAGGGTCATAACCTCCTAACCTATAGATATTGCTGGATCCAAATATGTTCAGTCTGTAGTCCTGTTCTGTGAGCTTCCAGTTGTGCAGGTCTCCCTTAATGAAGCCAGAGAAGATAGTGAAGATTGGAACAAAAATGTTGATGCCTGTGAACACTATGATAATCAGCGGTGATGCGTGAGGTCCCAGAAGCATTACTCCTATGGGATAGATGGAATATGAAACACTCAAAATAAATAAATCCATAGAGAGAGAAAGGAGACTAATGGTTGCCAGAGGCGGGGGTTGCAGACTGTGGTGAGGTGGTGGACGGATAGTGACTGCTCAACGGGTACTGGGAGCAGTCTTTCCTTTTGGGGAGATAAACATGTTTGAAAGTAGATGGAGATGATGGTTGCACAACATGGTAATTGTACTAAGTGCCACTGAATTGTACACTTTCAGATGGTTGATTTCATATCTCACAATATATATCTATGAAATCATCAGGTTGTGTAACTTAAACTTATACAGTGCTGTATGTCAAATATATCTAAATAAAGCTGGGAGAGAACAATAAAATTATTAATTTTGTGCTATGAGGACTTCCTTTCAATTGAAAAACAAAGCAATCTTTGGCCTCAATACAGAGGAGAAAGCTTGTTGGTCTAAGTCAATGATTCTCAGCGGGGGTGATTTTGCCTCCCAACCAGTTGGCACTGTCTGGAGACTTTCTGGGTGTCAGAGTTTGGGGGCAGGGAGGGCATCACTGGTGTCTAGTGAGTAAAGGCTTGGAATGTTTGCTACTCTATACCCAACACTGATTTTTTAAAAACCTTACAATGCATAGGACAACCCCCCACATCAAAAATGATCCAACCCAATTTGTCAATGGTGCCAAGGATAAAAAACAACAGTGTGTGTCCTCCCCTCCTGTCACCTTTCCTTCTAGTGTTAACCCCCCTAATTCTGCACCTAAGCCTTTCCCTCCCCAGCTGCTGCTCCACACCCCATTCTTCTCTTCCTGTCTCTGTCCCCTTCTCACCAATCATTACCAGCAACAGGCCCAGAGTGACAAAGTCTGGGTATGTGGCCAGAAAAGAGGGCATGTACGGAGAGAAAGTCCCCTCTAATGCCTGAGAGATGTGGTTTCCAATCAAGCTGCCAAAGGTGATGCTCCAGGCTTTGGACAAACAGATAGTGGCTGCAGCAGCAGAAGGAATATTCATTAACAAAAATAAATTGATTTTTGTCTATGTGCCATGGGATATATTAAAAAAAAAGAAAAACTACCCAATCTGAAAGAGATTTTCTTCTTGGAATGGGAAAAGCAGACCCAGATAACTCACAAAATAGGTCATTATTTGGTATAATTAGGAAGAGATCAACGTTATGCAAGAAAAAGAACACAGGAAAGTGGGACCAGGGAGGCTGGGAGATGAAAGCTGAAAATTTTAAATCACAGGGTAAAGGAAAATCCCATGAAGGCAACAGCTGACCAAAGATTTCAATATGGTGAATGGATGAGCCTGTGGGGCATGCTTCCCTCTCACCCACTCCCTACAGTTCCCTTTCCTTCTGGTTTCCTGGATCATCATTTAAAGAAACAGGATAGACCTGAGTACAATGAAGTTGTGGGGTTTTCCTGCCAATGGTATCCTCCTCCTCAACAAGATAGATAACAAAATGTTTGTGAATGAGAGAAGACCCCAATCCTCCTCTCTCCTCACTTCCTGATCTTAAACCCCATGCCTCCCCGACCCCCAACAACCTCTCACCAACAACTAAGGACAGGAGGAGGTTCCAGCCAGTGATGAAGGCACACAGTTGTCCCATGGTGGCATAGCTGTAGAGATACACAGAACCAGAACGTGGTACCCTGGCCCATAACTCTGCATAGCAGAGCCCACACATCACACAAGACAGGGCAGCCACCAAGAAGGAGATGATGGTCGCTGGTCCAGCTATGTATTTGGCCACTGCACCAGCCACGATGTATACGCCTGCTCCCAAGGTGCTGGCCACACCGAAGCCCACCAGGTCCAGCGTGTTTAGATGAGCTGCAGGACTCTCAGACTCCTCTACGGGATCCAGTGGCTGCTTGTGTACCAGCTTCTGACCAAGTTGGCGAACATACTGATGCAGCATCCTAGACGGAGTTGAGGAGGCTATGATCTGCTGAGAACGCAAGACACTAAGTTATTAAGAATGTCCATCTTAAACAACAAGGTCCTACTGTGTAGCCCAAGGAACTCTATTCAATATCCTGTGATAAACCATGATGGAAAAGAAAATGAAAAAGAGAATATATATATGTATCACTGAATCACTTGGCTGTCCAGCAGAAATTAATACAAGATGCAAACAACTTTACTTCCACTAAAAAAAAAGTTGCATCTGCCCTTGACCCTGGGAGTCCAATTTTACAGAGCAATGGAGTGATGGGGAGCAGGTGGTAAATGGACACATTGGGCAGCTCTCCGTGTCTGAGCTTTGGTTCCTTAAACATAAATACATCTTTTAATATGATTCAAAATTATTGACAGCGTTGCTTGAAGGGAAGTGAGATGGAGTGGATTATCTCTCCCCAAATGTACCCCTTTGGTGGGTAGACTTTGAACTGAAGGTGGTTAAGATCCAGCAGACTCTGGAGAAGCTCCTTGCCTCTCCCTTAACTGCTCAAAATAATTGGATTAGGGGACCTATGCCAGGAAGAGAGCTATTAACAGAGAGAACTTTTTAATCTCAGAAAGTCTTCCCTGCTTGGAGTGGCAAACATTTGTTCACCAAACGTTTGCTCTTTCCATCTTCCTCTGGGCTGTCTTCCTCCCCTTTGAAGCTCCAGATTCTTCCCTTGTTCTGTTAAACTCATGATACCATATAAGCTTCCATTGCTTGACTCTCTTGAGCCTCAAGTTTTTATGGGGCTCTCATACACAGCAAATTAAATTTGTTAATTTGTTTCACATCAATTTAATTATTAGACCAGCCAAAGATTCTGGATAAGCTTTTTGCTTCTTGAGAAGAAAAAGCCTCAAATGCAGTGTTGACACACAGAAGCTGCTTAACTGGTATAAGTTGAGTGGATAAGAGGGGCTTCCAGGTGGCTCAGTGGTAAAGACGCTGTCTACCAATGCAGGAGATGCAGGAGACAAAATGGGAACCTACTCCAGTATTCTTGCCTGGAAAAGTCCATGGACAGAGGAGGCTGATGGGCTGCAGTCCATGGGGGTCACAAAAAGTCAGACATGACTGAGCATGCATGAATAAATAAATGAACAGTTTAATAAATGAATGGTTAAGAATATGACTTTTTAATTGAAATCAACCAGCTCTGGAGCATATTAATTTTTCTGAGTTTTCACAAACTATACCATCTTTGCCCTCCTTTCCTCTATAACACAGGGAAAATTGTTATCATCATTATTTCATCCCCTTTTTGATACATGTGAAGTGACTGTTTTAGGAGCTTGGTAATCAAAGAGCTCAGACTCTGCATAATTTTTCACCAAGGATCCTGAAACCTGAGCGCTTCCTGTTTTGTTGCTTGCAGAGTGACATGGAATAGGAACTCTGCTTTGGGGCAGAGTGAGATGGAATTTGTAGGTGGGACAGATTCTAGACTAGCTCAGTCATAGCGTCAAACCAGAGAGGTCTCCCAACTGCTTGGAGGGAGGTGGGATAAAACTTCATTCTGAATCAGAAATGACAGGACTCTGCTTCCTGCTCATTTGAGGCCTGAAATGTGTCCTGGCTACATGGCTCTG
Source organism: Bubalus bubalis (assembly GCF_019923935.1). NCBI lineage: Eukaryota > Metazoa > Chordata > Mammalia > Artiodactyla > Bovidae > Bubalus > Bubalus bubalis. The sequence goes on along the minus strand of NC_059174.1, from coordinate 61,295,210 downwards.
TAGGGCTAGGATAACCCAGTGGCCAGGAGTTACCTTCAGGGGGCTCTCTCTTCCAATACTCTTAAGTCCAAGCTCAGCATTTTGGTTAAGAGCAAGGATTAAGAACCCAGGAGAATATTATTAGAATGTTGGCTTCCTCAACACCTCTGGGCCTTTGAAGAAGTTCACTTCTCTGGACCTTCATTTTCTTCTTGATTACATTCTGCTGATGAATCCTTGTGCATGTTAAATGTGCATCTGCTGTGGTCGTTCCTCCAAAAGCTAGAAGTGGATTGATTTAGCATATGATCCATTCACCCTATGGGTGTGTACCCCATAGAATGGAAAATCGGATCTCAAAGAGATATTTGTGTTCAAAAGAGTATTATCACAATAGCTGAAAGTTGGAAGCAACCCAAATGTCCTTTCATGAAAGAATGGATAAGCACCATGTGGTCTATATATGTAGTGGAATATTATGCAGCCTTAAAAAGACAGGCAATTCTGATGTGTGCTACAACATGGAGGAACCTTGAGGATACTATGCTAAGTAACCTCAGCCAATAACAAGAAGACAAATACCGCATGATTCCACTTCTGTGAACTTTCGAGAGTTATCAAATTATAGAGACAGAAAGCAGGATGGTGGTTTTCCAGGGGCTGGGGTGAAGGGGGAAGTGGAGAGTTATCATAAAATGGGGACAAAGTTTTAGTTTTACAGGATGAAAAATGATCTAGAGATTGGCTGCACAACAATGTAAATATACTTAACATTATTGAACTGTATACCTAAAATTTTTTAAAATTGGAAGATAATTGCTTCACAATGTTGTGTTGGTTTCTGCCGTACAACAATACAAATCGGCTATAACTATACATCTGTTCCTCTCCCTCTTGACCTTCCCTCCCATCCCTCCTATCCCACCCCTCTAGGTCATCACAGAGTGTCAGACTGGGCTCCCCATGTTATACAGCAGCTTCACACTAGCTATCTATTTCTCACATGACAGTGTATACATGTCAGTGTTACTTCCTCAACCTGTCTCCCCTTCTTCTTCCCCCACTGTACACTTAAAATAATTAAGATGGTTAATTTATGTCATGAGTATCTCACAACCATTTAAGAAATTGCTGCCAATGATAAATAATACAGCCAGCTTCACAGAGTTCCCAGGTGTAGAAAACCCAAAAGTGAGTTAATATAAATTACCATGCAGTTGTCCTCTGCACATACCAAAATCCATATCAGTATAGTTGCTCCAATATCCACAGAGGAGGAACCCATAAATTTGGAGCATACAGGAGCCTGAAATCAGTGATTCACATGATGGAAACCCTATATAAAAGTAATCTTTTTAAAACAACAATTTAAACTTTTTATTTTGTATTGTGATATAGCCAATTAATAATGTTGTGATAGTTCCAGATGGACAGCAAAGGGACTCAGTCATACATGTATCCATTCTCTCCCAAACTTCCCTCCCATCCAGGCTGCCTCATAACACTGAGCAGAGTTCCCTGTGCTATACAGTGGGTCCTTGTTGGTTTTCCATTTTAAATATGGCAGTGTGTGCTTGTCAACCCAAACTCCCTTCCCCCCATCCTAAAGGTATCCTATCATATCATTTGAACATCAGTCTAAAAAGAGTCTCCCAACTTTCAGACTTGATCCAACCCTCCACCCAACCCCTTCTCTCACAAACACAACAACTCCCAGCTCTTGTTTTCATCTGGAAAACTGGTCTCTCTACCCTCAGAGCCGGGCTGACCTCCCTGCACTCTGGAGTTGCAGAGGTCTCTTTGGGAGGATGTGAACTCACCACACAGTCTTCCAAAGAAGAGGGTGACCCAAGACTTACTGGATCCTTGGAGCAGAGCCTGGAGTAGTGGGTCAGTCAATGAGGCTGAGGCTAAGCTGTGTGGGGCTGGAGCTGAGACATCTCTAAAAACCAAAGCAGGGAGTCCTGAGCACAGAAGACAGGCCTCACCCCCGGGTTGTTGGGGTGGGGATGGGGTTGGGCGGGCAGGGAGCACCTACTGTGTTGGTATCAGCCCTGAGTCTTCTGTGGTTACCCTCAGGGGAGGGTCTGAATTTCTTTTATCTTAAAATACATATTGCATTACATTTACCATTTCAGCCATCTTTAACTGTGCAGTTTGGTCATGTTAGGTACATTCACATTTTGTGTAACCAAACTCCAGGACTTTTTTCATCTGGTGAAATGAAACTCTACCCATTCAACAAATGGGTTCCTGTCAAAAACCACTCTACTTTTTGTCTCTATTCATGACCACTACAGGTACTTCATTTAAGTGGAGTCATGTCGTATTTGTCATTTCTTGTCACACTTCTTTTACTTACTACAATGTCCACTAGGTCATCTGCACTGTAGCTAATGTTATATTTCCTTAAAAAAATTTTTTTATTTATTTTAATTGGAGGCAAATTACTTTACAATATTGTGGTGGTTTTTCCCATACATTCACATGAATCAGCCATGGGTATACATGTGTTCCCCATCCTGAACCCCCTTCCCACCTCCCTTTCCATCCCCTCCCTCAAGGTCATCCCAGTGCACCAGCCCTGAGCACCCTGTCTCATGCATCTAACCTGGACTGGCGATCTATTTCACATATGATAATATACATGCTTCAATGTTATTCTCTCAAATCATCCTACTCTCGCCCTTGTCCACAGGGTCCAAAAGTCTGTTCTTTACATCTGTGTTTCCCTTGCTGTCTCGCATATAGGGTCATCATTACCATCTTTCTAAATTCCATATATATGCGTTAATATACTATATTGGTGTTTTTCTTTCTGACTTACTTCACTCTGTATAATAGGCTCCAGTTTCATCCACCTCATTAGAACAGATTCAAATACATTCTTTTTAACAGCTGAGTAATATTCCATTGTATATATGTACCACAGCTTTCTTATCCATTTGTCTGCCCATGGACATCTAGGTTGCTTCCATGTCCTGGCTATTGTAAACAGTGCTGCAATGAACACTGGGGTACACATGTCTCTTTCTTTTTTTTAATATTTGATTCTTTTTTTTTAATTTATTTTTTTTAAATTTTATTTTATTTAACTTTACAATATTGTATTGGTTTTGCCATATATCAAAATGAATCTGCCACAGGTATACATGTGTTCCCCATCCTGAACCCTCCTCCCTCCCCATACCATCCCTCTGGGTCGTCTCAGTGCACCAGCCTCAAGCATCCAGTATCGTGCATCGAACCTGGACTGGTGACTCGTTTCATATATGATATTATACATATTTCAGTGCCATTCTCCCAAATCTTCCCACCCTCTCCCTCTCCCACAGAGTCCAAAAGACTGTTCTATACATCAATGTCTCTTTTGCTGTCTCATATACAGGGTTATGGTTACCATCTTTCTAAATTCCATATATATGCATTAGTATACTGTATTGGTGTTTTTCTTTCTGGCTTACTTCACTCTGTATAATAGGCTCCAGTTTCATCCACCTCATTAGAACTGATTCAAATGTATTCTTTTAAATGGCTGAGTAATACTCCATTGTGTATATGTACCACAGCTTTCTTATCCATTCATCTGCTGATGGACATCTAGGTTGCTTCCATGTCCTGGCTATTATAAACAGTGCTGCGATGAACATTGGGGTACACGTGTCTCTTTCAATTCTGGTTTTCTTGGTGTGTGTGCCCAGCAGTGGGATTGCTGAATCATATGGCATTTCTATATCCGGTCTTTAAAGGAATTTCCACACTGTTCCCCACAGTGGCTGTACTAGTTTGCATTCTCACCAACAGTGTAAGAAGGTTCCCTTTCTCTGCACCCTCTCCAGCATTCATTGTTTTAGACTTTTTGATAGCAGCCATTCTGATCTGCATGAGATGGTACTTCATTGTGGTTTTGATTTGCATTTCTCTGATAATGAGTGATGCTGAGCATCTTTTCATGTGTTTGTTAGCCATCTGTATGTCTTCCTTAGAGAAATGTCTGTTTAGGTCTTTGGCCAATTTTTTGATTGGGTCGTTTATTTTTCTGGAATTGAGCTGCAGGAGCTGCTTGTATATTTTTGAGATTAATTCTTTGTCAGTTGCTTCACTTGCTATTACTTTCTACCATTCTGAAGGCTGTCTTTTCATCTTGCTTATAGTTTCCTTCATTGTGAAAAAACTTTTAAATTTAATTAGTTCCCCTTTGTTTATTTTTGCTTTTATTTCCATTACTCTGGGTGGTGGGTCATAGAGGATCTTGCTGTGACTTATGTCAGTGAGTGTTTTGCCTATGCTTTACTCTAGGAGTTTTATAGTTTCTGGTCTTACATTTAGATCTTTAATCCATTTTGAGTTTATTTTTGTGTATGGTGTTAGAAAGTGTTCTAGTTTCATTCTTTTACAAGTGGCTGAGCAGTTTCCCCAGCACCACTTGTTAAAGAGATTGTCTTTTCTCCATTGTATATTCTTGCCTCCTTTGTTAAAGATAAGGTGTCCATAGGTGCATGGATATATCTCTGGGCTTTCTATTTTGTTCCATTGATCTATATTTCTGTCTTTGTGCCAGTACCATACTGTCTTGATGACTGTAGCTTTGTAGTATAGACTGAAGTCAAGCAGGTTGATTCCTCCAGTTCCATTCTTCTATCTCAAGATTGCTTTGGCTATTTGGGGTTTTTAAATTTCCATACAAATTGTGAAATTATTTGTTCTAGTTCTCTGAAAAATACCATTGGTAGCTTGAGAGGGATTGCGTTGAATCTGTAGATTGCTTTAGGTAGTATACTCATTTTCACTATATTGATTCTTCCAATCCATGAACATGATATATTTCTCCAACTATTTGTATCCTCTTTGATTTCTTGCATCAGTGTCTTATAGTTTTCTGTTTATAGGTCTTTTGTTTCTTTAGGTAGATTTATTCCTAAGTATTTTGTTCTTTTCGTTGCAATGGTGAACAGGATTGTTTCCTTAATTTCACTTTCTGTTTTCTCATTGTTAGTGTATAGGAATACAAGGGATTTCTGTGTTAATTTTATATCTGGCAGCTTTACTATATTGATTAGCTCTAGTAATTTTCTGGTGGAGTCTTTAGGGTTTTCTATGTAGAGGATCACATCATCTGCAAACAGGGAGAGTTTTCTTTTCCAATCTGGATTCCTTTTATTTCTTTTTCTTCTCTGACTGCTGTGGCTAAAACTTTCAAAACTATGTTGAATAGTAGTGGTGAGAGTGGGCACCCTTGCCTTGTTCCTGACTTTAGGAGAAATGCTTTCAATTTTTCACCATTGAGGATAATGTTTGCTGTGGGTTTATCCTATATGGCTTTTATTATGCTGAGATATGTTCCTTCTATGCCTGCTTTCCGGAGGGTTTTTCTTTTAATCATAAGTGGATGTTGAATTATGTCAAAGGCTTTCTCTGCATCTATTGAGATAATCATATGGTTTTTATCTTTCAATTTGTTAAAGTGGTGTATTACATTGATTGATTTGTGGATATTAGAGAATCCTTTCTTCCTGGGATAAAGCCCACTTGGTCATGATGTATGATCTTTTTAATATGTTGTTGGATTTTGTTTGCTAGAATTTTGTTAAGGATTTTTGCATCTATGTTCATCAGTGATATTGGCCTGTAGTTTTCTTTCTTTTGTGGCATCTTTGTCTGCTTTTGGTATTAGGGTGATGGTGGCCTCACAGAATGAGTTTGGAAGTTTACCTTTCTCTGCAATTTTCTGGAAGAGTTTGAGTACGGTAGGTGTTAGCTCTTCTTTAAATTTTTGGTAGAATTCAGCTGTGAAGCTGCCTGGTCTTGGGCTTTTGCTTGCTGGAACATTTCTGATTAAAGTTTCAATTTCCATGCTTGTGATGGGTCTGTTAAGATTTTCTGTTTCTTCCTGGTTCAGTTTTGGAAAGTTATACTTTTCTAAGACTTTGTCCATTTCTTCCAAATTGTCCATTTTATTTGCATATAGTTGCTGATGGTAGTCTCTTATGATCCTTTGTATTTCTGTGTTGTTTGTTGTGATTTCTCCATTTTCATTTCTAGTTTTGTTGATTTGATTCTTCTCCCTTTGTTTCTTGATGAGTCTGGCTAATGGTTTGTCAATTTTATTTATCTTCTCAAAGAACCAGCTTTTAGCTTTGTTGATTTTTGCTATGGTCTCTTTTGTTTATTTTTTCATTTCTTTCTGCCCTAATTTTTAAGATTTCTTTCCTTCTACTAACCCTGGGATTTTTCATTTCTTCCTTTTCTAGTTGCTTTAGGTGTAGAGTTAGGTTATTTATTTGACTGTTTCCTTGTTTCCTGAGGTAAGCCTGTACTGCTATGAAGCTTCCCCTTAGCACTGCTTTTACAGTATCCCATAGGTTTTGGATTGTTGTGTTTTCATTTTCATTAATTTCTATGCATATTTTGATTTCTTTATTATTTCATCTGTGATTTGTTGGTTATTCAGAAGCGTGTTGTTTAGCCTCCATATGTTGCAATTTTTAATAGTTTTTTTCTTTTTTCCTGTAATTGACACATAATCTTACTGTGTTGTGGTCAGAAAAGATGATTGGAATGATTTCAATTTTTTTAAAATTTATCAAGGCTAGATTTATGGCCCAGGATGTGATCTATCCTGGAGAGGATTCCGTGTGCACTTGAGAAAAAGCTGAAATTCACTGTTTTGGGGTGAAATGTCCTATAGATATCAATTGGGGCTAACTGGTCCATTGTGTCATTTAAAGTTTGTGTTTCCTTGTTAATTTTCTGTGTAGTTGATCTGTCCATAGGTGCAAGTGGGGTATTAAAGTCTCTCACTGTTATTGTGTTATTGTTAATTTCCTCTTTCATACTTGCTAGCATTTGCCTTACATGTTGTGGTGCTCTTATGTTGGGTGCATATATATTTATAATTGTTATATCTTCTTCTTGAATTGATCCTTTAATCATTATGTAGTTTTTTTTTTTGTTGTTGTTGTTTCTTTTCACAGCCTTTATTTTAAAGTCTATTTTATCTGATATGAGTATTGCTACTCCTGCCTTATTTTGGTCTCCATTTGTGAGAAATATCTTTTTGCAGCCCTTCACTTCCGGTCTGTATGTGTCCCTTGTTTTGAGGTAGGTCTGCTGTAGACAGCATACTTAGGGGTCTTGCTTTTGTATCCATTCAGTCAGTATTTGTCTTTTGGTTGGGACATTCAACCCATTTACATTTAAGGTAATTATGCAGAGTTTCAAGCAATAGCAAGGAGAGATAAAAAAAAAAAACTCTTCCTCAGTGATCAATGCAAAGAAATACAGGAAAACAACAGAATGGGAAAGACTAGAGATCTCTTCAAGAAAATTAGAGATAGCAAGGGAACATTTCATGCAAAGATGGGCTCGATAAAGGACTGAAATGCTATGGACCTAAGAGAAGCAGAAGATATTAAGAAGAGGTGGCAATAATACATAGAAGAACTGTACAAAAATGATCTTCACGACCCAGATAATCACAGTGGTGCAATCACTCACCTAGAGCCAGACATCTTGGAATGTGAAGTCAAGTGGGCCTTAGAAAGCACCACTATGAACAAAGCTAGTGGAGGTGATGGCATTCCAGTTGAGCTATTACAAATCCTGAAAGATGATGCTGTTAAAGTGCTGCACTCAATACGCCAGCAAATTTGGAAAACTCAGCAGTGGCGACAGGACTGGAAAATGTCAGTTTCATTCCAATTACAAAGAAAGGCAATGCCAAAGAATGTTCAAACTACCACAAAATCGCACTCATCTCACACGCTAGTAAAGTAATGCTCAAAATTCTCCAAGCAAGGCTTCAGCAATACGTGAACCGTGAACTTCCAGATGTTCAAGCTGGTTTTAGAAAAGGCAGATGAACCAGAGATCAAATTGCCAACATCCGCTGGATCATTGAAAAAGCAAGAGAGTTCCAAAAAAAACAAACAACACATCTATTTCTGCTTTACTGACTATGCCAAAGCCTTTGACTGTGTGGATCACAATAAACTGTGGAAATTTCTGAAAGAGATAGGAATACCAGACCACCTGACCTGCCTCATGAGAAACCTATATGCAGGTAAGGAAGCAATAGTTAGAACTGGACATGGAACAACAGACTGGTTCCAAACAGAAAAAGGAGTACGTCAAGGCTGTATATTGTCATCCTGCTTATTTAACTTATATTCAGAGTACCTCATGAGAAACGCTGAGCTGGAAGAAGCACAAGCTTGAATCAAGATTGCCAGGAGAAATATCAATAACCTCAGATATGCAGATGACACCACCCTTATGGCAGAAAGTGAAGAGGAACTAAAAAGCCTCTTGATGAAAGTGAAAGTGGAGAGTGAAAAAGTTGGCTTAAAGTTCAACATTCAGAAAACTAAGATCATGGCGTCTGGTCCCATCACTTTATGGGAAATAGATGGGGAAACAGTGTCAGACTTTATTTTTTTGGGCTCCAAAATCACTGCAAATGGTGATTGCAGCCATGAAATTAAAAGACGCTTACTCCTTGGAAGAAAAGTTATGACCAACCTAGATAGCATATTCAAAAGCAGAGATATTGCTTTGCCAATAAAGGTCCATCTAGTCAAGGCTATGGTTTTTCCAGTGGTCATGTATGGATGAGAGTTGGACTCTGAGGAAAGCTGAGCGCTGAAGAATTGATGCTTTTAAACTGTGGTGTTGGAGAAGACTCTTGAGAGTCCCTTGGACTGCAAGGAGATCCGACCAGTCCATCCTAAAGGAGACTAGTCCTGGGTGTTCATTGGAAGGACTGATGCTGAGGTTGAAACTTGAATACTTTGGCCACCTTATGCGAAGAGTTGACTCATTGGAAAAGACTTTGATGCTGGGAGGGATTGGAGGCAGGAGGAGAAGGGGACGACAGAGGATGACATGATTGGATGGCATCATCAACTCGATGCACATGAGTTTGGGTGAACTCCGGGAGTTGGTGATGGACAGGGAGGCCTGGCGTGCTGCGATTTATGGGGTTGCAAAGAGTCGGACATGACTGAGCAATTGAACTGAGCTGAACTGAAGTGATGGTCCCATTGCCATTTGCTTTTTTTTTTTTGGTTTGTGTTTATACACCTTTTCTGTGTTTCCTGTCTAGAGAAGATACTTTAAGATTTGTTGAAGAGCTGGTTTGATGGTGCTGAATTCTCTCAGCTTTTGCTTGTCTGTAAAGCTTTTGATTCTCCTTCATATTTGAATCGGAGAAGGCAATGGCACCCCACTCCAGTACTCTTGCCTGGAAAATCCCATGGACAGAGGAGCCTGGTGGGCTGCAGTCCATGGGGTCGCTAAGAGTCAGACACGACTGAGCGACTTCCCTTTCACTTTTCACTTTCATGCATTGGAGAAGGAAATGGCAACCCACTCCAGCGTTCTTGCCTAGAGAATCCCAGGGACAGGCGGGGCCTGGTGGGATGCCGTCTATGGGGTCGCACAGAGTCGGACACAACTGAAGCGACTTAGCAGCAGCATATTTGGATGAGATCCTTGCTGGGTACAGTCATCTGAATTGTAGGTTTTTCTCTTTCATCACTTTAAGTATGTCTTGCCATTCCCTTCTGGTCTGAAGAGTTTCTATTTAAAGATCAGTTGTTATCCTTATGGGAATCCCCTTTTGTGTTATTTATTGTTTTTCCCTTGCTGCTTTTAATATTTGTTCTTTGTGCTTGATCTTCGTTAATTTGATTAACATGTGTCTTGGGATGTTTTGCCTTGGGTTTATCCTGTTTGGGACTCTCTTGGTTTCTTGTACTTTGGTGACTATTTCCTGTCCCGTTTTAGCGAAGTTTTCAACTATTAGCTCCTCAAGTATTTTTTCATGGCCTTTCTTTTTGTCTTCTTCTTCTGGGTCTCCTATGATTCGAATGTTGGGGCATTTAACATTGTCCCAGAGGTCTCTGAGGTTTTCCTCATTTCTTTTAATGCTTTTTTCCTCTCTGCATCATTTATTTTCACCATTCTATCTTCCACCTCACTTATCCTATCTTCTGCCTCAGTTATTCTACTGTTGGTTCCCTCCAGAGTGCTTTTGATCTCAGTTATTGCCTGGAGAATCCCAGGGACGGGGGAGCCTAGTGGGCTGCTGTCTATGGGGTCGCACAGAGTCAGACACGACTGAAGTGACTTAGCAGCAGCATTGCATTATACATTATTGATTCACTTTTTTTTAATTTCTTTGGGGTCCTTGTTAAACATTTCTTGCATCTTCTCAATCCTTGTCTCCAGACTATTTATCTGTAACTCCATTTTGTTTTCAAGATTTTGGATCATTTTTACTCTCACTCTTCCGGACTACTTATCTCCTCCTCTTTTGTTTGGTTTGGTGGGCTTTTACCATATTCCTTTACTTGCTGAATATTTCTCTGCCTTTTCAGCTTTCTTATAATTCTGTGTTTAGGGTGGCCTTTCCTGGAAGTTTGTGGTTCCTTTTTATTGTGGAGGTTCCTCCCTGTGGGTGGGGTTGGATGAGTGGCTTGTCAAGGTTTCCTGGTTAGGGAAGCTTGAGTCAATGTTCTGGATCTCTTCTCTCTGGAGTGCAATGAAGTGTCCAGTAGTGAGTTTTGAGGTGTCTGTGGGTTTGGTGTGATTTTTGGCCACCTGTATTTTAGTGCTCAGGTTTATGTTCCTGTGATGTTGGAAAATTAGCTTGGTATGTCTTGCTCTGAAACTTTTTGGCTCTTGGGTGGAGCTTGGTTTCAGTTTAGTTATGGAGGCTTTTGCATGAGCTTTTATCAATTAATGTTCCCTGGAGTCAAGAGTTCTCTGGTGTTCTCAAGTTTTGGATTTAAGCCTCCTGCCTCGGGCTTTCAGTCTTATTCTTAAAGTAGCCTCAAGACTTCTCCATCCATATAGCACGGATGATAAACCATTTAGGTTAATGGTGAAAAGATTCTCCACAGTGAAGGACATCCAGAGAGGTTCATAGAGTTACATGGAGAAGAGAAGAGGGAGGAGGGAGATAGAGGTGACCAGGAGGAGAAGAGGGGGAATCAAAATGGGGGAGAGTAATCTAGCCAGTAATCAATTCCCTATGTGCTCTCTATAGTCTGGAACACTCAGAGAGGTTCATGGAGTTACATAGAGAATAGAAAAGGGAGGAAGGAGATAGAGGAGACCAGGAGGAGAGGAGGGGGGGTCAAAAGGAGAGAGACCAATATAGCCAGTAATCAGTTCCCTAAGTGTTATCCACTGCCTGGAGCACCCAAAGAGATTCACAGAGTTAAGTAGAGAAGAAAAGGGGGAGGGAGGAGATAGAGGTGACCTGGGGGAGGAAAAGGTGAGTCAAAAGGGGAGACAGCAATCAAGCCAGTAATCACACTCCTAAGTAAATATAGGTACTGAAGATTGGATTCTTAAAGGTACAAAATTCATAACAAATACCAAAACCCAAACCAAAACAAAACAAAACCCCACAAAGGTTAAAAATATAGAGTAGAGGTTAGACTCTCAAAAATACAATATTAAAAAAAAATCGCAAAAATTATAAAATATATATATATATGAAATTTGCTTTAAAAATAGTCTTTTTAAAATTTTATTTTATTTTTAAACTTTACATAATTGTATTAGTGTTAGAGTTTTTTTTTTAAACAAGGTAATAGCAATAGGTTTTTTAAAATGAAAATTAAAGTAGTAATAAAGAACTTAAAAATAAAAAAATGATAATAGTAAAATATATCTAGGAATTTCTCTGGAGCTGTTGAAGGCAGTGTGGCATAAGTTCAGTTTCAGATAGTTTCTTGTTCCAGTTTATACTTCTTCTCAAAGTCTATAGGCCCCTTCCAATGTAGTCAATGCTAACTACAGGGTTTTAATGTTGCACTTGTCACTTCCAAAGTGGTTCCCTTTTCTTTGTTTATTTTGGCTTCCTCTGTTTGCAAGTCTCTTCAGTGTCTAATTTCCACCCTGACACAGGGGGTGAAGGTGGTCACTTATTTAGGCTCACTTGTTCAGTTGTGCTTTGGGGAGGGAGGAACACTCTAAACAAATATCACTGGCATGTTTGGGGAGTGCTCTCAGTGTCTGGGCCACATGGGGTTTGCCCCCTCTCACAGAGCCTGTGCTTTCCCAGTCTACACTGCTCAGGCTCCAGGTTGCTCTGAAGGGGAACTTTCCAAAGCAGGCCCTGGGTTGCGTGCCCTTCCCAAGTCTAAGCTGCTCAGGTTCAGGTTCTTGGGCACTCCACAAAGGCACAGACTCGGTTGGGCCTACGTTTTGTGCCCTTCCCAGGTCCAAGCAACTCAGAAGACCAGGTGCTTGGGGAGCACACTCTCCCCAGGTGGGCTGTGCAGCTTATCACCTCCCTGGTCCCAGCAACTTGGTTTCCTGGGTTTGCCACCAGAGCACCATCTCAAGTGTGCCATGTATCTCCTCAGGGGAGCTGATCTCTGTCTGTTACCCTCCTGGCAAATGTACACCATCCAGGATCCCAGGAAGACTTGGTTAGCAACTGGGAGCCTGCTTGCAGTTTGGTAGAGGATGCCATATCTGGGGGCCAAGATTGCCCCTCTCCTCCCGGCTCTGGCTACCACCCACCCGCCTCTCTGCCTCCAGTGGAGGGATGGGGCCGTCCACAACTGGTTAGCTGTCCTCTGGTATTCGCTCAGTCCTTTGTTCTGTGAGCAGGCCAGGGTGTGCCTCAGGTTAGAGCTTTCTGCCGGAAAGTTCTCTCTCTCTCTTTTTATTTCCTCTCTGGCTACCCCACAGTTTGGGTTGCTAATTCATGTTAGCTCCCTCAGATTGTCTTCAAGGCATTCAGGCCCAGTCCTTACCCTAAGCAATGCAGCCTGCGCCTCCTTGTTCAGCCCCCACTCGCTGCTGGTGGACGCGAGCATCTGGGCTACTTCTCCACTGGGAGTTGTGGTTAGGCGCATAATCTGTAGTTTTTTTTTTTTTTTTTTTTCCGTTCTGGTTATGTTGCCTTCTGAGATTCAAAACTCCCCACAGACCCATTGGTAAAAGGGTTTCCTGGTGTTTGGAAACGTCTCCTCCTTCACGACTCCCTCCCCAGGATGGGTCTCTGTCCTTAAGTCTTTTTTTCTCTTTTATATTTTGTCCTACCTCCTTTCGAAGAGAATGGGCTACCTTTCCAGGTGCCTTGTCTCCTTCACCAGTGTTCAGATGTTGTTTTGTGGAATTTATTCAGCGTTCAAATGATTTTTTGATGAATTTGTGGCGGAGAAACTGGTCTCCCCATCCAATTCCTTCACCATCTTCAACCTCCTCTATTTCTTTCATTAAAAAACATTAAAAAAATTTTTTTTTTGGCTGTGCTGGGTCTTTGTTGCAGCTGGCACGCTTTATTTAGTTGTAGCTCTCAGACTTTCTCTGTAGCATGTGGGATCTTAGTTCCCTGACTGGGGATTGAACCTACATATGCTGCATGCAAGGAAGATTCTTAACCACTAGACCATCAGGGAAGTCCCTTCCCTTCTTTTTAAATGCTGGATAATACTTTATTATTGGTATATACCATATTTGGCTTACTTTTTCTTTGGTCAATGGATACCTGGGTTGCTTTCATGATTTAAATATTGTGAATAGAGCTGCTATGAACGTGAATGTACAGATATCTCTTCCAGGGTGTGGTTTCAATTCTTCTGGGTATATCCTCAGAGGTAGAATTGCTGGATCATATGGTTCTAAGATTTTTATTTGCTTGTGATGGAGAAGATGAACTGTATGTGAACTAAGACAGCCTGTCAGACCCTCACAGATCATCTGCTTTAACCACTGAGGTAAAGAAAATCTGTTTTGAAGATACGAATGAACAAATCCCTTCTCATGGTGTCTGTATTAACACTCCCTGAAAGATAAAGTTCCCTTCCCAGACACCAGAGTCCTGCTGTTTCACTGTCTATGTACTAAGTCTGTCTCTTTTGAAACCTTGAAGGAATGCACTCTGTCGTGTTGATGTGTGTGCTTTGTTTGCATGAGGTGTAAGACTGTGCTGGAAACCGTGCTTAAGCAGAGCAGTTCCTCAGAGCTCTCGGAGAGGGGGCCTCCTAAGCTATAGTCCTCAGTGTGAGTCAAATAAAACCTTTCCATCTCTATTGTGTTTCTTGATTATTTCCAGGGACACTTGAATTCATTGATCATCAAGGACCCTAAGTAGAATTGGGGACCCACTCACACTCCTCCTCCTGCCCAGTCCTCTCATACGAATCAACTCCCCACAGCCTGCACCTGACCTGAGACACTCCAGTGTGGGGGACCCCCAAGCCCAGCTGAACCCCAACCAGGAGAAGGGGGGTTTACAATCTCTGATGTGAATTCAAGCAACAAAAGCATTGAACATGTGTCGTGTCTGCACCCAGCCTTGTATGGAATGGTTGTAAAGGGATGGAATAGGCTAAAGGGGAGTGTGATTTGGTCTCCTTCAAGAAGTCTGTTTTCTGGGAAGACTGAGCACCAAGGCTGCTGCTGCTGCTGCTGCTAAGTTGCTTCAGTCATGTCCGACTCTGTGCAATCCCATAGATGGCAGCCCACCAGGCTCCACTGACCCTGGGATTCTCCTGGAAAGAGTACTGGAGTGGGTTGCCATTTCCTTCTCCAAGGCAGGAAAGGGAAATATGCTGTAAGAGATGAAAAGCACTATGTCTCACAGAAGGGAAAAAAATCGGGAGTCGGAGGGGAGGGATGAGCGAGTGAGTGAGGGGTTAGTGAGTGGACAAGATTCTGACATACAACAAGTGACACACTTGCTAAAACATTTGCCAGAGACTGTCACTGTGGAATTTACATGTCATAGTTGAAGCTTACAGTAACTTCTTCTTCTTCTTCTTCTTTTTTTTTCCTGTGAAGTAGAGGTCCAGCTTTATTTATTTGCATGTGGATGTATACTTGTCTGAGCACTATTGTTGATGAGACTATCTTTTACTCATTGTATTGTCTTGGTTCCCATGGGTTAAATGAACCATAACTGTATAAGTATTTGTCTCAGGACTGTTGATTCTATCCCAATTATCTAAGTGTCTGTCCTTGAAAAGCCAACTCCACAAAAGGAATGAAGCAGCTTAAGCTGTTCTGGTGAGTTTTAGTTTGTGCGGGGATCCTGTTGAACCCAGAGTTTTTAGGAAGATTACTTTAAAGGGAAAACATCTGAGATGCAACGGATGCAGAAAGAAGCCTTCTCTGAGTTTCTCTCATCTGACTCAAAGCAGACAATTCTGGGAATTAACGGGGTAATAAACTCCTTAGTGGAGAGGCTGCTCCCAAGAGGATGAAGGTGAGTAAAACTGTGACTATAATTCTATACTATGCTTTTGTATTTGTAGTAGACACCTCCTTCCATTTTTAGTGGTTACCTTTGGAGTTATTTTCTGGGATTTTCTCTGTCTTTGTATCATTACACTTATTTCACTCTTTCTGCTCCCTCTTGTGGGATAACTCTTTTTAATAATTTTAGATTAATTGATTAATTAAGTATGTCTGCTCTGCATCGTGGTTACTGCACAGTCTTTCCCTAGTTGTGGGTGCATGGGCTTCTCATTGAGTGGCTTCTCTTGCTGCAGAGCACAGGCTGCAGTAGTTGTGGCATGTGTGGGCTTAGTTGCCCCGTGGCATATGGGGTCCTCCCAGAGAGGGGACTGAACCTGGGTCCTCGGCCTTGGCAGGCGGATTCTTAACCACTGAACCACCAGGGAGGCCTTGTGGGAGAGTTCTGAAGCTTTTCTGTCTCTCTGCTCTGACAACCCAGCAGGCTGCCTCCTGGAAACCTGTCTCTGGATTTCCAGAAGATGGCTCTAGAGCTCCAGTCTGTGGGCGCCCTCGCCCAGAGCGGGGAGTGGTTTTCTGAGCCTGCTTCTGGTCTACCCGAGATCCCCAGGATGTTGCAGGGGAAGGGACCCCAAGGAGCCCCAGAAGAGTGGGGGGAAGTGTGGGTGCAGCACTCAGGGTACTGAGGGTGCCTGTGGATGCAGCAGAGAGATTCTCCGCTGTGGTGCTCCCAGAGGCATGCGATTGGACTCCCTGAGAAAAGCAATCCCTTTCATGCCCTTTGAAATGTTTATCTGTGTCTTTCCAAATATTTTTCCTCTCCCTCCTCATGGAGGTCCTGTCTCAGGTCTCTGATGCTGCTGTAGATGTTGTCCTTCTCAGGTGTCTGCTGCAATGTCCTGGAGAACTAGGGTAGCTGAGCACTCACTCATCACTCCCCTTTTCTGTGGAGGGACGTTTCCTTGCGTGGGGGAGGGGAAAGATTCTCTCACCTCCATCTTTCGTTTGATCAGACTTGTTTTTTTTTTTTTTGAGTGCCAGAACCTCTCTGCAGGAAAGCTGACCTTCTACAAGTTCTCTCTCACACGTGAGAATCTGCCAGATCAGAATCCGTGTCTCCTGCCTTGGCAGGCAGATTTACCACTGAGCCACCAAAGAAGCCCCAAATGAAATATTTTTTGACCTCTAGCTATTCTAGGGATTTTTCAGAGAGCTCCTAAAACATCTCAAAGAATGGTACTGACCTCATTACAATTAGGCATACTGGCACATATAATTACATGGGTACCATCAGCAGATTCCCTGGAAGAGAGCAGGGCAACCCACTCCAGTATTTTTGCCTGGAGAATCCCATGGACAGAGGAGCCTGTCAGGCTATAGTCTGTTGGGTCTCGAAGAGTCGTACACAACTGAAGTGACTGACCACACAAGCGTTTTCAAATAAGTGATGATAAACCTTCTTAGGTTATATTGGAAGGATAAATCTTATTAATATGTGTTCTAAAAATTATATGAAATTCCTAAAAATCTGATATGTCCTGGTAAATTATCAGTCACAATTCAGGATATTATCTTAAAAATCTGAATGTTACAGAAATAACCAAAATTTTCTTGTCTTTTTTCTTACTTTGATTGTTATTTAATTTTCCATCAACAGAGCCAAACACCCCAGCTCTGAAATTCCCATCTTACATAGGTTATGTAAGGACTCATCATGTGTCTTATTTCTCCACTTCTTTGCCAAGCCTTTAGAGGGTTAGAGGGAACGTTAGGTGACTTTTCCAGGTTCACTTGGACAGTAAAGTGGGGAGGCATGGGGTGGGGGGAGAGGAATGTGTGATGCCTGGAGCGTGTCCATGTTGTACCCCTATCCCTGGAAAGACAGCAGACCCTCAGTCATCTCCCAAACCCCTTCCTCACCTTCTTTCCCTGCTCACAACCACTCAGACTTCCTGCGATCCGTGGGAACCACTCGTTTAAATAACACATTCATGGAATAACACACTCATGATTTGCTCTTTCTCCTTCTCTGCTAACTGTTTTCCCCTCTCATCAATCTACGCAAAGAATAATCATTTAAAAATCTTTCTTTCCATGAAATGCCTACCTACATCAATCACTTCATGATTTTCATATGAAAGTGAGACCAGATCAAGGAAAGAGGTTCTCATCTCACAGAACCCTTCACCACCTTCTTCTCACCTCTCTCTGCTCTCTCCTCATCCCAATTTCCCTCTGCACTTTTTCTCTCCTGTGAAATGATCTAGCCAGCACCAGCTAGACATTGTTCTTGTTTAGTCTCAAGTCGTGTCTGACTCTTTTTCAATCCCTTGGACTGTAGCCCGCCAGGCTCCTCTGTCCATGGGATTTTCCAGGCAAGAAACTGGACACAGTTGCTATTTCCTCCTCCAGGGGATCTTCCCTATCGAGGGATTGAACGTGTCTCCTGCATTGGTAGGTGGATTCTTTACCATGGAGCCACCAGGGAAGACCAATCATAGATTAGACATGGCCTTGAAGTCTCATTTTGTGTTCCAAGTAGTTTAACAAATTACCATTTTCCCCAACAAATACTCTGGTCTCCCTTTGATAACTACTGGTAAATAAAAAGTTCCCCATCTCGGGTCATGTAAAATATTACATGTACATATGATTCTTTCATTAAATATCTCATCAAATATAACTGAGCACTTATTGTATTCCAGACACTGTTTTAGCCAGTGGGAAGCAAATGGTAGTCAAAAGTGTGAAGAGGTGAATGCATCACCCTTCTTTCAAATTCATATGTTGAATTCCTGATCCCCAGGACTTCAGATTGTGACTGTATTTTGGGGGGGCCTTAAGGAGCTAATTAAGATTAAATGAGGTCATGAGGGTGGGCCCTAACAAACTTTGACTAATTCCATATGTCAAGAAGTTATTAGAATGCAGAGACCATACACAGACACCAAGAGGTGACAGATTTAGCAAATAGTATTACAAGACAACTAGATACATTGATTTTAGATCAACAATGAACCTTAACACCTGTACTTTAATACATATCTTACATGTACATTTTTTGTGCGCATTAACTATACATCTTTTAATATATACATACACATGTACAAGCAGATATCATTTTATTGTGCTTTGCAGATGATGCAGTTTTTGCAAACTGAGGCTTTGTAGCAACTCTGGGTTGTCAGATGACAGCTAGCATTTTTCAGCAATAAAATACTTTTAAGTTAAAGTATGTACATTTTTTAGACAGAATATATAACATACTGAATAGACTACAGTGTAGTGTAAACAAATTTATATGCACTGGAAACCAAAAAATTTGTGTGACTCTCTTTATTGCCAGTTCTCTTTACTATGCTAGTCTGGAATCAAACCAGGAATATCTCAGAGGCATGCCTGCAGGGTCCTGTTGTGGTTGCTCAGTTGCTAAGTTGTGTACAAGTCTTTGTGACCCCGTGGAATGCAGCACACCAGGCTCCTCTATCCTCCACAATCTCCTGGAGATGTTCATTGAGTCAGTGATGCTATCTAAACATCTCATTGTCTGTTCCCTCTTCTCCTCCTACCTTGTCTTTCCCAGAATCAGGGTCTTTTCCATTGAATCAGCTCTGCACATCATGTGGCCAAAGTATTGGAGCTTCAACTTCAGCATCAATCCTTCCAATGAATATTTAGGGTTGATTTCCTTTAGGGTTTTCTGGTTTGATTGCCTTGCAGTACAAGGGACACTTAAGAGTCTTCCCCAGTACCACAGTTTTCAAAAGCATCAATTCTTCAGTGTTCAGCCTTCTTTATGGCCGAACTCTCTCATCTGTACATGACTACTGGAAAAACTATAGCTTTGACTAGACAGACCTTTGTCAGCAAAGTAATCTCTCTGCTTTTTAATATGCCATCTAGGTTTGTCATAGGTTTCTTTTCAAGGATCAAGTGTTTTTTAATTTCATGGCTACAGTCATTGTCGGCAGTGATTTTGGAGCCAAAGGAAAGAAAATCTGTCACTGCTTCCACTTTTTCCTCTTCTATTTGCCAGGAAGTAATGGGACCAGATGCTATGATCTTAGTATTTTCAAATGTTGAGTGTTAAGCCAGGCTTTTCACTCTCCTCTTTCACCTTCATCAAGAGGCTCTTTATTTCCTCTTCACTTTCTGTCATTAGGATGGTATCATCTGAGGTTGTTGATACTTCTCCTGGCAATCTTGATTCCAGCTTGTGATTCTTCCAGCCCAGCATTTTGCATGATGTACTCTGCACATAATTTAAATAAGAGGGGAACAATATATAGCCTTATCATACTCCCTTGCCAGTTTTGAACCAGTCCACCGTTCCATGTCTGATTCTAACTGTTGCTTCTTGACCTGCATACAGGTTTCTCAGGAGACAGGTAAGATGGTCTGGTATTCCTATCTCTTTAAGGATATTCCACAGTTAGTTGTGGTCCGCACAGTCAAAGGGCTTGGCATAGTTAATGAAGCAGAAGTTGATGTTTTTCTGGAATTCCTTTGCTTTCTTTGTGATTCAACAATTGTAGGCAATTTGATCTCTAGTTCATCTACCTTTTCTAAGCCCAGCTTGTATCTGGAAGTTGTCAGTTTATGTAGTGCCAAAGTCTAGCTTATGATTTTGAGCATTATCTTACTAAGCTGTGAAATGAGCACAGTTGTTTGGTAGTTTGAATGTTCTTTGGCATTACCTTTCTTGGGATTGGAATGAAAACTGACCTTATACTTCAAACTTATTGATGACCTAATATTTACAGTGTAAGTCTTACACAATATATGATTACCTATGTTTCCTCCTCAAGTGGCCAGCTCTGTGCTCACGCTGGAGATGGGAACAAGGAGTTGTTTCTCAGGTGCCAGGTGAACATTTTCTTTCTCCTGCTGGTTATGTTGTTGTACTTTCTTTTTGAAAATTGGTCTTGGTGCACACTTAAGAAGCATGTGTTTTTCTGTATGTACATCATGCTTTGAAAAGCTTACTTAAAAATTAGAGAACATTAAAGTCACTTTGTCCACTGGCAATAAAGACAGGGCTGTAGATGCATACACCTTCACACTCCATAGCGGCTGAAAGTGTTTATGTAGCAGAAGACACCTCCTATGTATATAGGGATTCTACACAGCATCTATGACTTGTGGTTAAGATGAGTCAGCAGTAGGGGTGTTTTTGTCAAGAGTCTGGGAGGTGGAAGCTGGTGGTTGTTGCTCATCGTTCTCCTGCAGGCTGTGTCGGATCCCGTATCCAAAGTACATGAGGAATCCTAGTAAGGAAATGAGAAAATGAGAAGGATAAGTAGGCACTCTTCCTGGTTACAAACGTCCAATAGGCCTCCTATTATGGTGGCCAAGAAGTTTAGGGGAGTTCAGTTTGGGATCAGCCACTCAATAGGTCTGTTTATGCCAGAAAGCCACTTACCGATCACATTCCAGATGCCAAATATGGCCCAGGTCCCAGAAGTTATCTGCATCATCAAGTAAATGTTCACAAAGATGCTCACTAGTGGGAGGACAGGCAGAGCAGAGACCTGTGGGGCAGTCAGTTCATACCTAAACACACCCCAGATGCCTGAATGAGAGACTCTACCCCAAGTGGGCAAGAAGACCAGCCTTCAGACTGTGTATTCAGTGCCTACGCAGACTGTATATGTAAAGTACTGAGGGGGAATCAGGGAAGAGTCTGTTGGATTTAGCAGTTCCCCTCACTCCCTGGATGTTTAGACCATGAAGCATGTTCACTCCTGGTGGACAGTTCGGGCACATAAGGTCACTTACCTTAAAATAAAGAGGAATGGGGTTCTGGGGCTGCCTCCAGATGATGACTGTGACCCCAATGATGAGCAGCAGAAGCAGCACAGCCACTGGTGTGTACTTGGAGTCTCCAGAGAACCCCTGACTGGACCACTGGACCAGGATCAGGCTCAAGATTATCATCAGGAGAACTACAGGGGTCAAGGTGGAGGAGAACAGGTTCACCTTCAGAAGCTGAAGATGTCAAGGCCTTGGGCCACACCTTTCCCCAGGCTGCCCACCTCAGCAAGGGCCCTCATATCACCAAGACTCCTCAGTTGACAAAATACACACTCCAACACCATACTGTCAATTTCAGCAAACGACCAAAGAGAAATCCCACTGCTCACCGAGTAGTGAGGCACATCCGTAGACAATCTGGCCAGATTTCCTAGTGGGGATGGTGCTGATAGGGAACCACAGACTCTTTAGAATGTTTGAGTTTCTTGCTTCAGGTTCAGAGTCCAAAGGATGTTCATCAGGGTCAGGCATCTCAATTTCCTCCTCTGTGTTCTCATTCTTGCTTAAATTCTGGTCTGGCTGGTACCTGAATTACAGGTTTTAAGGCAATATTAACAGCAGCCCCTACTCATCCAACATCACACAGCCTATTTCACATGTGTCCTGTCTTAAGCAGAGCAGGACTTTTAGAAGATAGCTGAAGGCAGAAGACTGTTACATCCCAACTAATCTCCAAGACTCCCTACCGAGGTGTAGTGGTGTCTCACCTGAGGACAAGAATAGAAAATGCCACCAGGGAGTAAATGAGCAGGGTCCCAACTGCCAGGAGATCCACAAGATCTGTGAATCTGAAGAGTAACGCCATGAGCCCTAGAATGAGGGCACAAATAAGGTGAAGAAGGGAGTGAGAAATGGCTGAAAATATGTAAGTTAAGGCTTAGGTTTCTTTCTTTCTTTTTTTAACCTGTAAGATTTCCAGCAGACATGATGGCCACGACACGGGTGCCTGTGTGGACATGAATCCGCATAAGTACCCGGAAAAGGAGCCCGTCCTCTGCCATTGTGTAGATCAAAGAAGGCATTCTGAACATGGCAGTATGGATTCTGGAAGAGAAGATGGAAACATGTAAGGATGTGGAGAAGCAGGACAGACTGGAATTTCTGCTCTCTTGTAGACTTGGGGTAAGGTGTCTCCCTGTCTTCTCTATCAGTTCTAAGGGTTGGGAGATCTGAGCATCGACAGTAGACAGGGAGAAAACCATGACACTGACCTGGATATAAAATTACAGAGGGTCCCAATAGTCACGAAGTATCTGGCGGGGAGCCACCAACTTGGAGGATGATTTGTGGCAAAGGGTCGTGAGGCTGAATCTGGTGGTAGGGCACAACGAGGGTGAATGCCGCTGAGACACCAGAATATGCCAAAAAGCAGATAAAGATCGTGATCACAATGCTCCAGGGGATGGAACGATGAGGGTTTAGAGCTTCTACCCCTGCAGGAAGGGAAGAAGTGTTGGGTCAGGAAAACACACTGGAGTGAAATCACAAAATCCCCTTCCTTTTTGCGCTCCACAAGCAGAGTTCCCCTAAGCCAGGGGCAGCCAGTCTGTTCCCAAACCCCAGATGGGACATACAGTGACCATGTTACCTTTAGTGGCAATGCCATCAACACCAAAATAATAGTAGAAACATGTAGCTGCTCCCTGGAGAATCCCTTCAAATCCAAAAGGTGCAAAACCCCCAGAACCCAGAAGGCCCAAGCTACAGTGAGAGAAGGAGAGAGAAAAACATGGGTGAGGTGAGTTCAGCCATCTCTACTGAGCTTCTCCCTTCATACCACAAGTCCTGGGCTCCAGGAATTGCTTCATTTGGATCCATCAGCTCAGATATCTTTAGTCTACACCATACCAGCTCTGCATGCCCTTCACCCATATATTAAGGCCAATATTACCCTCCTAAGCCATAGATGTCTCTGGATCCAGATGTGTTCAGTTTGTAGTCCTGTTCTGTGAGCTTCCAGTTATGCAGATCTCCCTTAACAAAGCCAGTGATGATAATGAAAATGAGAACCAAAATATTTATTCCAATGGATATTTTGGTAACCAGGATTGATTCACGAGCTCCCAGAGCCACTATTCCTGTGGGAAAGATGTAATATGAAACACCCAAATTATTGATACATTTATAGATACAGAAAGCATGACACACTGGTCATAGAATCACCCTTTTCCAACCACACAAGAGACAACACCTCACATGGACATCACCAGAAGGTCAGATTGAAATCAGATTGATTATATTCTTTGTAGCTGAAGATAGAGAAGCTCTATACAGTCAGCAAAAGCAAGATCTGGAGCTGACTATGGCTCAGATCATCAGCTTCTTGTTGCAAAATTCAGGCTTAAATGGAAGAAAGTAGGGAAAACCACAAGGCCATTCAGGTATGACCTAAATAAAATCCATTCTGATTAAACAGTAGAGGGGACAAATAGATTCAAGGGATTACATCTGGTAGGCAGACAGCCTGAAGAACTATGGACAGAGGTTCCTAACATTGTACAGGAGGTAATGACCAAAACCATCCCCAAGGAAAAGAAATGCAAGAAGGCAGAAAGGTTGTCTGACATACAGATGGCTAACTAACACATGAAAAGATGTTCAACATCACTCATTATTAGAGAAATGCAAATCAAAACCACAATGAGGTACCATGTCACACCAGTTAGAATGGCTGCGATCAAAAAGTCTACAAACAATAAATGCTGGGGAAGGTGTGGAGAAAAGGGAACCTTCTTACACTGTTGGTGGGAATGCAAACTAGTTCAGCCACTAAGGAGAATAGTGTGGAGATTCCTTAAAAAACTGGAAATAGAACTGCCATATGACCCAGTAATCCCACTGCTGGGCATACACACTGAGGAAACCAGAATTGAAAGAGACACATGTACCCCAGCGTTCATCGCAGCACTGTTTACAATAGCCAGGACATGGAAGCAACCTAGATGTCCATTGGCAGATGAAAGGATAAGAAAATTGTGGTACATATACACAGTGGAATATTACTCAGCTATTAAAAAGAACACATTTGAGTCAGTTCTAATGAGGTATGAAAAGTGGAACCTATTATACAGAGTGAAGTAAGTCAGAAAGAAAAACACCAATACAGTATACTAATAGATATATATGAAATTTAGAAAGATGGTAACAACGACCCTCTATGCAAGACAGCAAGAGACCCAGGTGTAAAGAACAGACTTTTGGATTCTGTGGGAGAAGGTGAGGGTGGGATGATCTGAGAGGATAACATTGGAACATTTATATTACCATATGTGAAATAGATGACCAGTGCAAGTTTGATGCATGAAACAGGGCACTCAATGTCGGTGCACTGAGACAGCCATGAGGGATGGGCTGGGGAGGGAGAAGGGAGGGGGGTTCAGGATGGGAAGACACATGTACACCCGTGGCTGATTCATGTTAATGTATGGCAAAACCCACCCCAATATTGTAATTAGCATCCAATTAAAATAAATTAATTAATTTAAAATAATGGTTGTCTGAGGAATCTTTACAAATAGTTGAGGGAGATGAGAAATGAAAGGCAAAGGAGAAAGGGAAAGATATATCCAACTGAATGTAGAATCCCAGAGAATAGCAGGGAGAGACAAGAAAGCTGTCTCAAGTGAACAGTGCAAAGAAATAGAGGAAAACAATAGAATGGGAAAGACTAGAGATCTCTTCAAGAAAATTGCAGATATTAAGGGGACACTTCATGAAAGGATAGGCATGATAAAGGACAGAAATGGTAAGGACATAACAGAAGCAGAAGAGATTAAGAAGAGGTGGCAAGAATACCCAGAACTATATGAAAAGGGTCTTAATGGCCCAGATAACCATGATGGCATGATCATTCACTTAGAACCAGACATCCTGGAGTATGAAGGCAAGAAGCCCTTAGGAAGAATTACTACAAACAAAGCTAGTGAAGGTGATGGAATTCCAGCAGAGCCATTTCAAATCCTAAAAGATGATGCTGTGAAAGTGTTGAATTCAATATGTCAGCAAATCTGGGAAACTCGGCAGTGGCTAGAGGACTAGAAAAGACCAGTTTTTCATTCCAATCCCAAAGAAGGGCAATACCAAAGAGTGTTCAAACTACCATACAATTGCATTCATTTCAGTGCTAGCAATATTATGCTCAAAATCCTTCAAGTTAGGCTTCAGCAATATGTGAACCAAGAACTTTCAGATATACAGCTGAGTTAAGAAAATGCAAGTGAACCAGAGACCAAATTGCCAACATTTGTTGAATTATAGAGAAAGCAGGGGAATACCAGCAAATCATCTACTTTTGCTTTATTGATTATGCCAAAGCCTTTGAATGTGTCGATGGCAACAAACTGTGGAAAATTCTTCAAGAGATGGGAATACCAGATCACTCTACCTGTATCCTGAGAAATGTGTATGCGGGTCAAGAAGCACCAGTTAGATCTGGAGGTGGAACAATGGACTGGTTCCAAATTGGGAAAGGAGTATGTCAAGGCTGTATATTGTCACCCTGCTTATTTAACTTATATGCAGAGTACATCATGTGAAATGCCGGGCTGGACGAAGCACAAGCTGGAATCAAGATTGCCAGAAGAAATATCAACAATCTCAGATATGCAGATGATACCACCCTAATGGCAGAAAGTGAAGAACAACTAAAGAGTTTCTTGATGAAAGTGAAAGAGGAGAGTGAAAAAGCTGGCTTAAAACTCAACATGCAAAGAGCTAAGATCATAGCATCTAGTCCCATCACTTCCTGGTGAATAGAAGAGGAAAAAGTGGAAGTAGTGACAGATTTTCTTTTCTTTGGCTCCAAAATCACTGCAGACAGTGATTGCAGCCATGAAATTAAAAGACACTTGCTCCTTGGAAGGAAAGCTATGACAAACCTAGATAGCATATTAAAAAGCAGAGACATCACTTTGCTGACAAAGGTCTGTGTACTCAAAGGTATAGTTTTTCCAATAGTCATGTATGGATGTGAGAGTTGGACCATAAGGAAGACCGAGCACTGAAGAATAGATGCTTTTGAGTTGTGCTGGAAATGACTCTTGAGATTCCATTGGGCAGAAAGGGGATCAAACAAATCAATCCTAAAGGAAATCATCCCTGAATATTCATTGGAAGGACTGATGCTGAAGCTCCAACACTTTGGCCACCTGATGGGCAGAGCTGACTCATTGGAAAAGGTTCTGAGGCTGGGTAAGATTGAAGGCAGGAGAAGAAGGTGACAGAGAATGATGTGGTTGGATAGTATCACTGACTCAATGGAAATAAATTTGAGCAAACTCTAGAAGATAGTGGAGGACAGAGGGGCCTGGCATGCTGTAATCCATGGGGTTGCAAAGAGTTGGCTATGACTTAGTGACTGAACAACAACAGGAAGCAGACAAATAGTTGCCCAGGGCTGGCAGTTGGTGGTGGTGGACAAACAGACAGTGCTCAGTGGGAACAGGGTTTCCTTTTGTGGTGATGAACGTGTTTGGAACTAGATGGAAGTGATGGTTGCCCAGCATTACAGATGTACTAAATGATTGTACACTTTGAGATAGTTAATTATTGTGGCAATCTTCTCAGAATACAAGTCTAACAAAGCAAGATGTTGTACATCTTAATCTTACACAATGTTGTTTGTCAATTATACCTCACTGAAGCTGGGAAAAATAATAAAGTGGTTAATTTTATGCTATGTGAAAAAAAAGTGAATGTGAACTTTCTTAATTAAAAAAAAAAACCTTTAGCCTCAGTACATAGGAAGATTTGTTGGTCTAAGTAAATGATTCTCAGCTAGGGGGTAATTTTGTTCCCCAAGAGACAAAATTCCCCAATGCCCAAGGGATTGGCACTGTCTGGAGACGCCCTGATTGCCACAGTTTGGAGCGGTGGATGTCACTGGTATGTAGTGAGCAAAGGTCAAAGATGATACTCAACACTTAAAAATGATTAAAAAATAAAAACCTAAAATTCACAGACAGCCACTGCACACCAAGGAATGATAAGCTCAAACTGTCAATAATGCTAAGGGTGGAACACAATGGTTTGTCTTATCTTCTGTCTCTAAACCTTTCTTTCTATTTCTAATCCCCCACCAGTCTGCCATGTCAAGACTTTCCTATACCAGTTCCCACTCCACACCCTGCTCTTCCCACCCTATTGTTGATCCCTGTCTCACCTGTCATCAGCAGTACCAGGCCCAGGGCAAAAAAGTCTGCATATGTGGCCAGGGAGTAAGGCAGCTGCAGAGAGAAAGTTTCCTGTAATGCCTGAGAGATGTGATTCCCAATCAGGCTGTCAAAGATGTAACTTGATGCCCTGGCCAAGGCGGCAGTGCCTGCAGAGGCAGAAAAAGGAGCGTTCATTGACAAACAAAAATTGATGTGCCATAGGATCTAAAAACACAGATAAAATATCTTTATATACAAGAAGCCTATGTATACACAAATACCACATATATATAAATACCTGCTACAAAATATCAAAGATTTCTTTTCATGGGTTGAGGAGAGTAGACCCAATTGATTCACCAAAATGTCAGGTGTTTTAATATGTTAGGAGCAGATCAATGTTATACAAGAAAAGAAAACACATAAGTGGGACTGGGAGGGCTGGGATAAGGCATGAAATTTGAAATTAAGTTGTAAAGGCAAATCCCAGGAAGGCAACAACTGAGCAAAGACTTCACTATGGTGTGGGGATGAGCCTGTGGGACACACCTCCCTCTCACCCACTCCCTACAGTTCCCTTTCCTTCTGGGTTCATGGTCCATCATTTAAGGACACAGGATAGAATCGAGTTGAATGCAGTTGTGGGGTCTTCCTGACACTATTATCAACCTCCCTGCACAACGTCAAGAATAAAGTCTCATGAATGACTGAGAATCCAATCCTCCAACATGGTTTCCCAGTCTTAAGCCCCACACCATTTGCTGGCCCATTGTCTCACCCATGACTAATGGAAGTATTCCATTCCAGCCAATGACGAAGGCATAGAGTTGACCCATCGTGACATAGCTGTAGAGATACGCAGAACCAGAGCGTGGTACCCAGTCCCCAAATTCAGCATAGCAGAACCCAGATAACATAGAAAACATGGCAGCCACCAAGAACGAGATGATGGTTGCTGGTCCAGCTATGTACTTGGCCATTGCACCAGCCAGAATGTACACGCCAGCTCTCAGCATCCTGCCCACACCCAGGATCACCAGGTTTAGGATGTTCAGATGAGCCACAGGTCTCTCAGACTCATCTATGGGTTCCAGCAGCTGCTTGCAGATGAGCTTCTGACCAAACTGGTGAACAAATTGGCTCAACATCCTAGACATAGTTGAGGAGGCTACAGTCTGCTGAGAAAAGAAAACATAAAGCCGTTAAGAATGTCCATCCGCCCTTGGCACTGGGGTCCAGTTCTATGGAGTAAGGAAGTGATGGAGCAGGTGGTAAAGGACACACTGGGCAAGCTCTCCATCTCTGAGATTTGGTTTCTGCAATCATAGAGAAGACTTCTAATTTGTCTCAAAGTTACTGGAAAGTTTGCTTGAGAAGAAGTGAGACGGAGTGGATTATGTCTCCTCAAATGTGCCCCTTTGACCAGTAAAATGTTTTGAGCTAAAGTTAATTAAGACCCATTAGATTCAGGAGAAGCTCTTTACCGCTCCCTTAACTGTTCAAAATAATTCAGATTCGGAGACCTATGCCAGGAAGAGAGCTATTACCACAGAGAACTTTCTAATCTCAGAAAGACTTACCTGCCTGGAGTGGGCATACATTTGTTCGCCAGGCACCTGCTCTTCTCATCCTGCTGTGCATGGTCTTCCTCCCATTTGAAGGCCCAGATCCCCACCCCCTTCTTCTTAACTCAGGTGGTCATATAAGCCTCAAATGTCTGACAGTCTTTGTGCCTCAGAAATTTTTATGGGGCTCCTGTACATATTAAACTAACTGTGTTAAACTGTCTTATGTCAACTGAATTGTTAGCCCAGCTGAAGAATCTAGAAAGCCAAGTCTTCTGCCCCTACAGAAGCAAAAGCTTCCAACACAGAGGCTGGCACACCATAGGTGCTTAATTGGTATAAGTTGGATGGATAAGAATGCTGATTTTTGAATTGAAATCAACGAGCCCTGCTTGTCTGATTTTTATGAAACTACATTTCATTCTTTGTTCTCCTTTGCCCCACGAAAGAGGGGAAATTATCATCACTATTTCCTCCCCTCTTTGATAGGGCTGAAGTGACTCTTTTAGGGGCTTGCTGAGCAGAGTGCTCAGACTCTGCACTTTTCTTCATCAAGGATCCTGAAACCTGGATACTTTCTGTTTCATTGTTTGCAGAGTGGCATGGAATAGGAACTCTACTCTGGGGAGGAATGAGATGACATTTGAGGGGAGGCACAAACTCTAGCCCAGCTCAGTCAAAGCATCAAACTACAGTGGCCTCCCAACTGCCTGGAGGGAGTGGGGACTAACATTCATTCTGAATCAGAGATGACAGGACTGTGTTTCCTGCTGCTTTGGGGCATGAAATGTCTCCTCACTACACTGCTTTGCCATACTAGGCTGATCCAGCGACCACCAGTTATTGTGATAAGGGGGCTTCCACCCCTGATATTCCAAAGTTAACATTTTTGATTAAGAGCAAGCATTCAAAGAGCCAGGAAACTACAGATAGAATCTTGGTTCTACAAACGCTGTGGCACTCTAGAACAAGTCATATACTTCTCTGGACTGTTTTGTTCTTGCTCAAATGTTACTGCTGAACATTCTGCACTGTGAGTAGGAATGTAAAATGGGGCAGCAGCTATGGATGCAGTATGGTGCTTCCTCAAAAATGAAAAATACATTTTCCACATGATCCAGTCATGCCACGTTGGGTGTATACCCCAAAGAATTGAAAATAGGATTCAAAGACATATTTGTACACCTGTGTTCCTTAGCAGCATTATTCACAATAGCTGAAAGTTGGAAGCAACCCAGATGTCCATCCATGAAGGAATGAATTAACACAATGTGGTCTATACATGCAGTGTAATATTATTCAGCCTTGAACAGAAAGGGGATTCTTTTTTTCAAATATATATTTTAAAATTTATTTTTAATTGGAGGGTGATTGCTTTGCACTGTTGTGTTGCTTTCTGCCATACATCAATGTGAATCAGCCATAAATATGCATATGTCCCCTCCCTCCTGACACTCCCTCTCATCCCCCTACTCCATCCCACCCTTCTAGGTTGTCACAGAGCACCGAGTTGAGCTCCCTGCATCACACAGCAAATTCTTACTGGTGATCTCTTTTACATATGGTAGTATATATGCTTCAATGCTACTCTCTCAATTCATCCCACCTTCTCCCTCCCCTAATGTGTCCACAAGTCTGTTCTCTAAAAGAGATAGGAAATTCTGATTCATGCTATAGTGTGGAGGAACACTGAGGACATTATGGTCAGTGACATAATCCAGTCACAAAAAAACATGCTATGATTCCATGTCCATGAAGTACTGAGAGGAGTCAACTTCTTAGAGACAAAGTAGAATGGTGGTTTGCCAGGGACTCGAATGAAGGGTGAAAGTGTTTATTGTTAATAGAGATGCAGTTTTAGTTTTCTTCTTAGAAAAGAGGAGAAAAAAGATGTGAAAAGAGTTATTGAGATTGGTTGCACGACAATATATACCTAACATCACTGAACTGTATAGTTAAAAATGGTTAAAATGGCAAATTTTAAGCTATATGTAATTTACCACCATATTTTAAAATTACTGCCAATAAGAAGAAATAGAGCCAACTTCACAGAGTTTCTGGGTTAACAAACCAATGGTGACTCAATATAAATCACCAGACAGCCCTCCTCTGAGGACACCAAAATCCATGGTTGCTCAAGATCCTTACAGTCACTGGGGCATCCACAGAGGAGGAACCTGCAGAGTCAGAGGGTCAACACGACACAGGAGACTGACATCAGTGGTCCTCACAGCATAAACCCTGTTCCAGGGGAATCTTTTATGTTGTTTGAGCACCAGTCAAAAAAAAAAAAAAAAAAAATGAGTCTTAGAATCTCCACAGTCTGATCCAACCCCCTGCATCATCAATTCCCACATAAACCTGACAACTCCCTGCTCTTGTTTTCATCATGAAAATAGGTCTCTATACCCTCAGGCTGGAGCCAGGCTTACCACCTCTGGGATTGCAGAGGTCTCTTTGGGAGTATGTGAACTCAGCCCCAACTCTCCTACAGAAGATGGTGACCCAAGACTTACTGGATCAGGCAAAGAGGCTGAGGTTAAGTCATACAGGACTGGAGCTGAGACATCTCCAAGGACCAAAGTGGGGAGTCCTGAGCACATAAGATGGTCCTTGCCCCTGCATTGTTAGGGTGGAGATGAGGCTGGGTGTGCAGGTAGCCTCTGCCATGTAGCTATCAGCCTTGACCCTCCTGTGGTTACTCTCAGGGAGTGATTCTGAGAGTTTTTTTTTTTAAAATTTTATTTTATTACTCATAACATGAAATTGACCATTTTAACCATCTTTAAGTGTCCAAGAGGACTTCCCTGGTGGTCATTTGGTAAAATGTCTGACTACAATGCGGGAGACCCAAGTTTGATATCTAGGAAAATCCCCTTAGAAGAAAATGGCAACCCACTCCAGTACTCTTGCCTGGACGGAGGAGCCTGGTAGGCTACAGTCCATGGGATTACAAAGAGTTGGACATAACTGAGTGACTTCACCTTCACTTTCAAGTGTCCATTTCAGTAGAATTAAATACGTTTGCATTTTTTGCAACCAAACTCCAGAACATTTTTCGCCTTGCAACATATCAACTCTGTACCCATTCAACAACAATCCTGCCTTTCTCCTTTCATTGTTCTACTTTATCTAAATCTGAGCACTCCAGGTGCCTCATTTCAGTGGAATCAAACTTTATTTATCCCTTCCTGTCAGGCTTATTTTGCCTAGTAGAATGTGTACTAGATTCCTCTATGTTGTAGCATGGGTCATATTCTTCTCCTTTTTAATGCTGAATAATACTCTAGTATATGCACATACCACATGGACTTAGCGATTCTTTGATCAGTGGGTACTTGGGTTGCTTTCATGTTTTATTATTGTGAAAAATCCTGCTATGAACAATGATGTAGAAATATCTCTTCCAGAGTGTGCTTTCAATTCTTCTGGGTATAGCCTCAAAGGTAGAATTTCTGCATCATAAGATTCTAACATTTTTATATCTTGTGATGGAGAAGATGTTCCCATATTGACGAATGGGGAAGTCATTTTGGTGTATCCATGGTTCAGGCTGCACTGTATGAACTAAGACAGTCTATCCAACTCTCACAGCATATCTTTAACCTTGAGGTAAAGAACATCTGTTTTGAAGATGAGAACGAATAACCCTTCTCCTTGCATCCATGTTAACACTCCCTGGAAGATAATGTTCTCTTCCCAGACATCAGGGTCCTGCTGTCTCACTGTCTATGTATTAAGTCTGTTTCTTTTGAAACTTTAAGGAATACACCCTGTCATGTTGATGTATGTGCTTCGTTTGGATGAGGTATAAGATTGTGCTTCAATGGAGCAGTTCCCCAGAGCTATCTGAGAGGGTGCCCCCAAGCTATAGCCCTCCGTTTGGGTCAAATAAAACTTTCCCATTTCTCTTGTGTTTCTTGATTATTTTCCTGGACGTTGAATTCATTGATCAGCAAGGACACTGAAGTAGAAAGAGTGTAAAAGTAGGGGACCCAGCTCACAACCCTCCTCCCTCCCAGTAATTAACTGATTTGTTTTCGGTTGCACTAGGACTTTGTTGCTGTGCACTGTCTTTCTCCAGCTGCAGCGAGTGGGGCTGCTCTCTAGCTGTCGTGCACTCTGTAGCTGCATTGTATGGGCTTATCACTGCAGGTGCTTTAGTCATAGACTGCCTTTACTTAGTGGCTAAGTCTTGTCTGATTCTTTCATGACCCCATGGACTGTAGCCCATCAGGCTCCACTGTCCATGGGATTCTCCAGACAATAATATTGGAGTGGGTTGCCATTTCCCTCTCCAGGAGATTTTCCCAACCAGGGGTCAAACCCACATTTCTTGCATTGACAGGCAGATTCTTTACTGTTGAGCCACCAGGGAAGCCCAATCATAGACATGGCTTTAAAATCTAATTTTCCACTCCAAGTAGTTTAACAATATTATTTTTCCCAATCAAATACTGTTGTCTCCCTTTAATAATTTTTGGTAAAGAAAAAGTTCCCCATCTTGGGTCATGTAAATTATTACATGTATGTGTGATTCTTTTGTTATGCAGCTCATGAAATATGCCTGAGCACTTCTCGTATTCCGGACACTGTTTTAGGTGCTACAAAGCAAATGGTAGTCAAAAGTGTGATGGGAGTGAATGTATCTCCCCACTTTCAAATTCATTTACTGAAGTACTAAACCCTAGGACCTTGGAATATGACTATTTGGTGGTGAGAGGGTAACAGGCAGGAAGGCCAGGGGTCTCCAAATGGAGGAAATAGACTGAAAGTGTCAGACATTTTTTAATCTCTCTCTTAAGTGGCAGGAGGAAACAAACTACAAGTGTCAGATTTTTTTCCCTCTTCTCTATACAAATTTAAAAGAAGACTTCTTTTAAAGATTTTAAAGAAGGTTTCTTTTAATTCTGTGTTGCCATGACAACACCTGGTTCCACCTGAACTTATCTTTTCTCAAACCTTGAGCTAACTAATGTGTTTTTCTTATGCTATGTTAATGAACTATATATTTACCTTAAATTCTGTCTTTCTTCAAGTCAGTTCCAGCTAAGACTCAGAATTGATAATGGATCAGCAAACCAGTATGTTTTACTCATACAATTATTCTCCTATGTTAAGGAAAGTATATATTTGATTGGAAACCTTCCTTTCTTCAAGACTCATGTCAATCATTTTATGGCCCAGGGTAACTCACATTGTGCCAATGTTATCTCAAAATGCATTTTGTGGATGAGGGGCCCGGTACCACTGTCTGAGTTTTGAGACATTTCCTTTCTCTAATTAGCAACCTGCTAGTACCAATACTCTTGCCTGGAAAATCCCATGGACAGAGGAGCCTGGTAGGCTGCAGTCCATGGGGTCTCTATGAGTCGGACACGACTGAGCGACCCACTTTTACTTTTCACTTTCATGCATTGGAGAAGGAAATGGCAACCCACTCCAGTGTTCTTGCCTGGAGAATCCCAGGGATGGAGGAGCCTGGTAGGCTGCAGTCCATGGGGTCACTATGAGTCGGACAGGACCGAAGTGACTTAGCAGCAGCAGCAGCTATATAATTTCCTGCTAAAGACTAGCAAGGGGGGAATCTTTCTGCCCCTTTCTGATGTCTATGTCAGAAGCATTGTCTATTTGTTTTATAGTTTAATAAAACTCTATCATACAAAAGCTCTGAGCGATCAAGCCTCGTCACTGGCCTGGGGTGGAATTCCTCTCCTCAGGGGCCAAGAATCCCTGCATCTTTCACGGTTCAGCAACTACCTTTCTGTGGTAGGGCCTTAAAGAGATAATGAAGATTATATCAGGTCATCAGGCTGGGCCCTAAGTCATATAGAATATGATTATACTCCTTGTGTGTGTTAGTTGCTCAGTCATGTCTGACTCATTGCAAGCCTTTGGACTGTAGCTGGTCAGGCTCCTCTATCCATGGGATTCTCCAGGCAAGAATATTGGAGTGTGTTTCCAATTCTTTCTCTAGGGTATCTTTCCAATGCAGGGATCCAATCAGATCTCTTGCATGCTGGAAGAATCTTTACTGTTAGGTAGTTAGAATAGGAAAAAGGAGTCCAGAATGGCACTGGCTAAAATACAAAGGAGGGAAAGCCCTCAAAAACCAAAAAAAGGAAGGTCCAAGGACTGGAGTGAGAACCTCAAAGGTAAAACAAACAGCCCTCCTGGCTAGCCCAATTTACAAAGGGCAGGCTCAGAGGGGAGAAGACAAATGTATAAAAAGATACATTCAGTCCCATCACACTTTTGACTACCATTTGCTTTGTAGCACCTAAAACAGTGTCTGGAATACAAGAAGTGCTCAGGCATATTTCATGAGCTGCATAACAAAAGAATCACACATACATGTAATAATTTACATGACCCAAGATAGAGAACTTTTTATTTACCAAAAATCATTGAGAAAGGGGCTTCTCTTCTCTTCATGTCTTTGGGGTCAGTCTGCCCTCATGCCTCGAGGATGTATTTTCCTTTGCTTTCTAAATAAAACTGAGCTGTAACAGGGAGCTATCACACTGTTCGGCCTGAAGAAATTATGTGGTGCTGTAACACTGGTCTGTTCGAGGAAATTTACACAGGACTACAACATTGGTCCATCCGTCACTTCAATTTTTGTTGCGACTAGACGGACCGAGGAAATTACAAACTCCCTCGACATATATGGTGCCGTGACTGAGGTTTAATCTGGCTGAAACAACCTCAGCTTGGCCCCCGTGGAGCGGAGGCAACCACAGCAGAAGCCCAACTTGGTGAAAGCTCCAGCAGTGAAAGTTGACAGTAACAGGAAGAAAATCCAGCACAGGGGAAGTGACAGGAAGCCAAGCATGCTGGAAACCAAGACTGCTAAAAGAAACTAGGCAGAAAGCTCTTGTGGCTCAGTCTCAGATTCTAGAAGACCTCCGGTTAAGGTAAGAGGTCCTCACTCCTATGGCTGGAAGGACAGATGGCTAATAAAATCTTAATTCCTTTACAATCTCTTGTTTCTTGTTTCCTCAAACCCCCGATGAACAGGCAAGAGGCAGTGGGTGCAACTGAGGTACTCTGGCAGGGGCTCCTTCTCAGTGTGTCCAAAGGCTCCACTATCTACTGTTGGCTAACTAAGTTGGGTAATTAAGAAGACCCCCAGAAGCTGTTATCTAAGAGGGTGGGGATTCTTCTGTCCTTAAGCTTCTTTGTGCCAAGGATCAGGTCAATGAAAACTGTGAGCACAGGTCAGGTATTTAGCAGATTATCTGGCAGGTTATGAAGGGGATTCCTCAGCACATTTTTCCCACTGCTTTTTCCTCCCATCCTTCAGCTCCTCTCTCCATCGATGCCACTGCTTACAAAGTATTGGGCAGGTCATCATCTTTCCATTTCTGAAAGTTGTGCTTGAAACAGTTTACCTAGCTTGGGGTTCTAGGTAATGCTCAAAATTCTCCCAACAAGGCTTTAAAAATACGTGAACCATGAACTTCCAGATCTTCCAGCTGGATTTAGAAAAAGTAGAGGAACCAGAGATCAAATTGCCAACATGCATTGGATCATCGAGAAAAAAGGAGAAATCCAGAAAAACATCTATTTCTGCTTTATTGATTATGCCAAAACCTTTGACTGTGTGGATTACAACAAACTGTGGAGAATTCTGAAAGATTGGGAATACCATACCACCTGATATGCCTCTTGAGAAATTTGTATTTAGGTCAATAAGCAACAGTTAGAACTGGACATGGAACAGCAGACTTGTTCCAAATCGGGAAAGGAGTACATCAAGGCTGTGTATTGTCCCCCTGCTTATTTAACTTATATGCAGAGTACATCATGAGAAATGGTGGGCTGGATGAAGCACAAGCTGAAATCAAGATTGTTGGGAGAAATATCAATAACCTCAGATACGCAGATGACACCACCCTTATGGCAGAAATTGAAAAAGAACTAAAGAGCCTCTTGATGAAAGAGAAAGAGGAGAGTGAAAAAATTGGTTTAAAAGTCAACATTAGAAAACTAAGATCATGGCACCTGGTCCCATCACTTCATGGCAAACAGTGGAAACAGTGGCAGACTATTTTTGGGGGGCTCCAAAATCACTGCAGATGGTGATCGCAGCCATGAAATCAAAGGACTCTTGCTCCTTGAAAGAAAAGCATATTAAAAAGCAGACACATTATTTTGCCAACAAAGGTCCATCTAGTCAAAGCTATGGTTTTTCCAATAGTCATGTATGGATGTCAGATTTAGACTATAAAGAAAGCTTAGTGTCGAAGAATTGTTGGAGAAGACTCTTGAGAGTCCTTTGGACTGCAAGGAGATCCAACCGGTCCATCCTACAGGAAGTCAGTCCTGAATATTCGTTGGAGGGACTGATGTTGAAACTCCAATCCTTTGGCCACATGATGTGAAGAACTGACTCATTTGAAAAGACCCTGATGCTGGAAAAATTGAAGGCAGGAGAACGGGATGACAGAGGATGAGATGGTTGGATGGCATCACCGACTCAATGGACATGAGTTTGAGTAAACCCTGGGAGCTGGTGATGAACAGGAAGGCCTGGCATGCTGCAGTCCATGGGATCGCAAAGAGTCAGACACGACTGAGTGACTGAACTGAACTGAACTGCACTATATCATTCTTTCAAAAGTTGGGCCCTGCCCCCTTTCCTCCTGTTTCATGCTCTTTTCCTGAGCTCCATCTAGGTCCAAAATGTTGCCTCTACAACATTCTGGAGTGACAACTGGAAAATAGCCAGCCCTTGGGAGGGAAATAGTGTATAGTATCCAATCCCTCTAGATGTTCAGGCCTTTATCTTCCATGTTTCCTAAAACATATCCAACCAGAGCATCTCTCAGGGAAGCTGCTAGGGCAGGTGACAGGCACACAATGCTTGTTAGAAGTCCATCTGTTCGTGGCATCCCTTCAAGAGCAACTGGGCTTCCAGGGATAATGTTTGCCTTTTTGGGAGTTAGTGCTGCAGGCCATTTGGGCACAAACCCTTGCCACCCTTCTCCTTACAAACATACCCCCAGATCAAATCTCCACTCCAGTTTTATGGAACATGTGGTCTATTGCCACTTATTAATTTGTTCTTAAGCCACTTACTAACTCCTACAACCAGGACTCTGCCCCCTAAAATACTCTTAATGTCCCTAACAGGACAAGATAACCTACTCCTTTGTCATTACTTCTGCTATTACATAAAGTGGGTCTATGACAATGAAATGTTTACCACGGGAGACAGTCTAATCTGCTCTTAGGGAGGGCTAGGGGAGGAAATCAGCAATGAGAGGATAAGGCTTATGGCTGTTTCACCAGGTTCCCAGTCTCAGGGCACTGGCTTGGATTGCTTAACATCATGGTGTATATTCCGATCCATGGTGGACAAGCCAGCAATGGGTTAAGATTACAACCCCTTAATCCTACCCAGCACCGTTCATGCTGGAGGACTTGCGGGTACCCAATTCCAGTCTGGGGGTCCCAGGAGGTGGACCTGCCTCGACCTGCCTAGGAATCTGGTCCTGAAAGACTGTCATATGTCAACCTGCTCAGAGACCTGCCAGTCCAGGGGTCCCAGGAGGTCGACATCCTTCGACCTTCCTAGGGACCCAATTCTTGGGAGGCTGTCACACCTCAGCCTGCCTGGGGATCTGCACCCAGGCAGATTTATAATAAGTTTATATAAAATTTATATTTAAAAAGTTATATAAAATTTATAAAAAGTTTATAAAAAATAATGCTGTGATAGTTTCAGGTGGACTGCAAAAGGACTCAACCAAACACACACACACACACACACACACACACACACACACACACACACGTATCCATTCTCTCCCAAACTGCCCTCACATCCCAACTGCCACAAAACATTGAGCAGAGTTCCCTGTGTCTACAGTATGTCCTTGTTGGTTATCCATTTTAAGTATAGCAGTGTGTGCATGTCCATCCCAAACTCCCTAATTTCCTCTTCCCCCTATCCTAAAGGTATTCTATCATATTGTTTGAACACCAGTCTAAAAAGAGTCTCCCAACCTCCAGACTTAATCCAAACCCCCACCCCACCCCTTCTCTCACAAACACAACAGTTCTCAGCTCCTTCTCCTTTCAACTATAAAACAGGTCTCTCCACCCTGAGGCTGGAGCCAGGCTGACCCCACTGCACTCTGGAGTTGCAGAGGTCTCTTTGGGAGGATATGAACTCAGCGCCCAGTCTCCTACAGGAGAGGGTGATTCGAGTCTTACTGGATCCTTGGAGCAGAGCCTGGAGCACTGAGGCAGTCAGGGAGGCTGAGGTTAAGCTGTGCAGGGCTGGAGCTGAGACATCTCCAAGAACTGAAGCAGGGAGTCCTGAGCACAGAAGACAGTCCTAAACCCCTGGGGATGGGGCTGGGTGTGCAGGAAGCATCTGCAGTGTTGCTATCAGCTCTTGACTCTTCTGTGGTTACCCTTGGGGGAAGTTCTGAATTTCTTCTATCTTAAAATACATATTGCATTACATTAACCATTTTAGCCATCTTTAAGTGTGCATTGGCACCCCACTCCAGTACTCTTGCCTGGAAAATCCCATGGGTGGAGGAGCCTGGTGGGCTACAGTCCTTGGGGTGGCTAAGAGTCGGACACGACTGAATGACTACTTTCACTTTTCACTTTCATGCATTGGAGAAGGAAATGGCAACCCATTCCGGTATTCTTGCCTGGAGAATCCCAGGGACAGGGGAGCCTGGTGGGCTGCCATCTATGGGGTCGCACAGAGTCAGACATGACTGAAGCGACTTAGCAGTAGCAGCAGTAAGTATGCATTTTGGCCATGTGAAGTTCATTCACATTTTGTGTAACCAAGCTCCAGGACTTTTTTCATCTGGCAAAACTGAAACTCTACTGATTCAAGAAAATGCCCCCTTTCTTCTTTCCCAGTTCCTGTCAGTCACCACTCTACTTTCTGTCTCTATGAATATGACCACTTAATTCATGTAAATGAAATCATATAGCATTTGTTATTTCTTGTCACACTTCTTTTACTTATCACAATGTCCACTAGGTCATTTGCATTGTAGCCTATGTTATATTCCCTATAAATTTTTTTTTTTTTTAATTTTGGCTGTGCTGAGCCTTTGTTGTAGCTGGCAAGCTTCATTTAGCTGCACTCTCAGACTTGCTCTGGGGCATGTGGGATCTTAGTTCCCTGACTGGGGATTGAACCCATATAGTGAAAGGTTACTGCTGAATGAAAAGATGCCAGGATTCTTGGCCTCCGGAGGAGAAGAATTCAATCTGGGGCCAGAGACCAAGCTTGATCGCTCAGAGCTTTTGTGTAATAAAGTTTTATTAAAGTATAAAGGAGATAGAGAAAGCTTCTGACATAGGCATCAGAAGGGGGCAGAAAGAGTACCTCCCTGCTAGTCTTCAGCTGGATGTTATATAGTCACTCGCAGTCTGTTAATGAAAGAAAGGAATGTCTTAAAACTCAGAATGGCACCAGACACCTCATCCATAAGATGCATTTTGGGATAATCTTGGCACCAGGTGATTCATCCTGGGCCATAAAACGATTGACTTGAATCTTGTAGAAGGGCAGATTACCATACAAAGAGTTTCATTTATGTAGATTAGGGAAACAATATCTGAGTATGACATACTGGTTTGTCAAGTGGGTTCTGAGCCATTAGGCGGAACCGACTTGAAGACAGAGTCTGGGGTAAATGCATAGTACATTAACATGGCTTAAGACAAACATTTCCATAAGAAAAATGCATTGGTTAACTCAAGGTTTGAGAATAGTTAACTTCAGGTGAAACCAGGTGTCATTATGGCAACACAGTATTTTAAGAGAAACCTCCTTTTAAATTTGTATAGAGAAGGGAAAATGTCGCTAGTTTGTTTCCTCCTGCCACTTAAGAGAGATAAAAATGTCTGACACTTGCAGCCTATTTCCTCCCTTTGGAGACCGCTGGCCTTCCTGCCTGTTACCCTCCTAATAGGCTGCATTGCAAGGAAGATTCTTAACCACTAGACCACCACGGAAGTCCCTTCCTTTCTTTTTAAATGCTGAATAATACTTTGTTATTAGTATATACCATATTTGGTTTACCTGTTCTTTGGTCAATGGATACTCGGGTTGCATTAATGATTTAAATATTATGAATAAAGCTGGTATGAACATGAGTATACAAATATCTCTTCCAGGGTATGATTTCAATTCTTCTGGGTGTATCCCCAGAGGTAGAATTGCTGGATCCTATGGTTCTAAGATTTTTATCTGCTTGTTCCTAAAAGAGATCAGTCCTGGAAGGACTGATGATGAAGTTGAAACTCCAATACTTTGGCCACCTGATGCGCAGAGCTGATTAATTCGAAAAGACCCTGATGCTGGGAAAGATTGAGGGCAGGAGGAGAAGGGGACGACAGAGGATGAGATGGCTGGATGGCATCACCGACTCGATGGACATGGGTTTGGGTGCACTCTGGGATTTGGTGATGGACAGGGAGGCCTGGCGTGCTGCAGTTCTTGGGGTCGCAAAGAGTCGGACACGACTGAGCGACTGAATTGAACTGACCTGTACTGAACTGTGATGGAGAAGATGTTCACATATTGAGGAAAGGGGAAGTCATTCTGGCTCATCCATGGTTCAGCCTGAGTTGTGTGTGAACTAAGACAGCCTGTCAGACCTTCACAGCTCATCTGCTTTAAGCATTGAGGTAAAGAAAATGTGTTTTGAAGATCAAAATAAGCAAATCCCTTCTCACGGTGTCTGCATTAACACTCCCTGGAAGATAAGGTTCCCTTCCCAGACACCAGAGTCCTGCTGTTTCACTGTCTATGTACTAAGTCTGTCTCTTTTGAAACCTTGAAGGAATACACCCTGTCGTGTTGATGTGTGAGCTTTGTTTGCATGAGGTGTAAGACTGTGCTGGAAACCATGCTTCAGCAGAGCAGTTCCTCAGAGCTCTCGGAGAGAGGGCCTCCTAAGCTATAGTCTTCAGTGTGAGTCAACTAAAACCTTTCCATCTCTGTTGTGTTTCTTGATTATTTCCAGGGACACTTGAGTTCATTGATCATCAAGGACCCTAAGCAGAACTGGGGACCCACACACACTCCTCCTCCCACCCAGTCCTCTTACACGACTCAACTCCCCACAGCCTGCACCTGATCTGAGACACTCCATTGTGGGAGACCCCCAAGCCCAGCTGGACCCCAACCAGGAGAAGCGGAGTTTACAGTCTCTGATGTGAATTCAAGCAACAAAAGTATTGAACAATTGTCATGTCTGCAGCCAGCCTTGCACAAAGGGATGGAATAGGATCCCAAGGAGTCTGTTTTCTGGGAAGACTGAGCACCAAGGCAGGAAAGGGAAACATGTTGAAAGAGGTCAAAAGCACTACGTCTCACAGAAGGAAAAAATCAGGAGTTGGAGGGGAGGGATGAGCGAGTTAGCGAGGGGTTAGTGAGTGGACAAGATTCTGACATACAACAAGTGACACACTTGCTAAAACACCAGCCAGAGACTGTCACTGTGGGATGACATGTCGTAGTTCAAGCTTCCGTTAATTTTTTTCTTTTTCTTTTTCTTTTTTTTTACTGTGAAGTAGTGGTTCAGTCCAGAGTTGTTAGGAAGATTATTTTAAAGGGAAAACACCTGAGACACAACAGATGCAGAAAGAAGCCTTCTCTGAGTTTCTCTCATTTGACTCAAAGCAGAAAGTTCTGGGAATTAAAGTTGTAATAAATTCCTCAATGGAGAGGCTGCTCCCAAGAGGATGAAGGTGAGTAGAACTGTGAGTATAATTCTATACTATACTTTTGTATTTGTAATAGACACCACCTTCAATCTTTGGTGGTTAACTTCAACTGGGGTACTGTTATTTCATGGTGGAGTTATTTCTGGGATTTTCTCTGTCTTTGTATCAGTACACTTATTTCACTCATTCTGCTTCCTCTTGTGGGATAATCCTTTTTAATAATTTTAAATTAATTGATGAAGTGTGTCTGCCCTGGATCTTGGTTACTGCACAGTCTTTCCCTAGTTGTGGTGCATGGGCTTCTCACTGCGGTGGCTTCTCTTGCTGCAGAGCACAGGCTGCAGTAGTTGCGGCATGTGGGCTTAGTTGCCCCGTGGCATATGGGGTCCTCCCAGACAGGGGACTGAACCTGGGTCCTCGGCCTTGGCAGGCGGATTCTTAACCACTGAACCACCAGGGAGGCCTTGTGGGAGAATTCTTCAGCTTTTCTGTCTCTCTGCTCTGACGGCTCACCAGGCTGCCTCCTGGAAACCTGTCTCTGGATTTCCAGAAGGTGGCTCTAGAGCTCCAGTCTGCGGGCACCCTCGACTAGAGTGGGGACTGGCTTTCTGAGCCTGCTTCTGGTCTACCCGAGCTCCCCAGGACGTTGCAAGGGGAGAGTCCCACATGGAGCCCCCGTGGAGTAGGGGGAGGTGTGGAACCAGCACTCGGGGTACTGAGGGTTCCTGTGGATGCAGCAGAGAAATTTCCCAGTGTGGTGCTCCCAGAGGCATGCGAATGGACTCCCTGAGAAAAGCAATCCTTTTCACCCCCATTGAAATGTTTATCTGCATCTTTCCAAATATTTTTCCTCTCCCTCCTCATGGAGGTCCCGTCTCTGATCTCTGGTGCTGCTGTGGACATCCTTCTCAGGTGTCTGCTGTGATGTCCTGCAGAACTAGTGTAGCTGAGCACTCACTCATCACTCCCCTTTTCTGTGGGGGGATGTTTCCTTGCATGGGGGAGGGGAAAGATTCTCTCACCTCCAACTTTGCTTTGACCAAAGTTGTTTTTATTTTTTTGGAGTGCCAGAACCTCCCTGCAGGAAAGCTGACCTTCTGCAAGTTCTCTGTCCACATGAGAATCTACCTGTGTCAGAACCCATGTCTCCTGCCTTGGCAGGCAGATTTACCACTGAACAACCAAAGAAGCGCCAAATGAAATATTTTTTGACCTCTAGCTATCTGGGGATTTTTCAGAGAGCTCCTAAAACATCTCAAGGAATGATACTGACCTCATTACAATTAGGCATACTGGCACATATAATTACATGGGTGCCATTAGCAAATCCCCTGGAAGAGAGCAGGGCAATCCACTCCAGTATCCTTGCCAGGAGAATCCCATGGACAGAGGAGCCTGTCGGGCTATAGTCTGTTGGGTCTCAAAGAGTTGGACACGACTGAAGTGCCTAAGCACACATGCATTCTCAAATAAGTGATGATAAACCTTCTTAGGTTATATTGGAAGGATAAGTGTTATTAATATGTTCTAAAAATTATATGAAATTCCTAAAAATCTGATATGTCCTGGTAGATTATCAGTCACAACTCAGGATATTATATTAAAAATCTGCATGTTACAAAAATAACCAAAATTCTCTTCTCTTTTTTCTTACTTTGATTGTTATTTAATTTTCCATCAACTGAGCCAAGCACCTCAACTCTGAAATTCCCATCTTACATAGGTTATGTAAGGACTCATCCTGTGTCTTATTTCTCCACTTCTTTGCCAAGCCTTTAGGGTTAGAAGGAAGGTTAGGTGACATTTCCAGGTTCACATGGCCAGTAAAATGGGGAGGCATGGAGTGGGGGTGAGAGGAATCTGTGACTTCTGGAGGGTGTCCATGTTGTATCCTTCTCCCTGGAAAGACAGCAGACCCTCAGTCGTCTCCCAAACCCCTTCCTCACCTTCTTGCCCTGCTCCCAACCACTCACTGACTTTCTGTGATCTGTGGGAACCACCTATTTAAATAACACATTCATGGAATAACACACTAATGATCTGCTCTTTCTCCTTCTTCTGCCAACTGTTTTCCCCCCTCATCAATCTACACCAAGAATAATCATTTAAAAAATCTTTTTTTCTGTGAGATGCCTACCTACATCATCACTTCTTGATTTTCATATGAAAGTGAGATCAGATCAAGGGAAGAGTTTCTCATCTCACAGAACCCTTCACCACCTTCTCCTCACCCCTGTCTTCTCTCTCCTCTTCCCAATTTCTCTCTGCATTTTTTCTCTCCTGTGAAATGATCTAGCCAGCACCAGCTAGACATTGTTGTTGTTTAGTCTCTAAGTCATGTCT
Source organism: Bubalus bubalis (assembly GCF_019923935.1). NCBI lineage: Eukaryota > Metazoa > Chordata > Mammalia > Artiodactyla > Bovidae > Bubalus > Bubalus bubalis. Next base: position 61,250,416 of record NC_059174.1, on the reverse strand, counting down.
GCCTCTTTTCCAATCCCCTGGACTGTAGCCTGCCAGGCTCCTCTGTCCTTGGGATTTTCCACTGGAAACAGTGGCTATCTCCTCCTCCAGGGGATCTTCCCAATCGAGGGATTGAACGTGTCTCCTGCATTGGCAGGTGGATTCTTTACCATGGAGCCACCAGGGAAGACCAATCATAGATTAGACATGGCCTTACAGTCTCATTTTCTGTTCCAAGTCATTTAACAAAATATCATTTTTCCCAAACAAATTCTGTGGTCTCCCTTTGATAATTACTGGTAAATAAAAAGTTCCCCATCTTGGGTTATGTAAAATATTACATGTACATATGATTCTTTCATTAAATATCTCATCAAATATAACTGAGCACTTATTGTATTCCAGACACTGTTTTAGCCACTGGGAAGCAAATGGTGATCACAAGTGTGAAGAGGTGAATGCATCTCCCTTCTTTCAAATTCATATGTTGAATTCCTGATGCCCAGGACTTCAGAATGTGACTGTATTTTGTTGGGGGGCCTTAAAGAGGCAATTAAGATTAAATGAGGTCATGAGGTTGGGCCCTAACGAAGTTTGACTAATCCCAAATGTCAAGAGGTTATTAGAATGTGGAGAGCATACAGAGATACCAAGAGGTGACAGATTTAGCAAATAGTATTACAGGACAGCTAGATACATTGATTTTAGATCAACAATGAACCTGAACACCTATACTTTAATACATATATTGCATATAAATTTTTTGTGCTTATTAACTATACATCTTTTAGTATATACATACACATGTACAAACATATGTCATTTTATTGTGCTTTGCAGATGCTGCAGTTTTTGCAAACTGAGGGTTTGTGGCAACTCTGGGTTGTCAGATGACAGCTAGCATTTTTCAGCAATAAAATACTTTTAAGTTAAAGTATGTACATTTTTTAGATAGAATATATAGCACACTGAATAGACTACAGTGTAGTGTAAGCATAAGTTTATATGCAGTCAGTTCAGTTCAGTCACTCAGTTGTGTCCAATTCTTTGCCATCCCATGAACCGCAGCAAGCCAGGCCTCCTTGTCCATCACCAACTCCCGGAGTCCACCCAAACCAAGGTCCATTGACTCGGTTAAATAAAAAAATTTGTGTGACTCTCTTTATTGCCACTTCTCTTCACTATGGTAGTCTGGAATCAAACCAGGAATATCTCAGAGGCATGCCTGCAGGGTCATGTTGTGGTTGCTCAGTTGCCAAGTCATGTACAAGTCTTTGTGACCACGTGGAATGCAGCACACCAGGCTCCTCTATCCTCCACTATGTTATGGAGATGTCCATTGAGTCAGTGATGCTATCTAAACATTTCATTGTCTGTTCCCTCTTCTCCTCCTGCCCTCAGTCTTTCCCAGAATCAGGGTCTTTTCCTTTGAGTCAGCTCTGCACATCATGTGGCCAAAATATTGGAGCTTCAACTTCAGCATCAATCCTTCCAATGAATATTCAGGGCTGATTTCTTTTAGAGTTTTCTGGTTTGATCGCCTTGCAGTACAAGGGACTCTCGAGAGTCTTCCCCAGTACCACAGTTTTCAAAAGCATCAATTCTTCAGTGTTCAGCCTTCTTTATGGCCGAACTCTCACATCCGTACATGACTACTGGAAAAACTACAGCTTTGACTAGACAGACCTTTGTCAGTAAAGTAATCTCTCTGCTTTTTATTTATTTATTTATTTTTTTAATTTTATTTTGTTTTTAAACTTTACATAACTGTATACGCTGTCTAGGTTTGCCATAGGTTTCTTTTCAAGGATCAAGTGTTTTTTAATTAATTTCATGGCTACAGTCATTGTCGGCAGTGATTTTGGAGCCAAAGGAAAGAAAATCTGTCACTGCTTCCACTTTTTCCTCTTCTATTCACCAGGAAGTAACAGGACCAGATGCTATGATCTTAGTATTTCTGAATACTAAGTGTTAAGCCAGGCTTTTCACTCTCCTCTTTCACCTTCATCAAGAGGCTCTTTATTTCCTCTTCACTTTCTGTCATTAGCATGGTATCATCTGAGGTTGTTGATACTTCTCCTGGCAATCTTGATTCCAGCTTGTGATTCATTCAGCCCAGCGTTTTGCATCATGTACTCTGCATATAATTTAAACAAGAGGGGAACAATATATAGCCTTATCATACTCCCTTGCCAGTTTTGAACCAGTCCACCGTTCCATGTCTGATTCTAACTGTTGCTTCTTGACCTGCATACAGGTTTCTCAGGAGACAGGTAAGATGGTCTGGTATTCCTATCTCTTTAAGGATATTCCACAGTTACTTGTGGTCCGCACAGTCAAAGGGTTTGGCATAGTTAATGAAGCAGAAGTTGATGTTTTTCTCGAATTCCCTTGCTTTCTTTGTGATCCAACAATTGTAGGCAATTTGATCTCTAGTTCATCTACCTTTTCTAAGCCCAGCTTGTATCTGGAAGTTGTCAGTTCATGTACTGCCGAAGTCTAGCTTAGGATTTTGAGCATTATCTTGCTAGGCTGTGAAATGAGCACAGTTGTTTGGTAGTTTGAATGTTCTTTGGCATTACCTTTCTTGGGATTGGAATGAAAACTGACCTTTTACTTCAAACTTATTGATGACCGAATATTTAAGGTGTAAGTCTTACACAATATATGATTACCTATGTTTCCTTCTGAAGTGGACATCTCTGTCCTCATGCTGGAGATGGGAACAAGGAGTTGTTTCTCAGGTGCCAGGTGAACATTTTCTTTCTCCTGCTGGTTATGTTGTTGTACTTTCTTTTTGAAAATTGGTCTTGGTGCACACTTAAGAAGCATGTGTTTTTCTGTGTGTACATCATGCTTTGAAAAGCTTACTTAAAAATTAGACAACATTAAAGTCACTTTGTCCACTGGCAATAAAGACAGGGCTGTAGATGCATACACCTTCACTATCCATAGTGGCTGAAAGCGTTTATGTAGCAGAAGACACCTCCTATGTATATAGGGATTCTACACAGCATCTATGACTTGTGGTTAAGATGAGTCAGCAGTAGGGGTGTTTTTGTCAAGAGTCTGGGAGGTGGAAGCTGGTGGTTGTTGCTCATCGTTCTCCTGCAGGCTGTGTCGGATCCCGTATCCAAAGTATATGAGAAATCCTAGTAAGGAAATGAGAAAATGAGAAGGATAAGTAGGCACTCTTCCTGGTTACAAGCATACAATAGGCCTCCTATGGTGGTCAAGAAGCCTAGGGGAGCTGTTTGGGATCTGTCACTCAAGAGGTCTCTTTATGCCAGAAAGCCACTTACCGATCACATTCCAGATGCCAAATATGGCCCTGGTCCCAGAAGTTATCTGCATCATCAAGTAAATGTTCACAAAGATGCTCACCAGTGGGAGGACAGGCAGAGCAGGGACCTGTGGGGCAGAGTCAGTTCATCCCTGAACACACCCCAGATGCCTGAATGAGAGTCTCTACCCAATGTGGGCAAGAAGACCAGCCTTCAGACTGTGTATTCAGTGCCTACTCAGACTGTGTATGTAAAGTACTGAGGGGGATCAGGGAAGAGTCTGTTGGTTTTAGCAGTTCCCCTCACTCCCTGGATGTTTAGACCATGAAGCATGTTCACTCCAGGTGGACAGTTTGGGCACATAAGGCCACTTACCTTAAAATAAAGAGGAATGGGGTTCTGGGGCTGCCTCCAGATGATGACCGTGACCCCAATGATGAGCAGCAGCAGCAGCACAGCCACTGGTGTGTACTTGGAGTCTCCAGAAAACCCCTGACTGGACCACTGGACCAGAATCAGGCTCAAGATTATCATCAGGAGAACTACAGGGGTCAAGGTGGAGGAGAACAGGTTCACCTTCAGAAGCTGAAGATGTCAAGGCCTTGGGCCACACCTCTCCCCAGGCTGCCCACTTCAGCAAGGGCCCTCATATCACCAAGACTCCTCAGTTGACAAAATACACACTCCAACACCATACTGTCAATTTCAGCAAACGACCAAAGAGAAATCCCACTGCTCACCGAGTAGTGAGGCACATCCGTAGACAATCTGGCCAGATTTCCTTGTGGGGATGGTGCTGATAGGGAACCACAGACTCTTTAGAATGTTTGAGTTTCTTGCTTCAGGTTCAGAGTCCAAAGGATGTTCATCAGGGTCAGGCATCTCAATTTCCTCCTCTGTGTTATCATTCTTTCTTAAATTCTGGTCTGGCTGGTACCTGAATTAGAGGTTTTAAGGCAATATTAACAGCAGCCCCTACTCATCCAACATCACACAGCCTATATCACATGTGTCCTGTCTTAAGCAGAGCAGGACTTTTAGAAGATAGCATGAAGGCAGAAGACAGTTACCTCCCAACTAATCTCCAAGACTCCCTACCAAGGTGCAGTGGGGTCTCACCTGAGGACAAGAATAGAAAATGCCACCAGGGAGTAAATGAGCAGGGTCCCGACTGACACGAGATCCACAAGATCTGTGAATCTGAAGAGTAACGCCATGAGCCCTAGAATGAGGGCACAAACAAGGTGGGAAGGGAGTGAGAAACAGCTGAAAATATGTAAGTTAAAGCATGGGTTTCAAAAAAATTTTTTTTTAACCTGCAAGATTTGTGGCAGACATCATGGCCAGGACATGGATGCCTGTGCGGACATGAATCCGGGTAAGTACCCGGAAAAGGAGCCCGTCCTCTGCCATCGTGTAGATCAAAAGAGGCATTTTGAACACAGCACTATAGAGTCTGGAAGAGAAGATGGAAGCATGTAAGAATGTGGAGAAGGAGGACAGACCAGGGCTTCTGCTCTCACGTTGGCTTGGGGTAAGGTGTCTCTCTGTCTTCTCTACCAATCCTAAGGGTTTGGAGATCTGAGCGTCGACAGTAGGCAGGGAGGAAACCATGGCACTGACCTGAATATAAGAGCACAGAGGGTACCAATAGTCGTGATGTATGTGGCAGGGAGCCACAAACTATGGAGAATGGCTTGTGGGAAAGGGTTGTGAGGCTGAATCAGGTAGTAGGGCACCATGAGGGTGAGTGCCGCTGAGACACTGCAGTAGGCCAAAACGCAGATGAAGATGGTGACCAAGATGCTCCAGGGGATGGAACGATGAGGATTTATAGCTTCTGCCCCTGCAGAAAGGGAAGAAGTGTTGGGTCAGGAAAACACAGTGGGAAAAATCCCCTTCCTTATTGTACTCCTCAATCAGGTTTCCCCAAAGCCAGGGGCAGCCAGTCTGTTCCCAAACCTCAGATGGGACACACAGTGACCATGTTACCTTTAGTGGCAAGAACATCAACACCAAAAAAATAGTAGAAACATGTAGCTGTTCCCTGGAGAATCCCTTCAAAGCCGAAAGGTGCAAACCCTCCAGAACCCAAAGGGCCCAAGCTACGGTGAGAGAAGGAAAGAGAAAGAAAGTGGGTGAGGTGTGTTCTTCCATCTCTTGAGCTTCTCCCTTCATACCTCAAGTCCTGGGCTCCAGGACTCACTTCATCTGGATCCATCAGCCCAGATATCTTTTGTCCACACAATCCCAGCTCTGCATGCCCGTCAGCCATATATTATGGCCAATATTACCGTCCTAAGCCATAGATGTCTCTGGATCCAGATGTGTTCAGTTTGTAGTCCTGTTCTGTGAGCTTCCAGTTATGCAGATCTCCCTTAATGAAGCCAGTGATGGTAATGAAAATGAGAACCAAAATGTTTATTCCAATGGATATTTTTGTAACCAGGATTGACTCACGAGCTCCCAGAAGCCGTAGTCCTGTGGGAAAGATGTAATATGAAACACTCAAATTATTGATACATTTATAGATATACTAGTCATAGAAACACTCTTTTTCAACAACACAAAAGATGACTCCTCAGTTGGACATCACCAGAAGTTCAATACTGAAATCAGATTTATTATATTTTTTGTAGCTGAAGGTGGAGAGGCTCTATAGAGTCAGAAAAAGAAAGACCTGGAGCTGATTGTAGCTCAGTTCATCAGTTCCTTATTGCAAAATTCAGGCTTAAATTGAAGAAAGTAGGGAAAAATCCCAGACCATTCAGGTATGACCTAAATAAAATCCATTATAGTTAAACAGTGGAGGTGACAAATAGAATCAAGGAATTAGATCTGGTAGGCAGACTGCCTGAAGAACTAGGGACAGAGATTCCTAACACTGTACATGAGGCAGTGACTAAAACCATCCCCAAGGAAAAGAAATGCAGAAAGGCAAAATGGGTGATTGAGAAGGCTTTACAAATAGGTGAGGGAAGATGAGGAGTGAAAGACAAAGGAGAAAGGAAAAGATATAACCAACTGGATGCAGAATTCCAAAGAATAGCAGGGAGAGACAAGAAAGCCATCTTAAATGAACAATGCAAAGAAATAGAGGAAAACAGCATAGTGGGAAAGACTAGAGATCTCTTCAAGAAAACGGGGGATATTAAGGAACATTTAATGGAAGGATGGGGATGATAAAGGACAGAAATGATGAGAAACTAACAGAAGCAGAAGAGATTTAGAAGAGGTGGCACGAATACCCAGAACTATACAAAAAAAGTCTCAGTGGTCTGGATAACCAAGATGGTGTGGTCATTCACTTAGACCCAGACATCCTGGAGTGTGAAGTCAAGTGGGTCTTAGGAAGCAATAGTACAAACAAAGCTAGTGAAGGTGATGGAATTCCAGCTGAGTGATTTCAAATCCTAAAAGATGGTGCTGTGAAAGTGCTGTATTTGATATGTGAGCAAACTTGGGAAACTCAACAGTAGCTTCAGGACTTCTAGATCAGTTTTCATTCCAATCCCAAAGAAGGGCAATGCCAAGAATGCTCAAGCTGCTGTACAATTGCACTCATTTCACATGCTAGCAAGGTTATGCTCCAAATCCTTCAAGCTATGCTTCAGCAATATGGGAATCAAGAACTTTCAGATGTACAACAGAGTTAAGAAAATGCAAAGGACCAGAAATCAAATTGCCAACATTCGTTGGATCACAGGGAATGCGGGGGGAAATACCAATGAATCATATATTTCTGCTTCATTTGACTACACTAAAGATTTTGGCTGTGTGGATCACACAAACTGTGAAAATTCTTAAAGTGATAGGAATTCCAGATCACTTTACCTGTATCCTGAGAAATCTATGCAGGTCAAGAAGAAACACCTAGAACTGGACATAGAATAATGGACTGGTTCCAAATTGGGAAAGGACTGTATCAAGGCTGTATATTGTCACCCTGCTTATTTAACTTACATGCAGAGTACATCATGCAAAATGCCCAGCTGGATGAAGCACAAGCTGGAATCAAGATTCCAGGAAAAATATCAACAATCTCAGATATGTAGATGATACCACCCTAATGGCAGAAAATGAGCATGAACTAAAGAGCTTCTTCTTCTTCTTCTTTTTTTTTGGTATCTAGTCATCAAGCAAAGACTTTATTGCTATGACACTAGAGGCATGGAGAAAACCCATAATCAGGTTACAACTGAAATCACAGCTTAAAGAGCTTCTTGATGAAAGTGAAATAGGAGAGTGAAAAACCTGGCTTAAAACTCAACATTCATAAAGCTAAGACCATAGCATCTGGTCCCATCACTTCCTGGCAAATAGAAGAGGAAAAAGTGGCAGCAGTGACAGATTTTCTTTTCTTGGGCTCCAAAATCACTGCAGACAGTGACTGCTATGCTAAGTCACTTCAGTTGTGTCCGACTCTGTGTGACCCCATAGACGGCAGCCTACCAGGCTCCCCCATCCCTGGGATTCTCCAGGCAAGAACACTGGAGTGGGCTGCCATTTCCTTCTCCAATGCATGAAAGTGAAAAGGGAAAGTGAAGTCACTCAGTCGTGTCCGACTCTTAGCGACCCCATGGATTGCAGCCTAACAGGCTCCTCTGTCCATGGGATTTTCCAAGCAAGAGTACTGGAGTGGGGTGCCATTGCCTTCTCCGGCAGACAGTGACTGCAGCCATGAAATTAAAAGACATTTGCTTCTTGGAAGGAAAGCTATGGCAAACATAGACAGCATATTAAAAAGCAGGGCCATCACTTTGCCTACAAAGGTCCATATAGTCAAAGCTATGGTTTTTCCAATAGTCATGTACAGATGTGAGAGTTGGACCATAAGAAGGCTGAGCACCAAAGAACTGATGCTTTTAAACTATGGTGTTGGAGAAGACTCTTGAGAGTCCCTTGGACACCAAGGGGAACAAACCAATCAATCCTAAAGGAAATCAACCCTGACTATTCATTGGAAGGACTGATGCTGAAGCTCCAAAACTTTGGCCACCTGATGGGCAGTACTGACTCATTGGAAAAGATTCTGATGCTGGGTAAGATTGAGGGCAGGAGGAGAAGAGGGTGACAGTGAATGAAATGGATATGTATGAAATGGATAGTATCAGTGACTCAATGGACATAAATTTGAGTAAACTCCAGAAGATAGTGGAGGATAGAGGAGCTTGGCATACATAATCCATGGGGTTGCAAAGAGTTGGCTATGACTTAGTGACTGAACAACAACAGGAAGCAGAGAAATAGTTGCTCAGGGCTGGCAGTTGGTGGTGGTGGACAAACAGACATGACTGCTTAGTGGGTACAGAGGTGTTGAACGTGTTTGGAACTAGATGGAGGTGATGGTTGCCCAACATTACAGATGTGCCTAATGCTACTGAATTGTACATTTTAAGATGTTAATTATTGTGGCAATCTTCTCAGAATACATGTCTAACAAAGCAAGATGTACACCTTAATATTACACAATGTTGTATGTCAGTTATTTTTGACTGAAGCTGGGAAAAGGTACAAAGTGGTTAATTTTATGCTATGTGAACTTCCTCTCAATTAAAAAAAAATCTTTGGGCTCAGTACAAAAGAAGACTTGTTAGTTTAAGTAAATGATTCTCAGCTTGGGGTAATTTTATTCCCCAAGGGACATTGACACTGTCTGGAGACACCTTGATTGCCACAGTTGGGGGTGAGTGGATGTCACTGGTATCTAGTAAGCAAAGGTCAAGTATGACACTTAACACTCAATAATGATTAAGAAAAGAAATTAAAATTCACAGGACAGTCCCTTCATACCAAAGAATGATAAGCCCAAATTGTCAGTAGTGCCAAGGGTGGAAAACAATGGTCTGTGTCTTAGCTTCTATTTCAAGACCATTCTTTCTATTTCTAATCACCCACCATTCTGCCACATCTAGCCTTTCCTACACCAGCTCCCACTCCACACCCTGCTCTTCCCATCCTGTTGTTGAGCCCTGTCTCACCTGTCATCAGCAGTACCAGGCCCAGGGCAAAAAAGTCTGCATATGTGGCCAGGGAGTAAGGCAGCTGCAGAGAGAAAGTTTCCTGTAATGCCTGAGAGATGTGATTCCCAATCAGACCGTCAAAGATGTAACTCGAGGCCCTGGCCAAGGCGGCAGTGCCTGCAGAGGCAGAAGAAGGAGCAGTCATTGACAAACAAAAATTGATGTGCCATAGGATCTAAAAACACAGATAAAATACCTGTATATACAAAAAGCCTGTATATACAAATACCTGCTAAAAAATAAAAAATATTAAGAGTTTCTTTTCATGGGTTGGGGAGAGTAGACCCAAATGATTCACCAAAATGTCAGGTGTTTTAACATGTTAGAAGCAGATCAATGTTATACAAGAAAAGAAAACACATAAGTGGGACTGGGAGGGCTGGGATAAGGCATGAAATTTGAAATCAAGTGGTAAAGGAAAATCCCAGGAAGGCAACAACTGAGCAAAGACTTCACTATGATGAGGGGATGAACCTGTGGGACATGCCTCCCTCTCACCCATTCCCTACAGTTCCCTTTCCTTCTGGGTTCATGGTCCATCATTTAAGGACACAGGATAGAACCGAGTAGAATGTAGTTGTGGGGTCTTCCTGATGCTATTATCAACTTCCCTTCACGAGGCCAAGAATAAAGTGCTCACGAATGACTGAGAACCCAATCCTCCAACATAGTTTCCCAATCTTAAGCCCCACACCATTTGCTGGCCCATCGTCTCACCCGTAACTAAGAGAAGTATGGAGTTCCAACCAATGATGAAGGCATAGACTTGACCCATCGTGACATAGCTGTAGAAATACGTAGAACCAGAGCGTGGTACCCAGGCCCCAAATTCAGCATAGCAGAGCCCAGATAATATAGAAAACATGGCAGCCACCAAGAACGAGATGATGGTTGCTGGTCCAGCTATGAACTTGGCCAGTGCACCAGCCAGAATGTATATGCCAACTATCAACATCCTGCCCACACCCATGTTCACCAGGTTTAGGGTGTTCAGATGAGCCACGGGTCTCTCAGACTCATCTATGGGCTCCAGCAGCCGCTTGCGGATGAGCTTTTGACCAAATTGATGAACAAACTGAAGCAACATCCTAGATGTAGTTGAGGAGGCTACAGTCTGCTGAGGAAAGAAGACATAAAGCCGTTAAGAATGCCTATCCGCCCTTGGCACTGGGGTCCAGTTCTATGGACTAAGGAAGTGATGGGGAGCAGGTGGGTAAAGGACACACTGGGCAAGCTCTCCATCTCTGAGATTTGGTTTCTACAATCATAGAGAAGACTTCTAATTTGTCTCAAAGTTACTGGAAAGTTTGCATGAGAAGTGAGACGGAGTGGATTATGTCTCCCCAAATGTGCCCCCTGTGATGGGTAAATTGTTTTGAGCTAAAGTTAATTAAGACCCATTAGATTCAGGAGAAGCTCTTTACCTCTCCCTCAATTGTTCAAAACAATGTAGATTCGGAGACCTATGCCAGGAAGAGAGCTATTACCACAGAGAACTTTTAATCTCAGAAAGACTTACCTGCTTGGAGTGGGCAAACATTTGTTCACCAGGCTCTTGCTCTTCTCATCCTGCTGTGCATGGTCTTCCTCCCATTTGAAGGCCCAGATCCCCACCCCTTTCTCCTTAACTCAGGGGGTCATATAAGCTTCAATGTCTGACAGTCTTTGAGCCTCAAAAACTTTTATGGGGCTCCAGTACATATTAAACTAACTGTGTTCAACTGTCTATGTCAATTGAATTGTTATCTCAGCTGAAGAATCTAGAAAGCCAAGTCTTCTGCCCCTATAGAAGCAAAGTTTCCATCACGGAGCCTGGCACATCATAGGTGCTTAATTGGCATTAGTTGGATAGATAAGAATGGTGATTTTTGAATCGAAATCAACCAGCCATGCTTGTCTGATTTTGCTGAAACTACATTTCATCTTTTTTCTCCTTTCCCCTGCACAATAGAACAAATTATCATCATTATTCCCTCCCCTCTTTGATAGGGGTGAAGTGAGTCTTTTAGGGGCTTGCTGAGCAGAGCTCTCAGACTCTGCACTTTTTTCCAGCAAGGACCCTGAAACCTGGACACTTTCTGTTTCATTGTTTGCAGAGTGACATGGAATAGTAACTGTCCTGGGGAAGACTAAGATGAATATTTGAGGGGAGGCACAGAAGGATGATGATGGAGGCTGAAACTCCAATACTTTGGCCACCTCATGTGAAGAGTTGACTCATTGGAAAGACTCTGATGCTGGGAGGGATTGGGGGAAAGAGGAGAAGGGGACGGCGGAGGATGAGATGGTCTGGATGGCATCACTGACTCGATGGACCTGAGTTTGAGTGAACTCCGGGAGTTGGTGATGGACAGGGAGGTCTGGCGTGCTGCGATTCATGGGGTCACAAAGAATCGGACACACTGTGCTACTGAACTGAACTGAATAGACTCTAGCCCAGCTCAGTCAAAGCATCAAACTACAGTGGCCTCCCAAGTACCTGGAGAGAGGGGGGACTAATGTTCATTGTGAATCAGAAATGAAAGGACTGTGTTTCCTGTTGCTTTGGGACATGAATGTGTTCTGACTACACAGGTCTGCAGGGCTAGGCTGATCTTGTGACCACCAGTTATTGTGAGGGGGCTTCCACCCCTCATACTCCAAGTCCAAATTTAACATTTTGATTAAGAGCAAGCATTCAAAGAGCCAGAAAACTATGAATAGAACCTTGGTTCTGCAAACACTGCCGCACTCTTGAACAGTCATATCCTTATCTGGACTGTTTTGTTCTTGCTCAAAATGCTGCTGCTGAACCTTTCTGCACTGTGAAGAGCAATGTAAAATGGGGGCAACAGCTATGGATGCAGTATGGTGGTTCCTCAAAATGAAAATACATTTACCACATGACCCCAGTCATGCCACATTGGGTATATGCCCCAACGAATTGACAATAGGGTTCAAAGATGTATTTGTACACCTGTGTTCCTTAGCAGCATTATTCACAATAGCTGAAAGTTGGAAGCAACCCAGATGTCCATCAATGAAGGAATGGATTAACACAATGTGGCTGTACATACAGTGTAATATTATTCAGCCTTAAACAGATAGGAAATTTTTTTCACATATATTTTTAAATTTATTTTTCATGGAGGATGATTGCTTTGCACTGTTGTGTTGCTTTCTGCCCTACATCAACATGAATCAGCCATAGGTATGCATATGTCCCCTCCCTCCTTGACCCTCCCCTCCCATCCCGCTACTCCATCCCACCCTTCTAGGTTGTCACAGAGCACCGGGTTGAGCTCCCTGCATCAACAGCAAATTCCTACTGGTGATCTCTTTTACATATGGTAGCATATATGTTTCAATGCTACTCTCTCAATTCATCCCACCTTCTCCCTCCCCCTCTGTGTCCACAAGTCTGTTCTCTAAAAAGAGACAGGAAATTCTGCTGCATGCTGTAGTGTGGAGGAACACTGAGGACATTATGGTCAGTGACATAATCAGTCTCAAAAAAACATGCTATGATTCCATGTCCATGAAGTACTGAGAGGAGTCAACTTCTTGGAGACAAAGTAGAATGGTGGTTGCCAGGGGCTCGAATGAAGGGTGAAACTGGGTGTTACTGTTAAATGGAGACCCGGTTTTAGTTTCTTCTTAGGAAAGAAGAGAAAAAAGAGGTGAAAAGAGTTCCTAAGATTGGTTGTACGACAATATAAATATACATAACATCACTGAACTGTAGAGTTAAAAATGGTTAAGATGGCAATTTTAAGCTATACATAATTTACCACCATATTTAAAATTTACTGCCAATAAGAAGAAATAGAGCCAAATCACAGAGTTTCTGGGTTAGCAAATCAATGGTGACTTGATATAAACCAGCACACAGCCCTCCTCTGAGGACACCAAAATCTATGGATGCTCAAGATCCTTACAGTCACTGGGGCATCCACAGTGGAGGAACCTGCAGAATCAGAGGGTCAACCACTACACAGGAGAGTGACATCAGTGGTCCTCACAGCATAAACCCTGTTCCAAGGGGAACTTTGATGTCATTTGAGCACCAGTCAAAAAAAAATGAGTCTTAGAATCTCCATGGTCTGATCCAACCCCCTGCACCACCAATTCCCACATAAACCTGACAACTCCCCAGCTCCTGTTTTCATCTGGAAAATGAGTCTCTCCACCCTCAGTCAGGAGCCGGGCTGACCCCCTCCACTCTGGGATTGCAGAGGTCTCTTTGGGAGGATGTGAACTCAGCACACAGTCTCCTAAGAAGAGGGTGACCCAAGAATTACTGAATCCTTGGAGCAGAGCCTGGAGCACTGGATCAGTCAGGGAGGCTGAGGTTAAGTCATACCGGAACTGGAGCTGAGACATCTCTAAGGATCAAAGCAGAGAGCCCTGAGCACAGAGGACCGCCCTTACCCCCTACATTGGTAGGGTGGAGATGAGGCTGGGTGGCGGGGTACATCTGCCTGTCGCTATCAGCCTGACCCCTTCTGTGGTTACTCTCAGGGGAGTGGTTCTGAGACTTTTTCTTTTTCCTTCTTTTTTTTAAATTTATGTATTACTCATAACATGAAATGACCATTTTAACCATCTTTAAGTGTCAAGCGGACTTCCCTGGTGGCTAGATGGTAAAATGTTTTTACCTACAATGTGGGCGACCCAGGTTCAGTCTCTGGTTGGAATAAAATCCCCTGGAGAAGAAAATGGCAACCCACTCCAGTACTCTTCCCTGGATGGAGGAGCCTGGTAGGCTACAGTCCATGGGGTCGCAAAGAGTTGGACATAACTGAATGACTTCACTTTCACTTTTCAAGTGTCCATTTCAGTAGAAATAAGTACATTTGCATTTTTTTGCAATCAAACTCCAGAACTTTTTTCGCCTTGCAAAATATCAACTCTGGCCATTCAACCACAATCCTGCCTTTCTCCTTTCTGAGTTCCTGACAATCGTGTCCTGCTTTTTCTAAATCTGCAGCACTTTGGGTGCCTCATTTCAGTGGAATCAAACATTATTTATCCTTTCCTATCAGGATTATTTTTGCTTAGTAGAATGTGTACTAGATTTTTTTATATTGTAGCATGGGTTATATTCCTCTCTTTTTTAATGTTGAATAATACTCTAGTATATGCACATACCACAGGGACTTAGCGATTCTTTATCCGTGGGCACTTGGGTTGCTTTCATGTTTTAGTTATTGTGAATAAAGCTGCTTGTGAACAAGGATGTAGAAATATCTCTTCCAGAGTGTGCTTTCAATTCTCTGGGTACAGCCTCAAAGGTTAGAATTGCTGGATCATAAGGTTCTAACATTTTTATATCGTGTGATGGGGAAGATGTCACATATGAGGAATGGGGAAGTCATTTTGGCTATCCATGGTTCAGGCTGCACTGTGTGTGAACTAAGACAGTCTGTTCAACTCTCACAGCACATCTTTAACCCTGAGGTAAAGAATATCTGTTTTGAAAGAAGAGAATGAATAACTTCTTCTCATGGCATCCTGTTAACACTCCCTGGAAGATAATGTTCCCTTCCCAGACACCAGGGGTCCTGCTATCTCACTGTCCATGTACTAAGTCTGTTTCTTTTGAAACTTAAAGGAATACACCCTGTCATGTTGATGTATGTGCTTTGTTTGGATGAGGTATAAGATTGTGCTTCAATGGAGCAGTTCCCCAGAGCTATCTGAGAGGGTGCCACCAAGCTATAGCCCTCTGTTTCGGTCAAATAAAACTTTCCCCATTTCTCTTGTGTTTCTTGATTATTTTCCTGGACAAGGAATTCATTGATCCGCAAGGACACTGAAGTAGAAAGAGTGTTAAAAGTAGGGGACCCAGCTCACAACCCTCCTCCCTCCCAGTAATTAACTGATTTGTTTTCGGTTGCACTAGGACTTTGTTGCTGTGCACTGTCTTTCTCCAGCTGCAGTGAGTGGGGCTGCTCTCAGCTGTCTGCACTCTGTAGCTGCATTGTATGGGCTTATCACTGCAGGTGCTTCAGTCATAGACTGCCTTTACTTAGTGGCTAAGTCTTGTCTGATTCTTTCATGACCCCATGGACTGTAGCCAACCAGGCTCCAATATCCATGAGATTCTCCAGGCAATAATATTGGAGGGTTGTTATTTCCCCCTCCAGGAGATGTTCCCAACCCAGGGGTCAAACCCACATTGAATTGACAGGCAGATTCTTTACTGTTGACTCACCAGGGAAACCCAATCATAGACATGGCTTTAAAATCTAATTTTCCACTCCAAGCAGTTTAACAATATTATTTTTCCCAATCAATGTTGTCTCCCTTAATAATTTTTGGTAAGAAAAAAGTTTCCCATCTTGGGTCATGTAAATATTACTGTGTGTATGATTCTTTTGTTATGCAGCTCATGAAATATAGCTGAGCACTTATTGTATTCCAGACACTGTTTTTAGGTGCTACAAAGCAAATGGTAGTCAGAAGGTGATGGAGTGAATGTATCTCCCCACTTTCAAATTCATATACTGACGTACTAAACCCTAGGACCTTGGAATATGATTCTTTTGGTGGTGAGAGGGTAACAGGCAGGAAGGCCAGGGGTCCCCAAATGGAGGAAATAGGCTGAAAGTGTCAGACATTTTTTTTAAATCTCTCTTTTAAGTGGCAGAAGGAAACAAACTACAAGTGTCAGATTTTTTTTCCCTTTCTTTATGCAAATTTAAAAGTAGGTTTCTTTTAAAAATCCTGTGTGCCATGACAACACCTTGTTCTACCTGAACTTAACTTTTCTCAAACCTTGAGCTAACCATGCATTTTTCTTATGGAAATGTTTTTCTTACACTAT
This sequence comes from Bubalus bubalis, assembly GCF_019923935.1. Classification (NCBI taxonomy): domain Eukaryota; kingdom Metazoa; phylum Chordata; class Mammalia; order Artiodactyla; family Bovidae; genus Bubalus; species Bubalus bubalis. Next base: position 61,234,322 of record NC_059174.1, on the reverse strand, counting down.
GTTAATGAACTATGTATTTACCTTAAACTCTTTCTTTCTTTAAGTCATTCCAGCTAAGACTCAGAACCGATCATGGCTCAGTAAACCAATATATTTTACTCACACAAGTATTCTCCTATGTTAATGAAACTATATTTGTTTGGAAACTCCCTTTCTTCAAGATTCATGTCAATTGCTTTATGGCCCAGGATGACTCACACTGTGCCAACGTTATCTCAAAATGTATTTTGTGAGTGAGGGGCCTGGTACCACTCTCAGTTTTTCGACATTTCCTTTCTCTAATTAGCAGCCTGCTAGTAGCTGTAGTCTTCCTGCTAAAGACTAGCAGGGGGTCACTCTTTCTGCTCCCTTCTGATGTCTATGTCAGAAGCTCTGTCTATTTCTTTTATACTTTATTAAAACTTTATCACACAAAAGCTCTGAGTGATCAAGCCTCGTCACTGGCCTGGGATAGAATTCCTCTCCTCCAGAGGCCAAGAATCCTGGCATTTTTCATGATTCAGCAACAACCTTTCAGTGGTAGGGCCTTAAAGAGATAATGAAGATTCTATGAGGTCATCAGGATGAAACCTAAGTCATATAGAATATGACTATACTTTTTGTGTGTGTTAGTTGCTCAGTCTTGTCTGACTCACTGTAAGCCTATGGACTGTAGCTGGTCAGGCTCTCTGTGCATGGGATTCTCCAGGCAAGAATACTGGAATGGGTTTCCAATTCTTTCTCCAGGGTATCTTCCCAATGGAGGGATCCAATCAGGTCTCTTGCATTGCTGGCCGATTCTTTGCTGTTAGGTAGCTAGAATAGGAAAAAGAAGTCCAGAATGGCGCTGGCTAAAAGACAAAAGACGGAAAAGCCCACAAAATAGAACAAAGTAAGGTCCAAGGACTGGAAGGAGAACCTCTGGTAAAACAAACAGCCCTCCTGGCTAGCCCAGTTTACAAAGGGCAGGCTCAGAGGAGAGGAGACAAATGTATAAAAAGAGGAGCCAAAATTGAGCCGGGGCTTCTCTTCACGTCTTTTGAGTTGGTCTGCCCTCATGCCCCGAAGATGTTTCCCTTTGTTTTCTAAATAAAACTGAGGTGTAACAAGGAGCTATAACACGGGTCCACTAAATAAATTATGTGGTGCTAAAGCAATGGTCTCTCTGAGGAAATTTACACAGGGCTGTAACACTTGTCTGTCCGTTGCTCCAAATTTTGTCGCAACGAGACAGAACCGAGGAAATTAAAAACTCCCTTGACATATATGGTGCTGTGACTCAGGTTTAACCTTGCTGAAACAACCCCAGCTCGGGCCCGTGGAGCAGAGGCCAACACAGCAGAAGCCCAACTTGGTGAAAGCTCCTGTGTGAAAGCTGATTGGGAAGAAAACCCAGCACAGGGGAAATGAAAAGAAGCCAAGCATTGTGGAAACCAGGACAGCAAAAATAAACGCAGCAGAAAGCTCATGTGGCTCAGTCTCAGATTCCAGAAGACCGGTTAAGGTAAGAGGTCCTTGGTCCTATGACTGGAAGGACATACGGCTAACAAAATCTTGATTCTTTTATAGTCACTTGTTTCTTGTTTCCTCAAACCCCCGATGAACAGGCAAGCGGCAGTGGGTGCAATTGAGGTACTCTGGCAGGGGCTACTCCTCAGTGTGTCCCAAAGGCACCACTATCTGCTGGGCCCCAGTAGCGGTTACCCAAGAGGGGGATTCTTCTGTCCTTAATCTTCTTTTTGCCAAGGATCAGGCCAATGAAAACTGAGCACAGGTCAGATATTTAGCAGATTTTCAGGCAATTTATGAAATGGATTCCTCAGCACTTTCTGTCTCTATGAATATGACCACTTAATTCATGTAAATGAAATCATATAGCATTTGTTATTTCTTGTCACACTTCTTTTACTTATCACAATGTCCACTAGGTCATTTGCATTGTAGCCTATGTTATATTCCCTTAAAAAATTTTTTTTTTTTTTTTTAAATTTTGGGTGTGCTGAGTCTTTGTTGTAGCTGGCAAGCTTCATTTAGCTGCACTCTCAGACTTGCTCTGGGGCATGTGGGATCTTAGTTCCCTGACTGGGAACTGAACCCATATAGTGAAAGGTTACTGCTGAATGAAAAGATGCCAGGATTCTTGGCCTCCGGAGGAGAAGAATTCAATCTGGGGCCAGAGACCAAGCTTGATCGCTCAGAGCTTTTGTGTAATAAAGTTTTATTAAAGTATAAAGGAGATAGAGAAAGCTTCTGACATAGGCATCAGAAGGGGGCAGAAAGAGTACCTCCCTGCTAGTCTTCAGGTGGATGTTATATAGTCACTCGCAGTCTGTTAATGAAAGAAAGGAATGTCTTAAAACTCAGAATGGCACCAGACACCTCATCCATAAGATGCATTTTGGGATAATCTTGGCACCAGGTGATTCATCCTGGGCCATAAAACGATTGACTTGAATCTTGTAGAAGGGCAGATTACCATACAAAGAGTTTCGTTTACATAGATTAGGGGAAAAATATCTGAGTATAACATACTGGTTTGTTAAGTAGGTTCTGAGCCATTAGGCGGAACCGACTTGAAGACAGAGTCTGGGGTAAATGCATAGTACATAAACATAGCTTAAGACAAACATTTCCATAAGAAAAATGCATTGGTTAACTCAAGGTTTGAGAATAGTTAACTTCAGGTGAAACCAGGTGTCATTATGGCAACACAGTATTTTAAGAGAAACCTCCTTTTAAATTTGTATAGAGAAGGGAAAATGTCGCTAGTTTGTTTCCTCCTGCCACTTAAGAGAGATAAAAATGTCTGACACTTGCAGCCTATTTCCTCCCTTTGGAGACCGCTGGCCTTCCTGCCTGTTACCCTCCTAATAGGCTGCATTGCAAGGAAGATTCTTAACCACTAGACCACCACGGAAGTCCCTTCCTTTCTTTTTAAATGCTGACTAATACTTTGTTATTAGTATATACCATATTTGGTTTACCTGTTCTTTGGTCAATGGATACTCGGGTTGCATTAATGATTTAAATATTATGAATAAAGCTGGTATGAACATGAGTATACAAATATCTCCTCCAGGGTATGATTTCAATTCTTCTGGGTGTATCCCCAGAGGTAGAATTGCTGGATCCTATGGTTCTAAGATTTTTATCTGCTTGTCCTAAAAGAGATCAGTCCTGGAAGGACTGATGATGAAGTTGAAACTCCAATACTTTGGCCACCTGATGCGCAGAGCTGATTAATTTGAAAAGACCCTGATGCTGGGAAAGATTGAGGGCAGGAGGAGAAGGGGACGACAGAGGATGAGATGGTTGGAGGGCATCACCGACTCGATGGACATGGGTTTGGGTGCACTCCGGGATTTGGTGATGGACAGGGAGGCCTGGCGTGCTGCAGTTCTTGGGGTCGCAAAGAGTCGGACACGACTGAGCGACTGAATTGAACTGACCTGAACTGAACTGTGATGGAGAAGATGTTCACATATTGAGGAAAGGGGAAGTCATTCTGGCTCATCCATGGTTCAGCCTGAGTTGTGTGTGAACTAAGACAGCCTGTCAGACCTTCACAGCTCATCTGCTTTAAGCATTGAAGTAAAGAAAATGTGTTTTGAAGATCAAAATAAGCAAATCCCTTCTCACGGTGTCTGCATTAACACTCCCTGGAAGATAAGGTTCCCTTCCCAGACACCAGAGTCCTGCTGTTTCACTGTCTATGTACTAAGTCTGTCTCTTTTGAAACCTTGAAGGAATACACCCTGTCGTGTTGATGTGTGAGCTTTGTTTGCATGAGGTGTAAGACTGTGCTGGAAACCATGCTTCAGCAGAGCAGTTCCTCAGAGCTCTCGGAGAGGGGGCCTCCTAAGCTATAGTCTTCAGTGTGAGTCAAGTAAAACCTTTCCATCTCTGTTGTGTTTCTTGATTATTTCCAGGGACACTTGAGTTCATTGATCATCAAGGACCCTAAGCAGAACTGGGGACCCACACACTCCTCCTCCCACCCAGTCCTCTTACACGACTCAACTCCCCACAGCCTGCACCTGATCTGAGACACTCCATTGTGGGAGACCCCCAAGCCCAGCTGGACCCCAACCAGGAGAAGGGAGTTTACAGTCTCTGATGTGAATTCAAGCAACAAAAGTATTGAACAATTGTCATGTATGCAGCCAGCCTTGCACAAAGGGATGGAATAGGATCCCAAGGAGTCTGTTTTCTGGGAAGACTGAGCACCAAGGCAGGAAAGGGAAACATGTTGAAAGAGGTCAAAAGCACTACGTCTCACAGAAGGAAAAAATCAGGAGTTGGAGGGGAGGGATGAGCGAGTTAGCGAGGGGTTAGTGAGTGGACAAGATTCTGACATACAACAAGTGACACACTTGCTAAAACACCAGTCAGAGACTGTCACTGTGGGATGACATGTCGTAGTTCAAGCTTCCGTTAATTTTTTCTTTTTCTTTTTTTTTACTGTGAAGTAGTGGTTCAGTCCAGAGTTGTTAGGAAGATATTTTAAAGGGAAAACACCTGAGACGCAACAGATGCAGAAAGAAGCCTTCTCTGAGTTTCTCTCATTTGACTCAAAGCAGAAAATTCTGGGAATTAAAGTGGTAATAAATTCCTCAATGGAGAGGCTGCTCCCAAGAGGATGAAGGTGAGTAGAACTGTGAGTATAATTCTATACTATACTTTTGTATTTGTAATAGACACCACCTTCAATCTTTGGTGGTTAACTTCAACTGGGGTACTGTTATTTCATGGTGGAGTTATTTTCTGGGATTTTCTCTGTCTTTGTATCAGTACACTTATTTCACTCATTCTGCTCCTCTTGTGGGATAATCCTTTTTAATAATTTTAAATTAATTGATGAAGTGTGTCTGCTGGATCTTGGTTATGCCCAGTCTCCCTAGTTGAGGGTATGGGCTTCTCACTGCGGTGGCTTCTCTTGCTGCAGAGCACAGGATGCAGTAGTAGTTGCAGCATGTGGGCTTAGTTGCCCCGTGGCATATGGGGTCCTCCCAGACAGGGGACTGAACCTGGGTCCTCTGCCTTGGCAGGCGGATTCTTAACCACTGAACCACCAGGGAGACCTTGTGGGAGAATTCTTCAGCTTTTCTGTCTCTCTGCTCTGACAGCCACCAGGTTGCCTCCTGGAAACCTGTCTCTGGATTTCCAGAAGGTGGCTCTAGAGCTCCAGTCTGCGGGCACCCTCACCTAGAGGGGGACTGGTTTCTGAGCCTGCTTCTGGTCTACCCGAGCTCCCCAGGCGTTGCAAGGGGAGAGTCCCACATGGAGCCCCCGTGGAGTAGGGGGAGGTGTGGAACCAGAACTCGGGGTACTGAGGGTTCCTGTGGACGCAGCAGAGAAATTTCCCAGTGTGGTGCTCCCAGAGGCATGCGAATGGACTCCCTGAGAAAAGCAATCCTTTTCACCCCCATTGAAATGTTTATCTGTCTTTCCAAATATTTTTCCTCTCCCTCATGGAGGTCCCGTCTCTGATCTCTGGTGCTGCTGTGGATGTCCTTCTCAGGTGTCTGCTGTGATGTCCTGCAGAACTAGTGTAGCTGAGCACTCACTCATCACTCCCCTTTTCTGAGGGGGGATGTTTCCTTGCATGGGGGAGGGGAAAGATTCTCTCACCTCCAACTTTGCTTTGACCGAAGTTGTTTTTATTTTTTTGGAGTGCCAGAACCTCCCTGCAGGAAAGCTGACCTTCTGCAATTCTCTGTCCACATGAGAATCTACCTGTGTCAGAACCCATGTCTCCTGCCTTGGCAGGCAGATTTACCACTGAGCCACCAAAGAAGCGCCAAATGAAATATTTTTTGACCTCTAGCTATCTGGGGATTTTTCAGAGAGCTCCAAAACATCTCAAGGAATGATACTGACCTCATTACAATTAGGCATACTTGCACATATAATTATATGGGTGCCATTAGCAAATGCCCTGGAAGAGAGCAGGGCAACCCACTCCAGTATCCTTGCCAGGAGAATCCCATGGACAGAGGAGCCTGTCGGGCTATAGTCTGTTGGGTCTCAAAGAGTTGGACACGACTGAAGTGCCTAAGCACACATGCATTCTCAAATAAGTGATGATAAACCTTCTTAGGTTATATTGGAAGGATAAGTGTTATTAATATGTTCTAAAAATTATATGAAATTCCTAAAAATCTGATATGTCCTGGTAGATTATCAGTCACAACTCAGGATATTATATTAAAAATCTGCATATTACAAAAATAACCAAAATTCTCTTTTCTTTTTTCTTACTTTGATTGTTATTTAATTTTCCATCAACTGAGCCAAGCACCTCAACTCTGAAATTCCCATCTTACATAGGTTATGTAAGGACTCATCCTGTGTCTTATTTCTCCACTTCTTTGCCAAGCCTTTAGGGTTAGAAGGAAGGTTAGGTGACATTTCCAGGTTCACCTGGCCAGTAAAGTTGGGAGGCATGGAGTGGGGGGGGGGGGAGAGGAATCTGTGACTTCTGGAAGGTGTCCATGTTGTACTCGTATCCCTGGAAAGACAGCAGACCCTCAGTCATCTCCCAAACCCCTTCCTCACCTTCTTGCCCTGCTCCCAACCACTCACTGACTTCCTGTGATCTGTGGGAACCACCTATTTAAATAACACATTCATGAAATAACACACTAATGATTTGCTCTTTCTCCTTCTTCTGCCAACTGTTTTTCCCCCTCATCAAACACCAAGAATAATCATTAAAAAATCTTTCTTTCTGTGAGATGCCTACCTACATCATCACTTCTTGATTTTCATATGAAAGTGAGATCAGATCAAGGGAAGAGTTTCTCATCTCACAGAACCCTTCACCACCTTCTCCTCACCCTGTCTTCTCTCTCCTCTTCCCAATTTCTCTCTGCATTTTTCTCTCCTGTGAATGATCTAGCCAGCACCAGCTAGACATTGTTGTTGTTTAGTCTCTAAGTCATGTCTGCCTCTTTTCCAATCCCCTGGACTGTAGCCTGCCAGGCTCCTCTGTCCTTGGGATTTTCCACTGCGAAACAGTGGCTATCTCCTCCTCCAGGGGATCTTCCCAATCGAGGGATTGAACGTTGTCTCCTGCATGGCAGGTGGATTCTTTACCATGGAGCCACCAGGGAAGACCAATCATAGATTAGACATGGCCTTACAGTCTCATTTTCTGTTCCAAGTCATTTAACAAATATCATTTTTCCCAAACAAATTCTGTGGTCTCCCTTTGATAATTACTGGTAAATAAAAGTTTCCCCATCTTGGGTTATGTAAAATATTACATGTACATATGATTCTTTCATTAAATATCTCATCAAATATAACTGAGCACTTATTGTATTCCAGACACTGTTTTAGCCACTGGAAGCAAATGGTGATCACAAGTGTGAAGAGGTGAATGCATCCCCTTCTTTCAAATTCATATGTTGAATTCCTGATGCCAGGACTTCAGAATGTGACTGTATTTTGTTGGGGGGCCTTTAAAGAGGCAATTAAGATTAAATGAGGTCATGAGGTTGGGCCCTAACGAAGTTTGACTAATCCCAAATGTCAAGAGGTTATTAGAATGTGGAGAGCATACAGAGATACCAAGAGGTGACAGATTTAGCAAATAGTATTACAGGACAGCTAGATACATTGATTTTAGATCAACAATGAACCTGAACACCTATACTTTAATACATATATTGCATATAAATTTTTTTGTGCTTATTAACTATACATCTTTTAGTATATACATACACATGTACAACATATGTCATTTTATTGTGCTTTGCAGATGCTGCAGTTTTTGCAAACTGAGGGTTTGTGGCAACTCTGGGTTGTCAGATGACAGCTAGCATTTTTCAGCAATAAAATACTTTTAAGTTAAAGTATGTACATTTTTTAGATAGAATATATAGCACCACTGAATAGACTACAGTGTAGTGTAAGCATAAGTTTATATGCAGTCAGTTCAGTTCAGTCACTCAGTTGTGTCCAATTCTTTGCCATCCCATGAAACCGCAGCAAGCCAGGCCTCCTTGTCCATCACCAACTCCCGGAGTCCACCCAAACAAGGTCCATTGACTCGGTTAAATAAAAAAATTTGTGTGACTCTCTTTATTGCCACTTCTCTTCACTATGGTAGTCTGAATCAAACCAGGAATATCTCAGAGGCATGCCTGCAGGTCATGTTGTGGTTGCTCAGTGCCAAGTCATGTACAAGTCTTTGTGACCACGTGGAATGCAGCACACCAGGCTCCTCTATCCTCCACTATGTTATGGAGATGTCCATTGAGTCAGTGATGCTATCTAAACATTTCATTGTCTGTTCCCTCTTCTCCTCCTGCCCTCAGTCTTTCCCAGAATCAGGGTCTTTTTCCTTTGAGTCAGCTCTGCACATTCATGTGGCCCAAAATATTGGAGCTTCAACTTCAGCATCAATCCTTCCAATGAATATTCAGGGCTGATTTCTTTTAGAGTTTCTGGTTTGATCGCCTTGCAGTACAAGGGACTCTCGAGAGAGTCTTCCCCTAGTACCACAGTTTTCAAAGCATCAATTCTTCAGTGTTCAGCCTTCTTTATGGCCGAACTCTCACATCCGTACATGACTACTGGGAAAAACTACAGCTTTGACTAGACAGACCTTTGTCAGTAAAGTAATCTCTCTGCTTTTTATTATTTATTTATTTATTTTTTTAATTTTATTTTGTTTTTAACTTTACATAACTGTATACGCTGTCTAGGTTTGCTCATAGGTTTCTTTTCAAGGATCAAGTGTTTTTTTAATTAATTTCATGGCTACAGTCATTGTCGGCAGTGATTTTGAGCCAAAGGAAAGAAATCTGTCACTGCTTCCACTTTTTCCTCTTCTATTCACCAGGAAGTAACAGGAACAGATGCTATGATCTTAGTATTTCTGAATACTAAGTGTTAAGCCAGGCTTTTCACTCTCCTCTTTCACCTTCATCAAGAGGCTCTTTATTTCCTCTTCACTTTCTGTCATTAGCATGGTATCATCTGAGGTTGTTGATACTTCTCCTGGCAATCTTGATTCCAGCTTGTGATTCATTCAGCCCAGCGTTTTGCATCATGTACTCTGCATATAATTTAAACAAGAGGGGAACAATATATAGCATTATCATACTCCCTTGCCAGTTTTGAACCAGTCCACCGTTCCATGTCTGATTCTAACTGTTGCTCTTGACCTGCATACAGGTTTCTCAGGAGACAGGTAAGATGGTCTGGTATTCCTATCTCTTTAAGGATATTCACCAGTTACTTGTGGTCCGCACAGTCAAAAGGGTCTTGGCATAGTTAATGAAGCAGAAGTTGATGTTTTTCTCGAATTCCCTTGCTTTCTTTGTGATCCAACAATTGTAGGCAATTTGATCTCTAGTTCATCTACCTTTTCTAAGCCCAGCTTGTATCTGGAAGTTGTCAGTTCATGTACTGCCGAAGTCTAGCTTAGGATTTTGAGCATTATCTTGCTAGGCTGTGAAATGAGCACAGTTGTTTGGTAGTTGAACTTTTCTTGGCATTACCTTTCTTGGGATTGGAATGAAAACTGACTTTACTTCAAACTTATTGATGACCGCAATATTTAAGGTGTAAGTCTCTACACAATATATGATTACCTATGTTTCCTTCTGAAGTGGACATCTCTGTCCTCATGCTGGAGATGGGAACAAGGAGTTGTTTCTCAGGTGCCAGGTGAACATTTTCTTTCTCCTGCTGGTTATGTTGCTTGTACTTTCTTTTTGAAAATTGGTCTTGGTGCACACTTAAGAAGCATGTGTTTTTCTGTGTGTAATATGCTTTGAAAGCTTACTTAAAAATTAGACAACATTAAAGTCACTTTGTCCACTGGCAATAAAGACAGGGCTGTAGATGCATACACCTTCACTATCCATAGTGGCTGAAAGCGTTTATGTAGCAGAAGACACCTCCTATGTATATAGGGATTCTACACAGCATCTATGACTTGTGGTTAAGATGAGTCAGCAGTAGGGGTGTTTTGTCAAGAGTCTGGGAGGTGGAAGCTGGTGGTTGTTGCTCATCGTTCTCCTGCAGGCTGTGTCGGATCCCGTATCCAAAGTATATGAGAAATCCTAGTAAGGAAATGAGAAAATGAGAAGGATAAGTAGGCACTCTTCTGGTTACAAGCATACAATAGGCCTCCTATGGTGGTCAAGAAGCTAGGGGAGCTGTTTGGGATCTGTCACTCAAGAGGTCCTCTTTATGCCAGAAAGCCACTTACCGATCACATTCCAGATGCCAAATATGGCCCTGGTCCCAGAAGTTATCTGCATCATCAAGTAAATGTTCACAAAGATGCTCACCAGTGGGAGGACAGGCAGAGCAGGGACCTGTGGGGCAGAGTCCAGTTCATCCCTGAACACACCCCCAGATGCCTGAATGAGAGTCCTCTACCCAATGTGGGCAAGAAGACCGCCTTCAGACTGTGTATTCAGTGCCTACTCAGACTGTGTAGTAAGTACTGAGGGGGATCAGGGAAGAGTCTGTTGGTTTTAGCAGTTCCCCTCACTCCCTGGATGTTTAGACATGAAGCATGTTCACTCCAGGTGGACAGTTTGGGCACATAAGGCCACTTACCTTAAAATAAAGAGGAATGGGGTTCTGGGGCTGCCTCCAGATGATGACCGTGACCCCAATGATGAGCAGCAGCAGCAGCACAGCCACTGGTGTGTACTTGGAGTCTCCAGAAAACCCCTGACTGGACACTGGACCAGAATCAGGCTCAAGATTATCATCAGGAGAACTACAGGGGTCAAGGTGGAGGAGAACAGGTTCACCTTCAGAAGCTGAAGATGTCAAGGCCTTGGGCCACACCTCTCCCCAGGCTGCCCACTTCAGCAAGGGCCCTCATATCACCAAGACTCCTCAGTTGACAAAATACACACTCCAACACCATACTGTCAATTTCAGCAAACGACCAAAGAGAAATCCCACTGCTCACCGAGTAGTGAGGCACATCCGTAGACAATCTGGCCAGATTTCCTTGTGGGGATGGTGCTGATAGGGAACCACAGACTCTTTAGAATGTTTGAGTTTCTTGCTTCAGGTTCAGAGTCCAAAGGATGTTCATCAGGGTCAGCATCTCAATTTCCTCCTCTGTGTATCATTCTTTCTTAATTCTGGTCTGGCTGGTACCTGAATTAGAGGTTTTTAAGGCAATATTAACAGCAGCCCCCTACTCATCCAACATCACACAGCCTATATCACATGTGTCCTGTCTTAAGCAGAGCAGGACTTTTAGAAGATAGCATGAAGGCAGAAGACAGTTACCTCCCAACTAATCTCCAAGACTCCCTACCAAGGTGCAGTGGGGTCTCACCTGAGGACAAGAATAGAAAATGCCACCAGGGAGTAAATGAGCAGGGTCCCGACTGACACGAGATCCACAAGATCTGTGAATCTGAAGAGTAACGCCATGAGCCCTAGAATGAGGGCACAAACAAGGTGGGAAGGGAGTGAGAAACAGCTGAAAATATGTAAGTTAAAGCATGGGTTTCAAAAAATTTTTTTTTAACCTGCAAGATTTGTGGCAGACATCATGGCCAGGACATGGATGCCTGTGCGGACATGAATCCGGGTAAGTACCCGGAAAAGGAGCCCGTTCCTCTGCCATCGTGTAGATCAAAAGAGGCATTTTGAACACAGCACTATAGAGTCTGGAAGAGAAGATGGAAGCATGTAAGAATGTGGAGAAGGAGGACAGACCGGGCTTCTGCTCTCACGTTGGCTTGGGGTAAGGTGTCTCTCTGTCTTCTCTACCAATCCTAAGGGTTTGGAGATCTGAGCGTCGACAGTAGCAGGGAGGAAACCATGGCACTGACCTGAATATAAGAGCACAGAGGGTACCAATAGTCGTGATGTATGTGGCAGGGAGCCACAAACTATGGAGAATGGCTTGTGGGAAAGGGTTGTGAGGCTGAATCAGGTAGTAGGGCACCATGAGGGTGGAGTGCCGCTGAGACACTGCAGTAGGCCAAAACGCAGATGAAGATGGTGACCAAGATGCTCCAGGGATGGAACGATGAGGATTTATAGCTTCTGCCCTGCAGAAAGGGAAGAAGTGTTGGGTCAGGAAAAACAGTGGGAAAAATCCCCTTCCTTATTGTACTCCTCAATCAGGTTTCCCCAAAGCCAGGGGCAGCCATGTCTGTTCCCAAACCTCAGATGGGACACACAGTGACCATGTTACCTTTAGTGGCAAGAACATCAACACCAAAAAAATAGTAGAAACATGTAGCTGTTCCTGGAGAATCCCTTCAAAGCCGAAAGGTGCAAACCCTCCAGAACCCAAAGGGCCCAAGCTACTGGTGAGAGAAGGAAAGAGAAAGAAAGTGGGTGAGGTGTGTTCTTCCATCTCTTGAGCTTCTCCCTTCATACCTCAAGTCCTGGGCTCCAGGACTCACTTCTCTGGATCCATCAGCCCAGATATCTTTTGTCCACACAATCCCAGCTCTGCATGCCCGTCAGCCATATATTATGGCCAATTATTTACCCGTCCTAAGCCATAGATGTCTCTGGATCCAGATGTGTTCAGTTTGTAGTCCTGTTCTGTGAGCTTCCAGTTATGCAGATCTCCCTTAATGAAGCCAGTGATGGTAATGAAATGAGAACCAAAATGTTTATTCCAATGGATATTTTTGTAACCAGGATTGACTCACGAGCTCCCAGAAGCCGTAGTCCTGTGGGAAAGATGTAATATGAAACACTCAAATTATTGATACATTTATAGATATACTAGTCATAGAAACACTCTTTTTCAACAACACAAAGATGACTCCTCAGTTGGACATCACCAGAAGTTCAATACTGAAATCAGATTTATTATATTTTTTGTAGCTGAAGGTGGAGAGGCTCTATAGAGTCAGAAAAAGAAAGACCTGGAGCTGATTGTAGCTCAGTTCATCAGTTCCTTATTGCAAAATTCAGGCTTAAATTGAAGAAAGTAGGGAAAAATCCCAGACCATTCAGGTATGACCTAAATAAAATCCATATAGTTAAACAGTGGAGGTGACAAATAGAATCAAGGAATTAGATCTGGTAGGCAGACTGCCTGAAGAACTAGGGACAGATATTCCTAACACTGTACATGAGGCAAGTGACTAAACCATCCCCAAGGAAAAGAAATGCAGAAAGGCAAATGGGTGATTGAGAAGGCTTTACAAATAGGTGAGGAAGATGAGGATGTGAAAGACAAAGGAGAGAAAGGAAAGATATAACCAACTGGATGCAGAATTCCAAAGAATAGCAGGGAGAGAACAAGAAAGCCATCTTAAATGAACAATGCAAAGAAATAGAGGAAAAACAGCATAGTGGGAAAGACTAGAGATCTCTTCAAGAAAACGGGGGATATTAAGGGAACATTTAATGGAAGGATGGGGATGATAAAGGACAGAAATGATGAGAAACTAACAGAAGCAGAAGAGATTTAGAAGAGGTGGCACGAATACCCAGAACTATACAAAAAAAGTCTCAGTGGTCTGGATAACCAAGATGGTGTGGTCATTCACTTAGACCCAGACATCCTGGAGTGTGAAGTCAAGTGGGTCTTAGGAAGCAATAGTACAAACAAAGCTAGTGAAGGTGATGGAATCCAGCTGAGTGATTTCAAATCCTAAAAGATGGTGCTGTGAAAGTGCTGTATTTGATATGTGAGCAAACTTGGGAAACTCAACAGTAGCTTCAGGACTTCTAGATCAGTTTTCATTCCAATCCCAAAGAAGGGCAATGCCAAAGAATGCTCAAGCTGCTGTACAATTGCACTCATTTCACATGCTAGCAAGGTTATGCTCCAAATCCTTCAAGCTATGCTTCAGCAATATGGGAATCAAGAACTTTCAGATGTACAACAGAGTTAAGAAAATGCAAAGGACCAGAAATCAAATTGCCAACATTCGTTGGATCACAGGGAATGCGGGGGGAAATACCAATGAATCATATATTTCTGCTTCATTTGACTACACTAAAGATTTTGGCTGTGTGGATCACACAAACTGTGAAAATTCTTAAAGTGATAGGAATTCCAGATCACTTTACCTGTATCCTGAGAAATCTATGCAGGTCAAAGAAGAAACACCTAGAACTGGACATAGAATAATGGACTGGTTCCAAATTGGGAAAGGACTGTATCAAGGCTGTATATTGTCCCCCTGCTTATTTAACTTACATGCAGAGTACATCATGCAAAATGCCAGCTGGATGAAGCACAAGCTGGAATCAAGATTCCAGGAAAATATCAACAATCTCAGATATGTAGATGATACCACCCTAATGGCAGAAAATGAGCATGAACTAAAGAGCTTCTTCTTCTTTTCTTTTTTTTTTGGTATCTAGTCATCAAGCAAAGACTTTATTGCTATGACACTAGAGGCATGGAGAAAACCCATAATCAGGTTACAACTGAAATCACAGCTTAAAGAGCTTCTTGATGAAAGTGAAATAGGAGAGTGAAAAACTGGCTTAAAACTCAACATTCATAAAGCTAAGACCATAGCATCTGGTCCCATCACTTCCTGGCAAATAGAAGAGGAAAAAGTGGCAGCAGTGACAGATTTTCTTTTCTTGGGCTCCAAAATCACTGCAGACAGTGACTGCTATGCTAAGTCACTTCAGTTGTGTCCGACTCTGTGTGACCCCATAGACGGCAGCCTACCAGGCTCCCCCATCCCTGGGATTCTCCAGGCAAGAACACTGGTGGGCTGCCATTTCCTTCTCCAATGCATGAAAGTGAAAAGGGAAAGTGAAGTCACTCAGTCGTGTCCGACTCTTAGCGACCCCATGGATTGCAGCCTAACAGGCTCCTCTGTCCATGGGATTTTCCAAGCAAGAGTACTGGAGTGGGGTGCCATTGCCTTCTCCGGCAGACAGTGACTGCAGCCATGAAATTAAAAGACATTTGCTTCTTGGAAGGAAAGCTATGGCAAACATAGACAGCATATTAAAAAGCAGGGCCATCACTTTGCCTACAAAGGTCCATATAGTCAAAGCTATGGTTTTTCCAATAGTCATGTACAGATGTGAGAGTTGGACCATAAGAAGGCTGAGCACCAAAGAACTGATGCTTTTAACTTGGTGTTGGAGAAGACTCTTGAGAGTCCCTTGGACACCAAGGGGAACAAACCAATCAATCCTAAAGGAAATCAACCCTGACTATTCATTGGAAGGACTGATGCTGAAGCTCCAAAACTTTGGCCACCTGATGGGCAGACTGACTCATTGGAAAAGATTCTGATGCTGGGTAAGATTGAGGGCAGGAGGAGAAGAGGGTGACAGTGAATGAAATGGATATGTATGATGGATAGTATCAGTGACTCAATGGACATAAATTTGAGCAAACTCCAGAAGATAGTGGAGGATAGAGGAGCTTGGCATACATAATCCATGGGGTTGCAAAGAGTTGGCTATGACTTAGTGACTGAACAACAACAGGAAGCAGAGAATAGTTGCTCAGGGCTGGCAGTTGGTGGTGGACAAACAGACATGACTGCTTAGTGGGTACAGAGGTGTTGAACGTGTTTGGAACTAGATGGAGGTGATGGTTGCCCAACATTACAGATGTGCCTAATGCTACTGAATTGTACATTTTAAGATGTTAATTATTGTGGCAATCTTCTCAGAATACATGTCTAACAAAGCAAGATGTACACCTTAATCTTACACAATGTTGTATGTCAGTTATTTTTGACTGAAGCTGGGAAAAGGTACAAAGTGGTTAATTTTATGCTATGTGAACTTCCTCTCAATTAAAAAAAATCTTTGGGCTCAGTACAAAAGAAGACTTGTTAGTTTAAGTAAATGATTCTCAGCTTGGGGTAATTTTATTCCCCAAGGGACATTGGCACTGTCTGGAGACACCTGATTGCCACAGTTGGGGTGGGTGGATGTCACTGGTATCTAGTAGCAAAGGCCAAGTATGACACTTAACACTCAATAATGATTAAGAAAAGAAATTAAAATTCACAGGACAGTCCCTTCATACCAAAGAATGATAAGCCCAAATTGTCAGTAGTGCCAAGGGTGGAAAACAATGGTCTGTGTCTTAGCTTCTATTTCAAGACCATTCTTTCTATTTCTAATCACCCACCATTCTGCCACATCAAGCCTTTCCTACACCAGCTCCCACTCCACACCCTGCTCTTCCCATCCTGTTGTTGAGCCCTGTCTCACCTGTCATCAGCAGTACCAGGCCCAGGGCAAAAAGTCTGCATATGTGGCCAGGGAGTAAGGCAGCTGCAGAGAGAAAGTTTCCTGTAATGCCTGAGAGATGTGATTCCCAATCAGGCCGTCAAAGATGTAACTCGAGGCCCTGGCCAAGGCGGCAGTGCCTGCAGAGGCAGAAGAAGGAGCGTCATTGACAAACAAAAATTGATGTGCCATAGGATCTAAAAACACAGATAAAATACCTGTATATACAAAAAGCCTGTATATACAATACCTGCTAAAAAATAAAAAATTAAGAGTTTCTTTTCATGGGTTGGGGAGAGTAGACCCAAATGATTCACCAAAATGTCAGGTGTTTTACATGTTAGAGCAGATCAATGTTATACAAGAAAAGAAAACATAAGTGGGACTGGGAGGGCTGGGATAGGCATGAAATTTGAAATCAAGTGGTAAAGGAAAATCCCAGGAAGGCAACAACTGAGCAAAGACTTCACTATGATGAGGGGATGAACCTGTGGGACATGCCTCCCTCTCACCCATTCCCTACAGTTCCCTTTCCTTCTGGGTTCATGGTCCATCATTTAAGGACACAGGATAGAACCGAGTAGAATGTAGTTGTGGGGTCTTCCTGACTATTATCAACTTCCCTTCATGAGGCCAAGAATAAAGTGCTCATGAATGACTGAGAACCCAATCCTCCAACATAGTTTCCCAATCTTAAGCCCCACCCATTTGCTGGCCCATCGTCTCACCCGTAACTAAGAGAAGTATGGAGTTCCAACCAATGATGAAGGCATAGACTTGACCCATCGTGACATAGCTGTAGAAATACGTAGAACCAGAGCGTGGTACCCAGGCCCCAAATTCAGCATAGCAGAGCCCAGATAATATAGAAAACATGGCAGCCACCAAGAACGAGATGATGGTTGCTGGTCCAGCTATGAACTTGGCCAGTGCACCAGCCAGAATGTATATGCCAACTATCAACATCCTGCCCACACCCATTCACCAGGTTTAGGGTGTTCAGATGAGCCACGGGTCTCTCAGACTCATCTATGGGTCCAGCAGCCGCTTGCGGATGAGCTTTTGACCAAATTGATGAACAAACTGAAGCAACATCCTAGATGTAGTTGAGGAGGCTACAGTCTGCTGAGGAAAGAAGACATAAAGATTAAGAATGCCATCCGCCCTTGGCACTGGGGTCCAGTTCTATGGACTAAGGAAGTGATGGGGAGCAGGTGGTAAAGGACACACTGGGCAAGCTCTCCATCTCTGAGATTTGGTTTCTACAATCATAGAGAAGACTTCTAATTTGTCTCAAAGTTACTGGAAAGTTTGCTGAGAAGTGAGAGGAGTGGATATTATCCCCCCAAATGTGCCCCTGATGGGTAAATTGTTTTGAGCTAAAGTTAATTAAGACCCATTAGATTCAGGAGAAGCTCTTTACCTCTCCCTCAATTGTTCAAAACAATGTAGATTTGGAGACCTATGCCAGGAAGAGAGCTATTACCACAGAGAACTTTTAATCTCAGAAAGACTTACCTGCTTGGAGTGGGCAAACATTTGTTCACCAGGCACTTGCTCTTCTCATCCTGCTGTGCATGGTCTTCCTCCCATTTGAAGGCCCAGATCCCCACCCCTTTCTCCTTAACTCAGGGGTCATATAAGCTTCAATTGTCTGACAGTCTTTGAGCCTCAAAAACTTTTATGGGGCTCCACATATTAAACTAACTGTGTTCAACTGTCTTGTCAATTGAATTGTTATCTCAGCTGAAGAATCTAGAAAGCCAAGTCTTCTGCCCCTATAGAAGCAAAAGTTTCCATCACGGAGCCTGGCACATCATAGGTGCTTAATTGGCATTAGTGGATAGATAAGAATGGTGATTTTTGAATCGAAATCAACCAGCCATGCTTGTCTGATTTTGCTGAAACTACATTTCATCTTTTTTCTCCTTTCCCCTGCACAATAGAACAAATTATCATCATTATTCCCTCCCCTCTTTGATAGGGGTGAAGTGAGTCTTTTAGGGGCTTGCTGAGCAGAGCTCTCAGACTCTGCACTTTTTTTCAGCAAGGACCTGAAACCTGGACACTTTCTGTTTCATTGTTTGCAGAGTGACATGGAATAGTAACTGTCCTGGGGAAGAATAAGATGATATTTGAGGGGAGGCACAGAAGGATGATGCTGAGGCTGAAACTCCAATACTTTGGCCACCTCATGTGAAGAGTTGACTCATTGGAAAAGACTCTGATGCTGGGAGGGATTGGGGGAAAGAGGAGAAGGGGACGGCGGAGGATGAGATGGCTGGTGGCATCACTGACTCGATGGACCTGAGTTTGAGTGAACTGGGAGTTGGTGATGGACAGGGAGGTCTGGCGTGCTGCGATTCATGGGGTCACAAAGAATCGGACACACTGTGCTACTGAACTGAACTGATAGACTCTAGCCCAGCTCAGTCAAAGCATCAAACTACAGTGGCCTCCCAAGTACCTGGAGGAGGGGGACTAATGTTCATTGTGAATCAGAAATGAAAGGACTGTGTTTCCTGTTGCTTTGGGACATGAAATGTGTTCTGCCTACACAGGTCTGCAGGGCTAGGCTGATCTTGTGACCACCAGTTATTGTGAGGGGGCTTCCACCCCTCATACTCCAAAGTCCAAATTTAACATTTTGATTAAGAGCAAGCATTCAAAGAGCCAGAAACTATGAATAGAACCTTGGTTCTGCAAACACTGCGGCACTCTTGAACAAGTCATATCCTTATCTGGACTGTTTTGTTCTTGCTCAAATGCTGCTGCTGAACCTTTCTGCACTGTGAGAGCAATGTAAAATGGGGCAACAGCTATGGATGCAGTATGGTGGTTCCTCAAAAATGAAAAATACATTTACCACATGACCCAGTCATGCCACATTGGGTATATGCCCCAACGAATTGACAATAGGGTTCAAAGATATTTGTACACCTGTGTTCCTTAGCAGCATTATTCACAATAGCTGAAAGTTGGAAGCAACTCAGATGTCCATCAATGAAGGAATGGATTAACACAATGTGGCTGTACATACAGTGGAATATTATTCAGCCTTAAACAGATAGGAAATTTTTTTCACATATATTTTTAAAATTTATTTTTCACGGAGGATGATTGCTTTGCACTGTTGTGTTGCTTTCTGCCATACACCAACATGAATCAGCCATAGGTATGCATATGTCCCCTCCCTCTTGACCCTCCCTCCCATCCCGCTACTCCATCCCACCCTTCTAGGTTGTCACAGAGCACCGGGTTGAGCTCCCTGCATCACACAGCAAATTCCTACTGGTGATCTCTTTTATATGGTAGCATATATGTTTCAATGCTACTCTCTCAATTCATCCCACCTTCTCCCTCCCCCTCTGTGTCCACAAGTCTGTTCTCTAAAAGAGACAGGAAATTCTGATGCATGCTGTAGTGTGGAGGAACACTGAGGACATTATGGTCAGTGACATAATCCAGTCTCAAAAAAACATGCTATGATTCCATGTCCATGAAGTACTGAGAGGAGTCAACTTCTTGGACAAAGTAGAATGGTGGTTTGCCAGGGGCTCGAATGAAGGATGAAACTGGGTGTTACTGTTAAATGGAGACCTGGTTTTAGTTTTCTTCTTAGGAAAGAAGAGAAAAAGAGGTGAAAAGAGTTCTAAGGTTGGTTGTACGACAATATAAATATACATCACTGAACTGTAGACTTAAAAATGGTTAAGATGGCAAATTTTAAGCTATACATAATTTACCACCATATTTAAAATTTACTGCCAATAAGAAGAAATAGAGCCAAATCACAGAGTTTCTGGGTTAGCAAATCAATGGTGACTTATATAAACCAGCACACAGCCCTCCTCTGAGGACACCAAAATCTATGGATGCTCAAGATCCTTACAGTCACTGGGGCATCCACAGTGGAGGAACCTGCAGAATCAGAGGGTCAACACTACACAGGAGACTGACATCAGTGGTCCTCACAGCATAAACCCTGTTCCAAGGGGAACTTTGATGTCTTTGAGCACCAGTCAAAAAAAAATGAGTCTTAGAATCTCCATGGTCTGATCCAACCCCCTGCACCACCAATTCCCACATAAACCTGACAACTCCCAGCTCCTGTTTTCATCTGGAAAATGAGTCTCTCCACCCTCAGTCAGGAGCCGGGCTGACCCCTCCACTCTGGGATTGCAGAGGTCTCTTTGGGAGGATGTGAACTCAGCACCCAGTCTCCTACAGAAGAGGGTGACCCAAGACTTACTGGATCCTTGGAGCAGAGCCTGGAGCACTGGATCAGTCAGGGAGGCTGAGGTTAAGTCATACAGGACTGGAGCTGAGACATCTCTAAGGATCAAAGCAGAGAGCCCTGAGCACAGAAGACCGCCCTTACCCCCTGCATTGGTAGGGTGGAGATGAGGCTGGGTGGGCGGGGTACATCTGCCATGTCGCTATCAGCCTTGACCCTTCTGTGGTTACTCTCAGGGAGTGGTTCTGAGATTTTTTTTTTCCTTCTTTTTTTAAATTTTATGTTATTACTCATAACATGAAATTGACCATTTTAACCATCTTTAAGTGTCCAAGAGGACTTCCCTGGTGGCTCAGATGGTAAAATGTTTTCCTACAATGTGGGAGACCCAGGTTCAGTCTCTGGGTTGGAAAAATCCCCTGGAGAAGAAAATGGCAACCCACTCCAGTACTCTTCCCTGGATGGAGGAGCCTGGTAGGCTACAGTCCATGGGGTCGCAAAGAGTTGGACATAACTGAATGACTTCACTCACTTCACTTTCAAGTGTCCATTTCAGTAGAAATAAGTACTTTGCATTTTTTGCAACCAAACTCCAGAACTTTTTTCGCCTTGCAAAATATCAACTCTGGCCATTCAACAAAATCCTGCCTTTCTCCTTTCTGAGTTCCTGACAATCGTTGTCCTACTTTTTCTAAATCTGAGCACTTTGGGTGCCTCATTTCAGTGGAATCAACATTATTTATCCTTCCTATCAGGATTATTTTGCTTAGTAGAATGTGTACTAGATTTTTTATATTGTAGCATGGGTTATATTCCTCTCTTTTTAATGTTGAATAATACTCTAGTATATGCACATACCACAGGGACTTAGCGATTCTTTGATCAGTGGGCTTGGGTTGCTTTCATGTTTTAGTTATTGTGAATAATGCTGCTGTGAACAAGGATGTAGAAATATCTCTTCCAGAGTGTGCTTTCAATTCTCTGGGTACAGCCTCAAAGGTAGAATTGCTGGATCATAAGGTTCTAACATTTTTATATCCTGTGATGGAGAGATGTTCACATATTGAGAATGGGAAGTCATTTTGGCTTATCCATGGTTCAGGCTGCGTGTGTGAACTAAGACAGTCTGTTCAACTCCACAGCACATCTTTAACCCTGAGGTAAAGACTATCTGTTTTGAAGAAGAGAATGAATAACTTCCTTCTCATGGCATCCATGTTAACACTCCCTGGAAGATAATGTTCCCTTCCCAGACACCAGGGTCCTGCTATCTCACTGTCTATGTACTAAGTCTGTTTCTTTTGAAACTTTAAGGAATACACCCTGTCATGTTGATGTATGTGCTTTGTTTGGATGAGGTATAAGATTGTGGTTCAATGGCAGTTCCTCAGAGCTATCTGAGAGGGTGCCCCCAAGCTATAGCCCTCTGTTTGGGTCAAATAAAACTTTCCCATTTCTCTTGTGTTTCTTGATTATTTTCCTGGACATGGAATTCATTGATCAGCAAGGACACTGAAGTAGAAAAGTGTAAAAGTAGGGGACCCAGCTCACAACCCTCCTCCCTCCCAGTAATTAACTGATTTGTTTTCGGTTGCACTAGGACTTTGTTGCTGTGCACTGTCTTTCTCCAGCTGCAGTGAGTGGGGCTGCTCTCTAGCTGTCGTGCACTCTGTAGCTGCATTGTATGGGCTTATCACTGCAGGTGCTTCAGTCATAGACTGCCTTTACTTAGTGGCTAAGTCTTGTCTGATTCTTTCATGACCCCATGGACTGTAGCCAACCAGGCTCCAATATCCATGAGATTCTCCAGGCAATAATATTGGAGTGGGTTGTTTTTCCCCCTCCAGGAGATGTTCCCAACCCAGGGGTCAAACCCACATTTCTTGAATTGACAGGCAGATTCTTTACTGTTGACTCACCAGGGAAACCCAATCATAGACATGGCTTTAAAATCTAATTTTCCACTCCAAGTAGTTTAACAATATTTTTTCCCAATCAATGTTGTCTCCCTTTAATAATTTTTGGTAAATAAAAAGTTCCCATCTTGGGTCATGTAAATTATTACATGTGTATGATTCTTTTGTTATGCAGCTCATGAAATATAGCTGAGCACTTATTGTATTCCAGACACTGTTTTAGGTGCTACAAAGCAAATGGTAGTCAGAAGTGTGATGGGAGTGAATGTATCTCCCCACTTTCAAATTCATATACTGAAGTACTAAACCCTAGGACCTTGGAATATGACTCTATTTGGTGGTGAGAGGGTAACAGGCAGGAAGGCCAGGGTCCCCAAATGGAGGAAATAGGCTGAAAGTGTCAGACATTTTTTTTAAATCTCTCTTTTAAGTGGCAGAAGGAAACAAACTACAAGTGTCAGATTTTTTTTCCCTTTCTTTATGCAAATTTAAAAGTAGGTTTCTTTTAAAAATCCTGTGTGCCATGACAACACCTTGTTCTACCTGAACTTAACTTTTCTCAAACCTTGAGCTAACCAATGCATTTTTCTTATGGAAATGTTTTTCTTACACTATGTTAATGAACTATGTATTTACCTTAAACTCTTTCTTTCTTTAAGTCATTCCAGCTAAGACTCAGAACCGATCATGGCTCAGTAAACCAATATATTTTACTCACACAAGTATTCTCCTATGTTAATGAAACTATATATTTGTTTGGAAACTCCCTTTCTTCAAGATTCATGTCAATTGCTTTATGGCCCAGGATGACTCACACTGTGCCAACGTTATCTCAAAATGTATTTTGTGAGTGAGGGGCCTGGTACCACTCTCAGTTTTTCGACATTTCCTTTCTCCAATTAGCAGCCTGCTAGTAGCTGTAGTCTTCCTGCTAAAGACTAGCAGGGGGTCACTCTTTCTGCTCCCTTCTGATGTCTATGTCAGAAGCTCTGTCTATTTCTTTTATACTTTATTAAAACTTTATCACACAAAAGCTCTGAGTGATCAAGCCTCGTCACTGGCCTGGGATAGAATTCCTCTCCTCCAGAGGCCAAGAATCCTGGCATTTTTCATGATTCAGCAACAACCTTTCAGTGGTAGGGCCTTAAAGAGATAATGAAGATTCTATGAGGTCATCAGGATGAAACCTAAGTCATATAGAATATGACTATACTTTTTGTGTGTGTTAGTTGCTCAGTCTTGTCTGACTCACTGTAAGCCTATGGACTGTAGCTGGTCAGGCTCTCTGTGCATGGGATTCTCCAGGCAAGAATACTGGAATGGGTTTCCAATTCTTTCTCCAGGGTATCTTCCCAATGGAGGGATCCAATCAGGTCTCTTGCATTGCTGGCCGATTCTTTGCTGTTAGGTAGCTAGAATAGGAAAAAGAAGTCCAGAATGGCGCTGGCTAAAAGACAAAAGAGACGGAAAAGCCCACAAAAATAGAACAAAGTAAGGTCCAAGGACTGGAAGGAGAACCTCTGGTAAAACAAACAGCCCTCCTGGCTAGCCCAGTTTACAAAGGGCAGGCTCAGAGGAGAGGAGACAAATGTATAAAAAGAGGAGCCAAAATTGAGCCGGGGCTTCTCTTCACGTCTTTTGGTTGGTCTGCCCTCATGCCCCGAAGATGTATTTCCCTTTGTTTTCTAAATAAAACTGAGCTGTAACAAGGAGCTATAACACTGGTCCACTAAATAAATTATGTGGTGCTAAAGCAATGGTCTCTCTGAGGAAATTTACACAGGGCTGTAACACTTGTCTGTCCGTTGCTCCAAATTTTTGTCGCAACGAGACAGAACCGAGGAAATTAAAAACTCCCTTGACATATATGGTGCTGTGACTCAGGTTTAACCTTGCTGAAACAACCCCAGCTCGGGCCCGTGGAGCAGAGGCCAACACAGCAGAAGCCCAACTTGGTGAAAGCTCCTGTGAAAGCTGATTGGGAAGAAAACCCAGCACAGGGGAAATGAAAAGAAGCCAAGCATTGTGGAAACCAGGACAGCAAAAATAAACGCAGCAGAAAGCTCATGTGGCTCAGTCTCAGATTCCAGAAGACCGGTTAAGGTAAGAGGTCCTTGGTCCTATGACTGGAAGGACATACGGCTAACAAAATCTTGATTCTTTTATAGTCACTTGTTTCTTGTTTCCTCAAACCCCCGATGAACAGGCAAGCGGCAGTGGGTGCAATTGAGGTACTCTGGCAGGGGCTACTCCTCAGTGTGTCCCAAAGGCACCACTATCTGCTGGGCCCCAGTAGCGGTTACCCAAGAGAGGGGGATTCTTCTGTCCTTAATCTTCTTTTTGCCAAGGATCAGGCCAATGAAAACTGAGCACAGGTCAGATATTTAGCAGATTTTCAGGCAATTTATGAAATGGATTCCTCAGCACTTTCTGTCTCTATGAATATGACCACTTAATTCATGTAAATGAAATCATATAGCATTTGTTATTTCTTGTCACACTTCTTTTACTTATCACAATGTCCACTAGGTCATTTGCATTGTAGCCTATGTTATATTCCCTTAAAAAAATTTTTTTTTTTTTTTTTTAAATTTTGGGTGTGCTGAGTCTTTGTTGTAGCTGGCAAGCTTCATTTAGCTGCACTCTCAGACTTGCTCTGGGGCATGTGGGATCTTAGTTCCCTGACTGGGAACTGAACCCATATAGTGAAAGGTTACTGCTGAATGAAAAGATGCCAGGATTCTTGGCCTCCGGAGGAGAAGAATTCAATCTGGGGCCAGAGACCAAGTTTGATCGCTCAGAGCTTTTGTGTAATAAAGTTTTATTAAAGTATAAAGGAGATAGAGAAAGCTTCTGACATAGGCATCAGAAGGGGGCAGAAAGAGTACCTCCCTGCTAGTCTTCAGGTGGATGTTATATAGTCACTCGCAGTCTGTTAATGAAAGAAAGGAATGTCTTAAAACTCAGAATGGCACCAGACACCTCATCCATAAGATGCATTTTGGGATAATCTTGGCACCAGGTGATTCATCCTGGGCCATAAAACGATTGACTTGAATCTTGTAGAAGGGCAGATTACCATACAAAAGTTTCGTTTACATAGATTAGGGGAAAAATATCTGAGTATAACATACTGGTTTGTTAAGTAGGTTCTGAGCCATTAGGCGGAACCGACTTGAAGACAGAGTCTGGGGTAAATGCATAGTACATAAACATAGCTTAAGACAAACATTTCCATAAGAAAAATGCATTGGTTAACTCAAGGTTTGAGAATAGTTAACTTCAGGTGAAACCAGGTGTCATTATGGCAACACAGTATTTTAAGAGAAACCTCCTTTTAAATTTGTATAGAGAAGGGAAAATGTCGCTAGTTTGTTTCCTCCTGCCACTTAAGAGAGATAAAAATGTCTGACACTTGCAGCCTATTTCCTCCCTTTGGAGACCGCTGGCCTTCCTGCCTGTTACCCTCCTAATAGGCTGCATTGCAAGGAAGATTCTTAACCACTAGACCACCACGGAAGTCCCTTCCTTTCTTTTTAAATGCTGACTAATACTTTGTTATTAGTATATACCATATTTGGTTTACCTGTTCTTTGGTCAATGGATACTCGGGTTGCATTAATGATTTAAATATTATGAATAAAGCTGGTATGAACATGAGTATACAAATATCTCCTCCAGGGTATGATTTCAATTCTTCTGGGTGTATCCCCAGAGGTAGAATTGCT
The DNA here is from genome assembly GCF_019923935.1 of Bubalus bubalis. Classification (NCBI taxonomy): domain Eukaryota; kingdom Metazoa; phylum Chordata; class Mammalia; order Artiodactyla; family Bovidae; genus Bubalus; species Bubalus bubalis. The sequence continues at coordinate 61,208,274 of NC_059174.1, read as the reverse complement.
GGATCCTATGGTTCTAAGATTTTTATCTGCTTGTCCCTAAAAGAGATCAGTCCTGGAAGGACTGATGATGAAGTTGAAACTCCAATACTTTGGCCACCTGATGCGCAGAGCTGATTAATTTGAAAAGACCCTGATGCTGGGAAAGATTGAGGGCAGGAGGAGAAGGGGACGACAGAGGATGAGATGGTTGGAGGGCATCACCGACTCGATGGACATGGGTTTGGGTGCACTCCGGGATTTGGTGATGGACAGGGAGGCCTGGCGTGCTGCAGTTCTTGGGGTCGCAAAGAGTCGGACACGACTGAGCGACTGAATTGAACTGACCTGAACTGAACTGTGATGGAGAAGATGTTCACATATTGAGGAAAGGGGAAGTCATTCTGGCTCATCCATGGTTCAGCCTGAGTTGTGTGTGAACTAAGACAGCCTGTCAGACCTTCACAGCTCATCTGCTTTAAGCATTGAAGTAAAGAAATGTGTTTTGAAGATCAAAATAAGCAAATCCCTTCTCACGGTGTCTGCATTAACACTCCTCCCTGGAAGATAAGGTTCCCTTCCCAGACACCAGAGTCCTGCTGTTTCACTGTCTATGTACTAAGTCTGTCTCTTTTGAAACCTTGAAGGAATACACCCTGTCGTGTTGATGTGTGAGCTTTGTTTGCATGAGGTGTAAGACTGTGCTGGAAACCATGCTTCAGCAGAGCAGTTCCTCAGAGCTCTCGGAGAGAGGGCCTCCTAAGCTATAGTCTTCAGTGTGAGTCAACTAAAACCTTTCCATCTCTGTTGTGTTTCTTGATTATTTCCAGGGACACTTGAGTTCATTGATCGTCAAGGACCCTAAGCAGAACTGGGGACCCACACACACTCCTCCTCCCACCCAGTCCTCTTACACGACTCAACTCCCCACAGCCTGCACCTGATCTGAGACACTCCATTGTGGGAGACCCCCAAGCCCAGCTGGACCCCAACCAGGAGAAGGGGAGTTTACAGTCTCTGATGTGAATTCAAGCAACAAAAGTATTGAACAATTGTCATGTCTGCAGCCAGCCTTGCACAAAGGGATGGAATAGGATCCCAAGGAGTCTGTTTTCTGGGAAGACTGAGCACCAAGGCAGGAAAGGGAAACATGTTGAAAGAGGTCAAAAGCACTACGTCTCACAGAAGGAAAAAATCAGGAGTTGGAGGGGAGGGATGAGCGAGTTAGCGAGGGGTTAGTGAGTGGACAAGATTCTGACATACAACAAGTGACACACTTGCTAAAACACCAGTCAGAGACTGTCACTGTGGGATGACATGTCGTAGTTCAAGCTTCCGTTAATTTTTTTCTTTTTCTTTTTTTTTTTTTTCTGTGAAGTAGTGGTTCAGTCCAGAGTTGTTAGGAAGATTATTTTAAAGGGAAAACACCTGAGACACAACAGATGCAGAAAGAAGCCTTCTCTGAGTTTCTCTCATTTGACTCAAAGCAGAAAGTTCTGGGAATTAAAGTTGTAATAAATTCCTCAATGGAGAGGCTGCTCCCAAGAGGATGAAGGTGAGTAGAACTGTGAGTATAATTCTATACTATACTTTTGTATTTGTAATAGACACCACCTTCAATCTTTGGTGGTTAACTTCAACTGGGGTACTGTTATTTCATGGTGGAGTTATTTCTGGGATTTTTCTGTCTTTGTATCAGTACACTTATTTCACTCATTCTGCTCCCTCTTGTGGGATAATCCTTTTTAATAATTTTAAATTAATTGATGAAGTGTGTCTGCCTGGATCTTGGTTATGCCAGTCTCCCTAGTTGTGGTGCATGGGCTTCTCACTGCGGTGGCTTCTCTTGCTGCAGAGCACAGGCTGCAGTAGTTGCGCATGTGGGCTTAGTTGCCCCGTGGCATATGGGGTCCTCCCAGACAGGGGACTGAACCTGGGTCCTCGCCTTGGCAGGCGGATTCTTAACCACTGAACCACCAGGGAGGCCTTGTGGGAGAATTCTTCAGCTTTTCTGTCTCTCTGCTCTGACAGCACCAGGCGCCTCCTGGAAACCTGTCTCTGGATTTCCAGAAGGTGGCTCTAGAGCTCCAGTCTGCGGGCACCCTCGACTAGAGGGGGACTGGTTTTCTGAGCCTGCTTCTGGTCTACCCGAGCTCCCCAGGGCGTTGCAAGGGGAGAGTCCCACATGGAGCCCCCGTGGAGTAGGGGAGGTGTGGAACCAGACTCGGGTACTGAGGGTTCCTGTGGATGCAGCGAGAAATTTCCCAGTGTGGTGCTCCCAGAGGCATGCGAATGGACTCCCTGAGAAAAGCAATCCTTTTCACCCCCATTGAAATGTTTATCTGCATCTTTCCAAATATTTTTCCTCTCCCTCCTCATGGAGGTCCCGTCTCTGATCTCTGGTGCTGCTGTGGATCCTTCTCAGGTGTCTGCTGTGATGTCCTGCAGAACTAGTGTAGCTGAGCACTCACTCATCACTCCCCTTTTCTGTGGGGGATGTTTCCTTGCATGGGGGAGGGGAAAGATTCTCTCACCTCCAACTTTGCTTTGACCGAAGTTGTTTTTATTTTTTGGAGTGCCAGAACCTCCCTGCAGGAAAGCTGACCTTCTGCAAATTCTCTGTCCACATGAGAATCTACCTGTGTCAGAACCCATGTCTCCTGCCTTGGCAGGCAGATTTACCACTGAGCCCCAAAGAAGCGCCAAATGAAATATTTTTTGACCTCTAGCTATCTGGGGATTTTTCAGAGAGCTCCAAAACATCTCAAGGAATGATACTGACCTCATTACAATTAGGCATACTGCACATATAATTATGGGTGCCATTAGCAAATCCCTGGAAGAGAGCAGGGCAACCCACTCCAGTATCCTTGCCAGGAGAATCCCATGGACAGAGGAGCCTGTCGGGCTATAGTCTGTTGGGTCTCAAAGAGTTGGACACGACTGAAGTGCCTAAGCACACATGCATTCTCAAATAAGTGATGATAAACCTTCTTAGGTTATATTGGAAGGATAAGTGTTATTAATATGTTTCTAAAAATTATGAAATTCCTAAAAATCTGATATGTCCTGGTAGATTATCAGTCACAACTCAGGATATTATATTAAAAATCTGCATACAAAATAACCAAAATTCTCTTCTTTTTTCTTACTTTGATTGTTATTTAATTTTCCATCAACTGAGCCAAGCACCTCAACTCTGAAATTCCCATCTTACATAGGTTATGTAAGGACTCATCCTGTGTCTTATTTCTCCACTTCTTTGCCAAGCCTTTAGGGTTAGAAGGAAGGTTAGGTGACATTTCCAGGTTCACCTGGCCAGTAAAGTGGGAGGCATGGAGTGGGGGGAGGAGATCTGTGACTTCTGGAGGTGTCCATGTTGTATCCTTCTCCTGGAAAGACAGCAGACCCTCAGTCCCCAAACCCCTTCCTCACCTTCTTGCCCTGCTCCCAACCACTCACTGACTTCCTGTGATCTGTGGGAACCACCTATTTAAATAACACATTCATGAATAACACACTAATGATTGCTCTTTCTCCTTCTTCTGCCAACTGTTTTCCCCCTCATCAATCTACACCAAGAATAATCATTAAAAAATCTTTTTTCTGTGAGATGCCTACCTACATCATCACTTCTTGATTTTCATATGAAAGTGAGATCAGACAAGGGAAGAGTTTCTCATCTCACAGAACCCTTCACCACCTTCTCCTCACCCCTGTCTTCTCTCTCCTCTTCCCAATTTCTCTCTGCATTTTTTCTCTCCTGTGAAATGATCTAGCCAGCACCACTAGACATTGTTGTTGTTTAGTCTCTAAGTCATGTCTGCCTCTTTTCCAATCCCCTGGACTGTAGCCTGCCAGGCTCCTCTGTCCTGGGATTTTCCACTGGAAACAGTGGCTATCTCCTCCTCCAGGGGATCTTCCCATTGAGGGATTGAACGTGTCTCCTGCATTGGCAGGTGGATTCTTTACCATGGAGCCACCAGGGAAGACCAATCATAGATTAGACATGGCCTTACAGTCTCATTTTCTGTTCCAAGTCATTTAACAAAATATCATTTTTCCCAAACAAATTCTGTGGTCTCCCTTTGATAATTACTGGTAAATAAAAAGTTCCCCATCTTGGGTTATGTAAATATTACATGTACATATGATTCTTTCATTAAATATCTCATCAAATATAACTGAGCACTTATTGTATTCCAGACACTGTTTTAGCCACTGGGAAGCAAATGGTGATCACAAGTGTGAAGAGGTGAATGCATCCCCTTCTTTCAAATTCATATGTTGAATTCCTGATCCCCAGGACTTCAGAATGTGACTGTATTTTGTTGGGGGGCCTTAAAGAGGCAATTAAGATTAAATGAGGTCTTGAGGTTGGGCCCTAACGAAGTTTGACTAATCCCAAATGTCAAGAGGTTATTAGAATGTGGAGAGCATACAGAGATACCAAGAGGTGACAGATTTAGCAAATAGTATTACAGGACAACTAGATACATTGATTTTAGATCAACAATGAACCTGAACACCTATACTTTAATACATATATTGCATATAAATTTTTTGTGCTTATTAACTATACATCTTTTAGTATATACATACACATGTACAAGCATATGTCATTTTATTGTGCTTTGCAGATGCTGCAGTTTTTGCAAACTGAGGGTTTGTGGCAACTCTGGGTTGTCAGATGACAGCTAGCATTTTTCAGCAATAAAATACTTTTAAGTTAAAGTATGTACATTTTTTAGATAGAATATATAGCACACTGAATAGACTACAGTGTAGTGTAAACATAAGTTTATATGCAGTCAGTTCAGTTCAGTCACTCAGTTGTGTCCAATTCTTTGCCATCCCATGAACCGCAGCAAGCCAGGCCTCCTTGTCCATCACCAACTCACCGAGTCCACCCAAACCAAGGTCCATTGACTCGGTTAAATAAAAAATTTGTGTGACTCTCTTTATTGCCAGTTTCTTCACTATGGTAGTCTGGAATCAAACCAGGAATATCTCAGAGGCATGCCTGCAGGGTCATGTTGTGGTTGCTCAGTTGCCAAGTCATGTACAAGTCTTTGTGACCACTGGAATGCAGCACACCAGGCTCCTCTATCCTCCACTATGTTATGGAGATGTCCATTGAGTCAGTGATGCTATCTAAACATTTCATTGTCTGTTCCCTCTTCTCCTCCTGCCCTCAGTCTTTCCCAGAATCAGGGTCTTTTCCTTGATCAGCTCTGCACATCATGTGGCCAAAGTATTGGAGCTTCAACTTCAGCATCAATCCTTCCAATGAATATTCAGGGTGATTTCCTTTAGAGTTTTCTGGTTTGATCGCCTTGCAGTACAAGGGACTCTCGAGAGTCTTCCCCAGTACCACAGTTTTCAAAAGCATCAATTCTTCAGTGTTCAGCCTTCTTTATGGCCGAACTCTCACATCTGTACATGACTACTGGAAAAACTACAGCTTTGACTAGACAGACCTTTGTCAGTAAAGTAATCTCTCTGCTTTTTATTTATTATTTATTTTTTAATTTTATTTTTTTTAAACTTTACATAACTGTATACGCTGTCTAGGTTTGCATAGGTTTCTTTTCAAGGATCAAGTGTTTTTTAATTTTCATGGCTACAGTCATTGTTGCAGTGATTTTGGAGCCAAAGGAAAGAAAATCTGTCACTGCTTCCACTTTTTCCTCTTCTATTCACCAGGAAGTAACAGGACCAGATGCTATGATCTTAGTATTTCTGAATACTAAGTGTTAAGCCAGGCTTTTCACTCTCCTCTTTCACCTTCATCAAGAGGCTCTTTATTTCCTCTTCACTTTCTGTCATTAGCATGGTATCATCTGAGGTTGTTGATACTTCTCCTGGCAATCTTGATTCCAGCTTGTGATTCATCCAGCCCAGCATTTTGCATCATGTACTCTGCATATATTTAAACAAGAGGGGAACAATATATAGCCTTATCATACTCCCTTGCCAGTTTTGAACCAGTCCACCGTTCCATGTCTGATTCTAACTGTTGCTTCTTGACCTGCATACAGGTTTCTCAGGAGACAGGTAAGATGGTCTGGTATTCCTATCTCTTTAAGGATATTCCACAGTTAGTTGTGGTCCGCACAGTCAAAGGTCTTGGCATAGTTAATGAAGCAGAAGTTGATGTTTTTCTGGAATCTCCCTTGCTTTCTTTGTGATCCAACAATTGTAGGCAATTTGATCTCTAGTTCATCTACCTTTTCTAAACCTCTTGTATCTGGAAGTTGTCAGTTCATGTACTGCCGAAGTCTAGCTTAGGATTTTGAGCATTATCTTGCTAGGCTGTGAAATGAGCACAGTTGTTTGGTAGTTTGAACATTCTTTGGCATTACCTTTCTTGGGATTGGAATGAAAACTGACCTTTACTTCAAACTTATTGATGACCGAATATTTAAGGTGTAAGTCTTACACAATATATGATTACCTATGTTTCCTTCTGAAGTGGACATCTCTGTCCTCATGCTGGAGATGGGAACAAGGAGTTGTTTCTCAGGTGCCAGGTTAACATTTTCTTTCTCCTGCTGGTTATGTTGTTGTACTTTCTTTTTGAAAATTGGTCTTGGTGCACACTTAAGAAGCATGTGTTTTTCTGTATGTACATCATGCTTTGAAAAGCTTACTTAAAAATTAGACAACATTAAAGTCACTTTGTCCACTGGCAATAAAGACAGGGCTGTAGATGCATACACCTTCACACTCCATAGTGGCTGAAAGCGTTTATGTAGCAGAAGACACCTCCTATGTATATAGGGATTCTACACAGCATCTATGACTTGTGGTTAAGATGAGTCAGCAGTAGGGGTGTTTTTGTCAAGAGTCTGGGAGGTGGAAGCTGGTGGTTGTTGCTCATCGTTCTCCTGCAGGCTGTGTCGATCCCGTATCCAAAGTATGAGAAATCCTAGTAAGGAAATGAGAAAATGAGAAGGATAGGCACTCTTCCTGGTTACAAGCATACAATAGGCCTCCTATGGTGGTCAAGAAGCTTAGGGGAGCTCAGTTTGGGATCTGTCACTCAAGAGGTCTCTTTATGCCAGAAAGCCACTTACCGATCACATTCCAGATGCCAAATATGGCCCTGGTCCCAGAAGTTATCTGCATCATCAAGTAAATGTTCACAAAGATGCTCACCAGTGGGAGGACAGGCAGAGCAGGGACCTGTGGGGCAGAGTCAGTTCATCCCTGAACACACCCCAGATGCCTGAATGAGAGTCTCTACCCAATGTGGGCAAGAAGACCAGCCTTCAGACTGTGTATTCAGTGCCTACTCAGACTGTGTATGTAAAGTACTGAGGGGATCAGGGAAGAGTCCGTTGGTTTTAGCAGTTCCCCTCACTCCCTGGATGTTTAGACCATGAAGCATGTTCACTCCAGGTGGACAGTTTGGGCACATAAGGCCACTTACCTTAAAATAAAGAGGAATGGGGTTCTGGGGCTGCCTCCAGATGATGACCGTGACCCCAATGATGAGCAGCAGCAGCAGCACAGCCACTGGTGTGTACTTGGAGTCTCCAGAAAACCCTGACTGGACCACTGGACCAGAATCAGGCTCAAGATTATCATCAGGAGAACTACAGGGGTCAAGGTGGAGGAGAACAGGTTCACCTTCAGAAGCTGAAGATGTCAAGGCCTTGGGCCACACCTCTCCCCAGGCTGCCCACTTCAGCAAGGGCCCCTCATATCACCAAGACTCCTCAGGTTGACAAAATACACACTCCAACACCATACTGTCAATTTCAGCAAACGACCAAAGAGAAATCCCACTGCTCACCGAGTAGTGAGGCACATCCGTAGACAATCTGGCCAGATTTCCTTGTGGGGATGGTTGCTGATAGGGAACCACAGACTCTTTAGAATGTTTGAGTTTCTTGCTTCAGGTTCAGAGTCCAAAGGATGTTCATCAGGGTCAGGCATCTCAATTTCCTCCTCTGTGTTATCATTCTTTCTTAAATTCTGGTCTGGCTGGTACCTGAATTAGAGGTTTTAAAGGCAATATTAACAGCAGCCCCTACTCATCCAACATCACACAGCCTATATCACATGTGTCCTGTCTTAAGCAGAGCAGGACTTTTAGAAGATAGCATGAAGGCAGAAGACAGTTACCTCCCAACTAATCTCCAAGACTCCCTACCAAGGTGCAGTGGGGTCTCACCTGAGGACAAGAATAGAAAATGCCACCAGGGAGGTAAATGAGCAGGGTCCCGACTGACACGAGATCCACAAGATCTGTGAATCTGAAGAGTAACGCCATGAGCCCTAGAATGAGGGCACAAACAAGGTGGGAAGGGAGTGAGAAACAGCTGAAAATATGTAAGTTAAGCATGGGTTTCAAAAAAATTTTTTTTTAACCTGCAAGATTTGTGGCAGACATCATGGCCAGGACATGGATGCCTGTGCGGACATGAATCCGGGTAAGTACCCGGAAAAGGAGCCCGTCCTCTGCCATCGTGTAGATCAAAAGAGGCATTTTGAACACAGCACTATAGAGTCTGGAAGAGAAGATGGAAGCATGTAAGAATGTGGAGAAGGAGGACAGACCAGGGCTTCTGCTCTCACGTTGGCTTGGGGTAAGGTGTCTCTCTGTCTTCTCTACCAATCCTAAGGGTTTGGAGATCTGAGCGTCGACAGTAGGCAGGGAGGAAACCATGGCACTGACCTGAATATAAGAGCACAGAGGGTACCAATAGTCGTGATGTATGTGGCAGGGAGCCACAAACTATGGAGAATGGCTTGTGGGAAAGGGTTGTGAGGCTGAATCAGGTAGTAGGGCACCATGAGGGTGAGTGCCGCTGAGACACTGCAGTAGGCCAAAACGCAGATGAAGATGGTGACCAAGATGCTCCAGGGGATGGAACGATGAGGATTTATAGCTTCTGCCCCTGCAGAAAGGGAAGAAGTGTTTGGGTCAGGAAAACACAGTGGGAAAAATCCCCTTCCTTATTGTACTCCTCAATCAGGTTTCCCCAAAGCCAGGGGCAGCCAGTCTGTTCCCAAACCTCAGATGGGACACACAGTGACCATGTTACCTTTAGTGGCAAGAACATCAACACCAAAAAAATAGTAGAAACATGTAGCTGTTCCCTGGAGAATCCCTTCAAAGCCGAAAGGTGCAAACCCTCCAGAACCCAAAGGGCCCAAGCTACGGTGAGAGAAGGAAAGAGAAAGAAAGTGGGTGAGGTGTGTTCTTCCATCTCTTGAGCTTCTCCCTTCATACCTCAAGTCCTGGGCTCCAGGACTCACTTCATCTGGATCCATCAGCCCAGATATCTTTTGTCCACACAATCCCAGCTCTGCATGCCCGTCAGCCATATATTATGGCCAATATTACCGTCCTAAGCCATAGATGTCTCTGGATCCAGATGTGTTCAGTTTGTAGTCCTGTTCTGTGAGCTTCCAGTTATGCAGATCTCCCTTAATGAAGCCAGTGATGGTAATGAAAATGAGAACCAAATGTTTATTCCAATGGATATTTTTGTAACCAGGATTGACTCACGAGCTCCCAGAAGCCGTAGTCCTGTGGGAAAGATGTAATATGAAACACTCAAATTATTGATACATTTATAGATATACTAGTCATAGAAACACTCTTTTTCAACAACACAAAAGATGACTCCTCAGTTGGACATCACCAGAAGTTCAATACTGAAATCAGATTTATTATATTTTTTGTAGCTGAAGGTGGAGAGGCTCTATAGAGTCAGAAAAAGAAAGACCTGGAGCTGATTGTAGCTCAGTTCATCAGTTCCTTATTGCAAAATTCAGGCTTAAATTGAAGAAAGTAGGGAAAAATCCCAGACCATTCAGGTATGACCTAAATAAATCCATTATAGTTAAACAGTGGAGGTGACAAATAGAATCAAGGAATTAGATCTGGTAGGCAGACTGCCTGAAGAACTAGGGACAGAGATTCCTAACACTGTACATGAGGCAGTGACTAAAACCATCCCCAAGGAAAAGAAATGCAGAAAGGCAAAATGGGTGATTGAGAAGGCTTTACAAATAGGTGAGGGAAGATGAGGAGTGAAAGACAAAGGAGAAAGGAAAAGATATAACCAACTGGATGCAGAATTCCAAAGAATAGCAGGGAGAGACAAGAAAGCCATCTTAAATGAACAATGCAAAGAAATAGAGGAAAACAGCATAGTGGGAAAGACTAGAGATCTCTTCAAGAAAACGGGGGATATTAAGGGAACATTTAATGGAAGGATGGGGATGATAAAGGACAGAAATGATGAGAAACTAACAGAAGCAGAAGAGATTTAGAAGAGGTGGCACGAATACCCAGAACTATACAAAAAAAGTCTCAGTGGTCTGGATAACCAAGATGGTGTGGTCATTCACTTAGACCCAGACATCCTGGAGTGTGAAGTCAAGTGGGTCTTAGGAAGCAATAGTACAAACAAAGCTAGTGAAGGTGATGGAATTCCAGCTGAGTGATTTCAAATCCTAAAAGATGGTGCTGTGAAAGTGCTGTATTTGATATGTGAGCAAACTTGGGAAACTCAACAGTAGCTTCAGGACTTCTAGATCAGTTTTCATTCCAATCCCAAAGAAGGGCAATGCCAAAGAATGCTCAAGCTGCTGTACAATTGCACTCATTTCACATGCTAGCAAGGTTATGCTCCAAATCCTTCAAGCTATGCTTCAGCAATATGGGAATCAAGAACTTTCAGATGTACAACAGAGTTAAGAAAATGCAAAGGACCAGAAATCAAATTGCCAACATTCGTTGGATCACAGGGAATGCGGGGGGGAAATACCAATGAATCATATATTTCTGCTTCATTTGACTACACTAAAGATTTTGGCTGTGTGGATCACACAAACTGTGAAAATTCTTAAAGTGATAGGAATTCCAGATCACTTTACCTGTATCCTGAGAAATCTATGCAGGTCAAGAAGAAACACCTAGAACTGGACATAGAATAATGGACTGGTTCCAAATTGGGAAAGGACTGTATCAAGGCTGTATATTGTCACCCTGCTTATTTAACTTACATGCAGAGTACATCATGCAAAATGCCCAGCTGGATGAAGCACAAGCTGGAATCAAGATTCCAGGAAAAATATCAACAATCTCAGATATGTAGATGATACCACCCTAATGGCAGAAAATGAGCATGAACTAAAGAGCTTCTTCTTCTTCTTCTTTTTTTTTTGGTATCTAGTCATCAAGCAAAGACTTATTGCTATGACACTAGAGGCATGGAGAAAACCCATAATCAGGTTACAACTGAAATCACAGCTTAAAGAGCTTCTTGATGAAAGTGAAATAGGAGAGTGAAAAACCTGGCTTAAAACTCAACATTCATAAAGCTAAGACCATAGCATCTGGTCCCATCACTTCCTGGCAAATAGAAGAGGAAAAAGTGGCAGCAGTGACAGATTTTCTTTTCTTGGGCTCCAAAATCACTGCAGACAGTGACTGCTATGCTAAGTCACTTCAGTTGTGTCCGACTCTGTGTGACCCCATAGACGGCAGCCTACCAGGCTCCCCCATCCCTGGGATTCTCCAGGCAAGAACACTGGAGTGGGCTGCCATTTCCTTCTCCAATGCATGAAAGTGAAAAGGGAAAGTGAAGTCACTCAGTCGTGTCCGACTCTTAGCGACCCCATGGATTGCAGCCTAACAGGCTCCTCTGTCCATGGGATTTTCCAAGCAAGAGTACTGGAGTGGGGTGCCATTGCCTTCTCCGGCAGACAGTGACTGCAGCCATGAAATTAAAAGACATTTGCTTCTTGGAAGGAAAGCTATGGCAAACATAGACAGCATATTAAAAAGCAGGGCCATCACTTTGCCTACAAAGGTCCATATAGTCAAAGCTATGGTTTTTTCCAATAGTCATGTACAGATGTGAGAGTTGGACCATAAGAAGGCTGAGCACCAAAGAACTGATGCTTTTAAACTATGGTGTTGGAGAAGACTCTTGAGAGTCCCTTGGACACCAAGGGGAACAAACCAATCAATCCTAAAGGAAATCAACCCTGACTATTCATTGGAAGGACTGATGCTGAAGCTCCAAAACTTTGGCCACCTGATGGGCAGTACTGACTCATTGGAAAAGATTCTGATGCTGGGTAAGATTGAGGGCAGGAGGAGAAGAGGGTGACAGTGAATGAAATGGATATGTATGAAATGGATAGTATCAGTGACTCAATGGACATAAATTTGAGTAAACTCCAGAAGATAGTGGAGGATAGAGGAGCTTGGCATACATAATCCATGGGGTTGCAAAGAGTTGGCTATGACTTAGTGACTGAACAACAACAGGAAGCAGAGAAATAGTTGCTCAGGGCTGGCAGTTGGTGGTGGTGGACAAACAGACATGACTGCTTAGTGGGTACAGAGGTGTTGAACGTGTTTGGAACTAGATGGAGGTGATGGTTGCCCAACATTACAGATGTGCCTAATGCTACTGAATTGTACATTTTAAGATGTTAATTATTGTGGCAATCTTCTCAGAATACATGTCTAACAAAGCAAGATGTACACCTTAATATTACACAATGTTGTATGTCAGTTATTTTTGACTGAAGCTGGGAAAAGGTACAAAGTGGTTAATTTTATGCTATGTGAACTTCCTCTCAATTAAAAAAAAATCTTTGGGCTCAGTACAAAAGAAGACTTGTTAGTTTAAGTAAATGATTCTCAGCTTGGGGTAATTTTATTCCCCAAGGGACATTGACACTGTCTGGAGACACCTTGATTGCCACAGTTGGGGGTGAGTGGATGTCACTGGTATCTAGTAAGCAAAGGTCAAGTATGACACTTAACACTCAATAATGATTAAGAAAAGAAATTAAAATTCACAGGACAGTCCCTTCATACCAAAGAATGATAAGCCCAAATTGTCAGTAGTGCCAAGGGTGGAAAACAATGGTCTGTGTCTTAGCTTCTATTTCAAGACCATTCTTTCTATTTCTAATCACCCACCATTCTGCCACATCTAGCCTTTCCTACACCAGCTCCCACTCCACACCCTGCTCTTCCCATCCTGTTGTTGAGCCCTGTCTCACCTGTCATCAGCAGTACCAGGCCCAGGGCAAAAAAGTCTGCATATGTGGCCAGGGAGTAAGGCAGCTGCAGAGAGAAAGTTTCCTGTAATGCCTGAGAGATGTGATTCCCAATCAGACCGTCAAAGATGTAACTCGAGGCCCTGGCCAAGGCGGCAGTGCCTGCAGAGGCAGAAGAAGGAGCAGTCATTGACAAACAAAAATTGATGTGCCATAGGATCTAAAAACACAGATAAATACCTGTATATACAAAAAGCCTGTATATACAAATACCTGCTAAAAAATAAAAATATTAAGAGTTTCTTTTCATGGGTTGGGGAGAGTAGACCCAAATGATTCACCAAAATGTCAGGTGTTTTAACATGTTAGAAGCAGATCAATGTTATACAAGAAAAGAAAACACATAAGTGGGACTGGGAGGGCTGGGATAAGGCATGAAATTTGAAATCAAGTGGTAAAGGAAAATCCCAGGAAGGCAACAACTGAGCAAAGACTTCACTATGATGAGGGGATGAACCTGTGGGACATGCCTCCCTCTCACCCATTCCCTACAGTTCCCTTTCCTTCTGGGTTCATGGTCCATCATTTAAGGACACAGGATAGAACCGAGTAGAATGTAGTTGTGGGGTCTTCCTGATGCTATTATCAACTTCCCTTCACGAGGCCAAGAATAAAGTGCTCACGAATGACTGAGAACCCAATCCTCCAACATAGTTTCCCAATCTTAAGCCCCACACCATTTGCTGGCCCATCGTCTCACCCGTAACTAAGAGAAGTATGGAGTTCCAACCAATGATGAAGGCATAGACTTGACCCATCGTGACATAGCTGTAGAAATACGTAGAACCAGAGCGTGGTACCCAGGCCCCAAATTCAGCATAGCAGAGCCCAGATAATATAGAAAACATGGCAGCCACCAAGAACGAGATGATGGTTGCTGGTCCAGCTATGAACTTGGCCAGTGCACCAGCCAGAATGTATATGCCAACTATCAACATCCTGCCCACACCCATGTTCACCAGGTTTAGGGTGTTCAGATGAGCCACGGGTCTCTCAGACTCATCTATGGGCTCCAGCAGCCGCTTGCGGATGAGCTTTTGACCAAATTGATGAACAAACTGAAGCAACATCCTAGATGTAGTTGAGGAGGCTACAGTCTGCTGAGGAAAGAAGACATAAAGCCGTTAAGAATGCCTATCCGCCCTTGGCACTGGGGTCCAGTTCTATGGACTAAGGAAGTGATGGGGAGCAGGTGGTAAAGGACACACTGGGCAAGCTCTCCATCTCTGAGATTTGGTTTCTACAATCATAGAGAAGACTTCTAATTTGTCTCAAAGTTACTGGAAAGTTTGCATGAGAAGTGAGACGGAGTGGATTATGTCTCCCCAAATGTGCCCCTGTGATGGGTAAATTGTTTTGAGCTAAAGTTAATTAAGACCCATTAGATTCAGGAGAAGCTCTTTACCTCTCCCTCAATTGTTCAAAACAATGTAGATTCGGAGACCTATGCCAGGAAGAGAGCTATTACCACAGAGAACTTTTAATCTCAGAAAGACTTACCTGCTTGGAGTGGGCAAACATTTGTTCACCAGGCTCTTGCTCTTCTCATCCTGCTGTGCATGGTCTTCCTCCCATTTGAAGGCCCAGATCCCCACCCCTTTCTCCTTAACTCAGGGGGTCATATAAGCTTCAATTGTCTGACAGTCTTTGAGCCTCAAAAACTTTTATGGGGCTCCAGTACATATTAAACTAACTGTGTTCAACTGTCTATGTCAATTGAATTGTTATCTCAGCTGAAGAATCTAGAAAGCCAAGTCTTCTGCCCCTATAGAAGCAAAAGTTTCCATCACGGAGCCTGGCACATCATAGGTGCTTAATTGGCATTAGTTGGATAGATAAGAATGGTGATTTTTGAATCGAAATCAACCAGCCATGCTTGTCTGATTTTGCTGAAACTACATTTCATCTTTTTTCTCCTTTCCCCTGCACAATAGAACAAATTATCATCATTATTCCCTCCCCTCTTTGATAGGGGTGAAGTGAGTCTTTTAGGGGCTTGCTGAGCAGAGCTCTCAGACTCTGCACTTTTTTTCCAGCAAGGACCCTGAAACCTGGACACTTTCTGTTTCATTGTTTGCAGAGTGACATGGAATAGTAACTGTCCTGGGGAAGAATAAGATGATATTTGAGGGGAGGCACAGAAGGATTGATGCTGAGGCTGAAACTCCAATACTTTGGCCACCTCATGTGAAGAGTTGACTCATTGGAAAAGACTCTGATGCTGGGAGGGATTGGGGGAAAGAGGAGAAGGGGACGGCGGAGGATGAGATGGCTGGATGGCATCACTGACTCGATGGACCTGAGTTTGAGTGAACTCCGGGAGTTGGTGATGGACAGGGAGGTCTGGCGTGCTGCGATTCATGGGGTCACAAAGAATCGGACACACTGTGCTACTGAACTGAACTGAATAGACTCTAGCCCAGCTCAGTCAAAGCATCAAACTACAGTGGCCTCCCAAGTACCTGGAGAGAGGGGGGACTAATGTTCATTGTGAATCAGAAATGAAAGGACTGTGTTTCCTGTTGCTTTGGGACATGAAATGTGTTCTGACTACACAGGTCTGCAGGGCTAGGCTGATCTTGTGACCACCAGTTATTGTGAGGGGGGCTTCCACCCCTCATACTCCAAAGTCCAAATTTAACATTTTGATTAAGAGCAAGCATTCAAAGAGCCAGAAAACTATGAATAGAACCTTGGTTCTGCAAACACTGCCGCACTCTTGAACAAGTCATATCCTTATCTGGACTGTTTTGTTCTTGCTCAAATGCTGCTGCTGAACCTTTCTGCACTGTGAAGAGCAATGTAAAATGGGGCAACAGCTATGGATGCAGTATGGTGGTTCCTCAAAAATGAAAAATACATTTACCACATGACCCAGTCATGCCACATTGGGTATATGCCCCAACGAATTGACAATAGGGTTCAAAGATGTATTTGTACACCTGTGTTCCTTAGCAGCATTATTCACAATAGCTGAAAGTTGGAAGCAACCCAGATGTCCATCAATGAAGGAATGGATTAACACAATGTGGCTGTACATACAGTGTAATATTATTCAGCCTTAAACAGATAGGAAAATTTTTTTCACATATATTTTTAAAATTTATTTTTCATGGAGGATGATTGCTTTGCACTGTTGTGTTGCTTTCTGCCATACATCAACATGAATCAGCCATAGGTATGCATATGTCCCCTCCCTCTTGACCCTCCCTCCCATCCCGCTACTCCATCCCACCCTTCTAGGTTGTCACAGAGCACCGGGTTGAGCTCCCTGCATCACACAGCAAATTCCTACTGGTGATCTCTTTTACATATGGTAGCATATATGTTTCAATGCTACTCTCTCAATTCATCCCACCTTCTCCCTCCCCCTCTGTGTCCACAAGTCTGTTCTCTAAAAGAGACAGGAAATTCTGATGCATGCTGTAGTGTGGAGGAACACTGAGGACATTATGGTCAGTGACATAATCCAGTCTCAAAAAAACATGCTATGATTCCATGTCCATGAAGTACTGAGAGGAGTCAACTTCTTGGAGACAAAGTAGAATGGTGGTTTGCCAGGGGCTCGAATGAAGGGTGAAACTGGGTGTTACTGTTAAATGGAGACCCGGTTTTAGTTTTCTTCTTAGGAAAGAAGAGAAAAAAGAGGTGAAAAGAGTTCCTAAGATTGGTTGTACGACAATATAAATATACATAACATCACTGAACTGTAGAGTTAAAAATGGTTAAGATGGCAAATTTTAAGCTATACATAATTTACCACCATATTTAAAATTTACTGCCAATAAGAAGAAATAGAGCCAAATCACAGAGTTTCTGGGTTAGCAAATCAATGGTGACTTGATATAAACCAGCACACAGCCCTCCTCTGAGGACACCAAAATCTATGGATGCTCAAGATCCTTACAGTCACTGGGGCATCCACAGTGGAGGAACCTGCAGAATCAGAGGGTCAACACTACACAGGAGAGTGACATCAGTGGTCCTCACAGCATAAACCCTGTTCCAAGGGGAACTTTGATGTCATTTGAGCACCAGTCAAAAAAAAATGAGTCTTAGAATCTCCATGGTCTGATCCAACCCCCTGCACCACCAATTCCCACATAAACCTGACAACTCCCAGCTCCTGTTTTCATCTGGAAAATGAGTCTCTCCACCCTCAGTCAGGAGCCGGGCTGACCCCCTCCACTCTGGGATTGCAGAGGTCTCTTTGGGAGGATGTGAACTCAGCACCCAGTCTCCTACAGAAGAGGGTGACCCAAGACTTACTGAATCCTTGGAGCAGAGCCTGGAGCACTGGATCAGTCAGGGAGGCTGAGGTTAAGTCATACAGGACTGGAGCTGAGACATCTCTAAGGATCAAAGCAGAGAGCCCTGAGCACAGAAGACCGCCCTTACCCCCTACATTGGTAGGGTGGAGATGAGGCTGGGTGGGCGGGGTACATCTGCCATGTCGCTATCAGCCTTGACCCTTCTGTGGTTACTCTCAGGGAGTGGTTCTGAGACTTTTTCTTTTCCTTCTTTTTTTTAAAATTTTATGTTATTACTCATAACATGAAATTGACCATTTTAACCATCTTTAAGTGTCCAAGAGGACTTCCCTGGTGGCTCAGATGGTAAAATGTTTTCCTACAATGTGGGAGACCCAGGTTCAGTCTCTGGGTTGGAAAAATCCCCTGGAGAAGAAAATGGCAACCCACTCCAGTACTCTTCCCTGGATGGAGGAGCCTGGTAGGCTACAGTCCATGGGGTCGCAAAGAGTTGGACATAACTGAATGACTTCACTTTCACTTTCAAGTGTCCATTTCAGTAGAAATAAGTACATTTGCATTTTTTGCAATCAAACTCCAGAACTTTTTTCGCCTTGCAAAATATCAACTCTGGCCATTCAACCACAATCCTGCCTTTCTCCTTTCTGAGTTCCTGACAATCGTTGTCCTGCTTTTTCTAAATCTGAGCACTTTGGGTGCCTCATTTCAGTGGAATCAAACATTATTTATCCTTTCCTATCAGGATTATTTTGCTTAGTAGAATGTGTACTAGATTTTTTTATATTGTAGCATGGGTTATATTCCTCTCTTTTTTAATGTTGAATAATACTCTAGTATATGCACATACCACAGGGACTTAGCGATTCTTTGATCAGTGGGCACTTGGGTTGCTTTCATGTTTTAGTTATTGTGAATAAAGCTGCTGTGAACAAGGATGTAGAAATATCTCTTCCAGAGTGTGCTTTCAATTCTCTGGGTACAGCCTCAAAGGTAGAATTGCTGGATCATAAGGTTCTAACATTTTTATATCGTGTGATGGGGAAGATGTTCACATATTGAGGAATGGGGAAGTCATTTTGGCTTATCCATGGTTCAGGCTGCACTGTGTGTGAACTAAGACAGTCTGTTCAACTCTCACAGCACATCTTTAACCCTGAGGTAAAGAATATCTGTTTTGAAGAAGAGAATGAATAACTTCCTTCTCATGGCATCCATGTTAACACTCCCTGGAAGATAATGTTCCCTTCCCAGACACCAGGGTCCTGCTATCTCACTGTCCATGTACTAAGTCTGTTTCTTTTGAAACTTAAAGGAATACACCCTGTCATGTTGATGTATGTGCTTTGTTTGGATGAGGTATAAGATTGTGCTTCAATGGAGCAGTTCCCCAGAGCTATCTGAGAGGGTGCCCCCAAGCTATAGCCCTCTGTTTCGGTCAAATAAAACTTTCCCATTTCTCTTGTGTTTCTTGATTATTTTCCTGGACAATGGAATTCATTGATCAGCAAGGACACTGAAGTAGAAAGAGTGTAAAAGTAGGGGACCCAGCTCACAACCCTCCTCCCTCCCAGTAATTAACTGATTTGTTTTCGGTTGCACTAGGACTTTGTTGCTGTGCACTGTCTTTCTCCAGCTGCAGTGAGTGGGGCTGCTCTCTAGCTGTCATGCACTCTGTAGCTGCATTGTATGGGCTTATCACTGCAGGTGCTTCAGTCATAGACTGCCTTTACTTAGTGGCTAAGTCTTGTCTGATTCTTTCATGACCCCATGGACTGTAGCCAACCAGGCTCCAATATCCATGAGATTCTCCAGGCAATAATATTGGAGTGGGTTGTTATTTCCCCCTCCAGGAGATGTTCCCAATCCAGGGGTCAAACCCACATTTCTTGAATTGACAGGCAGATTCTTTACTGTTGACTCACCAGGGAAACCCAATCATAGACATGGCTTTAAAATCTAATTTTCCACTCCAAGCAGTTTAACAATATTATTTTTCCCAATCAATGTTGTCTCCCTTTAATAATTTTTGGTAAAGAAAAAGTTTCCCATCTTGGGTCATGTAAATTATTACATGTGTGTATGATTCTTTTGTTATGCAGCTCATGAAATATAGCTGAGCACTTATTGTATTCCAGACACTGTTTTAGGTGCTACAAAGCAAATGGTAGTCAGAAGTGTGATGGGAGTGAATGTATCTCCCCACTTTCAAATTCATATACTGAAGTACTAAACCCTAGGACCTTGGAATATGATTCTTTTTGGTGGTGAGAGGGTAACAGGCAGGAAGGCCAGGGGTCCCCAAATGGAGGAAATAGGCTGAAAGTGTCAGACATTTTTTTTAAATCTCTCTTTTAAGTGGCAGAAGGAAACAAACTACAAGTGTCAGATTTTTTTTCCCTTTCTTTATGCAAATTTAAAAGTAGGTTTCTTTTAAAAATCCTGTGTGCCATGACAACACCTTGTTCTACCTGAACTTAACTTTTCTCAAACCTTGAGCTAACCAGTGCATTTTTCTTATGGAAATGTTTTTCTTACACTATGTTAATGAACTATGTATTTACCTTAAACTCTTTCTTTCTTTAAGTCAATTCCAGCTAAGACTCAGAACCGATCATGGCTCAGTAAACCAATATATTTTACTCACACAAGTATTCTCCTATGTTAATGAAACTATATATTTGTTTGGAAACTCCCTTTCTTCAAGATTCATGTCAATTGCTTTATGGCCCAGGATGACTCACACTGTGCCAACGTTATCTCAAAATGTATTTTGTGAGTGAGGGGCCTGGTACCACTCTCAGTTTTTCGACATTTCCTTTCTCTAATTAGCAGCCTGCTAGTAGCTGTAGTCTTCCTGCTAAAGACTAGCAGGGGGTCACTCTTTCTGCTCCCTTCTGATGTCTATGTCAGAAGCTCTGTCTATTTCTTTTATACTTTATTAAAACTTTATCACACAAAAGCTCTGAGTGATCAAGCCTCGTCACTGGCCTGGGATAGAATTCCTCTCCTCCAGAGGCCAAGAATCCTGGCATTTTTCATGATTCAGCAACAACCTTTCAGTGGTAGGGCCTTAAAGAGATAATGAAGATTCTATGAGGTCATCAGGATGAAACCTAAGTCATATAGAATATGACTATACTTTTTGTGTGTGTTAGTTGCTCAGTCTTGTCTGACTCACTGTAAGCCTATGGACTGTAGCTGGTCAGGCTCTCTGTGCATGGGATTCTCCAGGCAAGAATACTGGAATGGGTTTCCAATTCTTTCTCCAGGGTATCTTCCCAATGGAGGGATCCAATCAGGTCTCTTGCATTGCTGGCCGATTCTTTGCTGTTAGGTAGCTAGAATAGGAAAAAGAAGTCCAGAATGGCGCTGGCTAAAAGACAAAAGACGGAAAAGCCCACAAAAATAGAACAAAGTAAGGTCCAAGGACTGGAAGGAGAACCTCTGGTAAAACAAACAGCCCTCCTGGCTAGCCCAGTTTACAAAGGGCAGGCTCAGAGGAGAGGAGACAAATGTATAAAAAGAGGAGCCAAAATTGAGCCGGGGCTTCTCTTCACGTCTTTTGAGTTGGTCTGCCCTCATGCCCCGAAGATGTATTTCCCTTTGTTTTCTAAATAAAACTGAGGTGTAACAAGGAGCTATAACACGGGTCCACTAAATAAATTATGTGGTGCTAAAGCAATGGTCTCTCTGAGGAAATTTACACAGGGCTGTAACACTTGTCTGTCCGTTGCTCCAAATTTTGTCGCAACGAGACAGAACCGAGGAAATTAAAAACTCCCTTGACATATATGGTGCTGTGACTCAGGTTTAACCTTGCTGAAACAACCCCAGCTCGGGCCCGTGGAGCAGAGGCCAACACAGCAGAAGCCCAACTTGGTGAAAGCTCCTGTGTGAAAGCTGATTGGGAAGAAAACCCAGCACAGGGGAAATGAAAAGAAGCCAAGCATTGTGGAAACCAGGACAGCAAAAATAAACGCAGCAGAAAGCTCATGTGGCTCAGTCTCAGATTCCAGAAGACCGGTTAAGGTAAGAGGTCCTTGGTCCTATGACTGGAAGGACATACGGCTAACAAAATCTTGATTCTTTTATAGTCACTTGTTTCTTGTTTCCTCAAACCCCCGATGAACAGGCAAGCGGCAGTGGGTGCAATTGAGGTACTCTGGCAGGGGCTACTCCTCAGTGTGTCCCAAAGGCACCACTATCTGCTGGGCCCCAGTAGCGGTTACCCAAGAGAGGGGGATTCTTCTGTCCTTAATCTTCTTTTTGCCAAGGATCAGGCCAATGAAAACTGAGCACAGGTCAGATATTTAGCAGATTTTCAGGCAATTTATGAAATGGATTCCTCAGCACTTTCTGTCTCTATGAATATGACCACTTAATTCATGTAAATGAAATCATATAGCATTTGTTATTTCTTGTCACACTTCTTTTACTTATCACAATGTCCACTAGGTCATTTGCATTGTAGCCTATGTTATATTCCCTTAAAAAAATTTTTTTTTTTTTTTTTTTAAATTTTGGGTGTGCTGAGTCTTTGTTGTAGCTGGCAAGCTTCATTTAGCTGCACTCTCAGACTTGCTCTGGGGCATGTGGGATCTTAGTTCCCTGACTGGGAACTGAACCCATATAGTGAAAGGTTACTGCTGAATGAAAAGATGCCAGGATTCTTGGCCTCCGGAGGAGAAGAATTCAATCTGGGGCCAGAGACCAAGCTTGATCGCTCAGAGCTTTTGTGTAATAAAGTTTTATTAAAGTATAAAGGAGATAGAGAAAGCTTCTGACATAGGCATCAGAAGGGGGCAGAAAGAGTACCTCCCTGCTAGTCTTCAGGTGGATGTTATATAGTCACTCGCAGTCTGTTAATGAAAGAAAGGAATGTCTTAAAACTCAGAATGGCACCAGACACCTCATCCATAAGATGCATTTTGGGATAATCTTGGCACCAGGTGATTCATCCTGGGCCATAAAACGATTGACTTGAATCTTGTAGAAGGGCAGATTACCATACAAAGAGTTTCGTTTACATAGATTAGGGGAAAAATATCTGAGTATAACATACTGGTTTGTTAAGTAGGTTCTGAGCCATTAGGCGGAACCGACTTGAAGACAGAGTCTGGGGTAAATGCATAGTACATAAACATAGCTTAAGACAAACATTTCCATAAGAAAAATGCATTGGTTAACTCAAGGTTTGAGAATAGTTAACTTCAGGTGAAACCAGGTGTCATTATGGCAACACAGTATTTTAAGAGAAACCTCCTTTTAAATTTGTATAGAGAAGGGAAAATGTCGCTAGTTTGTTTCCTCCTGCCACTTAAGAGAGATAAAAATGTCTGACACTTGCAGCCTATTTCCTCCCTTTGGAGACCGCTGGCCTTCCTGCCTGTTACCCTCCTAATAGGCTGCATTGCAAGGAAGATTCTTAACCACTAGACCACCACGGAAGTCCCTTCCTTTCTTTTTAAATGCTGACTAATACTTTGTTATTAGTATATACCATATTTGGTTTACCTGTTCTTTGGTCAATGGATACTCGGGTTGCATTAATGATTTAAATATTATGAATAAAGCTGGTATGAACATGAGTATACAAATATCTCCTCCAGGGTATGATTTCAATTCTTCTGGGTGTATCCCCAGAGGTAGAATTGCTGGATCCTATGGTTCTAAGATTTTTATCTGCTTGTCCCTAAAAGAGATCAGTCCTGGAAGGACTGATGATGAAGTTGAAACTCCAATACTTTGGCCACCTGATGCGCAGAGCTGATTAATTTGAAAAGACCCTGATGCTGGGAAAGATTGAGGGCAGGAGGAGAAGGGGACGACAGAGGATGAGATGGTTGGAGGGCATCACCGACTCGATGGACATGGGTTTGGGTGCACTCCGGGATTTGGTGATGGACAGGGAGGCCTGGCGTGCTGCAGTTCTTGGGGTCGCAAAGAGTCGGACACGACTGAGCGACTGAATTGAACTGACCTGAACTGAACTGTGATGGAGAAGATGTTCACATATTGAGGAAAGGGGAAGTCATTCTGGCTCATCCATGGTTCAGCCTGAGTTGTGTGTGAACTAAGACAGCCTGTCAGACCTTCACAGCTCATCTGCTTTAAGCATTGAAGTAAAGAAAATGTGTTTTGAAGATCAAAATAAGCAAATCCCTTCTCACGGTGTCTGCATTAACACTCCCTGGAAGATAAGGTTCCCTTCCCAGACACCAGAGTCCTGCTGTTTCACTGTCTATGTACTAAGTCTGTCTCTTTTGAAACCTTGAAGGAATACACCCTGTCGTGTTGATGTGTGAGCTTTGTTTGCATGAGGTGTAAGACTGTGCTGGAAACCATGCTTCAGCAGAGCAGTTCCTCAGAGCTCTCGGAGAGGGGGCCTCCTAAGCTATAGTCTTCAGTGTGAGTCAAGTAAAACCTTTCCATCTCTGTTGTGTTTCTTGATTATTTCCAGGGACACTTGAGTTCATTGATCATCAAGGACCCTAAGCAGAACTGGGGACCCACACACACTCCTCCTCCCACCCAGTCCTCTTACACGACTCAACTCCCCACAGCCTGCACCTGATCTGAGACACTCCATTGTGGGAGACCCCCAAGCCCAGCTGGACCCCAACCAGGAGAAGGGGAGTTTACAGTCTCTGATGTGAATTCAAGCAACAAAAGTATTGAACAATTGTCATGTCTGCAGCCAGCCTTGCACAAAGGGATGGAATAGGATCCCAAGGAGTCTGTTTTCTGGGAAGACTGAGCACCAAGGCAGGAAAGGGAAACATGTTGAAAGAGGTCAAAAGCACTACGTCTCACAGAAGGAAAAAATCAGGAGTTGGAGGGGAGGGATGAGCGAGTTAGCGAGGGGTTAGTGAGTGGACAAGATTCTGACATACAACAAGTGACACACTTGCTAAAACACCAGTCAGAGACTGTCACTGTGGGATGACATGTCGTAGTTCAAGCTTCCGTTAATTTTTTTCTTTTTCTTTTTTTTTTTACTGTGAAGTAGTGGTTCAGTCCAGAGTTGTTAGGAAGATTATTTTAAAGGGAAAACACCTGAGACGCAACAGATGCAGAAAGAAGCCTTCTCTGAGTTTCTCTCATTTGACTCAAAGCAGAAAATTCTGGGAATTAAAGTGGTAATAAATTCCTCAATGGAGAGGCTGCTCCCAAGAGGATGAAGGTGAGTAGAACTGTGAGTATAATTCTATACTATACTTTTGTATTTGTAATAGACACCACCTTCAATCTTTGGTGGTTAACTTCAACTGGGGTACTGTTATTTCATGGTGGAGTTATTTTCTGGGATTTTCTCTGTCTTTGTATCAGTACACTTATTTCACTCATTCTGCTCCCTCTTGTGGGATAATCCTTTTTAATAATTTTAAATTAATTGATGAAGTGTGTCTGCTCTGGATCTTGGTTATTGCCCAGTCTCCCTAGTTGAGGTGTATGGGCTTCTCACTGCGGTGGCTTCTCTTGCTGCAGAGCACAGGATGCAGTAGTTGCAGCATGTGGGCTTAGTTGCCCCGTGGCATATGGGGTCCTCCCAGACAGGGGACTGAACCTGGGTCCTCTGCCTTGGCAGGCGGATTCTTAACCACTGAACCACCAGGGAGACCTTGTGGGAGAATTCTTCAGCTTTTCTGTCTCTCTGCTCTGACAGCCCACCAGGTTGCCTCCTGGAAACCTGTCTCTGGATTTCCAGAAGGTGGCTCTAGAGCTCCAGTCTGCGGGCACCCTCACCTAGAGGGGGACTGGTTTTCTGAGCCTGCTTCTGGTCTACCCGAGCTCCCCAGGGCGTTGCAAGGGGAGAGTCCCACATGGAGCCCCCGTGGAGTAGGGGGAGGTGTGGAACCAGAACTCGGGGTACTGAGGGTTCCTGTGGACGCAGCAGAGAAATTTCCCAGTGTGGTGCTCCCAGAGGCATGCGAATGGACTCCCTGAGAAAAGCAATCCTTTTCACCCCCATTGAAATGTTTATCTGCGTCTTTCCAAATATTTTTCCTCTCCCTCCTCATGGAGGTCCCGTCTCTGATCTCTGGTGCTGCTGTGGATGTCCTTCTCAGGTGTCTGCTGTGATGTCCTGCAGAACTAGTGTAGCTGAGCACTCACTCATCACTCCCCTTTTCTGAGGGGGGATGTTTCCTTGCATGGGGGAGGGGAAAGATTCTCTCACCTCCAACTTTGCTTTGACCGAAGTTGTTTTTATTTTTTTGGAGTGCCAGAACCTCCCTGCAGGAAAGCTGACCTTCTGCAAATTCTCTGTCCACATGAGAATCTACCTGTGTCAGAACCCATGTCTCCTGCCTTGGCAGGCAGATTTACCACTGAGCCACCAAAGAAGCGCCAAATGAAATATTTTTTGACCTCTAGCTATCTGGGGATTTTTCAGAGAGCTCCAAAAACATCTCAAGGAATGATACTGACCTCATTACAATTAGGCATACTTGCACATATAATTATATGGGTGCCATTAGCAAATGCCCTGGAAGAGAGCAGGGCAACCCACTCCAGTATCCTTGCCAGGAGAATCCCATGGACAGAGGAGCCTGTCGGGCTATAGTCTGTTGGGTCTCAAAGAGTTGGACACGACTGAAGTGCCTAAGCACACATGCATTCTCAAATAAGTGATGATAAACCTTCTTAGGTTATATTGGAAGGATAAGTGTTATTAATATGTGTTCTAAAAATTATATGAAATTCCTAAAAATCTGATATGTCCTGGTAGATTATCAGTCACAACTCAGGATATTATATTAAAAATCTGCATATTACAAAAATAACCAAAATTCTCTTTTCTTTTTTCTTACTTTGATTGTTATTTAATTTTCCATCAACTGAGCCAAGCACCTCAACTCTGAAATTCCCATCTTACATAGGTTATGTAAGGACTCATCCTGTGTCTTATTTCTCCACTTCTTTGCCAAGCCTTTAGGGTTAGAAGGAAGGTTAGGTGACATTTCCAGGTTCACCTGGCCAGTAAAGTTGGGAGGCATGGAGTGGGGGGGGGGGGGAGAGGAATCTGTGACTTCTGGAAGGTGTCCATGTTGTACTCGTATCCCTGGAAAGACAGCAGACCCTCAGTCATCTCCCAAACCCCTTCCTCACCTTCTTGCCCTGCTCCCAACCACTCACTGACTTCCTGTGATCTGTGGGAACCACCTATTTAAATAACACATTCATGAAATAACACACTAATGATTTGCTCTTTCTCCTTCTTCTGCCAACTGTTTTTCCCCCTCATCAATCTACACCAAGAATAATCATTAAAAAATCTTTCTTTCTGTGAGATGCCTACCTACATCATCACTTCTTGATTTTCATATGAAAGTGAGATCAGACCAAGGGAAGAGTTTCTCATCTCACAGAACCCTTCACCACCTTCTCCTCACCCCTGTCTTCTCTCTCCTCTTCCCAATTTCTCTCTGCATTTTTTCTCTCCTGTGAAATGATCTAGCCAGCACCACCTATAGACATTGTTGTTGTTTAGTCTCTAAGTCATGTCTGCCTCTTTTCCAATCCCCTGGACTGTAGCCTGCCAGGCTCCTCTGTCCATGGGATTTTCCACTGGAAACAGTGGCTATCTCCTCCTCCAGGGGATCTTCCCTATTGAGGGATTGAACGTGTCTCCTGCATTGGCAGGTGGATTCTTTACCATGGAGCCACCAGGGAAGACCAATCATAGATTAGACATGGCCTTACAGTCTCATTTTCTGTTCCAAGTCATTTAACAAAATATCATTTTTCCCAAACAAATTCTGTGGTCTCCCTTTGATAATTACTGGTAAATAAAAAGTTCCCCATCTTGGGTTATGTAAAATATTACATGTACATATGATTCTTTCATTAAATATCTCATCAAATATAACTGAGCACTTATTGTATTCCAGACACTGTTTTAGCCACTGGGAAGCAAATGGTGATCACAAGTGTGAAGAGGTGAATGCATCCCTCTTCTTTCAAATTCATATGTTGAATTCCTGATCCCCAGGACTTCAGAATGTGACTGTATTTTGTTGGGGGGCCTTAAAGAGGTAATTAAGATTAAATGAGGTCTTGAGGTTGGGCCCTAACGAAGTTTGACTAATCCCAAATGTCAAGAGGTTATTAGAATGTGGAGAGCATACAGAGATACCAAGAGGTGACAGATTTAGCAAATAGTATTACAGGACAACTAGATACATTGATTTTAGATCAACAATGAACATGAACACCTATACTTTAATACATATATTGCATATAAATTTTTTGTGCTTATTAACTATACATCTTTTAGTATATACATACACATGTGCAAGCATATGTCATTTTATTGTGCTTTGCAGATGCTGCAGTTTTTGCAAACTGAGGGTTTGTGGCAACTCTGGGTTGTCAGATGACAGCTAGCATTTTTCAGCAATAAAATACTTTTAAGTTAAAGTATGTACATTTTTTAGATAGAATATATAGCACACTGAATAGACTACAGTGTAGTGTAAACATAAGTTTATATGCAGTCAGTTCAGTTCAGTCACTCAGTTGTGTCCAATTCTTTGCCATCCCATGAACCGCAGCAAGCCAGGCCTCCTTGTCCATCACCAACTCACAGAGTCCACCCAAACCAAGGTCCATTGACTCGGTTAAATAAAAAAATTTGTGTGACTCTCTTTATTGCCAGTTTTCTTCACTATGGTAGTCTGGAATCAAACCAGGAATATCTCAGAGGCATGCCTGCAGGGTCATGTTGTGGTTGCTCAGTTGCCAAGTCATGTACAAGTCTTTCTGACCACATGGAATGCAGCACACCAGGCTCCTCTATCCTCCACTATGTTATGGAGATGTCCATTGAGTCAGTGATGCTATCTAAACATTTCATTGTCTGTTCCCTCTTCTCCTCCTGCCCTCAGTCTTTCCCAGAATCAGGGTCTTTTCCATTGAATCAGCTCTGCACATCATGTGGCCAAAGTATTGGAGCTTCAACTTCAGCATCAATCCTTCCAATGAATATTCAGGGTTGATTTCCTTTAGAGTTTTCTGGTTTGATCGCCTTGCAGTACAAGGGACTCTCGAGAGTCTTCCCCAGTACCACAGTTTTCAAAAGCATCAATTCTTCAGTGTTCAGCCTTCTTTATGGCCGAACTCTCACATCTGTACATGACTACTGGAAAAACTACAGCTTTGACTAGACAGACCTTTGTCAGTAAAGTAATCTCTCTGCTTTTTATTTATTTATTTATTTTCTTAAATTTTATTTTATTTTTAAACTTTACATAACTGTATACGCTGTCTAGGTTTGTCATAGGTTTCTTTTCAAGGATCAAGTGTTTTTTAATTTCATGGCTACAGTCATTGTCTGCAGTGATTTTGGAGCCAAAGGAAAGAAAATCTGTCACTGCTTCCACTTTTTCCTCTTCTATTCACCAGGAAGTAACAGGACCAGATGCTATGATCTTAGTATTTCTGAATACTAAGTGTTAAGCCAGGCTTTTCACTCTCCTCTTTCACCTTCATCAAGAGGCTCTTTATTTCCTCTTCACTTTCTGTCATTAGCATGGTATCATCTGAGGTTGTTGATACTTCTCCTGGCAATCTTGATTCCAGCTTGTGATTCATCCAGCCCAGCATTTTGCATCATGTACTCTGCATATAATTTAAACAAGAGGGGAACAATATATAGCCTTATCATACTCCCTTGCCAGTTTTGAACCAGTCCACCGTTCCATGTCTGATTCTAACTGTTGCTTCTTGACCTGCATACAGGTTTCTCAGGAGACAGGTAAGATGGTCTGGTATTCCTATCTCTTTAAGGATATTCCACAGTTAGTTGTGGTCCGCACAGTCAAAGGTCTTGGCATAGTTAATGAAGCAGAAGTTGATGTTTTTCTGGAATTCCCTTGCTTTCTTTGTGATCCAACAATTGTAGGCAATTTGATCTCTAGTTCATCTACCTTTTCTAAACCTAGCTTGTATCTGGAAGTTGTCAGTTCATGTACTGCCGAAGTCTAGCTTAGGATTTTGAGCATTATCTTGCTAGGCTGTGAAATGAGCACAGTTGTTTGGTAGTTTGAACATTCTTTGGCATTACCTTTCTTGGGATTGGAATGAAAACTGACCTTATACTTCAAACTTATTGATGACCGAATATTTAAGGTGTAAGTCTTACACAATATATGATTACTATGTTTCCTTCTGAAGTGGACATCTCTGTCCTCATGCTGGAGATGGGAACAAGGAGTTGTTTCTCAGGTGCCAGGTTAACATTTTCTTTCTCCTGCTGGTTATGTTGCTGTACTTTCTTTTTGAAAATTGGTCTTGGTGCACACTTAAGAAGCATGTGTTTTTCTGTATGTACATCATGCTTTGAAAAGCTTACTTAAAAATTAGAGAACATTAAAATCACTTTGTCCACTGGCAATAAAGACAGGGCTGTAGATGCATACACCTTCACACTCCATAGTGGCTGAAAGCGTTTATGTAGCAGAAGACACCTCCTATGTATATAGGGATTCTACACAGCATCTATGACTTGTGGTTAAGATGAGTCAGCAGTAGGGGTGTTTCTGTCAAGAGTCTGGGAGGTGGAAGCTGGTGGTTGTTGCTCATTGTTCTCCTGCAGGCTGTGTCAGATCCCGTATCCAAAGTATATGAGAAATCCTAGTAAGGAAATGAGAAAATGAGAAGGATAAGTAGGCACTCTTCCTGGTTACAAGCATACAATAGGCCTCCTATGGTGGTCAAGAAGCTTAGGGGAGCTCAGTTTGGGATCTGTCACTCAAGAGGTCTCTTTATGCCAGAAAGCCACTTACCGATCACATTCCAGATGCCAAATATGGCCCTGGTCCCAGAAGTTATCTGCATCATCAAGTAAATGTTCACAAAGATGCTCACCAGTGGGAGGACAGGCAGAGCAGGGACCTGTGGGGCAGAGTCAGTTCATCCCTGAACACACCCCAGATGCCTGAATGAGAGTCTCTACCCAATGTGGGCAAGAAGACCAGCCTTCAGACTGTGTATGTAAAGTACTGAGGGGGATCAGGGAAGAGTCCGTTGGTTTTAGCAGTTCCCCTCACTCCCTGGATGTTTAGACCATGAAGCATGTTCACTCCAGGTGGACAGTTTGGGCACATAAGGCCACTTACCTTAAAATAAAGAGGAATGGGGTTCTGGGGCTGCCTCCAAATGATGACCGTGACCACAATGATGAGCAGCAGCAGCAGCACAGCCACTGGTTTGTACTTGGAGTCTCCAGAAAACCCCTGACTGGACCACTGGACCAGAATCAGGCTCAAGATTATCATCAGGAGAACTACAGGGGTCAAGGTGGAGGAGAACAGGTTCACCTTCAGAAGCTGAAGATGTCAAGACCTTGGGCCACACCTCTCCCCAGGCTGCCCACTTCAGCAAGGGCCCTCATACCACCAAGACTCCTCAATTGACAAAATACACACTCCAACACCATACTGTCAATTTCAGCAAACGACCAAAGAGAAATCCCACTGCTCACTGAGTAGTGAGGCACATCCGTAGACAATCTGGCCAGATTTCCTAGTGGGGATGGTGCTGATAGGGAACCACAGACTCTTTAGAAGGTTTGAGTTTCTTGCTTCAGGTTCAGAGTCCAAAGGATGTTCATCAGGGTCAGGCATCTCAATTTCCTCCTCTGTGTTCTCATTCTTTCTTAAATTCTGGTCTGGCTGGTACCTGAATTACAGGTTTTAAGGCAATATTAACAGCAGCCCCTACTCATCCAACATCACACAGCCTATATCACATGTGTCCTGTCTTAAGCAGAGCAGGACTTTTAGAAGATAGCATGAAGGCATAAGACAGTTACCTCCCAACTAATCTCCAAGACTCCCTACCAAGGTGCAGTGGGGTCTCACCTGAGGACAAGAATAGAAAATGCCACCAGGGAGTAAATGAGCAGGGTCCCGACTGACACGAGATCCACAAGATCTGTGAATCTGAAGAGTAACGCCATGATCCCTAGAATGAGGGCGCAAACAAGGTGGAGAAGGGAGTGAGAAACAGCTGAAAATATGTAAGTTAAAGCATGGGTTTCAAAAAATTTTTTTTTTAACCTGCAAGATTTGCAGCAGACATCATGGCCAGGACATGGATGCCTGTGCGGACATGAATCCGGGTAAGTACCTGGAAAAGGAGCCCGTCCTCTGCCATCGTGTAGATCAAAAGAGGCATTTTGAACACAGCACTATAGAGTCTGGAAGAGAAGATGGAAGCATGTAAGAATGTGGAGAAGGAGGACAGACCAGGGCTTCTGCTCTCATGTTGGCTTGGGGTAAGGTGTCTCTCTGTCTTCTCTACCAATCCTAAGGGTTTGGAGATCTGAGCATCAACAGTAGACAGGGAGGAAACCATGGCACTGACCTGAATATAAGAGCACAGAGGGTACCAATAGTCGTGATGTATGTGGCAGGGAGCCACAAACTATGGAGAATGGCTTGTGGGAAAGGGTTGTGAGGCTGAATC
Organism: Bubalus bubalis; assembly: GCF_019923935.1. Classification (NCBI taxonomy): domain Eukaryota; kingdom Metazoa; phylum Chordata; class Mammalia; order Artiodactyla; family Bovidae; genus Bubalus; species Bubalus bubalis. The sequence goes on along the minus strand of NC_059174.1, from coordinate 61,176,451 downwards.
AGGTAGTAGGGCACCATGAGGGTGAGTGCCGCTGAGACACTGCAGTAGGCCAAAACGCAGATGAAGATGGTGACCAAGATGCTCCAGGGGATGGAACGATGAGGATTTATAGCTTCTGCCCCTGCAGAAAGGGAAGAAGTGTTGGGTCAGGAAAACACAGTGGGAAAAATCCCCTTCCTTATTGTACTCCTCAATCAGGTTTCCCCAAAGCCAGGGGCAGCCAGTCTGTTCCCAAAGCTCAGATGGGACACACAGTGACCATGTTACCTTTAGTGGCAAGAACATCAACACCAAAAAAATAGTAGAAACATGTAGCTGTTCCCTGGAGAATCCCTTCAAAGCCGAAAGGTGCAAACCCTCCAGAACCCAAAGGGCCCAAGCTATGGTGAGAGAAGGAAAGAGAAAGAAAGTGGGTGAGGTGTGTTCTTCCATCTCTTGAGCTTCTCCCTTCATACCTCAAGTCCTGGGCTCCAGGACTCGCTTTATCTGGATCCATCAGCCCAGATATCTTTTGTCCACACAATCCCAGCTCTGCATGCCCGTCAACCATATATTATGGCCAATATTACCCTCCTAATCCATAGATGTCTCTGAATCCAGATGTGTTCAGTTTGTAGTCCTGTTCTGTGAGCTTCCAGTTATGCAGATCTCCCTTAATGAAGCCAGTGATGGTAATGAAAATGAGAACCAAAATGTTTATTCCTATGGATATTTTTGTAACCAGGATTGACTCACGAGCTCCCAGAAGCCGTAGTCCTGTGGAAAAGATGTAATATGAAACACTCAAATTATTGATACATTTATAGATATACTAGTCATAGAAACACTCTTTTTCAACAACACAAAAGATGACTCCTCACTTGGACATCACCAGAAGTTCAATACTGAAATCAGATTTATTATATATTTTGTAGCTGAAGGTGGAGAGGCTCTATAGAGTCAGAAAAAGAAAGACCTGGAGCTGATTGTAGCTCAGATCATCAGTTCCTTATTGCAAAATTCAGGCTTAAATTGAAGAAAGTAGGGAAAACTCCCAGACCATTCAGGTATGACCTAAATAAAATCCATTATAATTAAACAGTGGAGGTGACAAATAGATTCAAGGAATTAGATCTGGTAGGAAGACTGCCTGAAGAACTAGGGACAGATATTCCTAACACTGTACATGAGGCAGTGACTAAAACCATCCCCAAGGAAAAGAAATGCAGAAAGGCAAAATGGGTGTCTGAGGAGGCTTTACAAATAGGTGAGGGAAGATGAGGAGTGAAAGACAAAGGAGAAAGGAAAAGATATAACCAACTGGATGCAGAATTCCAAAGAATAGCAGGGAGAGACAAGAAAGCCATCTTAAGTGAACAATGAAAAGAAATAGAGGAAAACAGCAGAGTGGGAAAGACTAGAGATCTCTTCAAGAAAACGGGGGATATTAAGGGAACATTTCATGGAAGGATAGGGGATGATAAAGGACAGAAATGATAAGGAACTAACAGAAGCAGAAGAGATTTAGAAGAGGTGGCACGAATACCCAGAACTATACCAAAAAATGTCTCAGTGGTCTGGATAACCAAGATGGTGTGGTCATTCACTTAGACCCAGACATCCTGGAGTGTGAAGTCAAGTGGGTCTTAGGAAGCAATAGTACAAACAAAGCTAGTGAAGGTGATGGAATTCCAGCTGAGTGATTTCAAATCCTAAAAGATGGTGCTGTGAAAGTGCTGTATTTGATATGTGAGCAAACTTGGGAAACTCAACAGTAGCTTCAGGACTTCTAGATCAGTTTTCATTCCAATCCCAAAGAAGGGCAATGCCAAAGAATGCTCAAACTAGTGTACAATTGCACTCATTTCACATGCTAGCAAGGTTATGCTCCAAATCCTTCAAGCTATGCTTCAGCAATATGGGAACCAAGAACTTTCAGATGTACAACAGAGTTAAGAAAATGCAAAGGACCAGAAATCAAATTGCCAACATTCGTTGGATCACAGGGAATGCGGGGGGAAATACCAATGAATCATATATTTCTGCTTCATTTGACTACACTAAAGATTTTGGCTGTGTGGATCACACAAACTGTGAAAATTCTTAAAGTGATAGGAATTCCAGACCACTTTACCTGTATCCTGAGAAATCTATGCAGGTCAAGAAGAAACACCTAGAACTGGACATAGAATAATGGACTGGTTCCAAATTGGGAAAGGACTGTATCAAGGCTGTATATTGTCACCCTGCTTATTTAACTTACATGCAGAGTACATCATGCAAAATGCCAAGCTGGATGAAGCACAAGGTGGAATCAAGATTCCAGGAAAAATATCAACAATCTCAGATATGTAGATGATACCACCCTAATGGCAGAAAATGAACATGAACTAAAGAGCTTCTTCTTCTTCTTCTTTTTTTTTTTTTTGGTATCTAGTCATCAAGCAAAGACTTTATTGCTATGATACTAGAGGGATGGAGAAAACCCATAATCAGGTTACAAGTGAAATCACAGCTTAAAGAGCTTCTTGATGAAAGTGAAATAGGAGAGTGAAAAAGCTGGCTTAAAACTCAACATTCATAAAGCTAAGACCATAGCATCTGGTCCCATCACTTCCTGGCAAATAGAAGAGGAAAAAGTGGCAGCAGTGACAGATTTTCTTTTCTTGGGCTCCAAAATCACTGCAGACAGTGACTGCTATGCTAAGTCACTTCAGTCGTGTCCGACTCTGTGTGACCCCATAGACGGCAGCCCACCAGGCTCCCCCGTCCCTGGGATTCTCCAGGCAAGAACACTGAGTGGGCTGCCATTTCCTTCTCCAATGCATGAAAGTGAAAAGGGAAAGTGAAGTCACTCAGTCGTGTCCGACTCTTAGCGACCCCATGGATTGCAGCCTAACAGGCTCCTCTGTCCATGGGATTTTCCAAGCAAGAGTACTGGAGTGGGGTGCCATTGCCTTCTCCGGCAGACAGTGACTGCAGCCATGAAATTAAAAGACATTTGCTTCTTGGAAGGAAAGCTATGGCAAACATAGACAGCATATTAAAAAGCAGGGCCATCACTTTGCCTACAAAGGTCCATATAGTCAAAGCTATGGTTTTTCCAATAGTCATGTACAGATGTGAGAGTTGGACCATAAGAAGGCTGAGCACCAAAGAACTGATGCTTTTGAACTGTGGTGTTGGAGAAGACTCTTGAGAGTCCCTTGGACACCAAGGGGAACAAACCAATCAATCCTAAAGGAAATCAACCCTGACTATTCATTGGAAGGACTGATGCTGAAGCTCCAAAACTTTGGCCACCTGATGGGCAGAACTGACTCATTGGAAAAGATTCTGATGCTGGGTAAGATTGAGGGCAGGAGGAGAAGAGGGTGACAGTGAATGAAATGGTTGGATAGTATCAGTGACTCAATGGACATAAATTTGAGCAAACTCCAGAAGATAGTGGAGGATAGAGGAGCTTGGCATACATAATCCATGGGGTTGCAAAGAGTTGGCTATGACTTAGTGACTGAACAACAACAGGAAGCAGAGAAATAGTTGCTCAGGGCTGGCAGTTGGTGGTGGTGGACAAACAGACATGACTGCTTAGTGGGTACAGAGGTGTTGAACGTGTTTGGAACTAGATGGAGGTGATGGTTGCCCAACATTACAGATGTGCCTAATGCTACTGAATTGTACATTTTAAGATGTTAATTATTGTGGCAATCTTCTCAGAATACATGTCTAACAAAGCAAGATGTACACCTTAATCTTACACAATGTTGTATGTCAGTTATTTTTGACTGAAGCTGGGAAAAGGTACAAAGTGGTTAATTTTATGCTATGTGAACTTCCTCTCAATTAAAAAAAAATCTTTGGGCTCAGTACAAAAGAAGACTTGTTAGTTTAAGTAAATGATTCTCAGCTTGGGGTAATTTTATTCCCCAAGGGACATTGGCACTGTCAGGAGACACCCTGATTGCCACAGTTGTGGGTGGGTGGATGTCACTGGTATCTAGTGAGCAAAGGCCAAGGATGACACTTAACACTCAATAATGATTAAGAAAAGAAATTAAAATTCACAGGACAGTCCCTTCATACCAAAGAATGATAAGCCCAAATTGTCAGTAGTGCCAAGGGTGGAAAACAATGGTCTGTGTCTTAGCTTCTATTTCAAGACCATTCTTTCTATTTCTAATCACCCACCATTCTGCCACATCAAGCCTTTCCTACACCAGCTCCCACTCCACACCCTGCTCTTCCCATCCTGTTGTTGAGCCCTGTCTCACCTGTCATCAGCAGTACCAGGCCCAGGGCAAAAAAGTCTGCATATGTGGCCAGGGAGTAAGGCAGCTGCAGAGAGAAAGTTTCCTGTAATGCCTGAGAGATGTGATTCCCAATCAGGCTATCAAAGATGTAGCTCGAGGCCCTGGCCAAGGCGGCAGTGCCTGCAGAGGCAGAAGAAGGAGCGTTCATTGACAAACAAAAATTGATGTGCCATAGGATCTAAAAACACAGATAAAATACCTGAATATACAAAAAACCTGTATATACAAATACCTGCTAAAAAATAAAAAATATTAAGAGTTTCTTTTCATGGGTTGGGGAGAGTAGACCCAAATGATTCACCAAAATGTCAGGTGTTTTACTATGTTAGGAGCAGATCAATGTTATACAAGAAAAGAAAACACATAAGTGGGAATGGGAGGGCTGGGATAGGCATGAAATTTGAAATCAAGTGGTAAAGGAAAATCCCAGGAAGGCAACAACTGAGCAAAGACTTCACTATGATGAGGGGATGAACCTGTGGGACATGCCTCCCTCTCACCCATTCCCTACAGTTCCCTTTCCTTCTGGGTTCATGGTCCATCATTTAAGGACACAGGATAAAACCGAGTTGAATGTAGTTGTGGGGTCTTCCTGACGCTATTATCAACTTCCCTTCATGAGGCCAAGAATAAAGTGCTCATGAATGACTGAGAACCCAATCCTCCAACATAGTTTCCCAATCTTAAGCCCCACACCATTTGCTGGCCCATCGTCTCACCCGTAACTAAGAGAAGTATGGAGTTCCAACCAATGATGAAGGCATAGACTTGACCCATCGTGACATAGCTGTAGAAATATGTAGAACCAGAGCGTGGTACCCAGGCCTCAAATTCAGCATAGCAGAGCCCAGATAACATAGAAAACAGGGCAGCCACCAAGAACGAGATGATGGTTGCTGGTCCAGCTATGAACTTGGCCAGTGCACCAGCCAGAATGTATATGCCAACTATCAACATCCTGCCCACACCCACGTTCACCAGGTTTAGGGTGTTCAGATGAGCCACGGGTCTCTCAGACTCATCTATGGGTTCCAGCAGCCGCTTGCGGATGAGCTTTTGACCAAATTGATGAACAAACTGAAGCAACATCCTAGATGTAGTTGAGGAGGCTACAGTCTGCTGAGGAAAGAAGACATAAAGCCATTAAGAATGTCCATCCGCCCTTGGCACTGGGGTCCAGTTCTATGGAGTAAGGAAGTGATGGGGAGCAGGTGGTAAAGGACACACTGGGCAAGCTCTCCATCTCTGAGATTTGGTTTCTGCAATCATAGAGAAGACTTCTAATTTGTCTCAAAGTTACTGGAAAGTTTGCTTGAGAAGAAGTGAGATGGAGTGGATTATGTCTCCCCAAATGTGCCCCTTTGATGGGTAAATTGTTTTGAGCTAAAGTTAATTAAGACCCATTAGATTCAGGAGAAGCTCTTTACCTCTCCCTCAATTGTTCAAAACAATGTAGATTTGGAGACCTATGCCAGGAAGAGAGCTATTACCACAGAGAACTTTTAATCTCAGAAAGACTTACCTGCTTGGAGTGGGCAAACATTTGTTCACCAGGCACTTGCTCTTCTCATCCTGCTGTGCATGGTCTTCCTCCCATTTGAAGGCCCAGATCCCCACCCCTTTCTCCTTAACTCAGGGGGTCATATAAGCTTCAATTGTCTGACAGTCTTTGAGCCTCAGACACTTTTATGGGGCTCCTGTACATATCAAACTAACTGTGTTCAACTGTCTTATGTCAATTGAATTGTTATCTCAGCTGAAGAATCTAGAAAGCCAAGTCTTCTGCCCCTATAGAAGCAAAAGTTTCCATCACGGAGCCTGGCACATCATAGGTGCTTAATTGGCATTAGCTGGATAGATAAGAATGGTGATTTTTGAATCGAAATCAACCAGCCATGCTTGTCTGATTTTGCTGAAACTACATTTCATCTTTTTTCTCCTTTCCCCTGCACAATAGAACAAATTATCATCATTATTCCCTCCCCTCTTTGATAGGGGTGAAGTGAGTCTTTTAGGGGCTTGCTGAGCAGAGCGCTCAGACTCTGCACTTTTTTTCACCAAGGAGCCTGAAACCTGGACACTTTCTGTTTCATTGTTTGCAAAGTGACATGGAATAGTAACTGTCCTGGGGAAGAATAAGATGATATTTGAGGGGAGGCATAGAAGGACTGATGCTGAGGCTGAAACTCCAATACTTTGGCCACCTCATGTGAAGAGTTGACTCATTGGAAAAGACTCTGATGCTGGGAGGGATTGGGGGAAGGAGGAGAAGGGGACGGCGGAGGATGAGATGGCTGGTTGGCATCACTGACTCGATGGACCTGAGTTTGAGTGAACTCTGGGAATTGGTGATGGACACGGAGGCCTGGCGTGCTGCGATTCATGGGGTCACAAAGAATCGGACATGACTGTGCTACTGAACAGACTCTATCACAGCTCAGTCAAAGCATCAAACTACAGTGGCCTCCCAAGTGCCTGGAGGGAAGGGGGACTAATGTTCATTGTGAATTAGAAATGAAAGGACTGTGTTTCCTGTTGCTTTGGGACATGAAATGTGTTCTGCCTACACAGGTCTGCAGGGCTAGGCTGATCTTGTGACCACCAGTTATTGTGAGGGGTCTTCCACCCCTCATACTCCAAAGTCCAAATTTAACATTTTGATTAAGAGCAAGCATTCAAAGAGCCAGGAAACTATGAATAGAACCTTGGTTCTGCAAACACTGCGGCACTGTTGAACAAGTCATATCCTTCTCTGGACTGTTTTGTTCTTGCTCAAATGCTGCTGTTGAACCTTTCTGCACCGTGAGGAGCAATGTAAAATGGGGCAGCAGCTATGGATGCAGTATGGTGTTTCCTCAAAAATGAAAAATACATTTACCACATGACCCAGTCATGCCACATTGGGTATATGCCCCAACGAATTGACAATAGGGTTCAAAGACATATTTGTACACCTGTGTTCCATAGCAGCATTATTCACAATAGCTGAAAGTTGGAAGCAACTCAGATGTCCATCAATGAAGGAATGGATTAACACAATGTGGCTGTACATACAGTGGAATATTATTCAGCCTTAAACAGATAGGAAATTTTTTTTTCACATATATTTTTAAAATTTATTTTTCACGGAGGATGATTGCTTTGCACTGTTGTGTTGCTTTCTGCCATACACCAACATGAATCAGCCATAGGTATGCATATGTCCCCTCCCTCTTGACCCTCCCTCCCATCCCGCTACTCCATCCCACCCTTCTAGGTTGTCACAGAGCACCGGGTTGAGCTCCCTGCATCACACAGCAAATTCCTACTGGTGATCTCTTTTAAATATGGTAGCATATATGTTTCAATGCTACTCTCTCAATTCATCGCACCTTCTCCCTCCCCCTCTGTGTCCACAAGTCTGTTCTCTAAAAGAGACAGGAAATTCTGATGCATGCTATAGTGTGGAGGAACACTGAGGACATTATGGTCAGTGACATAATCCAGTCGCAAAAAAACATGCTATGATTCCATGTCCATGAAGTACTGAGAGGAGTCAACTTCTTAGAGACAAAGTAGAATGGTGGTTTGCCAGGGGGCTCGAATGAAGGATGAAACTGGGTGTTACTGTTAAATGGAGACCTGGTTTTAGTTTTCTTCTTAGGAAAGAAGAGAAAAAAGAGGTGAAAAGAGTTCTTAAGGTTGGTTGTACGACAATATAAATATACCTAACATCACTGAACTGTAGACTTAAAAATGGTTAAGATGGCAAATTTTAAGCTATACATAATTTACCACCATATTTAAAATTTACTGCCAATAAGAAGAAATAGAGCCAACTTCACAGAGTTTCTGGGTTAGCAAATCAATGGTGACTTAACATAAATCAGCACACAGCCCTCCTCTGAGGACACCAAAATCTACGGATGCTCAAGATCCTTACAGTCACTGGGGCATCCACAGTGGAGGAACCTGCAGAATCAGAGGGTCAACACTACACAGGAGACTGACATCAGTGGTCCTCACAGCATAAACCCTGTTCCAAGGGGAACTTTGATGTCGTTTGAGCACCAGTCAAAAAAAAATGAGTCTTAGAATCTCCATGGTCTGATCCAACCCCCTGCACCACCAATTCCCACATAAACCTGACAACTCCCAGCTCCTGTTTTCATCTGGAAAATGAGTCTCTCCACCCTCAGTCAGGAGCTGGGCTGACCCCTTCCACTCTGGGATTGCAGAGGTCTCTTTGGGAGGATGTGATTTCAGCACCCAGTCTCCTACAGAAGAGGGTGACCCAAGACTTACTGGATCCTTGGAGCAGAGCCTGGAGCACTGAATCAGTCAGGGAGGCTGAGGTTAAGTCATACAGGACTGGAGCTGAGACATCTCTAAGGATCAAAGCAGAGAGCCCTGAGCACAGAAGACCGCCCTTACCCCCTGCATTGGTAGGGTGGAGATGAGGCTGGGTGGGCGGGGTACATCTGCCATGTCGCTATCAGCCTTGACCCTTCTGTGGTTACTCTCAGGGAGTGGTTCTGAGAGGTTTTTTTTTTTCCTTCTTTTTTTAAAAATTTTATGTTATTACTCATAACATGAAATTGACCATTTTAACCATCTTTAAGTGTCCAAGAGGACTTCCCTGGTGGCTCAGATGGTAAAATGTTTTCCTACAATGTGGGAGACCCAGGTTCAGTCTCTGGGTTGGAAAAATCCCCTGGAGAAGAAAACGGCAACCCACTCCAGTACTCTTTCCTGGATGGAGGAGCCTGGTAGGCTACAGTCCATGGGGTCGCAAAGAGTTGGACATAACTGAACGACTTCACTTTCACTTTCAAGTGTCCATTTCAGTAGTAATAAATATGTTTGCATTTTTTGCAACCAAACTCCAGAACTTTTTTCCCCTTGCAAAATATCAACTCTGGCCATTCAACAATAATCCTGCCTTTCTCCTTTCTGAGTTCCTGACAATCGTTGTCCTACTTTTTCTAAATCTGAGCACTTTGGGTGCCTCATTTCAGTGGAATCAAACATTATTTATCCCTTCCTATCAGGATTATTTTGCTTAGTAGAATGTGTACTAGATTCTTTTATGTTGTAACATGGGTTATATTCCTCTCTTTTTTAATGTTGAATAATACTCTAGTATATGCACATACCACAGGGACTTAGCGATTCTTTGATCAGTGGGTACTTGGGTTGCTTTCATGTTTTATTATTGTGAATAATGCTGCTGTGAACAAGGATGTAGAAATATCTCTTCCAGAGTGTGCTTTCAATTCTCTGGGTACAGCCTCAAAGGTAGAATTGCTGGATCATAAGGTTCTAACATTTTTATATCCTGTGATGGAGAAGATGTTCACATATTGAGGAATGGGGAAGTCATTTTGGCTTATCCATGGTTCAGGCTGTACTGTGTGTGAACTAAGACAGTCTGTTCAACACTCACAGCACATCTTTAACCCTGAGGTAAAGAATATCTGTTTTGAAGAAGAGAATGAATAACTTCCTTCTCATGGCATCCATGTTAACACTCCCTGGAAGATAATGTTCCCTTCCCAGACACCAGGGTCCTGCTATCTCACTGTCTATGTACTAAGTCTGTTTCTTTTGAAACTTTAAGGAATACACCCTGTCATGTTGATGTATGTGCTTAGTTTGGATGAGGTATAAGATTGTGGTTCAATGAAGCAGTTCCTCAGAGCTATCTGAGAGGGTGCCCCCAAGCTATAGCCCTCTGTTTGGGTCAAATAAAACTTTCCCATTTCTCTTGTGTTTCTTGAATATTTTCCTGGACGTTGAATTCATTGATCAGCAAGGACACTGAAGTAGGAAGAGTGTAAAAGTAGGGGACCCAGCTCACAACCCTCCTCCCTCCCAGTAATTAATTGATTTGTTTTCGGTTGCACTAGGACTTTGTTGCTGTGCACTGTCTTTCTCCAGCTGCAGTGAGTGGGGCTGCTCTCTAGCTGTCGTGCACTCTGTAGCTGCATTGTATGGGCTTATCACTGCAGGTGCTTCAGTCATAGACTGCCTTTACTTAGTGGCTAAGTCTTGTCTGATTCTTTCACAACCCCATGGACTGTAGCCAACCAGGCTCCAATATCCATGAGATTCTCCAGGCAATAATATTGGAGTGGGTTGTTATTTCCCCCTCCAGGAGATGTTCCCAACCCAGGGGTCAAACCCACATTTCTTGCATTGACAGGCAGATTCTTTACTGTTGACTCACCAGGGAGACCCAATCATAGACATGGCTTTAAAATCTAATTTTCCACTCCAAGTAGTTTAACAATATTATTTTTCCCAATCAATGTTGTCTCCCTTTAATAATTTTTGGTAAATAAAAAGTTCCCCATCTTGGGTCATGTAAATTATTACATGTATGTATGATTCTTTTGTTATGCAGCTCATGAAATATAGCTGAGCACTTCTTGTATTCCAGACACTGTTTTAGGTACTACAAAGCAAATGGTAGTCAGAAGTGTGATGGGAGTGAATGTATCTCCCCACTTTCAAATTCATATACTGAAGTACTAAACCCTAGGGCCTTGGAATATGACTCTATTTGGTGGTGAGAGGGTAACAGGCAGGAAGGCCAGGGGTCCCCAAATGGAGGAAATAGGCTGAAAGTGTCAGACATTTTTTTTAAATCTCTCTTTTAAGTGGCAGAAGGAAACAAACTACAAGTGTCAGATTTTTTTTCCCCTTCTTTATGCAAATTTAAAAGTAGGTTTCTTTTAAAAATCCTGTGTGCCATGACAACACCCTGTTCTACCTGAACTTAACTTTTCTCAAACCTTGAGCTAACCAATGCATTTTTCTTATGGAAATGTTTTTCTTACACTATGTTAATGAACTATGTATTTACCTTAAACTCTTTCTTTCTTTAAGTCAATTCCAGCTAAGACTCAGAACCGATCATGGCTCAGTAAACCAATATATTTTACTCACACAAGTATTCTCCTATGTTAATGAAACTATATATTTGTTTGGAAACTCCCTTTCTTCAAGATTCATGTCAATTGCTTTATGGCCCAGGATGACTCACACTGTGCCAACGTTATCTCAAAATGTATTTTGTGAGTGAGGGGCCTGGTACCACTCTCAGTTTTTCGACATTTCCTTTCTCTAATTAGCAGCCTGCTAGTAGCTGTAGTCTTCCTGCTAAAGACTAGCAGGGGGTCACTCTTTCTGCTCCCTTCTGATGTCTATGTCAGAAGCTCTGTCTATTTCTTTTATACTTTATTAAAACTTTATCACACAAAAGCTCTGAGTGATCAAGCCTCGTCACTGGCCTGGGATGGAATTTCTCTCCTCCAGAGGCCAAGAATCCTGGCATTTTTCATGATTCAGCAACAACCTTTCAGTGGTAGGGCCTTAAAGAGATAATGAAGATTCTATGAGGTCATCAGGATGAAACCTAAGTCATATAGAATATGACTATACTTTTTGTGTGTGTTAGTTGCTCAGTCTTGTCTGACTCACTGTAAGCCTATGGACTGTAGCTGGTCAGGCTCTCTGTGCATGGGATTCTCCAGGCAAGAATACTGGAATGGGTTTCCAATTCTTTCTCCAGGGTATCTTCCCAATGGAGGGATCCAATCAGGTCTCTTGCATTGCTGGCCGATTCTTTGCTGTTAGGTAGCTAGAATAGGAAAAAGAAGTCCAGAATGGCGCTGGCTAAAAGACAAAAGACGGAAAAGCCCACAAAAATAGAACAAAGTAAGGTCCAAGGACTGGAAGGAGAACCTCTGGTAAAACAAACAGCCCTCCTGGCTAGCCCAGTTTACAAAGGGCAGGCTCAGAGGAGAGGAGACAAATGTATAAAAAGAGGAGCCAAAATTGAGCCAGGGGCTTCTCTTCACGTCTTTTGGGTTGGTCTGCCCTCATGCCCCGAAGATGTATTTCCCTTTGTTTTCTAAATAAAACTGAGCTGTAACAAGGAGCTATAACACTGGTCCACTAAATAAATTATGTGGTGCTAAAGCACTGGTCTCTCTGAGGAAATTTACACAGGGCTGTAACACTTGTCTGTCCGTTGCTCCAAATTTTTGTCGCAACGAGACAGAACCGAGGAAATTAAAAACTCCCTTGACATATATGGTGCTGTGACTCAGGTTTAACCTTGCTGAAACAACCCCAGCTCGGGCCCGTGGAGCAGAGGCCAACACAGCAGAAGCCCAACTTGGTGAAAGCTCCTGCGTGAAAGCTGATTGGGAAGAAAACCCAGCACAGAGGAAATGAAAAGAAGCCAAGCATTGTGGAAACCAGGACAGCAAAAATAAACGCAGCAGAAAGCTCATGTGGCTCAGTCTCCGATTCCAGAAGACCGGTTAAGGTAAGAGGTCCTTGGTCCTATGACTGGAAGGACATACGGCTAACAAAATCTTGATTCTTTTATAGTCACTTGTTTCTTGTTTCCTCAAACCCCCGATGAACAGGCAAGTGGCAGTGGGTGCAATTGAGGTACTCTGGCAGGGGCTACTCCTCAGTGTGTCCCAAAGGCACCACTATCTGCTGGGCCCCAGTAGCGGTTACCCAAGAGAGGGGGATTCTTCTGTCCTTAATCTTCTTTTTGCCAAGGATCAGGCCAATGAAAACTGAGCACAGGTCAGATATTTAGCAGATTTTCAGGCAATTTATGAAATGGATTCCTCAGCACTTTCTGTCTCTATGAATATGACCACTTAATTCATGTAAATGAAATCATATAGCATTTGTTATTTCTTGTCACACTTCTTTTACTTATCACAATGTCCACTAGGTCATTTGCATTGTAGCCTATGTTATATTCCCTTAAAAAAATTTTTTTTTTTTTTTTTAAATTTTGGGTGTGCTGAGTCTTTGTTGTAGCTGGCAAGCTTCATTTAGCTGCACTCTCAGACTTGCTCTGGGGCATGTGGGATCTTAGTTCCCTGACTGGGAACTGAACCCATATAGTGAAAGGTTACTGCTGAATGAAAAGATGCCAGGATTCTTGGCCTCCGGAGGAGAAGAATTCAATCTGGGGCCAGAGACCAAGTTTGATCGCTCAGAGCTTTTGTGTAATAAAGTTTTATTAAAGTATAAAGGAGATAGAGAAAGCTTCTGACATAGGCATCAGAAGGGGGCAGAAAGAGTATCCCCCTGCTAGACTTCAGCTGGATGTTATATAGTCACTCGCAGTCTGTTAATGAAAGAAAGGAATGTCTTAAAACTCAGAATGGCACCAGACACCTCATCCATAAGATGCATTTTGGGATAATCTTGGCACCAGGTGATTCATCCTGGGCCATAAAACGATTGACTTGAATCTTGTAGAAGGGCAGATTACTATACAAAGAGTTTCGTTTACATAGATTAGGGGAAAAATATCTGAGTATAACATACTGGTTTGTTAAGTAGGTTCTGAGCCATTAGGCGGAACCGACTTGAAGACAGAGTCTGGGGTAAATGCATAGTACATAAACATAGCTTAAGACAAACATTTCCATAAGAAAAATGCATTGGTTAACTCAAGGTTTGAGAATAGTTAACTTCAGGTGAAACCAGGTGTCATTATGGCAACACAGTATTTTAAGAGAAACCTCCTTTTAAATTTGTATAGAGAAGGGAAAATGTCGCTAGTTTGTTTCCTCCTGCCACTTAAGAGAGATAAAAATGTCTGACACTTGCAGCCTATTTCCTCCCTTTGGAGACCGCTGGCCTTCCTGCCTGTTACCCTCCTAATAGGCTGCATTGCAAGGAAGGTTCTTAACCACTAGACCACCACGGAAGTCCCTTCCTTTCTTTTTAAATGCTGACTAATACTTTGTTATTAGTATATACCATATTTGGTTTACCTGTTCTTTGGTCAATGGATACTCGGGTTGCATTAATGATTTAAATATTATGAATAAAGCTGGTATGAACATGAGTATACAAATATCTCTTCCAGGGTATGATGAAGTTGAAACTCCAATACTTTGGCCACCTGATGCGCAGAGCTGATTAATTTGAAAAGACCCTGATGCTGGGAAAGATTGAGGGCAGGAGGAGAAGGGGACGACAGAGGATGAGATGGTTGGATGGCATCACCGACTCGATGGACATGGGTTTGGGTGCACTCCGGGATTTGGTGATGGACAGGGAGGCCTGGCGTGCTGCAGTTCTTGGGGTCACAAAGAGTCGGACACGACTGAGCGACTGAATTGAACTGACCTGAACTGAACTGTGATGGAGAAGATGTTCACATATTGAGGAAAGGGGAAGTCATTCTGGCTCATCCATGGTTCAGCCTGAGTTGTGTGTGAACTAAGACAGCCTGTCAGACCTTCACAGCTCATCTGCTTTAAGCATTGAGGTAAAGAACATGTGTTTTGAAGATCAAAATAAGCAAATCCCTTCTCACGGTGTCTGCATTAACACTCCCTGGAAGATAAGGTTCCCTTCCCAGACACCAGAGTCCTGCTGTTTCACTGTCTATGTACTAAGTCTGTCTCTTTTGAAACCTTGAAGGAATACACCCTGTCGTGTTGATGTGTGAGCTTTGTTTGCATGAGGTGTAAGACTGTGCTGGAAACCATGCTTCAGCAGAGCAGTTCCTCAGAGCTCTTGGAGAGGGGGCCTCCTAAGCTATAGTCTTCAGTGTGAGTCAAGTAAAACCTTTCCATCTCTGTTGTGTTTCTTGATTATTTCCAGGGACACTTGAGTTCATTGATCATCAAGGACCCCAAGCAGAACTGGGGACCCACACACACTCCTCCTCCCACCCAGTCCTCTTACACGACTCAACTCCCCACAGCCTGCACCTGATCTGAGACACTCCAGTGTGGGAGACCCCCAAGCCCAGCTGGACCCCAACCAGGAGAAGGGGAGTTTACAGTCTCTGATGTGAATTCAAGCAACAAAAGTATTGAACAATTGTCATGTCTGCAGCCAGCCTTGCCTTGCACAAAGGGATGGAATAGGATCCCAAGGAGTCTGTTTTCTGGGAAGACTGAGCACCAAGGCAGGAAAGGGAAACATGTTGAAAGAGGTCAAAAGCACTACGTCTCACAGAAGGAAAAAATCAGGAGTTGGAGGGGAGGGATGAGCGAGTTAGCGAGGGGTTAGTGAGTGGACAAGATTCTGACATACAACAAGTGACACACTTGCTAAAACACCAGTCAGAGACTGTCACTGTGGGATGACATGTCATAGTTCAAGCTTCCGTTAATTTTTTTCTTTTCTTTTTTTTTTTTTTTTACTGTGAAGTAGTGGTTCAGTCCAGAGTTGTTAGGAAGATTATTTTAAAGGGAAAACACCTGAGACACAACAGATGAAGAAAGAAGCCTTCTCTGAGTTTCTCTCATCTGACTCAAAGCAGAAAATTCTGGGAATTAAAGTTGTAATAAATTCCTCAGTGGAGAGGCTGCTCCCAAGAGGATGAAGGTGAGTAGAACTGTGAGTATAATTCTATACTATACTTTTGTATTTGTAATAGACACCACCTTCAATCTTTGGTGGTTAACTTCAACTGGGGTACTGTTGTTTCATGGTGGAGTTATTTCTGGGATTTTCTCTGTCTTTGTATCAGTACGCTATTTCACTGATTTCACACTTTCTGCTCCCTCTTGTGGGATAATTCTTTTTAATAATTTTAAATTAATTGATGAAGTGTGTCTGCCCTGGATCTTGGTTATTGCCCAGTCTTTCCCTAGTTGAGGTGTATGGGCTTCTCATTGGGTGGCTTCTCTTGCTGCAGAGCACAGGCTGCAGTAGTTGCGGCATGTGGGCTTAGTTGCCCCGTGGCATATGGGGTCCTCCCAGACAGGGGACTGAACCTGGGTCCTCTGCCTTGGCAGGCGGATTCTTAACCACTGAACCACCAGGGAGGCCTTGTGGGAGAATTCTTCAGCTTCTGTCTCTCTGCTCTGACAACCCACCAGGCTGCCTCCTGGAAACCTGTCTCTGGATTTCCAGAAGGTGGCTCTAGAGCTCCAGTCTGCGGGCACCCTCACCTAGAGGGGGACTGGCTTTCTGAGCCTGCTTCTGGTCTACCCGAGCTCCCCAGGACGTTGCAAGGGGAGAGTCCCACATGGAGCCCCCGTGGAGTAGGGGGAGGTGTGGAACCAGAACTCGGGGTACTGAGGGTTCCTGTGGATGCAGCAGAGAAATTTCCCAGTGTGCTGCTCCCAGAGGCATGCGAATGGACTCCCTGAGAAAAGCAATCCTTTTCACCCCCATTGAAATGTTTATCTGCGTCTTTGCAAATATTTTTCCTCTCCCTCCTCATGGAGGTCCCGTCTCTGATCTCTGGTCCTGCTGTGATGTCCTTCTCCGGTGTCTGCTGTGATGTCCTGCAGAACTAGTGTAGCTGAGCACTCACTCATCACTCCCCTTTTCTGTGGGGGGATGTTTCTTTGCATGGGGGAGGGGAAAGATTCTCTCACCTCCAACTTTGCTTTGACCAAAGTTGTTTTTATTTTTTTGGAGTGCCAGAACCTCCCTGCAGGAAAGCTGAACTTCTGCAAGTTCTCTGTCACACATGAGAATTTACCTGTGTCAGAACCCATGTCTCCTGCCTTGGCAGGCAGATTTACCACTGAGCCACCAAAGAAGCGCCAAATGAAATATTTTTTGACCTCTAGCTATCTGGGGATTTTTCAGAGAGCTCCAAAAACATCTCAAGGAATGATACTGACCTCATTACAATTAGGCATACTGGCACATATAATTATATGGGTGCCATTAGCAAATGCCCTGGAAGAGAGCAGGGCAACCCACTCCAGTATCCTTGCCAGAAGAATCCCATGGACAGAGGAGCCTGTCGGGCTATAGTCTGTTGGGTCTCCGAGTCGGACACGACTGAAGTGCCTAAGCACACATGCATTCTCAAATAAGTGATGATAAACCTTCTTAGGTTATAATGGAAGGATAAGTGTTATTAATATGTGTTCTAAAAATTATATGAAATTCCTAAAAATCTGATATGTCCTGGTAGATTATCAGTCACAATTCAGGATATTATCTTAAAAATCTGGATGTTACAAAAATAACAAAATTCACACCAGTCAGAATGGCTGCGATCCAAAAGTCTACAAGTAATAAATGCTGGAGAGGGTGTGGAGAAAAGGGAACCCTCTTCCACTGTTGGTGGGAATGCAAACTAGTACAGCCACTATGGAGGACAGTGTGGAGATTCCTTAAAAAACTGGAAATAGACCTGCCTTATGATCCAGCAATCCCACTGCTGGGCATACACACTGAGGAAACCAGAAGGGAAAGAGACACGTGTACCCCAATGTTCATCGCAGCACTGTTTATAATAGCCAGGACATGGAAGCAACCTAGATGTCCATCAGCAGATGAATGGATAAGAAAGCTGTGGTACATATACACAATGGAGTATTATTCAGCCATTAAAAAGAATACATTTGAATCAGTTCTAATGAGGTGGATGAAACTGGAGCCTATTATACAGAGTGAAGTAAGCCAGAAAGAAAAACACCAATACAGTATACTAACGCATATATATGGAATTTAGAAAGATGGTAACAATAACCCTGTGTACGAGACAGCAAAAGAGACACTGATGTATAGAACAGTCTTATGGACTCTGTGGGAGAGGGAGAGGGTGGGAAGATTTGGGAGAATGACATTGAAACATGTAAAATATCTTGTATGAAATGAGTTGCCAGTCCAGGTTCAATGCACGATACTGGATGCTTGGGGCTGGTGCACTGGGACGACCCAGAGGGATGGAATGGGGAGGGAGGAGGGAGGAGGGTTCAGGATGGGGAACACATGTATACCTGTGGCGGATTCATTTTGATATTTGGCAAAACTAATACAGTTATGTAAAGTTTAAAAATAAAATAAAATTAAATAATAAAAAAAAATAACCAAAATTCTCTTTTCTTTTTTCTTACTTTGATTGTTATTTAATTTTCCATCAACTGAGCCAAGCACCTCAACTCTGAAATTCCCATCTTACATAGGTTACATAGGTTATGTAAGGACTCATCCTGTGTCTTATTTCTCCACTTCTTTGCCAAGCCTTTAGGGTTAGAAGGAAGGTTAGGTGACATTTCCAGGTTCACCTGGCCAGTAAAGTGGGGAGGCATGGGGTGGGGGGAGAGGAATCTGTGACTTCTGGAGGGTGTCCATGCTGTATCCTTATCCCTGGAAAGGCAGCAGACCCTCAGTCATCTCCCAAACCCCTTCCTCACCTTCTTGCCCTGCTCCCAACCACTCACTGACTTCCTGCGATCTGTGGGAACCACCTATTTAAATAACACATTCATGCAATAACACACTAATGATTTGCTCTTTCTCCTTCTTCTGCCAACTGTTTTTCCCCCTCATCAATCTACACCAAGAATAATCATTAAAAAATCTTTCTTTCTGTGAGATGCCTACCTACATCAATCACTTCATGATTTTCATATGAAAGTGAGATCAGACCAAGGGAAGAGTTTCTCATCTCACAGAACCCTTCACCACCTTCTCCTCACCCCTGTCTTCTCTCTCCTCTTCCCAATTTCTCTCTGCATTTTTTCTCTCCTGTGAAATGATCTAGCCAGCACCAGCTAGACATTGTTGTTGTTTAGTCTCTAAGTCATGTCTGCCTCTTTTCCAATCCCCTGGACTGTAGCCTGCCAGGCTCCTCTGTCCATGGGATTTTCTAGGCAAGAACACTGGAAACAGTTGCTATCTCCTCCTCCAGGGGATCTTCCCAATCAAGGGATTGAATGTGTCTCCTGCATTGGCAGGTGGATTCTTTACCATGGAGTCACCAGGAAAGACCAGTCATAGATTAGACATGGCCTTACAGTCTCATTTTCTGTTCCAAGTCATTTAACAAAATATCATTTTTCCCAAACAAATTCTGTGGTCTCCCTTTCATAACTACTGGTAAATAAAAAGTTCCCCATCTTGGGTTATGTAAAATATTACATGTACATATGATTCTTTCATTAAATATCTCATCAAATATAACTGAGCACTTATTGTATTTCAGACATTGTTTTAGCCACTGGGAAGCAAATGGTGGTCAAAAGTCTGAAGAGGCAAATGCATGTCCCTTCTTTCAAATCCATATGTTGATTTCCTGATCCCCAGGACTTCAGAATGTGACTGTATTTTGTTGGGGGGCCTTAAAGAGTTAATTAAGATTAAATGAGGTCATCAGGTTGGGCCCTAACGAAGTTTGACTAATCCCAAATGTCAAGAGGTTATTAGAATGTGGAGAGCATACAGAGATACCAAGAGGTGACAGATTTAGCAAATAGTATTACAGGACAGCTAGATACATTGATTTTAGATCAACAATGAACCTTGGCACCTATACTTTAATACATATATTACATATAAATTTTTGTGCTTATTAACTATACATCTTTTAATATATACATACACATGTACAAGCAGATATCATTTTATTGTGCTTTGCAGATGCTGCAGTTTTTGCAAAGTGAGGGTTTGTGGCAACTCTGGGTTGTCAGATGACAGCTAGCATTTTTCAGCAATAAAGTACTTTTAAGTTAAAGTATGTACATTTTTTAGATAGAATATATAGCACACTGAATAGACTACAGTGTAGTGTAAATATAAGTTTATATGCAGTCAGTTCAGTTCACTCACTCAGTTGTGTCCAACTCTTTGCCATCCCAGGAACCGCAGCAAGCCAGGCCTCCTTGTCCATCACCAACTCCCGGAGTCCACCCAAACCAAAGTCTATTGAGTCGGTTAAAAAAAAAAAATTTGTGTGACTCTCTTTATTGCCAGTTTTCTTCACTATGGTAGTCTGGAATCAAACCAGGAATATCTCAGAGGCATGCCTGCAGGGTCATGTTGTGGTTGTTCAGTTGCTAAGTCATGTACAAGTCTTTGTGACCCCATGGAATGCAGCACACCAGGCTCCTCTATCCTCCACTATGTTATGGAGGTGTCCATTGAGTCAGTGATGCTATCTAAACATCTCATTGTCTGTTCCCTCTTCTCCTCCTGCCCTCAGTCTTTCCCAGAATCAGGGTCTTTTCCATTGAGTCAGCTCTGCACATCATGTGGCCAAAGTATTGGAGCTTCAACTTCAGCATCAATCCTTCCAATGAATATTCAGGGTTGATTTCCTTTAGAGTTTTCTGGTTTGATCTCCTTGCAGTACAAGGGACTCTCGAGAGTCTTCACCAGCACCACAGTTTTCAAAAGCATCAATTCTGCAGTGTTCAGCCTTCTTTATGGACAAACTCTCACATCCGTACATGACTACTGGAAAAACTACAGCTTTGACTAGACAAACCTTTGTCGACAAATAATCTCTCTGCTTTTTAATATGCTGTCTAGGTTTGTCATAAGTTTCTTTTCAAGGATCAAGTGTTTTTTAATTTCATGGCTACAGTCATCGTCTGCAGTGATTTTGGAGCCAAAGGAAAGAAAATCTGTCACTGCTTCCACTTTTTCCTCTTCTATTAGCCAGGAAGTAACAGGACCAGATGCTATGATCTTAGTATTTTTGAATACTAAGTGTTAAGCCAGGCTTTTTGCTCTCCTCTTTCACCTTCATCAAGAGGCTCTTTATTTCCTCTTCAATTTCTGTCATTAGAATGGTATCATCTGAGGTTGTTTATACTTCTCCTGGCAATCTTGATTCCAGCTTGTGATTCATCCAGCCCAGCATTTTGCATCATGTACTCTGCATATAATTTAAACAAGAGGGGAACAATATATAGCCTTATCATACTCCCTTGCCAGTTTTGAACCAGTCCACCGTTCCATGTCTGATTTTAACTGTTGCTTCTTGACCTGCATATAGGTTTCTCAGGAGACAGGTAAGATGGTCTGGTATTCCTATCTCTTTAAGGATATTCCACAGTTAGTTGTGGTCCGCACAGTCAAAGGTCTTGGCATAGTTAATGAAGCAGAAGTTGATGTTTTTCTGGAATTCCCTTGCTTTCTTTGTGATCCAACAATTGTAGGCAATTTGATCTCTAGTTCATCTACCTTTTCTAAACCTAGCTTGTATCTGGAAGTTGTCAGTTCATGTACTGCCGAAGTCTAGCTTAGGATTTTGAGCATTATCTTGCTAGGCTGTGAAATGAGCACAGTTGTTTGGTAGTTTGAACATTCTTTGGCATTACCTTTCTTGGGATTGGAATGAAAACTGACCTTATACTTCAAACTTATTGATGCTTGAATATTTAAAGTGTAAATCTTACACAATATATGATTACCTGTACTTCCTCCTCAAGTGGACATCTCTGTCCTCATGCTGGAGATGGGAACAAGGAATTGTTTCTCAGGTGCCAGGTTAACATTTTCTTTCTCCCGTTGTTATGTTGTGCACACTTAAGAAGCATGTGTTTTTCTGTATGTATGTCATGCTTTGAAAAGCTTACTTAAAAATTAGACAACATTAAAGTCACTTTGTCTACTGGCAATAAAGACAGGACTGTAGATGCATACACCTTCACACTCCATAGTGGCTGAAAGTGTTCATGTAGCAGAAGACACCTCCTATGTATATAGGGATTCTACACAGCATCTATGACTTGTGGTTAAGATGACTCAGGACTAGGGGTGTTTTTGTCAAGAGTCTGGGAGGTGGAAGCTGGTGGTTGTTGCTCATCGTTCTCCTCCAGGCTGTGTCGGATCCCGTATCCAAAGTATATGAGAAATCCTAGAAAGGAAATGAGAAAATGAGAAGGATAAGTAGGCACTCTTCCTGGTTACAAACATCCAATAGGCCTCCTATTATGGTGGCCAAGAAGTTTAGGGGAGCTCAGTTTGGGATCAGCCACTCAATAGGTCTGTTTATGCCAGAAAGCCACTTACCAATCACATTCCAAATGCCAAATATGGCCCAGGTCCCAGAAGTTATCTGCATCATCAAGTAAATGTTCACAAAGATGCTCACCAGTGGGAGGACAGGCAGAGCAGGGACCTGTGGGGCAGAGTCAGTTCATCCCTGAACACACCCCAGATGCCTGAATGAGAGTCTCTAGCCCAAGTGGGCAAGAAGACCAGCCTTCAGACTGTGTATTCAGTGCCTACTCAGACTGTGTATGTAAAGTACTGAGGGGGATCAGGGAAGAGTCTGTTGGTTTTAGCAGTTCCCCTCACTCCCTGGATGTTTAGACCATGAAGCATGTTCACTCCAGGTGGACAGTTCGGGCACATAAGGTCACTTACCTTAAAATAAAGAGGAATGGGGTTCTGGGGCTGCCTCCAGATGATGACTGTGACCCCAATGATGAGCAGCAGCAGCAGCACAGCCACTGGTGTGTACTCAGAGTCTCCAGAGAACCCCTGACTGGACCATTGGACCAGGATCAGGCTCAAGATTATCATCAGGAGAACTACAGGGTCGAGGTGGAGGAGAACAGGTTCACCTTCAGAAGCTGAAGATGTCAAGACCTTGGGCCACACCTCTCCCCAGGCTGCCCACCTCAGCAAGGGCCCTCATATCACCAAGACTCCTCAGTTGACAAAATACACACTCCAACACCATACTGTCAATTTCAGCAAACGACCAAAGAGAAATCCCACTGCTCACCGAGTAGTGAGGCACATCCGTAGACAATCTGGCCAGATTTCCTAGTGGGGATGGTGCTGATAGGAAACCACAGACTCTTTAAAATGTTTGAGTTTCTTGCTTCAGGTTCAGAGTCCAAAGGATGTTCATCAGGGTCAGGCATCTCAATTTCCTCCTCTATGTTCTCATTCTTGCTTAAATTCTGGCCTGGCTGGTACCTGAATTACAGGTTTTAAGGCAATATTAACAGCAGCCTCTACTCATCGAACATCACACAGCCTGTTTCACATGTGTCCTGTCTTAAGCAGAGCAGGATTTTAGAAGATAGCTGAAGGCAGAAGACGGTTATCTGCCAACTAATCTCCAAGACTCCCTACCAAGGGGTAGTGGGGTCTCACCTGAGGACAAGAACAGAAAATGCCACCAGGGAGTAAATGAGCAGTGTCCCGACTGACACAAGATCCAAAAGATCTGTGAACCTGAAGAGTAACGCCATGATCCCTAGAATGAGGGCACAAACAAGGTGGAGAAGGGAGTGAGAAACAGCTGGAAATATGTAAGTTAAGGCGTGGGTTTCTTTCTTTCTTTCTTTTTTTAACCTGTAAGATTTCCAGCAGACATGATGGCCACGACACGGGTGCCTGTGCGGACATGGATCCGGGTAAGTACACGGAAAAGGAGCCCATCCTCTGCCATCGTGTAGATCAAAGAAGGCATTCTGAACATGGCACTATGGATTCTGGAAGAGAAGATGGAAACATGTAAGGTCATGGAGAAGCAGGACAGCCTGGAGTTTAGCTCCCTTGTCGACTTGGGATAAGGTGTCTCCCTGTCTTCTCTATCAATCCTAACGGTTTGGAGATCTGAGCATCTGACAGTAGACAGGGAGAAAACCATGACACTGACCTGGATATATAATTACAGAGGGTCCCAATAGTCACGAAGTATCTGACGGGGAGCCACCAACTCTGGAGAACAATTTGTGGCAAAGGGTCGTGAGGCTGAATCTGGTGGTAGGGCACAACAAGGGTGAATGCCGCTGAGACACCAGAATATGCCAAAAAGCAGATGAAGATCGTGATCACAATGCTCCAGGGGATGGAACGATGAGGGTTTAGAGCTTCTACCCCTGCAGGAAGGGAAGAACTGTTGGGTCAGGAAAACACACTGGAGTGAAATCACAAAATCCCCTTCTTTTTTACACTCCACAAGCAGACTTCCCCTAAGCCAGGGGCAGCCAGTCTGATCCCAAACCCTGGATGGGACATTCAGTGACCATGTTACCTTTAGTGGCAATTCCATCAACACCAAAATAATAGTAGAAACATGTAGCTGCTCCCTGGAGAATCCCTTCAAAGCCAAAAGGTGCAAACCCTCCAGAACCCAGAAGGCCCAAGCTACAGTGAGAGAAGGAAAGAGAAAGAATGTGGGTGAGGTGAGTTCAGCCATCTCTACTGAGCTTCTCCCTTCATACCACATGTCCCGGGCTCCAGGAATAGCTTCATCTGGATCCATCAGCCCAGATATCTTTAGTCCACACCATACCAGCTCTGCATGCCCTTCACCCATATATTATGGCCAATATTACCCTCCTAAGCCATAGATGTCTCTGGATCCAGATGTGTTCAGTTTGTAGTCCTGTTCTGTGAGCTTCCAGTTATGCAGATCTCCCTTAACAAAGCCAGTGATGATAATGAAAATGAGAACCAAAATATTTATTCCAATGGATATTTTGGTAAGCAGGATTGACTCACGAGCTCCCAGAGCCACTATTCCTGTGGGAAAGATGTAATATGAAACACTCAAATTATTGATACATTTATAGATACAGAAAGCATGACACACTGGTCATAGAAACACCCTTTTTCAACCACACAAGAGACAACTCCTCACATGGACATCACCAGAAGGTCAATACTGAAATCAGATTGATTATATTCTTTGTAGCTGAAGATAGAGAAGCTCTATACAGTCAGCAAAAGCAAGATTTGGAGCTGACTGTGGCTTAGATCATCAGCTTCTTGTTGCAAAATTCAGGCTTAAATGGAAAAAAGTAGGGAAAACCACTAGGCCATTCAGTTACAACCTAAATAAAATCCATTCTGATTAAACAGTAGAGGGGACAAATATATTCAAGGGATTAGATCTGGTAGGCAGACTTCCTGAAGAACTATGGACAGAGGTTCCTAACATTGTACAGGAGGCAATGACCAAAACCATCCCCAAGAAAAAGAAATGCAAGAAGGCAGAAAGGTTGTCTGACATACAGATGGCTAACTAACACATGAAAGGATGCTCAACATCACTCATTATTAGAGAAATGCAAATCAAAACCACAATGAGGTACCATGTCACACCAGTTAGAATGGCTGCCATGAAAAAGTCTACAAACAATAAATACTGGAGAGGGTGTGGAGAAAGGGAACCCTCTTACACTGTTGGTGGGAATACAAACTAGTACAGCCACTAAGGAGAACAGTGTGGAGATTCCTTAAAAAACTGGAACTAGAACTGCCATATGACCAAGTAATCCCACTGCTGGGCATACACACCGAGGAAACCAGAATTGAAAGAGACACGTGTACCCCAATATTCATCGCAGCACTGTTCACAATAGCCAGGACATGGAAGCAACCTAGATGTCCATTGGCAGATGAAAGGATAAGAAAATTGTGGTACATATACACAGTGGAATATTACTCAGCTATTAAAAAGAATACATTTGAGTCAGTTCTAATGAGATATGAAAAGTGGAACCTATTATACAGAGTGAAGTAAGTCAGAAAGAAAAACATCAATACAGTATACTAATGCATATATACATGTAATTTAAAAAGATGGTAACAACAACCCTCTATGCAAGACAGCAAAAGAGACGCAGATGTAAAGAACAGACTTTTGGACTCTGTGGGAGAAGGCGAGGGTGGGATGATCTGAGAGGATAACATTGGAACATGTATGTTACCATATGTGAAATAGATGACCAGTGCAAGTTTGATGCCTGAAACAGGGCACTCAAAGTCGGTGCACTGGGACAGCCATGAGGGATGGGCTGGGGAGGGAGATGGGAGGGGGGTTCAGGATGGGAAGACACATGTACACATGTGGATGATTCATGTCAATGTATGGCAAAACCCACCTCAATATTGTAATTAACCTCCAATTAAAAAATAAATTAATTTTAAAAAATGATTGTCTGAGGAATCTTTACAAATAGCTGAGGGAAGATGAGAAGTGAAAGGCAAAGGAAAAAGGGAAAGATATACCCAACTGAATATAGAATTCCAGAGAATAGCAGGGAGAGACAATAAAGCCTTCTTAAGTGAACAATGCAAAGAAATAGAAGAAAACAATAGAGTGGGGGAAGACTAGAGATCTCTTCAAGAAAATTGGAGATATTAAGGGGACACATTCATGAAAGGATGGGCATGATAAAGGACAGAAATGGTAAGGACATAGTAGAAGCAGAAGAGATTAAGAAAAGGTGGCAAGAATACCCAGAACTATATGAAAAAGGTCATTAAGGCCCAGATAACCATGATGGTGTGATCATTCACCTAGAACCAGACCTCCTGGAGTATGAAGTCAAGTGGCCCTTAGGAAGAATTACTACAAACAAAGCTAGTGAAGGTGATGGAATTCCAGCTGAGCTATTTCAAATCCTAAAAGATGGTGCTGTGAAAGTGCTGAATTCAATATGTCAGCAAATTTGGGAAACTCGGCAGTGGCTACAGGACTAGAAAAGACCAGTTTTTCATTCCAATCCCAAAGAAGAGCAATACCAAAGAATGTTCAAACTACCATACAATTGCACTCATTTCAATGCTAACAATATTATGCTCAAAATCCTTCAAGTTAGGCTTCAGCAATATGTGAACCGAGAACTTTCAGATATACAGCTGAGTTAAGAAAATGCAAGTGAACCAGAGACCAAATTGCCAACATTCGTTGGATCATAGAGAAAGCAGGGGAATACCAGCAAATCATCTACTTCTGCTTTATTGATTATGCCAAAGCCTTTGAATGTGTGGATCACAACAAACTGTGGAAAATTCTTCAAGAGATGGGAATACCAGACCACTCTACCTGTATCCTGAGAAATCTGTATGCAGGTCAAGAAGCATCAGTTAGATCTGGACGTGAAACAATGGGCTGGTTCCAAATTGGGAAAGGAGTATGTCAAGGCTGTATATTGCCACCCTGCTTATTTAACTTATATGCAGAGTACATCTTGTGAAATGCTGGGCTGGATGAAGCACAAGTTGGAATCAAGATTGCCAGAAGAAATATCAACATCTCAGATATGCAGATGATACCACCCTAAAGGCAGAAACTGAAGAACAACTAAAGAGCCTCTTGCTGAAAGTGAAAGAGGAGAGTGAAAAAGCTGGCTTAAACTCAACATGCAAAAAGCTAAGATCATAGCATCTAGTCCCATCACTTTCTGGTGAATAGAAGAGGAAAAAGTGGAAGTACTGACAGATTTTCTTTTCTTTGCTCCAAAATCACTGCAGACAGTGATTGCAGCCATGAAATTAAAAGACCCTTGTTCCTTGGAAGGAAAGCTATGACAAACCTAGATAGCATATGAAAAAGCAGAGACATCACTTTGCTGACAAAGGTCTGTATACTCAAAGGTATAGTTTTTCCAATAGTCAGGTATGGATGTCAGAATTGGACCGTAAGGAAGGCCGAGTGCTGAAGAATAGATGCTTTTAGTTGTGCTGGAGATGACTCTTGAGATTCCATTGGGCAGAAAGGGGATCAAATCAGTCAATCCTAAAGGAAATCATCCCTGAATATTCATTGGAAGGACTGATGCTGAAGCTCCAACACTTTGGCCACCTGATGGGCAGAGCTGACTCATTGGAAAAGGTTCTGATGCTGGGTAAGATTGAAGGCAGGAGAAGAAGGTGACAGAGAATGATGTAGTTGGATAGTATCACTGACTCAATGGACATAAATTTGAGCAAACTCTAGGAGATAGAGGAGGACAGAGGGGCCTGGCATGCTGTAATCCATGGGGTTGCAAAGAGTTGGCTATGACTTAGTGACTGAACAACAACAGGAAGCAGAGAAATAGTTGCCCAGGGCTGGCAGTTGGTGGTGGTGGACAAACAGACAGTGCTCAGTGGGAACAGGGTTTCCTTTTGAGGTGAGGAACATGTTTGGAACTAGATGGAAGTGATGATCGCCTAGTATTACAGATGTACTAAATGATTGTACTCCTTGAGATAGTTAATTATTGTGGCAATCTTCTCAGAATACAAGTCTAACAAAGCAAGATTTGTACATCTTAATCTTATACAATGTTGTTTGTCAATTATACCTCACTGAAGCTGGGAAAAATAATAAAGTGGTGAATTTTATGCTACGTGAAAAAAAAGTGAATGTGAACTTCCTCTTAATTAAAAAAAAACCTTTAGCCTCAGTACATAGGAAGATTTGTTGGTCTAAGTAAATGATTCTCAGCTGGGGGGTAATTTTGTTCCCCAAGAGACAAAATTCCCCAATGCCCAAGGGATTGGCACTATCTGGAGATGCCCTGATTGACACAGTTTGGGGCGGTGGATGTCACTGGTATGTGTGAGCAAAGGTCAAAGATGATACTCAACACTTAATAATGATTAAAAAAAAAACCCTAAAATTCACAGACAGCCACTGCACACCAAGGAATGATAAGCCCAAATTGTCAATAATGCCAAGGGTGGAAAACAATGGTTTGTCTTATCTTCTGTCTCTAAACCTTTCTTTCTATTTCTAATCCCCCACCAGTCTGCCACGTCAAGCCTTTCCTATACCAGCTCCCACTTCACACCCTGCTCTTCCCATCCTGTTGTTGAGCCCTGTCTCACCTGTCATCAGCAGTACCAGGCCCAGGGCAAAAAAGTCTGCATATGTGGCCAGGGAGTAAGGCAGCTGCAGAGAGAAAGTTTCCTGTAATGCCTGAGAGATGTGATTCCCAATCAGGCTGTCAAAGATGTAACTTGATGCCCTGGCCAAGCCGGCAGTGCCTGCAGAGGCAGAAGAAGGAGCGTTCATTGACAAACAAAAATTGATGTGCCATAGGATCTAAAAACACAGATTAAATATCTGTATATACAAGAAGCCTATGTATACACAAATACCATATATATAAATACCTGCTACAAAATAGCAAAGATTTCTTTTCATGGGTTGGGGAGAGTAGACCCAAATGATTCACCAAAATGTCAGGTGTTTTAACATGTTAGAAGCAGATCAATGTTATACAAGAAAAGAAAACACATAAGTGGGACTGGGAGGGCTGGGATAAGGCATGAAATTTGAAATTAAGTGGTAAAGGAAAATCCCAGGAAGGCAACAACTGAGCAAAGACTTCACTATGGTGAGGGGATGAGCCTGTGGGATACACCTCCCTCTCACCCACTCCCTACAGTTCCCTTTCCTTCTGGGTTCATGGTCCATCATTTAAGGACACAGGATAGAATCGAGTTGAATGCAGTTGTGGGGTCTTCCTGACACTATTATCAACCTCCCTGCACAAGGTCAAGAATAAAGTCTCATGAATGACTGAGAATCCAATCCTCCATCATGGTTTCCCAGTCTTAAGCCCCACACCATTTGCTGGCCCATTGTCTCACCCATGACTAATGGAAGTATTCCATTCCAGCCAATGATGAAGGCATAGAGTTGACCCATCGTGACATAGCTGTAGAGATACGCAGAACCAGAGCGTGGTACCCAGGCCCCAAATTCAGCATAGCAGAACCCAGATAACATAGAAAACAGGGCAGCCACCAAGAACGAGATGATGGTTGCTGGTCCAGCTATGTACTTGGCCACTGCACCAGCCAGAATGTACACGCCAGCTTTCAGCATCCTGCCCACACCCAGCATCACCAGGTTTAGGGTGTTCAGATGAGCCACAGGTCTCTCAGACTCATCTATGGGTTCCAGCAGCTGCTTGCGGATGAGCTTCTGACCAAACTGGCGAACGAATTGGCTCAACATCCTAGACATAGTTAAGGAGGCTACAGTCTGCTGAGGAAAGAAGACATAAAGCCGTTAAGAATGCCCATCCGCCCTTGGCACTGGGGTCCAGTTCTATGGAGTAAGGAAGTGATGAGGAGCAGGTGGTAAAGGACACACTGGGCAAGCTCTCCATCTCTGAGATTTGGTTTCTGCAATCATAGAGAAGACTTCTAATTTGTCTCAAATTTACTGGAAAGTTTGCTTGAGAAGTGAGACGGAGTGGATTATGTCTCCTCAAATGTGCCCCTTTGACCAGTAAATTGTTTTGAGCTAAAGTTAATTAAGACCCATTAGTTTCAGGAGAAGCTCTTTACCTCTCCCTTAACTGTTCAAAATAATGCAGATTCAGAGACCTATGCCAGGAAGAGAGCTATTACCACAGAGAACTTTTAATCTCAGAAAGACTTACCTGCTTGGAGTGGGCAAACATTTGTTCACCAGGCACTTGCTCTTCTCATCCTGCTGTGCATGGTCTTCCTCCCACTTGAAGGCCCAGATCCCCACCCCTTTCTCCTTAACTCAGGTGGTCATATAAGCCTCAACTGTCTGACAGTCTTTGAGCCTCAGAAATTTTTATGGGGCTCCTGTACATATTAAACTAACTGTGTTCATCTGTCTTATATCAACTGAACTGTTAGCCCAGCTGAAGAATCTAGAAAGCCAAGTCTTCTGCCCCTACAGAAGCAAAAGCTTCCAACACAGAGGCTGGCACACCATAGGTGCTTAATTGGTATAAGTTGGAATGCGAAATCGACCCCCTGCTTGTCTGATTTTGCTGAAACTACATTTCATCTTTGTTCTCCTTTCCCCTGCAAAACAGGGCAAATTAAAATCATTATTCCCTCCTCTTTTTGATACAGGTGAAGTGACTCTTTTAGGGGCTTGCTGAGCAGAGTGCTCAGACTCTGCACTTTTCTTCACCAAGGATCCTGAAACCTGGACACATTCTGTTTCATTGTTTGCAGAGTGGCATGGAATAGGAACTCTGTTCTGGGGAGGAGTGAGATGACATTTGAGGGGAGGCACAGACTCTAGCCCAGCTCAGTCAAAGCATCAAACTACAGTAGCCTCCCAACTGCCTGGAGGGAGGGGGGACTAACATTCATTCTGAATCAGAGATGACAGGACTGTGTTTCCTGTTGCTTTGGGGCATGAAATGTCTCCTCACTACACTGCTTTGCCATACTAGGCTGACCCAGCGACCACCAGTTATTGTGAGGGGGGCTTCCACCCCTGAGATTCCAAAGTCCAAGTTTAACATTTTTGATTAAGAGCAAGCATTCAAAGAGCCAGGAAACTATGGATAGAATCTTGGTTCTACAAACGCTGTGGCACTCTAGAGCAAGTCATATACTTCTCTGGACTGTTTTGTTCTTGCTCAAATGTTACTGCTGAACATTCTGCACTGTGAGTAGGAATGTAAAATGGGGCAGCAGCTATGGATGCAGTATGGTGCTTCCTCAAAAATGAAAAATACATTTTCCACATGATCCAGTCATGCCATGTTGGGTGTATATCCCAAATAATTGACAATAGGGTCCAAAGACATATTTGTACACCTGTGTTCCTTAGCAGCATTATTCACAATAGCTGAAAGTTGGGGCAACCCAGATGTCCATCCATGAAGGAATGGATTAACACAATGTGGCTGTACATACAGTGGAATATTATTCAGCCTTAAACAGATAGGAAATTCTTTTTTGCAAATATAATTTTTAAAATTTATTTTTAATTGGAGGGTGATTGCTTTGTACTGTTGTATTGCTTTCTGCCATACACCAACATGAATCAGCCATAGGTATACATATGTCCCCTCCCTCTTGACCTTCCCTCCCATCCCCCTACTCCATCCCACCCTTCTAGGTTGTCACAGAGCACCGGGTTGAGCTCCCTGCATCACACAGCAAATTCCTACTGGTGATCTCTTTTACATATGGTAGCATATATGTTTCAATGCTACTCTCTCAATTCATCCCACCTTCTCTCTTCCCCTCTGTGTCCACAAGTCTCTTCTCTAAAAGAGACAGGAAATTCTGATTCATGCTATAGTGTGGAAGAACACTGAGGACATTATGGTCAGTGACATAATCCAGTCACAAAAAAACATGCTATGATTCCATGTCTATGAGGAACTGAGAGGAGTCAACTTCTAAGAAACAAAGTAGAATGGTGGTTTGCCAGGGGCTCGAATGAAGGGTGAAACTGTTTATTGTTAATAGAGATAAAGCTTTAGTTTTCTTCTTAGAAAAGAGGAGAAAAAAGATGTGAAAAGAGTTATTGAGATTGGTTGCACGACAATATAAATATACCTAACATCACTGAACTGTATAGTTAAAAATAGTTAAGATGGCAAATTTTAAGCTATATGTAATTTACCACCATATTTTAAAATTACTGCCAATGAGAAGAAATAGAGCCAACTTCACAGAGTTGCTGGGTTAGCAAACCAATGGTGACTCAATGTAAATCACCAGACAGCCCTCCTCTGAGGACACCAAAATCCATGGATGCTCATGATCCTTACAGTCACTGGAGCATCCACAGAGGAGGAACCTGCAGAGTCAGAGGGTCAACACGACACAGGAGACTGACATCAGTGGTCCTCACAGCATAAACCCTGATCCAGGGGGAACTTTGACACTGTTTGAGCTCCAGTCAAGAAAAATGAGTCAGAATCTCCATGGTCTGATCCAGCCCCCTGCATTATCAATTCCCACATAAACCTGACAACTCCCAGCTGCTGTTTTCCTCTGGAAAACGGGTCTCTCCAGCCTCAGTCAGGAGCCGGGCTGAGCCCCTCCACTCTGGGATTTAGAGGTCTCTTTGGGAGGATGTGAACTCAGCACCCAGTCTCCTACACAAGAGGGTGACCCGAGACTTACTGGATCCTTGGAGCAGAGCCTGGAGCACTGGATCAGTCAGGGAGGCTGAGGTTCATTCATGCAGGACTGGAGCTGAGACATCTCTAATTACTAAAGAGGGGAGTCCTGAGCACAGAAGATGTCGGTTACCCTCTGCGTTGTTAGGGTGGAGATGAGGCTGGGTGGGCGGGAAGCATCTGCCATGTAGCTATCAGTCTTGACCCTTCTGTGGTTACTCTCAGGGAGTGGTTCTGAGAGGATTTTTTTAAATTTCATATTATTATTCATAACATAAAATTGACCATTTTAACCATCTTTAAGACTTCCCTGGCGGCTTAGACGGTGAAATGTCTGCCTACAATGCAAGAGACCCAGGTTCAATATCTGGGTCAGGAAAATCCCCTGGAGAAGAAAATGGCAACCCACTCCAGTACTCTTGCCTGGACAGAGGAGCCTGGTAGGTGAAAGTCCATGAGGTCGCAAAGAGTTGGACTTGACTAAGCGACTTCACTTTCACTTTCAAGTGTCCATTTCAGTAGAATTAAATACGTTTGCATTTTTTGCAACCAAACTCCAGAACTTTTTTCACCTTGCAACATATCAACTCTGTACCCATTCAACAACAATCCTGCCTTTCTCCTTTCATTGTTCTATTTTCTCTAAATCTGAGCACTCCAGGTGCCTCATTTCAGTGGAATCAAACTTTATTTATCCCTTCCTGTCAGGATTATTTTGCTTAGTAGAATGTGTACTAGATTCCTCTATGTTGTAGCATGGGTCATATTCTTCTCCTTTTTAATGCTGAATAATACTCTAGTATATGCACATACCACAGGGACTTAGCGATTCTTTGATCAGTGGGCACTTGGGTTGCTTTCATGTTTTAGTTATTGTGAATAATGCTGCTGTGAACAAGGATGTAGAAATATCTCTTCCAGAGTGTGCTTTCAATTCTCTGGGTACAGCCTCAAAGGTAGAATTGCTGGATCATAAGGTTCTAACATTTTTATATCCTGTGATGGAGAAGATGTTCACATATTGAGCAATGAGGAAGTCATTTTGGCTTATCCATTGGTCAGGCTGCACTGTGTGTGAACTAAGACAGTCTGTCCAACTTTCACAGCACATCTTTAACCCTGAGGTAAAGAACATCTGTTTTGAAGATAAGAACGAAGAACTCCCTTCTCATGGCATCCATGTTAACACTCCCTGGAAGATAATGTTCCCTTCCCAGACACCAGGGTCCTGCTGTCTCACTGTCTATGTACTAAGTCTGTTCCTTTTGAAACTTTAAGGAATACACCCTGTCATGTTGATGTATGTGCTTCGTTTGGATGAGGTATAAGATTGTGGTTCAATGAAGCAGTTCCTCAGAGCTATCTGAGAGGGTGGCCCCAAGCTATAGCCCTCCGTTTGGGTCAAATAAAACTTTCCCATTTCTCTTGTGTTTCTTGATTGTTTTCCTGGACAATGGAATTCATTGATCAGCAAGAACACTGAAGTAGAAAGAGTGTAAAAGTAGGGGACGCAGCTCACAACCCTCCTCCTTCCCAGTAATTAACTGATTTGTTTTCGGTTGCACTAGGACTTTGTTGCTGTGCACTGTCTTTCTCCAGCTGCAGTGAGTGGGGCTGCTCTCTAGCTGTCGTGCACTCTGTAGCTGCATTGTATGGGCTTATCACTGCAGGTGCTTCAGTCATAGACTGCCTTTACTTAGTGGCCAAGTCTGATTCTTTCACAACTCCATGGACTGTAGCCCATCAGGCTCCAATGTCCATGGGATTCTCCAAACAGTAATATTGGAGTGGGTTGCCATTTTCCCCTCCAGGAGATCTTCCCAACCCAGGGGTCAAACCCACATTTCTTTCATTGACAGGCAAATTCTTTACTGTTGAGTCACTAGGGAAGCCCAGTTATAGACATGGCTTTAAAATCTAATTTTCCACTCCAAGTAGTTTAACAATATTATTTTTCCCAATCAAATACTGTTGTCTCTCTTTAATAATTTTTGGTAAAGAAAAAGTTCCCCATCTTGGGTCATGTAAATTATTACATGTATGTGTGATTCTTTTGTTATGCAGCTCATGAAATATAGCTGAGCACTTATTGTATTCCAGACACTGTTTTAGGTGCTACAAAGCAAATGGTAGTCAGAAGTGTGATGGGAGTGAATGTATCTCCCCACTTTCAAATTCATATATTGATGTACTAAACCCTAGGACCTTGGAATATGATTCTATTTGGTGATGAGAGGGTAACAGGCAGAAAGGTCAGGGGTCTCCAAATGGAAGAAATAGGCTGAAAGTGTCAGACATTTTTTTAATGTCCCTTAAGTGGCAGGAGGAAACAAACTACAAGTGTCAGATTTTTCCCCTTCTCTATATTAATTTAAAAGGAGGTTTCTTTTAAAATTCTGTATTGCCATGACAATACCTGGTTCCACCTGAACTTATCTTTTCTCAAACCTTGAGCTAAAAATGCGTTTTTCTTATGGAAATGTTTTTCTTACGTATGTTAATGAACTATGTATTTACCTTCAGTCTGTCTGTCTTCAAGTCATTTCTAGTTAAGACTCAGAACCGATAAATGGCTCAGCAAACCAGTATGTTTTACTCATACAATTATTCTCCTATGTTAAGGAAAGTATACATTTGATTGGAAACCTTCCCTCTTCAAGATTCATGTCAATCATTTTATGGCCCAGGATGACTCACATTGTGTCAATGTTATCGCAACATGCATTTTGTGGATGAGGGGCCTGGAACCACTGTCTGAGTTTTGAGACATTTCCTTTCTCTAATTAGCAACCTGCTAGTAGCTATATGGCAACCCATTCCAGTGTTCTTGCCTGGAGAATCCCAGGGACTACGGATCCTGGTGGGCTGCCGTCTATGGGGTCGCACAGAGTCGGACACGACTGAAATGACTTAACAGCAGCAGTAGCAGTAGCTATAAAACTTCCTGCTAAAGACCAGCAGGGGGGCACTCTTTCTGCTCCCTTCTGATGTCTATGTCAGAAGCTCTGTCTATTTCTTTTATACTTTAATAAATTTTTATCACACAAAAGCTCTGAGCAATCAAGCCTTGTCACTGGCCTGGGATGGAATTCCACTCCTCCATAGAACAAGAATCCAAGCATCTTTCATGGTTCAGCAACAACCTTTCAGTATAGTGCTGTAGGCAGGGGGACTCCTTCCAGGGCCTGAAACTGGGCTCTTGTCTAACATTCGGAAAAGAATTGTCAAAGGAGACACATGCTGACTAAGCAAGAGATTTTATTGGGAAGGGCACCCGGGTGGAGAGCAGTAGGGTAAGGGAACCCAGGAGAACTGCTCTGCCACGTGGCTTGCAGTCTCAGGTTTTAGGGTGATGGGATTAGTTTCCAGGTGGTCTTTGGCCAATCATCCTAATTCAGAGTCTTTCCTGGTGGCACACGCATTACTCAGCCAAGATGGATGGTAGCAAGAGGGATTCTGCAAAGTGGAGGGACACTCAGTGTCTCCTTTCAACCTTTCCCGAACTCTTCTGGTTGGTGGTGGCTTATTAGTTCCGTATTCCTTATCAGGATCTCCTGTCATAAAACAACGCGTGCAAATGGTTACTATGGTGTCTGGCAAAGGTGGGCGGTTTCAATCAGTGTGCTTCCCCTAACAGTAGGGTGTTAAAGAGATAATGAAGATTCTATGAGGTCATGAGGATGGGCCCTAAGTCATATAGAATATGATTATACTCCTTGTGTGTGTTAGTTGCTCAGTCATGTCTGACTCATTGCAAGCCTATGGACCGTAGCTCTTCAGGCTTCTCTCTCCATGGGATTCTCCTGGCAAGAATACTGGAGTGGGTTTCCAATTCTTTCTCCAGGGTATCTTTCCAACGCAGGGATCCAATGAGGTCTCTTGCATTGCTGGCAGATTCTTTACTGTTAGATAGTTAGAATAAGAAAAAGGAGTCCAGAATGGCGCTGGCTAAAAGACAAAGGAGGGAAAATCTGGCAAAAAAAGAACAAAGGAAGGTCTGAGGTCTGGAGTGAGAACCTCAGGTAAAACAAACAGCCCTCCTGGCTAGACCAATTTACAAAGGGCAGGCTCAGGGGGGAGGAGACAAATATACAAAAAGAGGAGCCAAAATTGAGCCAGGGGCTTCCTTCTCTTCATGTCTTTTGGGTCGGTCTGCCCTCATGCCTCGAGGATGTATTTTCCTTTGCTTTCTAAATAAAATTGAGCTGTAACACAGAGCTATAACACTGTTCAGCCCAAAGAAATTACGTGGTGCTGTAACACTGGTCTGTCCGAGGAAATTTACACAGGGCTGTACCATTGGTCCATCCGTTGCTTCAAATTTTGTCACAAGGAGTCAGAACCCAGGAAATTACAAACTCCCCCAAGATATATGGTACCATGACTCAGGTTTAAGCTGACTGAAACAACCTCGGCTCAGCCTCTGTGGAGCGGAGGCCAACCACAGGAGAAGCCCAACTTGGCGAACGCTCCTGCAGTGAAAGCTGAACGGAAAGAAAATCCAGCACAGGGGAAGTACCAAGAAGCCAAGCATGCTGGAAACCAGGACTGCTAAAAGAAACTCGGCAGAAAGCTCACGTGGCTCAGTCTCAGATTCCAGAAGACCTCCGGTTAAGTTAATAGGTCCTCGCTCCTATGGCTGGTAGGACATATGGCTAACAAAATCTTAATTACTTTACATTTTCTTGTTTCTTGTTTCCTCAAAGCCCTGATGAACAGGCAAGCGGCAGTGGGTGCAACTGAGGTACCCTGGCAGGGGCTACTCCTCAGTTCAGTTCAGTCGCTTAGTCGTGTCCGACTCTTTGCGACCCCATGAATTGCAGCACACCAGGCCTCCCTGTCCATCAGCAGCTCCCGGAGATCACTCAGACTCATGTCCATCGAGTGAGTGATGCCATCCAGCCATCTCACCTCTGTCGTTCCCTTCTCCTCTTGCCCTCAATCCTTCCCAGCATCAGAGTCTTTTCCAATGAGTCAACTCTTTGCATGAGATGGCCAAAGTACTGGAGTTTCAGCTTTAGCATCATTCCTTCCAAAGAAATCCCAGGGCTGATCTCCTTCAGAATGGACTGGTTGGGTCTCCTTGCAGTCCAAGGGACTCTCAAGAGTCCTGTCCAACACCACAGTTCAAAAGCATCAATTCCTCGGCACTCTGCTTTCCTCAGAGTCCAACTCTCATCCATACATGACCACTGGAAAAACCATAGCCTCGACTAGATGGACCGTTGTTGGCAAAGTAATGTCTCTGCTTTTCAATATGTTATCTAGGTTGGTCATAACTTTCCTTCCAAGGAGTAAGCGTCTTTCAATTTCATGGCTGCAATCACCATCTGCAGTGATTTTGGAGCCCCCCAAAACAAAGTCTGACACTGTTTCCACTGTTTCTCCATCTATTTCCCATGAAGTGATGGAACCAGATGCCATGATCTTAGCTTCCTGAATTTTGAGGTTTACCCCAACTTTTTCACTCTCCTCTTTCACTTTCATCAAGGGGCTGTTTAGTTCCTCTTCACTGTCTGCCATAAGGGTGGTGTCATCTGCATATCTGAGGTTATTGATATTTCTCCCGGCAATCTTGATTCCAGCTTGTGCTTCTCCCAGACCAGCGTTTCTCATGATGCACTCTGCATGTAAGTTAAATAAGCAGGGTGACAATATACAGCCTTGACGTACTCCTTTTCCTATTTGGAACCAGTCGGTTGTTCCATGTCCTGTTCTAATTGTTGCTTCCTGACCTGCATACAAATTTCTCAAGAGGCAGATCAGGTGGTCTGGTATTCCCATCTCTTTCAGAATTTTCCACAGTTTATTGTGATCCACACAGTCAAAGGCTTTGGCATAGTCAATAAAGCAGAAATAGATGTTTTTCTGGAACTCTCTTGCTTTTTCCATGATCTAGTGGATGTTGGCAATTTGATCTCTGGTTCCTCTGCCTTTTCTAAAACCAGCTTGAACATCAGGAAGTTCACGGTTCACATATTGCTGAAGCCTGGCTTGGAGAATTTTGAGCGTTACTTTACTAGCGTGTGAGATGAGTGCAATTGTGTGGTAGTTTGAGCATTGCTTGGCATTGCCTCTCTTTGGGATTGGAATGAAAACTGACCTTTTCCAGTCCTGTGGCCACTGCTGAGTTTTCCAAATCTGCTGGCATATGGAGTGCAGCACTTTCAGAGCATCTCAGTGTGTCCCAAAGGCTCCACTATCTGCTGGGCCCCAGTAGCTGTTACCCAAGAGGGTGGGGATTCTTCTGTCCTTATGCTTCTCTGTGCCAAGGATCAGGCCAATGAAAACTGTGAGCACAGGTCAGGTATTTAGCAGATTTTCTGGCAGGTTATGAAGGGGATTCCTCAGCACATTTTTCCCACTGATTTTTCCTCCCATCCTTCACCTCCTGTCTCCATCAATGCCACTGCTTACAAAGTATTGGGCAGGTCATCATCTTTCCATTCCTGAAAATTGTGCTTGAAATTATTTACCTAAGATTGGGGCTCAAATCCACACGGCAGAGACTCTGTGCTATGCTTAGTCACTCAGTTGTATCCGACGTGGACTTGAGCCTGGCCAAAACCCATGGTGCCTGACTTCAGGACCTAATGAAGCTCAGGCTCTTGATGTCTCATTGCAAAAAATTCAGTGAGAGACACAGTGATAAGAAGAGGTGGATTTGTCTGGATGCAGAGAGAAGCACACTCCACAGCGTGTGGGCCATCATGGAGGGTGAGGGCAGCCATGGAATGTGGTGTGGTTAATTTTTTCGAGCGGGTTGATTTCATATGCTAATGAGTGGGAGTAACAGGCAAATTTGGGCTTGAAGTACAGAATGAAGCAGAGGAAAGGCTAATAGAGTTCTGCCAAGAAACCGCACTGGTCATAGCAAACACCCTCTTCCAACACTACAAGAGAAGGTTCTATACAATGCTATCACCAGATAGTCAATACCAAAATCAGATTGATTATATTCTTTGCACCCAAAGATGGAGAAGCTCTATAGAGTCAGCAAAAGCAAGACTGGGAGCTGACTGTGGCTCAGATCATGAACTCCTTATTGCCAAATTCAGACTTAAATTGAAGAAAGTAGGGAAAACCACGAGATCATTCAGGTATGACCTAAATTAAATCCCTTACAATTATACAGTGGCAGTGAGAAATAGATTCAAGGGATTAGATCTATAGAGTGCCTGATGAACTATGGATGGATGTTCATGACTTTGTACAGGAGACAGGGATCAAGACCATCCCCAAGAAAAAGAAATGCAAAAAGGCAAAATGTCTGTCTGAGGAGGCCTTACAAATAGCTATGAAAAGAAGAGAAGTGAAAAGTGAAGGGGAAAAGGAGAGATATACCCATTTGAATGCAGAGTGTCAAAGGATAGCAAAGAGAGATAAGAAAAACCTTCCTCAGTGATCAGTGCAAAGAAATAGAGGAAAACAACAGAATGGGAAATATAGAGAATGCTTCAAGAAAATTAGAGATGCCAAGGGACCATTTCATGGAAAGATGTGCACAATAAGGACAGAAATGCTATGGACCTAACAGAAGCAGAAGATATCAAGAAGAGGTGGGAAAAATGAATAGCAGAACTGTACAAATAAGATCTTCATGACCGAGATAATCACAATGGTGTGATCACTCACCTAGAGCCAGACATCCTGGAATGTGAAGCCAAGTGGGCCTTAGGAAGCATCACTAGAAACAAAGCTAGTGGAGGTGATGGAATTCCAGTTGAGCTATTTCAAACCCTGGAAGATGATTGATGCTATGAAAGTGCTGCACTCAATATGCCAGCAAATTTGGAAAGCTCAGCCACAGGACTGGAAAAGGTCAGTTTTTATTCTAATCCCAGAGAAAGGCAATGCCAAAGGATGCTGAAACTGCCTCACAATTTCACTCATCTCACACGCTACTAAAGTAATGCTCAAAATTCTCCAAGCCAGACTTCAGTAATACATAAACTGTGAACTTCCAGATCTTCCAGCTGGATTTAGAAAAGGCAGAGGAACCAGAGAACAAACTGCCGACATCCATTGGATCATTGAAAAGGAAGGAGAATTCTAGAAAAACATCTATTTCTGCTTCCTTGATTATGCCAAAACCTTTGACTCTGTGGATTACAATAAACTGTGGAAAATTCTGAAGGAGATGGGAATACCAGACCACCTGACCTGCCTCTTGAGAAGCCTATATTCAGATCAGGAAGCAACAGTTTGAACTGGATATGGAACAACAGACTGGTTCCAAATCAGGAAAGGAGTACGTCAAGGCTTTATATTGTCACCCTGCTTATTTAACTTATATGCAGAGTTCATTACGAGTAACGCTGGGCTGGATGAAGCACAAGCTGAAATTCAGATTGCCAGGAGAAATGTCAATAACCTCAGATATGCAGATGACACCACCCTTATGGCAAAAAGTGAAAAAGAGCTAAAGAGCCTCTTGATACAAGTGAAAGAGGAGAGTGAAAAAGTTGGTTTAAAAGGCAACATTCAGAAAACGAAGATCACGGCATCTGGTCCCATCACTTCATGGCAAATGATGCAGAAACAGTGGAAATAGTGGCAGACTATTTTTGGGGTGTGCCAAAATCACTGCAGATGGTGACTGCAGCCATGAAATCAAAGTATGCTTGCTCCTTGGAAAAAAAGCATATTAAAAAGCAGAGACATTACTGTACCAACAAAGGTCCATGTAGTCAAAGCTATGGTTTTTACAGGAGTCATGTATGGATGTTAGTTGGACTATAAAGAAAATTGAGTGTCGAAGAATTGATGGTTTTAAATGGTGTTGGAGAAGACTGTTGAGAGTCCCTTGGACTGCAAGGAGATCCATCCAGTCCATCCTAAAGGAAATCAGTCCTGAATATTCATTGGAAGGACTGATGTTGAAGCTGAAACTCCAATCCTTTGACCACATGATGTGAAGAACTGACTCATTTGAAAAGACCCTGATGCTGGGAAAGATTGAAGGTGGGAGGAGAAGGGGACGACAGAGGATGAGATGATTGGATGACATCACCAACTCAATGGACATGAGTTTGAGTAAACCCCGGGAGTTGGTGATAAACAGGGAGGCCTGGGGTGCTGCAGTCCATGGGGTTGCAAAGAGTCAGACACGACTGAGTGACTGAAATGAACTGAACTGCACTATGTCATTCTTTCAAAGTTGTGCCCTGCCCCCCTTTCCTTTGTTTCTTACTCTTTTCCTGAGCCCCATCTGGGTCCACCATGTTGCCTCTACAACCTTCTGGAGGGACAACTAGAAAATAGCTGGCCCTTGGGAGGGAAATAGTGTATAATATCCAATCCCTCTAGATGTTCAGGCCTTCATCTTCCATGTTTCCTACAACATATCCAACCAGAGCATCTCTCAGGGAAGCTGCTAGGGCAGGTGACAGGCACACAACGCCTGTTAGAAGTCCATCTGTTGGTGGCATCCCTTCAAGAGCAACTGGGCTTCCAGGGAAAATGTTTGCCTCTTTGGGAGTTAGCGCTACAGGCCATTTGGGCACAAACCCTTGCCACCCTTCTCCTTACAAACATACCCCCAGATAAAATCTCCACTCCAGTTTTATGGAACATGTGGTCTATTGCCTCTTATCAATTTGTTCTTAAGCCACTTACTAACCCCTACAACCAGGACTCTGCCCCCTAAAATACTCTTAATGCCCCTAACAGGACCAGATAACCTACTCCTTTGTCATTACTTCTGCTATTACATAAAGTGGGTCTATGACAATGAAATGTTTACCACTGGAGACACTCTAATCTGCTCTTAGTGAGGAGTGCTGCTGCTAAGTCACTTCACTCGTGTCCAACTCTTAACGACCCCATGGACTGTAGCCTACCAGGCTCCTCCGTCCATGGGATTTTCCAGGCATGAGTACTGAAGTGGGATGCCATTGCCTTCTCCTAGTGAGGACTAGGGGAGGAAATCAGCAATAAGAGAATAAGGCGTATGGCTTATTCATCAGGTTCCCAGTCTCAGGGCACTGGCTTGGATTGCTTTACATCATGGTGTATATTCCCATCCATGGTGGACAAACCAGCCATGGGTTAAGATTACAACCCCTTAATCCTACCCAGCACTGTTCATGCTGGAGACTTTGGGGGCACCCAACTCCAGTCTGCGGGTCCCAGGAGGTCGACCTGCCTTGACCTGCCTAGGGATCTGGCCCCCAGGAGGTTGTCACACCTCAACCTGCTCAGAGATCTGCCAGTTCAGGGGTCCCACGAGGTCGCCATGTCTCGACCTGCCTAGGGACCCAATTCTTGCGAGGCTGTCGCATCTCAGCCTGCCTGGATATCTGTACCCAGGCAGATGTATAAAATATTTATATAAAATTTATATCAAAAAAGTTATATAAAATTTATAAAAAGTTTATAAAAAATAATGTTGTGATAGTTTCAGGTGGACTGCAAAAGAACTCAACCAAACAGATATATATATATATACACACACAGATATACATGTATCCATTCTCTCCCAAACTCCCCTCCCATCCAGGCTGCCACATAACATTGAGCAGAGTTCCCTGTGTCCACAGTATGTCCTTGTTGGTTATCCATTTTAAGTATAGCAGTGTGTGCATGTCCATCCCAAACT
This sequence comes from Bubalus bubalis, assembly GCF_019923935.1. Taxonomy (NCBI): domain Eukaryota; kingdom Metazoa; phylum Chordata; class Mammalia; order Artiodactyla; family Bovidae; genus Bubalus; species Bubalus bubalis. The sequence goes on along the minus strand of NC_059174.1, from coordinate 61,133,213 downwards.
CCCTAACTACCCCTTCCCCCATCCTAAAGGCATTCTTTCATATTGTTTGAACATCAGTCTAAAAAGAGTCTCCCAACCTCCAGACTTGATCCAAGCCCCCCACCCCCACCCCTTCTTTCACAAACACAACAGTTCTCATCTCCTTCTCCTTTCAACTAAAAAACAGGTCTCTCCACCCTCAGGCTGGAGCCAGGCTGACCCCACTGCACTCTGGAGTTGCAGAGGTCTCTTTGGGAGGATATGAACTCAGTGCCCAGTCTCCTACAGGAGAGGGTGACCCAAAACTTAATGGATCTTGGAGCAGAGCCTGGAGCACTGGGTCAGTCAGGGAGGCTGAGGTTAATCCGTGTAGGGCTGGAGCTGAGATATCTCCAAGAACTGAAGCAGGGAGTCCTGAGCACAGAAGACAGTCCTGAACTCCTGGGGATGGGGCTGGGTGTGCAGGAAGCATCTGCAGTGTTGCTATCAGCTCTTGACTCTTCAGTGGTTACCCTTGGGTAAAGTTCTGAGTTTCTTTTATCTTAAAATACATATTGCATTAGATTTACCATTTTAGCCATCTTTAAGTGTGCAGTTTGGTCATGTGAAGTTCATACACATTTTGTGTAACCAAACTCCAGGACTTTTTTCATCTGGAAAAATTGAAACTCTACCTTCTTTCTCTATGAATATGACCACTTACTTCATGTAAATGGAATCGTATAACATTTGTTATTTCTTGTCACACTTTTTTTACTTACCACAATGTCCACTAGGACATTTGCATTGTAACTTATGTTATATTCCCTTTTTAATAAAACATATTAAAAAATTTTGGCTGTGCTGAGTCTTTGTTACAGCTGGCAAGCTTTATTTAGTTGCAGCTCTCAGACTTGCTCTGGGGCATGTGGGATCTTAGTTCCCTTACTGGGGATTGACCAACATACATTGCATTGCAAGGAAGATTCTTAACCCTAGACCACCAAGGAAGCCCCTTCCCTTCTTTTTAAATGCTGAATAATACTTTGTTATTGGTATATACCATATTTGGTTTACCTATTCTTTGGTCAATGGATACTCGGGTTGCTTTCATGATTTAAATATTGTGAATAAAGCTGCTATGAACATGAGTGTATGAATATCTCTTCCAGGGCATGATTTCAATTCTTCTGGGTATATCCTCAGAGGTAGAATTGCTGGATCCTATGGTTCTAAGATTTTTATCTGCTTGTTCCTAAAGGAGATCAGTCCTGGGTGTTCATTGGAAGGCCTGATGATGAAGCTGAAACTCCAATATTTTGGCCACCTGATGTGAAGAACTGACTCATTTGAAAAGACCCTGATGCTGGGAAAGATTGAGGGCAGGAGGAGAAGGGGACGACAGAGGATGTTAGGAAGGTCGCTTTAAAGGGAAAACATCTGAGACTCAACGGATGCAGAAAGAAGCCTTGTCTGAGTTTCTCTCATCTGACTCAAAGCAGAAAATTCTGGGAATTAAAGTGGTAATAAATTCCTTAGTGGAGAGGCTGCTCCCAAGAGGATGAAGGTGAGTAAAACTGTGACTATAATTCTATACTATGCTTTTATATTTGTAGTAGACACACCCTTCATCTTTGGTGGTTAACTTCAACTGGGGTACTGTTGTTTCATGGTGGAGTTATTTCTGGGATTTTCTCTGTCTTTGTATCAGTACACTTATTTCACTCATTCTGCTCCCTCTTGTGGGACAATCCTTTTTAATAATTTTAAATTAATTGATGAAGTGTGTCTGCCCTGGATCTTGGTTACTGCACAGTCTTTCCCTAGTTGTGGTGCATGGGCTTCTCATTGGGTGGCTTCTCTTGCTGCAGAGCACAGGCTGCAGTAGTTGCGGCATGTGGGCTTAGTTGCCCCGTGGCATATGGGGTCCTCCCAGACAGGGGACTGAACCTGGGTCTTCTGCCTTGGCAGGTGGATTCTTAACCACTGAACCACCAGGGAGGCCTTGTGGGAGAATTCTTCAGCTTTTCTGTCTCTTTGCTCTGACAACCCACCAGGCTGCCTCCTGGAAACCTGTCTCTGGATTTCCAGAAGGTGGCTCTAGAGCTCCAGTCTGCGGGCACCCTCGCCCAGAGCGGGGACTGGTTTTCTGAGCCTGCTTCTGGTCTACCTGAGAACCCCAGGATGTTGCAGGGGGAGAGTCCCACAAGGAGCCCCCATAGAGTAGGGCAAGATGTGGAACCAGCACTCGGGGTACTGAGGGTTCCTGTGGACGCGGCAGAGAGATTTCCCAGTGTGGTGCTCCCAGAGGCATGCGGTTGGACTCCCTGAGAAAAGCAATCCCTTTCATGCCCTTTGACATATTTATCTGCATCTTTCCAAATATTTTTCCTCTCCCTCCTCATGGAGGTCCCATCTCAGGTCTCTGGTGCTGCTGTGGATGTCCTTCTCAGGTGTCTGCTGTGATGTCCTGCAGAACTAGGGTAGCTGAGCACTCACTCATCACTCCCCTTTTCTGTGGGGGGATGTTTCCTTGCATAGGGCAGGGGAAAGATTCCCTCAGCTCCATCTTTGCTTTGACCAGAATTGTCTTTTTTTTTTTTTTTTTTGGAGTGCCAGAACCTCTCTGCAGGAAAGCTGACCTTCTGCAAGTGCTTTCACACATGAGAATCTGCCCGTGTCAGAACCCGTGTCTCCTGCCTTAGCAGGCAGATTTACCACTAAGCCACCAAAGAAACACCAAATGAAATATTTTTTGACCTCTAGTTATTCTGGGGATTTTTCAGAGAGCTCCTAAAACATCTCAAGGAATGATTCTGACCTCATTACAATTAGGCATACTGGCACATATAATTATGTGGGAACCATCAGCAGATCCCCGGGAAGAGAGCAGGGCAACCCACTCCAGTATCCTTGCCAGGAGAATCCCATGGACAGAGGAGTGTGTAGGGCTATAGTCTGTTGGGTCTCAAAAGTCAGACACGCTGACTGAAGTGACTGAAGTGACTTGTCTGAAATGACTAAGTGACTAAGCATACACATGTTGTCAAATAAGTGATGATAAACCTTCTTAGGTCATATTGGAAGGATAAGTGTTATTAATATGTGTTCTAAAAATTATATGAAATTCCTAAAAACCTGATATGTCCTGGTAAATTATGTCACATTTCAGGATATTATCTTAAAAATATGAATGTTACAGAAATAACCAAAATTCTCTTTTCTTTTTCTTACTTTGATTGTTATTTAATTTTCCATCAACAGAGCCAGACACCTCAGCTCTGAAATTCCCATCTTACATAGGTTATATAAGCACTCATCCTGTGTCTTATTTCTCCACTTCTTTGTCAAGCCTTTAGACAGATAGAAGGAAGGTTAGGTGACGTTTCCAGGTTCACATGGCCAGTAAAGTGGGGAGGCATGGGGTTGGAGGAGAGGAATGTGTGATGTCTGGAGGGTTTCCATGTTGTATCCCTATCCCTGGAAAAACAGCAGACCCTCAGTCATCTCTCAAACCCCTTCCTCACCTTCTTGCCCTGCTCCCAACCACTCACTGACTTCCTGCGATCTGTGGGAACCACCCATTGAAATAACAGATTCATGCAATAACACACCAATGATTTGTTCTTTCTCTTTCTTCTGCCAGCTGTTTTCCCCCATCATCAATCAACACCAAGAATAATCATTTAAAAAATCTTTGTTTCCATGAGATGCCCACCTACATCAATCACTTCTTGATTTTCATGTGAAAGTGAGATCAGATCAAAGGAAGAGGTTCTCATCTCACAGAACCCTTCACCACCTTCTCACCCCTCTCTTCACTCTCCTCTTCCCAATTTCCCTCTGCATTTTTCTCTCCTGTGAAATGATCTAGCCAGCACCACCTATAGACATTGTTGTTGTTTAGTCTCTAAGTCGTGTCTGCCTCTTTTTCAATCCCCTGGACTGTATCCCGCCAGGCTCCTCTGTCCATGGGCTTTTTCCAGGCAAGAACACTGGAAACAGTTGCTATCTCCTCCAGGGGATCTTCCCAATTGAGGGACTGAACGTGTCTCCTGCATTGGCAGGTGGATTCTTTACCATGGAGCCACCAGGGAAGACCAGTCATAGATTAGACATGACCTTAAAATCTCATTTTCTGTTCCAAGTCTTTTAACAAAATATCATTTTTCCCAATCAAATACTGTGGTCTCCCTTTGATAATTACTGGTACATAAAAAGTTCCCTATCTTGGGTCATGTAAAATATTACATGTACATATGATTCTTTCATTAAATATCTCATCAAATATAACTGAGCACTTATTGTATTCCTGACACTGTTTTAGCCACTGGGAAGCAAATGGTGGTCAAAGTGTGAAGAGGTGAATGCATCTCCCTTCTTTCAAATTCATAATTTGAATTCCTGATCCCCAGGACTTCAGATTGTGACTGTATTTTGTGGGGGCCTTAAAAAGGTAATTAAGATTAAATGAGGTCATGAGGATGGGCCCTAACAAAGTACGACTATATCCATATGTCAAGAGGATATTAGAATGCGCAGAGCATACAGAGACACCAAGAGGTGACAGATACAGCAAATAGTATTACAAGATAACTAGATACATTGATTTTAGATCAACAATGAACCTGAACACCTATACTTTAATACATATATTACATATACATCTTTTGTGCACATTAACTATACATCTTTTAATATATACGTACACATGTACAAGCATATGTCATTTTATTGTGCTTTGCAGATGCTGCAGTTTTTGCAAACTGAGGGTTTGTGGCAACTCTGGGTTGTCAGATGACAGCTAGCATTTTTCAGCAATAAAATACTTTTAGGTTAAAGTATGTACATTTTTTAGACAGAATATATATCACACTGAATAGACTACAATGTAGTGTGAATGTAAGTTCATATGCACTGGGAAACCAATGAATTTGTGTGACTCTCTTTATTGCCAGTTCTCTTTACTATGATAGTCTGGAATCAAACCAGAAATATCTCAGAGGCATGCCTGCAGGGTCATGTTGTGGTTGCTCAGTTGCTAAGTCATGTACAAGAGTTTGTGACCCCATGGAATGCAGCGCACCAGACTCTTCTATCCTCCACTATCTCCTGGAGGTGTCCATTGAGTCAGTGATGCTATCTAAGCATCTCATTGTCTGTTCCCTCTTCTCCTCCTGCCTTCAGTCTTTCCCAGAATCAGGGTCTTTTCCATTGAGTCAGCTCTGCACATCATGTGGCCAAAGTGTTGATGCTTCAACTTCAGCATCAGTCCTTCCAATGAATATTCAGGGTTGATTTCCTTTAAGGTTGACTGATTTGATCTCCTTTAGTACAAGGGACACTCAAGGTCTTCGCCAGCACCACAGTTTTCAAAAGCATCAGTTCTTCAGTGTTCAGCTTTCTTTATGGCCAAACTCTCACATCCGTACATGACTACTGGAAAAACCATAACTTTGACTAGACAGACATTTTTTGGCAAAGTAATCTCTCTGCTTTTTAATACACTGTCTATGTTTGTCATAGGTTTCTTTTCAAGGAACAAGCATTTTTTAATTTCATGGCTATAGTCACTGTCTGCAGTGATTTTGGAGCCAAAGGAAAGCAAACTTGGCACTGCTTCCAGTTTTTCCTCTTCTATTTGCCATGAAGTGATGGGACCAGATGCTATGACCTTAGATTTTTGAGGCTTGAATGTTAAACCAGGCTTTTCACTCTCCTCTTTCACCTTCATCAAGAGGCTCTTTATTTCCTCTTCACTTTCAGTCATTAGGATGGTATCATCTGAGGTTGTTGATACTTCTGGCAATCTTGTTCCCAGCTCGTGATTCATCCAGCCCAGCATTTGGCATGATGTACTCTGCATATAAGTTAAATAAGAGGGGAACATCATACAGCCTTAACATACTCCCTTGCCAGTTTTGAACCAGTTCACCATTCCATGTCCGATTCTAACTGTTGCTTCTTGACCTGCATACAGGTTTCTCAGAAAGCAGGTGACATGGTCTGGTATTCCCATCTCTTTAAGGATATTCCACAGTTTGCTGTAATCCATACAGTGATAGGCTTTGGCATAGTTAATGAAGCAGAAGTTGCTTTTTTCCCTGAATTCCCTTGCTTTCTCTGTGATCCAACAAATGTAGGCAATTTGATCTCTGGTTCGTCTGCCTTTTCTAAAGCCAGCTTGTATCTGGAAGTTGTCAGTTCACGTACTGCTGAAGTCTAGCTTAGGATTTTGAGCATTACCTTGTGAGGCTGTGAAATGAGTGCAGTTGTATGGTAGTTTGACCACTCCTTGGCTTACCCTTCTTGGGATTGGAATGAAAAGTTACCTTTTACTTCAAACTTATTGATGACCGAATATTTAAGGTGTAAATCTTATACAACATCGGATTACCTATGTTTCCTGCTCAAGTGGCAGCTCTCTGCTCATGCTGGAGATGGGAACAAGGAGTTGTTTCTCAGGTGCCAGGTTAACATTTTCTTTCTCCTGCTGGTTATATTGTTGTACTTTCTTTTTGAAAATTGGTCTTGGTGCACACTTAAGAAGCATGTGTTTTTCTGTATGTATATCATGCTTTGAAAAGCTTACTTAAAAATTAGACAACATTAAAGTCACTTTGTCCACTGGCAATAAAGACAGGACTGTAGAAGCATACACCTTCACACTCCATAGAGGCTGAAAGTGTTCATGTAGCAGAAGACACCTCCTATATTGTAGGGATTCTACACAACATCTGTGACCTGTGGTTAAGATGAGTCAGCAGTAGGGGTGTTTTTGTCAAGAGTCTGGGAGGTGGAAGCTGGTGGTTGTTGCTCATCGTTCTCCTGCAGGCTGTGTCGGATCCCGTATCCAAAGTATATGAGAAATCCTAGTAAGGAAATGAGAAAATGAGAAGGGTAAATAGGCACTCTTCCTGGTTACAAACATCCAATAGGCCTCCTATGGTGGCCAAGAAGTTTAGGGGAGCTCAGTTTGGGATCTGTCCCTCAAGAAGTCTCTTTATGCCAGAAAGCCACTTACCAATCACATTCCAGATGCCAAATATGGCCCAGGTCCCAGAAGTTATCTGCATCATCAAGTAAATGTTCACAAAGATGCTCACCAGTGGGAGGACAGGCAGAGCAGGGACCTGTGGGGCAGAGTCAGTTCATCCCTGAACACACCCCAGATGCCTGAATGAGAGACTCTACCCCAAGTGGGCAAGAAGACCAGCCTTCAGACTGTGTATTCAGTGCCTACTCAGACTGTGTATGTAAAGTACTGAGGGAGATCAGGGAAGAGTCCGTTGGTTTTAGCAGTTCCCCTCACTCCCTGGATGTTTAGACCATGAAGCATGTTCACTCCAGGTGGACAGTTCGGGCACATAAGGTCACTTACCTTAAAATAAAGAGGAATGGGGTTCTGGGGCTGCCTCCAGATGATGACTGTGACCCCAATGATGAGCAGCAGCAGCAGCACAGCCACTGGTGTGTACCCGGAGTCTCCAGAGAACCCCTGACTGGACCACTGGACCAGAATCAGGCTCAAGATTATCATCAGGAGAACTACAGGGGTCAAGGTGGAGGAGAACAGGTTCACCTTCAGAAGCTGAAGATGTCAAGACCTTGGGCCACCCCTCTCCCCAGGCTGCCCACCTCAGCAAGGGCCCTCATATCACGAAGACTCCTCAATTGACAAAATACACACTCCAACACCATACTGTCAATTTCAGAAAATGACCAAAGAGAAATCCCACTGCTCACTGAGTAGTGAGGCACATCCGTAGACAATCTGGCCAGATTTCCTAGTGGGGAAGGTGCTGATAGGGAACCACAGACTCTTTAAATGGTTTAAAACTCTTTGAATGTTTGAGTTTCTTGCTTCAGGTACAGAGTCCAATGGATGTTCATCAGGGCCAGGCATCTCAAGTCCCTCCTCTGTATTCTCATTCTTGCTTAATTTCTGGTCTGGCTGGTACCTGAATTTGAGATTTTAAGGCAATATTAACAGCAGCCCCTACTCATCCAACATCACACAGCCTATTCCCCATGTGTCCTGTCTTAAGCAGAGCAGGACTTTTAGAAGATAGCATGAAGGCAGAAGATGCTTACCTCCCAACTAATCTCCAAGACTCTCTACCGAGGTGTAGTGGGGTCTCACCTGAGCACAAGAATAGAAAATGCCACCATGGAGTAAATGAGCAGGGTCCCAACTGCCACGAGCTCCAGAAGATCTGTGTACTTAAATAGTAACGCCATGACTCCTAGAATGAGTGCACAAACAAGGTGGGAAGGGAGTGAGAAACAGCTGGAAAAATGTAAGTTAAAGGTGGGTTTCAATTTTGTTTGTAACCTGCAAGATTTCCAGCAGACATGATGGCCACAATATGGGTGCCTGTGTGGACATGAATCCGCGTAAGTACCCGGAAAAGGAGCCCGTCCTCTGCCATCGTGTAGATCAAAGTAGGCATGTTGAACATGGCACTATGGAGTCTGGAAGAGAAGATGGAAACATGTAAGGACGTGGAGAAGCAGACAGACTGAGACTTCTGCTCTCTTGTCGGCTTAGCGTAAGGTGTCTCCCTGTCTTCACTACCAATCCTAAGGGTTGGGAGATCTGAGTATCTGACAGTAGACAGGGAGAAAACCATGGCACTGACCTGGATATAAGATCACACAGTGTGCCAATAGTCACGAAGTATCTGGCAGGGAGCCACCAACTGTGGAGAACGCTTTGTGGCAAAAGGTCGTGAGGCTGAATCAGGTAGTAGGGCACCATGAGGGTGAGTGCCGCTGAGACACTGGAGTAGGCCAAAAAGCAGATGAAGATTGTGATCATGATGCTCCAGGGGATGGAACGATGAGGATTTATAGCTTCTAACCCTGCCGAAAGGGAAGAAGTGTTGGGTCAGGAAAACACACTCAGGTGAAATCACAAAATCCCCTTTCTTTTTGTACTCCACAAACAGGTTTCCCCTAAGCCAGGGGCAGCCAGTCTGTTCCCAAACCCCAGATGGGACCCACAGTGACCATGTTACCTTTAGTGGCAAAGCCGTCAACACCGAAAAAATAGTAGAAACATGTAGCTGTTCCCTGGAGAATCCCTTCAAAGCCGAAAGGTGCAAACCCTCCAGAACCCAGAGGGCCCAAGCTATGGTGAGAGAAGGAGAGAGAAAGAACGTGGATGAGGTGAGTTCAGCCATCTCTACTGAGCTTCTCCCTTCATACCTCAAGTTCTGGGCTCCAGGACTTGCTTCATCTGGATCCATCAGCCCAGATATCTTTAGTCCACACCATACCAGCTCTGCATGCCCGTCAACCATATATTATGGACAATATTACCCTCCTAAGCCATATATGTCTCTGGATCCAGATGTGTTCAGTTTGTAGTCCTGTTCTGTGAGCTTCCAGTTATGCAGATCTCCCTTAACGAAGCCAGTGATGATAATGAAAATGAGAACCAAAAGGTTGATAACTTTGGATATTTTGGTAACCAGGATTGACTCACGAGCTCCCAGAGCCACTATTCCTGTGGGAAAGATGTAATATGAAACACTCAAACTATTGATACATTTATAGATACACTGGTCATGAAAACACCCTTTTTCAACAACACAAGAGATGACTCCTCATTTGGACATAATCAGAAGTTCAATACTGAAATCAGATTTATTATATTGTTTGTAGCTGAAGATGGAGAGGCTCTATATAGTCAGCAAAAGAAAGACCTGGAGCTGACTGTGGCTCAGATCATCAGCTCCTTAATGCAAAATTCAGGCTTGAATTGAAGAAACTAGGGAAAACTACTAGACCATTCAGGTATGACCTAAATAAAATCCATTATAATTCAACAGTGGAGGTGACAAATAGATTCAAGGGACTAGATCCAGTAGGCAGACTGCCTGAAGAACTAGGGCCAGAGATTCCTAACACTGTACAGGAGGCAATGACCAAAACCATCCCCAAGGAAAAGAAATGCAGAAAGGCAAAATGGGTGTCTGAGGAGGCTTTACAAATAGGTGAGGGAAGATGAGGAGTGAAAGACAAAGGAGAAAGGGAAAGATATAACCAACTGGATGCAGAATTCCAGAGAATAGCAGGGAGAGACAAGAAAGCCATCTTAAGTGAACAATGAAAAGAAATAGAGGAAAACAGCAGAGTGGGAAAGACTAGAGATCTCTTCAAGAAAACCGGGGATATTAAGGGAACATTTCATGAAAGGATGGGCATGATAAAGGACAGAAATGATAAGGAACTAACAGAAGCAGAAGAGATTAAAAGAGGTGGCACGAATACCCAGAACTATACAAAAAAGGTCTCAATGGCCTGGATAACCAAGATGGTGTGGTCATTTTCCTAGAACCAGACATCCTGGAGTGTGAAGTTAAGTGGGTCTTAGGAAGCAATGGGCTTCCCTTGTGGCTCAGACGGTAAAGCGTCTGCCTACAATGTGGGAGACCAGGGTTCAATCCCTGGGTCGGGAAGTTCCCCTGGAGAAGGCAGTGGCACCCCATTCCAGTATTCTTGCCTGGAAAATCCCATGGACGGAGGAGCCTGGTAGGCTACAGTCCATGGGGTCGCAAAGAGTTGGACACGACTGAGTGACTTCACTAGGAAGCAATACTACAACAAAGCTAGTGGAGATGATGGAATTCCAGCTGAGTGATTTCAAATCCTAAAAGATGATGCTGTGAAAGTGCTGTATTCAATACGTGAGCAAACTTGGGAAATTCAACAGTAGCTTCAGGACTTCTAGATCTGTTTTCATTCCAGTCCAAAGAAGGGCAATGCCAAAGAATGTTCAAGCTGCTGTACAATTGCACTCATTTCACACGTTAGCAAGGTTATGCTCAAAATCCTTCAAGCTATGCTTCAGCAATATGGGAACCAAGAACTTTCAGATGTACAACAGAGTTAAGAAAATGCAAAGGGCCAGAGATCAAATTGCCAAAATTCATTGAATCACAGAGAAAGCAGGGGGAAATACCAGTAAATCATATACTTCTGCTTCATTTGACTATACTAAAGCCTTTGACTGTATGGATCACAATAAACTGTGAAAAATTCTTAAAAAGATAAGAATACCAGATCACTTTACCTGTCTCCTGAGAAATCTATGCAGGTCAAGAAGCAACAGTCAGATCCAGACATAGAATAATGGACTGGTTCCAAATTGGAAGAAGAGTACATCAAGGCTGTATATTGTCACCCTGCTTATTTAATTTACATGCAGAGTACATCATGCAAAATGCCAAGCTGGATGAAGCACAAGCTGGAATCAAGATTGCCAGGAGAAATAGCAAAAATCTCAGATATGCAGATGATACCACCCTAATGGCAGAAAATGAACAGAAACTAAAGAGCCTCTTGCTGAAAATGAAAGAGGAGAGTGAAAAAGCTGGCTTAAAACTCAATATTCAAAAAGTTAAGACCATAGCATCTGGTCCCATCACTTCCTGGCAAATAGAAGAGGGAAAAGTGGAAGCAGTGACAGATTTTCTTTTTTGGGGCTCCAAAATCACTGCAGATGGTGACTGCAGCCATTAAATCAAAAGATACTTGCTTCTTGGAAGGAAAGCTATGGCAAACCTAGACAGCATATTAAAGAGTAGAGACATCACTTTGCCTACAAAGGTCTGTATAGTCAAAGCTATGGTTTTTTCAATAGTCATGTACTGATGTGAGAATTGGACCATAAGAAAGCTGAGCACCAAAGAACTGATGCTTTAAACTTATGCTAGAGATGACTATTGAGAGTCCCTTGGACAGCAAGGGGAACAAACCAATCAATCCTAAAGGAAATCAACCTTGAATATTCATTGGAAGGACTGATGCTGAAGCTCCAATACTTTGGCCACCTGATGAGCAGAACTGACTCATTGGAAAAGATTCTGATGTTGGGTAAGATTGAGGGCAGGAGGAGAAGAGGGTGACAGAGAATGAAAGGGTTGGATATCATCAATGATCAATGAACATAAATTTGAGCAAACTCCAGAAGATAGTGGAGGATAGAGGAGCTTGGCATACATAATCCATGGGGTTGCAAAGAGTTGGCTATGACTTAGTGACTGAACAACAACAGGAAGCAGAGAAATAGTTGCTCAGGGCTGACGGTGGTGGTGGACAAATAGACACACAACTGCTCAGTGGGTACAGAGGTGTTGAACATGTTTGGAACTAGATGGAGGTGATGGTTGCCCAACATTACAAATGTGCTTAATGCTACTGAATTGTACACTTTAAGATGGTTAATTATTGTGGCAATCTTCTCAGAATACATGTCTAACAAAGCAAGATGTACACCTTAATCTTATACAATGTTGTGTGTCAGTTATATTAGACTGAAGCTGGGAAAAATTACAAAGTGGTTAATTTTATGCTATGTGAACTTCCTCTCAATTAAAAAAAAAATCTTTGGCCTCAGTACAAACGAAGACTTGTTGGTCTAAGTAAATGATTCTCAGCTTGGGGTAATTTTATTCCCCAAGGGACATTGGCACTGTCTGGAGACACCCTGATTGCCACAGTTGTGGGTGGGTGGATGTCACTGGTATCTAGTGAGCAAAGGCCAAGGATGACACTCAACACTCAATAATGATTAAAAAAGAAACTAAAATTCACAAAACAGCATCCCCCCCCCACCAAACCAAAGAATGATAAGCCCAAATTGTCAGTAGTGCCAAGGGTGGAAAACAATGGTCTGTGTCTTAGCTTCTATTTCAAGACCATTCTTTCTATTTCTAATCCCCCACCATTCTAACATGTGAAGCCTTTCCTACACCAGCTCCCTCTCCACACCCTGCTCTTCCCATCCTGTTGTTGAGCCCTGTCTCACCTGTCATCAGCAGTACCAGGCCCAGGGCAAAAAAGTCTGCATATGTGGCCAGGGAGTAAGGCAGGTGCAGAGAGAAAGTTTCCTGTAATGCCTGAGAGATGTGATTCCCAATCAGGTTGTCAAGGATATAACTCGAGGCCCTGGCTGAGATGGCGGTGGCTGCAGAGGCAGAAGAAGGAGCATTCATTGAAAAGCAAAAATTAATGTGCCATAGTATCTAAAAACACAGACAAAATACCTGTATATACAAAAAGCCTAAATATATACAAATTCCTGTATATAAAAATACCTGCTACAAAATACAAAATATCAAAGAGTTTCTTTTCATGAGTTGGGGAGAGTAGAACCAAATGATTCACCAAAATGTCAGGTGTTTTAATATGTTAGGTGCAGATCAATGTTATACAAGAAAAGAAAACACATAAGTGGGACTGGAGGGCTGGGATAAGGCATGGAATTTAAAATCAAGTGGTAAAGGAAAATCCCAGGAAGGCAACAACTGAGCAAAGATTTCACTATGGTGAGGGGATGAGCCTGTGGGACAAGCCTCCCTCTCAACCATTTCCTACGGTTCCCTTTCCTTCTGGGTTCATGGTCCATCATTTAAGGTCACAGGATAGAATCGACTTGAATGCAGTTGTAGGGTCTTCCTGACACTATTATCAACCTTCCTGCACAAGGTCAAGAATAAAGTGCTCATGAATAACTGAGAACCCAATCCTCCAACATCCCAATCTTGAGCCCCACAAGATTGCTGGCCCATCGTCTCACCTGTGACTAAGGGAAGTATGGAGTTCCAGCCAGCGATGAAGGCATAGAGTTGACCCATCATGACATAGCTGTAGAGGTATGCAGAACCGGAGCGTGGTACCCAGGCCCCAAATTCAGCATAGCAGAACCCAGATAACACAGAATACAGGGCAGCCACCAAGAGCGAGATGATGATCGCTGGTCCAGCTACGTACTTGGCCAGTCCCCCAGTCACAATGTACATGACAGCCATCAGCATCCCACCCACACCCCAGATCACCAGGTTTAGGGTGTTCAGATGAGCCACGGGTCTCTCAGACTCATCTATGGGTTCCAGTGGCAGCTTGCGGATGAGCTTCTGACCAAACTGGCGAACAAACTGACGTACCATACTAGACATAGTTAAAGAGGCTACAGTCTGCTGAGGAAAGAAGACATAAAGCCGTTAAGAATGCCCATCCGCCCTTGGCACTGGGGTCCAGTTCTATGGAGTAAGGAAGTGATGGAGCAGGTGGTAAAGGACACACTGGGAAAGCTCTCCATCTCTGAGATTTGGTTTCTACAATCATAGAGAAGACTTCTAATTTGTCTCAAAGTTACTGGAAAGTTTGCTTGAGAAGAAGTGAGACGGAGTGGATTATGTCTCCCCAAGCGTGCCCCTTTGATGGGTAAATTGTTTTGAGCTAAAGTTAATTAAGACCCATTAGCTTCAGGAGAAGCTCTTTACCTCTCCCTTAACTGTTCAAAATAATGTAGATTAGGGGACCTATGCCAGGAAGAGAGCTATTACCACAGAGAACTTTCTAATCTCAGAAAGACTTACCTGCTTGGAGTGGGCAAACATTTGTTCACCAGGCACTTGCTCTTCTCATCCTGCTGTGTATGGTCTTCCTCCCATTTGAAGGCCCAGATCCCCACCCCCTTCTTCTTAACTCAGGTGGTCATATAAGCCTCAACTGTCTGACAGTCTTGGAGCCTCAGACACTTTTATGGGGCTCCTGTACATATTAAACTAACTGTGTTCATCTGTCTTATATCAACTGAATTGTTAGCCCAGCTGAAGAATCTAGAAAGCCAAGTCTTCTGCCCCTACAGAAGCAAAAGTTTCCAACACAGAGCCCAGCACATCATAGGTCCTTAACTGGTATAAGTTGGAAGGATAAGAATTATGATTTTTGAATCGAAATCGACACCCTGCTTGTCTGATTTTGCTGAAACTACATTTCATCTTTGTTCTCCTTTCCCCTGCAAAACAGGGCAAATTATCATCATTATTTCCTCCCCTCTTTGATAGGGGTAAAGTGACTCTTTTAGGGGCTTGCTGAGCAGAGTGCTCAGACTCTGCACTTTTCTTCACCAAGGATCCTGAAACCTGGACACATTCTGTTTCATTGTTTGCAGAGTGGCATGGAATAGGAACTCTGTTCTGGGGAGGAATGAGATGACATTTGAGGGGAGGCACAGACTCTAGCCCAGCTCAGTCAAAGCATCAAACTACAGTGGCATCCCAACTGCCTGGAGGGAGGGGGGACTAATGTTCATTCTGAATCAGAGATGACAGGACTGTGTTTCCTGCTGCTTTGTGACATGGAATGTCTCCTCACTACACTGCTCTGCAAGACTAGGCTGACCCAGTGACCACCTGTTATTGTGAGGGGGGCTTCCACCCCTGATATTCCAAAGTCCAAGTTTAACATTTTGATTAAGAGCAAGCATTCAGGCACAGAGCGGTTTGGTAGTTCATTGGAAGGAGTTTTTCCTGTGTTTCAGCTACTGGGGCTCTTTGGGCAGCAGCGGCGGTGCGCTGGTCGGAGAAGCGGCGTAAAACTTCGGCATTCAGATCAGATCAGTCGCTCAGTAGTGTCCGACTGTTTGCGACCCCATGAATCGCAGCACGCCAGGCCTCCCTGTCCATCACCAACTCCCGGAGTTCACTGAGACTCACGTCCATCGAGTCAGTGATGCCATCCAGCCATCTCATCCTCTGTCGTCCCCTTCTCCTCCTGCCCCCAATTCCTCCCAGCATCAGAGTCTTTTCCAATGAGTCAACTCTTCGCATGAGGTGGCCAAAGTACTGGACTTTGCTAAAGCTTTAGCATCATTCCTTCCAAAGAAATCCCAGGGCTGATCTCCTTCAGAATGGACTGGTTGGATCTCCTTGCAGTCCAAGGGACTCTCAAGAGTCTTCTCCAACACCACAGTTCAAAAGCATCAATTCCTCGGTGCTCAGCCTTCTTCACAGTCCAACTCGCACATCCATACATGACCACAGGAAAAACCATACCCTTGACTAGACGAACCTTTGTTGGCAAAGTAATGTCTCTGCTTTTGAATATGCTATCTAGGTTGGTCATAACTTTCCTTCCAAGGAGTAAGCGTCTTTTAATTTTGTGGCTGCAGTCACCATCTGTAGTGATTTTGGAGCCCAGAAAAATAAAGTCTGACACTGTTTCCACTGTTTCCCCATCTATTTCCCATGAAGTGGTGGAACCGGATGCCATGATCTTTGTTTTCTGAATGTTGAGCTCTAAGCCAACTTTATCACTCCCCACTTTCATCAAGAGGCTTTTGAGTTCCTCTTCACTTTCTGCCATAAGGGTGGTGTCATCTGCCTATCTGAGGTTATTGATATTTCTCCCAGCAATCTTGATTCCAGCTTGTGTTTCTTCCAGTCCAGAGTTTTAGGTGAAAAAAAAATGGCCCGAAACAAGCAGACTGCTCTTAAGTCAACAGGTGGGAAAGTGCCCCACAAGCAGCTGGCCACCAAAGCGGCCAGGAAAAGTGCCCCCTCTACCGGCAGGGTGAAAAAAACCTCATCGCTACAGGCCGGGGACTGTTGTGCTTCGAGAAATCCGTTGTTACCAGAAATCCACTGAGTTTCTGATCCGGAAACTGCCTTTCCAGAGGTTGGTGAGGGAGATCGCCCAGGATTTCAAAACCGACTTGAGGTTCCAGAGTGCCGCCATCGGAGGCACTGCAGGAGGCTAGCGAAGCGTACCTGGAGGGTTTGTTTGAAGATACTAATCTGTGTGCCATCCACGCTAAGAGAGTCACCATCATGCCCAAAGACATCCAGTTGGCTCACCGGATACTGGGAGAGAGAGCTTAAGTGAAGGCAGTTTATGTGTTTTGTAGTAAATTCTGTAAAATACTTCGGTTTAATTTGTGACTTTTTTTGTAAGAAATTGTTTATAATATGTTGCATTTGTACTTGTCATTCCATCTTTCACTCAGGATGAATGCGAAAAGTGACTGTTCACAGACCTCAGTGATGTGAGCACTGTCGCTCAGGAGTGACAATTTGCTAATATGCAGAAGGGATGGGTGATATTTCTTGCTTCTCATGATGCAAGTTTCTGTATGTTAATGACTTTTGGGTAGCTATTAAGGTACTAGAATTGATAAATGTGTACAGGGTCCTTTTGCAATAAAACTGGTTATGACTTGATCCACGTGTTTAACAATTGGGGCTGTTAAATCTGACCATACATCACTGTGCCTGGAAAATCCCATGGACGGAGGAGCCTGGAAGGCTACAGTCCATGGGGTCGCTAAGAGTCGGACACGACTGAGCGACTTCCCTTTCCCTTTCCCTTTCACTTTCATGCATTGGAGAAGGAAATGGCAAGCCACTCCAGTGTTCTTGCCTGGAGAATCCCAGGGACGGGGGAGCCTGGTGGGCTGCCGTCTATGGGGTCACACAGAGTTGGACACGACTGAAGTGACTTAGCAGCAGCAGCAGCAGCAGCATACATCACTGTGATAGAATGTGGGCTTTTTCAAGGGTCAAGATACAAGTCTTAACCACTGTGTAACTTACAGTTTCCTTAAAAAAAAAAAGTAAACCTGGCAGCTATAGAATATACTATATGCATTTATAATAGCTATTTTATATATTGTAGTGTCAACATTTTTAAATTAAATGTTTTACGTTGACATGTGGTGGGGAGTGTTGTCTTTAAGGTGGGTAATTTAGAGTTCGATTGGGTTTCTCCTGAGTAGACTGCACTTGTTTATGTAGTAAAATGCTTTGCACATAATAACTTGCATAAGTCCTCATTCTATCACATTTTAAACTAACCTTCTAGCTGATAATGCAAATGCTAATGGGGAGGGGGATTTATTTATAAGGGCTCTAGACTATAATACAAGTTAGTCACACCAGCATCATCTGTTACTAATATAGTAGTTAGCCCAGCTTTTCTTTGTGTTGTGATTGGTCTCATAACTAGGTTGAACTTTTCTCTACCAAGGGGGAACAATACCTAACTTTTTTCCTTGTGGGGTTTGTATTATAACTGTTAGGGTGAACTTGCTGTGAGGGAGGGACACAGCTTCAGCTTATGGAACCTCTGCCAGTTAAAATGGTGTTCATGTGGCATAGGTTCTGGGAAAATCACTTCATAGAGATGGCTTTCCAAGTGGTTTTAAAATTTATCCTTCCATTGAAGTTTTTAGGTCAATTATGTATGTTGACTAAATTTACAAAAAACTTGTTTATTCAAAAAAAAAAAAAAAAAAAAAAAAAGAGCAAGCATTCAAAGAGCCAGGAAGCTATGAATACAACCTTGGTTCTGCAAACACTGTGGCAGTCTTGAACAAGTCATATATTCTTCTGGACTGTGTTTTCTTCTTGCTCAAATGCTGCTGTTGAACCTTCTGTGCTGTGAGTAGGAATGTAAAATGGGGCAGCAGCTATGGATGCAGTATGTGGTTCATCAAAAATGAAAAATTCATTTTCCACATGATCCAGTCATGCCACTTTGGGTGTATATCCCAAAGATTGACAATAGGGTTCAAAGATGTATTTGTACACCTGTGTCCTTAGCAGCATTATTCACAATAGCTGAAAGTTGGAAGCAACCAAGATGTCCATCCATTAAGGAATGGATTAATACAAAGTGGTCTATACATACAGTGGAATATTATTCAGCATTAAACAGATAGGAAATTCTTTTTTTCAAATATTTTTTAAAATTTATTTTTCATGGAGGATGATTGCTTTGCACTGTTGTGTTGCTTTCTGCCATACATCAACATGAATCAGCCATAGGTATGCATATGTCCCCTCCCTCTTGACCCTCCCTCCCATGCTGCTACTCCATCCCACCCCTCTAGGTTTTCACAGAGCACTGGGTTGAGCTCCTTGCATTACATAGCAAATTCCTACTGGTGATCTCTTTTACATATGGTAGTATATATGTTTCAATGTTACTCTCTCAATTCATCCCACCTTCTCCCTCCCCCTCTGTGTCCACAAGTCTCTTCTTTAAAAGAGACAGGAAATTCTGATGCATGCTATAGTGTGGAGGAACACTGAGAACATTATGGTCAGTGACATAATCCAGTCACAAAAAAACATGCTATGATTCCATGTCTATGAGGAACTGAGAGGAGTCAACTTCTAAGAGACAAAGTAGAATGGTGGTTTGCTAGGGGCTCGAATGAAGGGTGAAACTGTTCATTATTAATAGAGATGCAGCTTTAGTTTTCTTCTTAGAAAAGAGGAGAAAAAAGATGTGAAAAGAGTTATTGAGATTGGTTGCACGACAATATAAATATACCTAACATCACTGAACTGTATAGTTAAAAATAGTTAAGATGGCAAATTTTAAGCTATATGTAATTTACCACCATATTTTAAAATTACTGCTAATAAGAAGAAATAGAGCCAACTTCACAGAGTTGCTGGGTTAGCAAACCAATGGTGACTCAATATAAATCACCAGACAGCCCTCCTCTGAGGACACCAAAATCCATGGATGCTCAAGATCCTTACAGTCACTGGAGCATCCACAGAGGAGGAACCTGCAGAATCAGAGGGTCAACACGACACAGGAGACTGACATCAGTGGTCCTCACAGCATAAACCCTGATCCAGGGGGAACTTTGACACTGTTTGAGCTCCAGTCAAGAAAAATGAGTCAGAATCTCCATGGTCTGATCCAGCCCCCTGCATCACCAATTCCCATATAAACCTGACAACTCCCAGCTGCTGTTTTCCTCTGGAAAATGGGTCTCTCCACCCTCAGTCAGGAGCCGGGCTGAGCCCCTCCACTTTGGGATTTAGAGGTCTCTTTGGGAGGATGTGAACTCAGCACCCAGTCTCCTACAGAAGAGGGTGACCCGAGACTTACTGGATCCTTGGAGCAGAGCCTGGAACACTGGATCAGTCAGGGAGGCCGAGGTTCATTCATGCAGGACTGGAGCTGAGACATCTCTAAGGACCAAAGAGTAGAGTCCTGAGCACAGAAGACGTCCGTTACCCTCTGCGTTGTTAGGGTGGAGATGAAGCTGGGCGGGCGGGGAGCATCTGCCATGTAGCTATCAGCCTTAACACTTCTGTGGTTACTCTCAGGGAGTGGTTCTGAGAGGATTTTTTTTAAATTTCATATTATTATTCATAACATAAAATTGACCATTTTAACCATCTTTAAGACTTCCCTAGTGGCTTAGACGGTGAAATGTCTGCCTACAATGTAGGAGACCCAGGTTCAATATCTGGGTCGGGAAAATCCCCTGGAGAAGAAAATGGCAACCCACTCCAGTACTCTTGCCTGGACAGAGGAGCCTAGTAGGTGAAAGTCCATGAGGTCGCAGAGTTGGACTTGACTAAGTGACTTCACTTTCACTTTCAAGTGTCCATTTCAGTAGAATTAAATACGTTTGCATTTTTTGCAACCAAACTCCAGAACATTTTTCGCCTTGCAACATATCAACTCTGTACCCATTCAACAACAATCCTGCCTTTCTCCTTTCATTGTTCTACTTTATCTAAATCTGAGCACTCCAGGTGCCTCATTTCAGTGGAATCAAACTTTATTTATCCCTTCCTGTCAGGCTTATTTTGCTTAGTAGAATGTGTACTAGATTCCTCTATGTTGTAGCATGGGTCATATTCTTCTCCTTTTTAATGCTGAATAATACTCTAGTATATGCACATACCACATGGACTTAGCGATTCTTTGATCAGTGGGTACTTGGGTTGCTTTCATGTTTTAGTTATTGTGAATAATGCTGCTGTGAACAAGGATGTAGAAATATCTCTTCCAGAGTGTGCTTTCAATTCTCTGGGTACAGCCTCAAAGGTAGAATTGCTGGATCATAAGGTTCTAACATTTTTATATCCTGTGATGGAGAAGATGTTCACATATTGAGCAATGAGGAAGTCATTTTGGCTTATCCATGGTTCAGGCTGTACTGTGTGTGAACTAAGACAGTCCGTCCAACTCTCACAGCACATCTTTAACCCTGAGGTAAAGAACATCTGTTTTGAAGATAAGAACGAAGAACTCCCTTCTCATGGCATCCATGTTAACACTCCCTGGAAGATAATGTTCCCTTCCCAGACACCAGGGTCCTGCTGTCTCACTGTCTATGTACTAAGTCTGTTTCTTTTGAAACTTTAAGGAATACACCCTGTCATGTTGATGTATGTGCTTTGTTTGGATGAGGTATAAGATTGTGCTTCAATGGAGCAGTTCCCCAGAGCTATCTGAGAGGGTGCCCCCAAGCTATAGCCCTCCGTTTGGGTCAAATAAAACTTTCCCATTTCTCTTGTGTTTCTTGATTGTTTTCCTGGACAATGGAATTCATTGATCAGCATGAACACTGAAGTAGAAAGAGTGTAAAAGTAGGGGACGCAGCTCACAACCCTCCTCCCTCCCAGTAGTTAACTGATTTGTTTTCGGTTGCACTAGGACTTTGTTGCTGTGCACTGTCTTTCTCCAGCTGCAGTGAGTGGGGCTGCTCTCTAGCTGTCGTGCACTCTGTAGCTGCATTGTATGGGCTTATCACTGCAGGTGCTTCAGTCATAGACTGCCTTTACTTAGTGGCCAAGTCTTGTCTGATTCTTTCATGACCCCATGGACTGTAGCCCATCAGGCTCCAATGTCCATGGGATTCTCCAGACAATAATATTGGAGTGGGTTGCCATTTCCCCCTCCAGGAGATCTTCCCAACCCAGGGGTCAAACCCACATTTCTTTCATTGACAGGCAGATTCTTTACTGTTGAGTACCAGGGAAGCCCAATCATAGACATGCCATTAAAATCTAATTTTCCACTCCAAGTAGTTTAACAATATTATTTTTTCCAATCAAATACTGTTGTCTCCCTTTAATAATTTTTGGTAAATGGAAAGTTCCCCATCTTGGGTCATGTAAATTATTGCATGTATGTGTGATTCTTTTGTTATGCAGCTCATGAAATATAGCTGAGCACTTATTGTATTCCAGACACTGTTTAGATGCTACAAAGCAAATGGTAGTCAAAAGTGTGATGGGACTGAATGTATCTCCCCACTTTCAAATTCATTTACTGAAGTACTAAACCCTAGAACCTTGGACTATGACTCTATTTGGTGGTGAGAGGGTAACAGGCAGGAAGGCCAGGGGTCTCCAAATGGAAGAAATAGGCTGAAAGTGTCAGACATTCTTTAGTCTCTCTCTTAAATGCAGGAGGAAACAAACTACAAGTGTCAGGTTTTTTCCCCCTTCTCTATACAAATTTAAAAGAAGTCTTCTCTTAAAGGTTTTAAAGATGGTTTCTTTTAATTCTGTGTTCCCATGACAACACATGGTTCCACCTGAACTTATCTTTTCTCAAACCTTGAGCTAAGGAATGCATTTTTCTTATGGAAATGTTTTTCTTACGTATGTTAATGAACTATGTATTTACCTTAAACTCTGTCTTTCTTCAAGTCAGTTCCAGCTAAGACTCAGAACCAATAATGGCTCAGCAAACCAGTATGTTTTACTCATACAATTATTCTCCGATGTTATGGAAAGTGTATATTTGATTGGAAACCTTCCCTTGAACTTCAAGATTCATGTCAGTCATTTTATGGCCCAGGATAACTCACATTGTGCCAATGTTATCTCAAAATGCATTTTGTGGATGAGGGGCCTGGCACCACTCTCTGAGTTTTGAGGCATTTCCTTTCTCTAATTAGCAACCTGCTAGTAGCTATATAACTTCCTGCTAAAGACTAGCAGGGGGGCACTCTTTCTGCCCCCTTCTGATGTCTATGTCAGAATCTTTGTCTATTTCTTTTATACTTTAATAAAGCTTTATTACACAAAAGCTCTGAGCGATCAAGCCTCGTCACTGGCCTGGGATGGAATTCCTCTCCTCCAGAAGCCAAGAATCCCAGCATCTTTCACGGTTCAGCAACAACCTTTCAGTGGTAGTGCTGCAGGAAGGGGGACTCCTTCCAGGGCCCAAAACTGGGCTCTTGTCTAATACTCAGAAAAGATTTGTCCAAGGAGACATGTGCTGACAAAGCAAGAGATTTTATTGGGAAGGGCACCTGGATGGAGAGCAGTAGGGTAAGGGAAACAAGGAGAACTGCTCTGCCGCATGGCCTGTAGTCTTGAGTTTTATGGTGATGGGATTAGTTTCCATGTGGTCTTTGCCCAATCATTTCATTTTTTTTATTTTTAATTTATTTATTTTAATTAGAGGCAAATTACTTTACAATATTGTATTGATTTTGCCATACATCAACATGAATCCGCCACGGGTGTACACATGTTCCCAATCCTGAACCCCCCTCATCCCAGTGCACCACCCCAAGCATCCTGTATCCTGCATCAAACCTGGACTGGCGATTCATTTCTTATATGATATTATACATGTTTCAATGCCATTCTCCCAAATCATCCCCCCCACCCGCCCCCCCCTCCCCCCCAACACACACAGAGTCCAAAAGACTGTTCTATACATCTGTGTCTCTTTTGCTGTCTTGCATACAGGGTTATCGTTACCATCTTTCTAAATTCCATAGATAAGCGTTAGTGTACTGTATTGGTGTTTTTCTTTCTGGCTTGCTTCACTCTGTATAATCGGCTCCAGTTTCAACCACCTCATTAGAACTCATTCAAACGTATTCTTTTTAATGGCTGAGTAATACTCCATTGTGTATATGTACCACAGCTTTCTTATCCATTCATCTGCTGATGGACATCTAGGTTGGTTCCATGTCCTGGCTATTATAAACAGTGCTGCGATGAACATTGGGGTACATGTGTCTCTTTCAATTCTGGTTTCCTCAGCGTGTATGCCCAGCAGTGGGATTGCTGGGTCATATAGCAGTTCTATTTCCAGTTTTTAAAGGAATCTCCACACTGTTCTCCATAGTGGCTATACTAGTTTGCATTCCCACCAACAGTGTAAGAGGTTTCCCTTTTCTCCACATCCTCTCCAGCATTTATTACTTGTAGACTTTTGGATTGCAGCCATTCTGACTGGCGTGAAATGGTACCTCATTGTGGTTTTGATTTGCATTTCTCTGATAATGAGTGAGGTTGAGCATCTTTTCATGTGTTTGTTAGCCATCTGTATGTCTTTTTTCGAGAAATGTCTATTCAGTTCTTTGGCCCATTTTTTGATTGGGTCGTTTATTTTTCTGGAATTGAGCTGTAGGAGTTGCTTGTATATTTTTGAGATTAGTTGTTTGTCAGTTGCTTCATTTGCTATTGTTTTCTCCCATTCGGAAGGCTGTCTTTTCACCTTGCTTATAGTCTCTTTTGTTGTGCAGAAGCTTTTAATTTTAATTAGGTCCCATTTGTTTATTTTTGCTTTTATTTCCAATATTCTGGGAGGTGGGTCATAAGGGACACTGCTGTGATTTATGTCGGAGAGTGTTTTGCCTATGTTCTCCTCTAAGAGTTTTATAGTTTCTGGTCTTACTTTTAGATCTTTAATCCATTTTGAGTTTATTTTTGTGTATGGTGTTAGAAAGTGTTCCAGTTTCATTCTTTTACAAGTGGTTGACCAGTTTCCCAGCACCACTTGCTAAAGAGATTGTCTTTTCTCCATTGTATATTCTTGCCTCCTTTGTCAAAGATAAGGTGTCCATAGGTGTGTGGGTTTATCTCTCGGCTTTCTATTTTGTTCCATTGATCTATATTTTTGTCTTTGTGCCAGTGCCATACTGTTTTGATGACTGTGGCTTTGTAGTAGATCCTGAAGTCAGGCAGGGTGATTCCTCCAGTTCCATTCTTCTTTCTGAGGATTTCTTTGGCTATTCGAGGTTTTTTGTATTTCCATACAAATTGTGCAATTATTTGTTCTAGCTCTGTGAAAAATACCATTGGTAGCTTGATAGGGATTGCACTGAATCTGTAGATTGCTTTGGGTAGTATACTCATTTTCACTATATTGATTCTTCCAATCCATGAACATGGTATATTTCTCCATCTATTAATGTCTTCTTTGATTTCTTTCACTAGTGTTTTATAGTTTTCTATATAAAGGTCTTTAGTTTCTTTAGGTAGATATATTCCTAAGTATTTTATTCTTTTCATTGTAATGGTGAATGGAATTGTTTCCTTAATTTCTCTTTCTATTTTCTCATTATTAGTGTATAGGAATGCAAGGGATTTCTGTGTGTTGATTTTATATCCTGCAACTTTACTATATTCATTGATTAGCTCTAGTAATTTTCTGATGGAGTCTTTATGGTTTTCTATGTAGAGGATCACGTCATCTGCAAACAGTGAGAGTTTTACTTCTTCTTTTCCAATTTGGATTCCTTTTATTTCTTTTTCTGCTCTGATTGCTCCAGCCAAAACTTCCCAAACTATGTTGAATAGTAATGGTGAAAGTGGGCACCCTTGTCTTGTTCCTGACTTTAGGGGAAATGCTTTCAATGCTTCCCCATTGAGGATAATGTTTGCTGTGGGTTTGTCATATATAGCTTTTATTATGTTAAGGTATGTTCTTTCTATTCCTGCTTTCTGGAGAGTTTTTTTTTTTTTTTTTTATAAATGGATGTTGAATTTTGTCAAAGGCTTTCTCTGCATCTATTGAGATAATCATATGGCTTTTATTTTTCAATTTGTTGATATGGTGTATTACATTGATTGATTTGTGGATATTGAAGAATCCTTGCATCCCTGGGATAAAGCCCACTTGGTCCTGGTGTATGATCTTTTTAATGTGTTGTTGGATTCTGATTGCTAGAATTTTATTAAGGATTTTTGCATCTATGTTCATCAGTGATATTGGCCTTTAGTTTTCTTTTTTGTAGCGTCTTTGTCAGGTTTTGGTATTAGGGTGATGGTGGCCTCATAGAATGAGTTTGGAAGTTTACCTTCCTCTGCAATTTTCTGGAAGAGTTTGAGTAGGATAGGTGCCAGCTCTTCTCTAAATTTTTGGTAGAATTCAGCTGTGAAGCCGTCTGGACCTGGGCTTTTGTTTGCTAGAAGATTTCTGATTACAGTTTTAATTTCCTTGCTTGTGATGGGTCTGTTAAAATTTTCTATTTCTTCCTGGTTCAGTTTTGGAAAGTTGTACTTTTCTAAGAATTTGTCCATTTCTTCCACGTTGTCCATTTTATTGGCATATAACTGCTGATAGTAGTCTCTTATGATCCTTTGTATTTCTGTGTTGTCTGTTGAGATCTCTTCATTTTCATTTCTAATTTTATTGATTTGATTTTTCTCCCTTTGTTTCTTGATAAGTCTGGCTAATGGTTTGTCAATTATATTTATCCTTTCAAAGAACCAGCTTTTGGCTTTGTTGATTTTTGTCATGGTCTCCTTTGTTTCTTTTGCATTTATTTCTGCCCCAATTTTTAAGATTTCTTTCCTTCTACTTGGCCAATTATTTTAATTTAGAGTCTTTCCTGGTGGCCCATGCATCTCTTAGACAAGATGGATGCTAGTGAGAGGGATTCTGGGAAGTGAACGGACACGCAATGTCTCCTTTCAACCTTACCTGAACTCTTCCAGTTGGTGGTGGCTTATTAGTTCCATATTCCTTATCAGGATCTCCTGTCATAAAACAACTCATGCAAATGGTTGCTATGGTGCCTGGCCAGGGTAGACAGTTTCAATCAGTGCACTTCCCCTAAAAACTCCCCCCAGAGAGACTTCATACTCAAGATACTTCTTGGGAATTGAGGCAGAAGTCTCTTTCTTCTGTAACTTCTTCCTGCTGTGCATGGGCATAGGCCTGCCTAGCAGAGCAGAAGTCTCTCTCTACCAGATCTAAGTCAATGTATTTTTTTGCCTGAAACCAGCATTCACCCTTGTAATAACAGCAATTTAGTGTGAAACTGTTGGCTCCTCTCAGAGATGAAATAGACAGGGCCAAACAGGAGACTTAACAGGATGGTCATCTCTGGGCCCCGGAAACAGAAGGCAACATTTGGGGTGAGGATTGCAGGGTTTGTGATCCTTTTTGATTGGTTGGTGGTGAAGCAACAGAGCTGTGTTCCAGGAATCTTGTGTTCAGTCTGAAGTTACCATCCTCCACCTGGGTGGGGGCTCCAGTTCTGTAGAAGAACTAAAAAAGACATTGTTATGCATATTTCTTTGAGTAGGAACCAGGACTCTGTCTGGAGGCTGTACCAACCTTTGATTGTTTCTCCTGTTTCTGTATCCCATCCCTTCTCTGATTAGCAATTGTTTGGATCCACTCTTTGGAACTCATGGAAGGTCAAGGAGTCTGAATGAAGCCTATATCCTACAGACAAGAAATGGAGCGCACAGAACAGATCTCTACTCCAGAGCCCCACTGAGTTCTACTCAGTTTTAATTTAGGAAACTAGGCAACTATGACTGTGATAAGTTCCTGTCAAAATGGAGCATAGGACTGCCTCAGCTTGTAGTATAGACACTGAATTGGAAGTATTTCTGAGTTCCAAGTTCTAGATCTGAGTCTTGTATGATTAAAATCTCAGTTCCTTGGTCTGCCATTTTAGTGTAACTGAATTAGAAGTAGTTGGAGGAGTGATAACTGGAATTTAGTAGACAAAATAAATCTCATTTATTTTTAGAAGAATAGGCCTGAAACCCAGTCTGGACCTGGCACTTCAGGGAGACTTGTAGCCAGGTAGCCAGTTGCCTAGTTTTATAAAAAGTAAGGTTGCAGTTACTAGCTTCCAGCAGACATTGTTTTGAGAACGGTGGCATCTAAGCCTGACACGACTCAGAAAACTCAAGTGTTTAGCAAAACAAGGTCTAATCTGAAAGTACACCCATAGCTTCACCTAGTTATTTCCCAGGATATCTGAACGATAGCTACTCTATTTTGGCTTTTAATTGTAAACTTTTCCTTAATAGCCAAAGGAGATTTCACCGTTAATGACGTCAGCGTTTCTCTAGATATGAGAAGATGCAAGAATTCAGACTCATAAAATCTTTTCCTGAAAAGATCTAACTATCGGAAGGCCTGTTCTGCCAGTTTTTCACAGAGCACAGAGTGCCTCATTCCTGATTTTCACCCTGAACTCCTTTCAGGGGCGTTGAAAGTTGGCAGTTGCAGTGGCCATGATTTAATCTTTGTAGATGTAGATGGCAAGTGTCAGTCTTCAGTTGGCAGAGCCCCTTTTTGCTCATAAGCTTGATCATGATTTTGAGGGGGGTATTTCATGACCATTTTATCCCATGGTGCTGAGAATGTCCATTCTCAGGTTTAGCAAAGCTTTTGTTGACAGGCCACTTAATGTACTGTTACTGGAATAAGCCATAAAACACTATCCAAAATTCTCTGGACCACCTGTCTTACTAGCCTCTTGGTCCAAGAAAATATTCTTGTTGCTTCTTCCCATATCTAGAGTTACACTGTTACCAACATTGATCTCATATGGGACTATATATTATTCTATTGGAGGGCTCAGACACACATTTGGCAGTGTAAAAAACAGCAATTTTGTAAAACAGGTGAAATACAAATATCATAGCCAGAAGTATTAGTAAAGTCACAAGTAAGACTTAAGACTTAAGTTAAGAGCTTCCATTAGATGAAGCCCAGTATATCTCAGGTCATCTGACTTAGTCTACTCTGTAGAATTTTTATATTCCAGGGAAATTATATATTGGGACCACTGTCTATAAGGCACATAGCCCAGTTTTCTAGTGTTATGATTATCCTTAGTATGATTTAATTGTTTCTAACACAGAGGAGACTTTAAACCTAAATTACCACAGCCTGGTGTTATCTATATAAATCCATCCCATAATTGTGGTTGAGTTTTTCCTCCTTTGCTGAAACTTTTCTTGTTGCTCTGATTGAGCTTGAGCAATAGAAAAAAGTTCAAATTTATGGCCAGAGTCAGATCAGGTATTATTAATTGGCCTGGTGAGGGGATCTCATCTAGTAATATCACAGTGACCTGAATATGACTATACTTTTTTTTTAAGTAAATTTTTTCAGGGCCAACCAGTTAGAGTCTTGTAGTAGAGAAATTTACTAAGGTAACCCAGAACTAGACACAGGTAATTGGCCACAAACCCAACAATTGGATTGATTTCTAAAAGTAGCATAGGATGAGGCCTATGATAGAAAAGCATTTGATTTATATGCAAAGGCCTAAGAAGTCAAGAAAATATTATAAATGATCATATCAATCAGGTCCAGCATCTTGGGCAAGTTTCTACCTCTGATGTCTTCATCTTCTTATCCTGGTGTAGTGTAGTTTCTCCTGATAAAAAAGTCCTTCCATCTAGGTTGGAGACAGTCCCTTAAATTATGTCTTTTTCCAGTCCTGGTTGCAGGTCACGAGGCATCTGATCTTCATCCAAAGATAGACTACTGAGATAAGCTTTAGAAACAAACTTAGGATGTTTTTTAAGAATTTAATTAAATTTTACATTAATATTACATAACAGCAAAGAACTATCTAAGAAATGAATCTTACTACATGTAGACCTCCATTAACAAACTAGAATTTAACATTTATTGAAACATTTTTTTCCCTAAAATTACCCTCATTTTTATCAAATATAACCAAATTAAGGCCAGTTTGTTTGCAAAATAGATCTGTTCTCACTAATTTGGTCTGATGATTCATATAACCATAATTGATCATAGACTTTTTATTTGCTGAAACATTTATAGAGTCTCAGACTGAACTTTTAGAAATAAAACAGGGCTGGGAAACTCACACCAAGGCTTATCACAGATTTTGCCTAACAAATCTAGGTGAATTCTTCCCTTTTTAAGGTCTCAAAAATTTCTTGAGGTTTTTGTACCCATGAGATAACCTTCCTGACTCATTTGATAAACTTACTGGAAACCTAAGAATTTCCAATTTTTGCAGCAGTCAGATAGAAAGAACGTATAATTGTTTTGTTTATAATGTATAATTTTACCAAAGTGTTGTCATAATTAGTTTGAGAGGAAGGTTTTCCCTACTTCCGGAAAACATAAGATTCAAACCCATAATTTTTCAGACAGAAACCATGTAAGTTATAAACATATTCACTGGTTCATTCAGTCATTTTGTAAACTTTTGTGAAGTCATCAGGTTTTCCACTAGAATACCAGGACATATCAGAATGTTAAGAACTCCATATAATTTCTAGGATATCTGTATTAGTAATTTTACCATAATTATAACATGAGAGGATTTATTACTCCTTTGATAATCTTTTTCATGTAATTTAACCAACCAAATAAACACAGTTTAATATCTCTCTTTGGGATGTTTCAGGGGCCCTCTAAAGCATGCCAAAGTTAGCTAGAGGTCAAAAGAACTTCAAAAGAATTAGATTTAGGAAGTTTTTATCAACAAGATCAATTAAAAGGGTTTAGAACATTTGGTCAGATTTAGTCAACGTTGATGGGTGCATCATTTAGCTTGTTGATATGTCACAATGGGCATAAATACCCAGGCTCAAGGTCTAGTGAAAGCCAGCTCCGTCATCTTGGACCTAGTTGGCTCTAACCAGTTTTCTTATGGCTGTGTCATTCCTAACAAAATTCATTTATCTAACTAAATGTAATCCAATTTTAGAAAATCCTGATCATGCATAACTCTTTTTAGTATTTTTCATACCCCCCACCTTTTTTAAACTGAAAACACACTTCCTACTTTCCTTTAGCAACCAAGAACTAACTTTTATATTAGCATTTTATAGATTGGTGAGTATAAATACCAGTGATAATTTCTAAAACCTTTGCTTTCTTAGAATATTTTAGGATGGCACCAAACATTATTCACTTATAGTCCCAAATCTCTTTGTTTCTCTGTAAAAGGAAATTAGTGTTTAGAAGTAAATGTTTCAAAACCTTATTTTACTTGGAAATGACTTAACTATTCAATAGACTTTTAACACTTAGCACACTTGGCACAACCCTTAGAAATTTAAGTTATGCCAATCTGGAGAGACTATTTTAGACAGATATTTCTAAAGAATAATTATCCTTAATAGAATTTATATAAAAGCTCATATCTCATTTACATTTTTAAAGAAGTTTCTTTACTTGAGGTAATTTCCTTGTTGACAAATTTGTAACAGATATAATATTTAACTTATATTAAACCTAGGTACAATGAAAATATTCTACTTAATGTTAATTACTCTAAGACATGTCTATATTAGATAGGTCAACAAACAAACATTAATATCAGGCATTTAATACTGAATATTTCCCAGTTCACATGAACCTGCAATTTATTGTTTAATTTAGAATTATTTGATTTGTAAGTGCTTACCTTTTTTTAAAGCCAATTAAATAGAGCTCATTTACAAATTAACCTCAAAAATATTACCCAGAGATAAAGACATACCAAGACATATTTAGACAGACACAGTGCAAGATCTAGCTTCATTTTCTAAGTTTAGTCATGAATTAGATATTACAATATAGAATTTACTAGTTTATTAAAAAAACAGTTGAAATAAAAATTTTAAAGTCTTTTTGCCCTTTTACCTCAGTCTCAGGAATTAGAGATGGTCTGGATAAGTGTTCCTGAGAGCCCTGGTCTCAAAGCACAGGGAAAGAAAATCAAGTTCTAATAAAATGGCAGCAGGTCTAAACCAAATGGTGGCCAGACAAAGCAAAATGGCCATCAAAAATCACAATACAGAACACAGAGTTAAAACACACAAATATAAACCTGGGAGTCCTCATCAGACACTCCCTTAAATACAAGAATAGAGTCTCTCAGAAAACCTCCTATACAGACACAGAACCTCAGATCCAAGTACTAACAGAGTAAAGGAAAATATCTCAGGTCTTCAAAGATTTCAAAGGGAGGAAAGGAAGCCAGGTTGAAAGAAGAAGGGGGAGGAGGCAGGAGAGGGGAGCAAAAGGGGTGGCCTTACAGACGTCTCCTGCCACCTGAAGATCAGATCAGATCAGTTGCTCAGTCGTGTCCGACTCTTTGCAACCCCATGAATCGCAGCACACTAGGCCTCCCTGTCCATCACCAACTCCCGGAGTTCACTCAGACTCATGTCCATCGAGTCAGTGATGCCATCCAGCCATCTCATCCTCTGTCGTCCCCTTCTCCTCCTGCCCCCAATCCCTCCCAGCATCAGAGTCTTTTCCAATGAGTCAACTCTTCGCATGAGGTGGCCAAAGTACTGGACTTTCAGCTTTAGCATCATTCCTTCCAAAGAAATCCCAAGGTCGATCTCCTTCAGAATGGACTGATTGGATCTCCTTGCAGTCCAAGAGACTCTCAAGAGTCTTCTCCAACACCACAGTTCAAAAGCACCAATTCTTCAGTGCTCAGCCTTCTTCACAGTCCAACTCTCACATCCATACATGACCACTGGAAAAACCATAGCCTCGACTAGACGGACCTTTGTTGGCAAAGTAATGTCTCTGCTTTTGAATATGCTATCTAGGTTGGTCATAACTTGCCTTCCAAGGAGTAAGCGTCTTTTAATTTCATGGCTGCAGTTACCATTGGCAGTGATTTTGGAGCCCCCAAAAATAAAGTCTGACACTGTTTCCACTGTTTCCCCATCTATTTCCCATGAAGTGATGGGACCGGATGCCATGATCTTCGTTTTCTGAATGTTGAGCTTTAAGCCAACTTTTCACTCTCCACTTTCACTTTCATCAAGAGGCTTTTTAGTTCCTCTTCACTTTCTGCCATAAGGGTGGTGTCATCTGCATATCTGAGGTTATTGATATTTCTCCCAGCAATCTTGATTCCAGCTTGTGTTTCTTCCAGTCCAGCGTTTCTCATGATGTACTCTGCATATAAGTTAAATAAGCAGGGTGACAATATACAGCCTTGACGTATTCCTTTTCCTATTTGGAACCAGTCGGTTGTTCCATGTCCAGTTCTGTTGCTTCCTGACCTGCATACAAATTTCTCAAGAGGCAGATCAGGTGGTCTGGTATTCCCATCTCTTGAAGAATTTCCCACAGTTTATTGTGATCCACACAGTCAAAGGCTATGGCATAGTCAATAAAGCAGAAATAGATGTTTTTCTGGAACTCTCTTGCTTTTTCCATGATCCAGCGGATGTTGGCAATTTGATCTCTGGTTCCTCTGTCTTTTCTAACACCAGCTTGAACATCAGGAAGTTCACAGTTCACATATTGCTGAAGCCTGGCTTGGAGAATTTTGGGTATTACTTTACTAGCGTGTGAGATGAGTGCAATTGTGCGGTAGTTTGAACATTCTTTGGCATTGCCTTTCTTTGGGATTGGAATGAAAACTGACCATTTCCAGTCCTGTGGCCACTGCTGAGTTTTCCAAATTTGCTGGCATATTGAGTGCAGCACTTTCACAGCATCATCTTTCAGGATTTGAAAGAGCTCAACTGGAATTCTATCACCTCCACTATCTTTGTTCATAGTGATGCTTTCTAAGGCCCACTTGACTTCACATTCCAGGATGTCTGGTGTTATGGGACTTTACCCTATGCCTCCAGAAAAGGGAGGACTGAACTCGGCCCTACCAGAAATCAGACCAGACCAGAACCAGAATTTGAGTTCTCTGCCAAGAGGAGGTGATCAGTTTCCAAACCTCAGCTCAGGTTGAGGCGCTTTGACCAGATTCCTGCATCCAGGACTGGGGGACTAGAAAAACGGGAAAGATAGGAAGGGTTAAGGAGAGGAAAGACAGAGGAAGGGGAGAGAGGTCAATAAAGTCTCTTGTTCCTTACCGGTCAGGACACTCTGGCCAGTTGTCTGCATCAGGAGGAGACCAGGGACAAAAGGGTCCCAGTTGCGGCTGTTGGGTCTGGTCCATTGGCAGGCAAGCTGGCCCCTGAGTACCCCGAGTGGTCAGGATGTCAGACTCAGTGAAGAAAAATCCCACCAGAGTCGCCATTTGTTGCAGGAAGGGGGACCCCTTCCATGGCCCAAAACCGGGCTCTTGTCTAACACTTGGAAAAGAATTGACCGAGGAGACATGTGCTGATAAAACAAGAGATTTTATTGGGAAGGGCACCCAGGTGGAGAGCAGTAGGGTAAGGAAAACCAGGAGAACCACTCTGCCACGTGGCTCACAGTTTCTGGGTTTATGGTTATGGGATTAGTTTCCGTGAGGTCTTTGGCCAATCATTTTAATTCAGAGTCTTTCCTGGTGGTGCACGCATCGCTCTGTCAAAATGGATGCTAGTGAGAGGGATTCTGGGAAGTGGACAGGCACGCGGTGTCTCCTTTGGACCTTTCCCAAACTCTTCTGGTTGGTGGTGGCTTATTAGTTCCGTATTCCTTATCAGTATCTCCTGTCATAAAACAACTAATGCAAATGGTTACTATGGTGCCTGGCCAGGGTGGGCAGTTTCAATCAGTGTGCTTCCCCTAACAGTAGGGCCTTAAAGAAATAATGAAGATTCTATGAGGTCATGAGGATGGGCCCTAAGTCATATAGAATATGATTATACTCCTTGTGTGTGTTAGTTGCTCAGTCATGTCTGACTCATTGCAAGCCCATGGACTGTAGCTCATCAGGTTCCTCTGTCCATGGGATTCTCTGGGCAAGATACTGGAGTGGGTTTCCAATTCTTTCTCCAGGGTATCTTCCCAATGCAGGGATCCAAAAGGGTCTCTTGCATTTCTGGCAGATTCTTTACTGTTAGGTAGTTAGAATAGGAAAAAGGAGTCCAGAATGGCACTGGCTAAAAGACAAGGCTAAAAGAAAAGCCCGAAAAAATAGAACAAATGAAGGTCTGAGGACTGGAGTGAGAGCCTCAGGTAAAACAAACAGTGCCCTTGACTAGGGCAGGCTCAGAGGGGAGGAGACAAATATATAAAAAGAGGAGCCAAAATTGAGCCAGGGGCTTCCTTTTCTTCACGTCTTTTGGGTCGGTCTGCCCTCATTCCTCGAGGATGTGTTTTCCTTTGCTTTCTAAATAAAACTGAGCTGTAACACAGAGCTATAACACAGTTTTGCCCGAAGAAATTACGTGGTGCTGTAACACTGGTCTGTTCGAGGAAATTTACACAGGACTACAACATTGGTCCATCCGTTGCTTCAAATTTTTGTCGCGACGAGACAGACCAAGGAAATTACAAACTCCTCCGACATATATGGTGCCATGACTCAGGTTTAAGCTGGCTGAAACAACCTCGGCTCGGCCCCTGTGGAGCGGAGGCCAACCACAGGAGAAGCCCAACTTGTTGAAAGCTCCCGTGGTGAAAGCTGAATGGGAAGAAAATCCAGCACAGGGGAAATGACAAGAAGCCAAGCATGCTGGAGACCAGGACTGCTAAAAGAAACTCGGTAGAAAGCTCACGTGGCTCAGTCTCAGATTCTAGAAGACCTCTGGTTAAGGTAAGAGGTCCTTGCTCCTATGGCTTGAAGGACATATGACTAACAAAATCTTGATTCCTTTACAATCACTTGTTTCTTGTTTCCTCAAACCCCCGATGAACAGGCAAGCGGCAGTGGGTGCAACTGAGGTACTCTGGCAGGGGCTCCTCCTCAGTGTGTCCCAAAGGCTCCACTATCTGCTGGGCCCCAGTAGCTCTTACCCAAGAGGGTGGGGATTATTCTGTCCTTAAGCTTCCTTGTGCCAAGGCTCAGGTCAATGAAAACTGTGAGCACAGGTCAGGTATTTAGCAGATTTTCTGGCAGTTTATGAAGGGGATTCCTTAGCACATTTTCCCCCACTGATTTTTCCTCCCTTCCTTCAGCTCCTCTCTCTGTCGATGCCACTGCTTACAAAGTATTGGGCAGGTCATCATCTTTCCATTTCTGAAAGTTGTGCTTGAAACCGTTTACCTAAGATTGGGGCTCAAACCCACATAGCAGGGACTCTGTGCTATGCTTGTCACTCAGTCGTATCCAACATGGACTTGAACCTGGCCAAAACCCATGCTGCCTGGCTTCAGGACCTAATGAAGCTCAGGCTCTTGTTGTTTAATTGCAAAAAATTCAGTGAGAGACACAGTGATAAGTAAGAGGTGGATTTGTCCGGATTCAGAGAGAAGCACACTCCACAGGGTGTGGGCCATCACAGAGGGTGAGGGCAGCCATGGAATGTGGTGTGGTTAGTTTTCGGGAGCTGATTGATTTCATACGCTAATGAGTGGGAATAACAGGCAAATTTGGGCTTGGAGTACAGAACGAAGCAGAGCAAAGGCTAATAGAGTTCTGCCAAGAAACCGCACTGGTCATAGCAAACACCTTCTTCCAACAATACAAGAGAAGACTTCTACACATGTCTATCACCAGATAGTCAATACCAAAATTAGATTGATTATATTCTTTGCAGCCAAAGATGGAGAAGCTCTGTACAGTCAGCAAAAGCAAGACTGGGAGCTAACTGTGGCTCAGATCATGAACTCTTTATTGCCAAATTCAGACTTAAATTGAAGAAAGTAGGGAAAACCACTAGATCATTCAGGTATGACCTAAATTAAATCCCTTACAAGTATACAGTGCAAGAGAGAAATAGATTGAAGGGATTAGATCTGATAGACAGAGTGCCTGATGAACTATGGATGGAGGTTCATGACATTGTACAGGGGACAGGGATCAAGACCGTCCCCAAGAGAAAGAAATGCAAAAAGGCAAAATGTCTGTCTGAGGAGGCCTTACAAATAGCTATGAAAAGAAGAGAAGTGAAAAGTGAAGCAGAAAAGGAGAGATACACTCATTTGAATGCAGAGTTCCAAAGGATAGCAAAGAGAGATAAGAAAACATTCCTCAGTAATCAGTGCAAAGAAATAGGGGAAAACAATAGAATGGGAAAGATAGAGAGTTCTTCAAGAAAATTAGAGATGCCAAGGGAACATTTCATGCAAAGATGTGCACAATAAGGATAGAAATGCTATGGACCTAACAGAAGCAGAAGATATTAAGAAGAGGTGGCAAGAATGCACAGCAGAACTGTACAGAAAAGATCTTCATGACCGAGATAGTCATGATGGTGTGATTACTCACCT
Source organism: Bubalus bubalis (assembly GCF_019923935.1). NCBI lineage: Eukaryota > Metazoa > Chordata > Mammalia > Artiodactyla > Bovidae > Bubalus > Bubalus bubalis. Next base: position 61,096,592 of record NC_059174.1, on the reverse strand, counting down.
AAAGCCAGACATCCTGGAATGTGAAGTCAAATGGGGCTTAGGAAGCATCACTACAAACAAAGCTAGTGGAGGTGATGGAATTCCAGTTGAGCTATTTCAAATCCTAAAAGATGATTGATGCTGTAAAACTGCTGTGCCAGCAAATTTGGAAAGCTCTGCACTGGCCAGAGGACTGGAAACGGTCAGTTTTTATTCTAATTCCAGAGAAAGGCAATGTGAAAGAATGCTGAAACTGCCCCACAATTGCCCTCATCTCACACTCTACTAAAGTAATGCTCAAAATTCTCCAAGCCAGGCTTCAAAAATACATAAATGTGAACTTCTAGATACTCCAGCTGGATTTAGGAAAGGCAGAGGCAGAGATGATCAAATTGCCAACATCCATTGGATCATTGAAAAAGAAGGAGAATTCTAGAAAAACATCTATTTCTGCTTCATTGATTATGCCAAGAGCCTTGACTCTGTGGATTACAACAAACTGTGAAAAATTCTGAAGGAAATGGGAATACCAGACCACCTGACCTGCCTCTTGAGAAATCTGTATGCAGGTCAGGAAGCAACAGTTAGAACTGGACATGGAACAACAGACTGGTTCCAGGTCGGGAAAGGAGTATGTCAAGGCTTTATATTGTCACCCTGCTTATTTAACTTACATGCAGAGTACATTATGAGAAACACTGGGCTGGATGAAGCACAAACTGAAATCAAGATTGTCAGGAGAAATGCCAATAACCTCAAATATGCAGATGACACCACCTGCCGGGAGCCGGCATATTGCATATTGAGTGCATATTGCATATTGAGTGCAGCACTTTCCACAGCATCATCTTTCAGGATCTGGAATAGCTCAACTGGAAGTCTATCACTGCCGGGAGCCAGCGTGAGGAACTCCGCCCATGACAAAGGTCATGAGGAAGGAGGCTCGGCATAGCAAAGGCGGATCGAGCCTCAGGAGTCCCCCTGGACATTCTTGAGCATCTACCCCCCAAACCTGAGTCTGCCTACTTTCTGCTTTGTGCTTTCACCTACACCTCTGACTTTACAGGGGCTGTCCCCCACTACCTCTCTCTGAAAAAAGAGTTAGCTTACAGCTCAAGTTAATAATTCCTGGGTGTGACAGTGTTTCAACCTACAAACTCCTTTGGAAATCCTCTAGCCTGCCTGAATAGGTTTTTCCGGCCACATGTGATTGTTCAGAGCCTCCCAACTGTGAGAGGCAGGAGATGTTCTAAACTGCCTAAACACAGATTCCTTTGAGTAGTTAAAAGATTGATTAGAAATTGTATTGGTGAAGGGTTTTTCACTTATTGGGCCAATGTTTGCTGCTAAGTCTCCATACTCCTTACCTACTGTGTCCTTGGCAGTGTATTGATTGATATAATGGGTGTATAGAAATGTTAAATGCAGCTTTGTCCAATGCTTTTTTGGAGGCTGGTGCCTGACTTTGGAATAATCACCTTTAGAGAAAAATAAGTTTCTTAAAATGTTAACAGGCCTCCTGGCCAGAAGATGATGTCAATCACCCGAACTTTTTGCATATGATAAGTTTGAAAGCCTGGCTTAGATTAGAACCAGGAACTGCTGTCCTTGCATGACTCCACCCCTTCCCCCATTATCCTCTATGCATAACTTAAGGTATAAAAACTACTTTGGAAAATAAAGTGCGGTCCTTGTTCACCGAAACTCTGTCTCCCCATGTCGCTCTCTCTTTCAAATTCTGGCTGAGTCTCCATAAGGAGCGCGGAACCCGCCATGCTTGCTAATTATGCCTGGGCTTCTAAGATCCGATGGGGAGGCCTCAGTGTCTCCTCTCCTTCGGGAGAACGGAAGGACGCCTGCGGCCTACGTAAGCGGTGCAAACTTCTTGTCTTGAAGTTTTATTGGTCTCCCGCGTAAACCAAGCTACTCAGCCTCTTTTCTCCACTGAATTTTCCTACTGAGCTATCCTCATTCTATTACTCTTTATATCCTTAATTAAAGTTTAATTAAGCAGTTGTTTCCTGACCCTCGCCTACGCCGTCTCTCCTTCGAATACCCTGGATCAGCTGGGGCTGGACCCCGGCAACCACCCTTATGGCAGAAAGTGAAAAAGAACTAAAGAGCCTCTTGATGAAAGTGAAAGAGGAGAGTGAAAATTTTGGTTTAAATGGCAACATTCAGAAAACTAAGATCATGGCATCTGGTCCCATCACTTCATGCTAAATCGATGGGGAAACGGTGGAAACAGTGGCAGACTATTTTTGGGGGGCTCCAGAATCACTGCAGATGGTGACTGCAGCCTTGAAATCAAAGGACGCTTGCTCCTTGGGAGAAAAACATTAAAAAGCAGACATTACTATGCTAACAAAGGTCCGTCTAGTCAAAGCTATTGTTTTTTCAGGAGTCATGTATGGATGTTAGTTGGACTATAAAGAAAACTGAGTGTTGAAGAATTGATGCTTTAAATGGTGTTTGAGAAGACTGTTGAGAGTCCCTTGGACTTCAAGGAGATCCAACCAGTCCATCCTAAATGAAATCAGTCCTGAATATTCGTTGGAAGGACTGATGTTGAAGCTGAAACTCCAATCTTTGGACACGTGATGTGAAGAACTGACTCATTTGAAAAGACCCTGATGCTGGAAAAATTGAAGGCAGGAGAAGGGAATGACAGAGGATGAGATGGTTGGATGGTATCACCGACTCAATGGACATGAGTTTGAGTAAACTCTGGGAGTTGATGATGAACAGGATGGCCTGGTGTGCTGCAGTCCATGGGGTCGCAAAGAGTCAGACACAACTGAATGACTGAACTGAACTGAACTGGGCTATGTCATTCTTTTAAAGTTGTGTCCTGCCCCCTTTCCTCCTTTGCTCTTTTCCTGAGCTCTGTCTGGGTCCACAGTGTTGCCTCTACAACCTTCTGAAGGGACAACTAGAAAATAGCCGGCCCTTGGGAGGGAAATACAGTACAATATCCAATCCTTCTAGATATTAAGGCCTTCATCTTCCATGTTTTCTACAACATATCCAACCAGAGCATCTCTCAGGGAAGCTGCTAGGGCAGGTGACAGGCACACAACGCCTGTTAGAAGTCCATCTGCTGGTGGCATCCCTTCAAGAGCAACTGGGCTTCCAGGGAAAATGTTTGCCTCTTTGGGAGTTAGTGCTACAGGCCATTTGGGTCCAAACCCTTGCCACCCTTCTCCTTACAAACATACCCCCGGATCAAATCTCCACTCTGCTTTATGGAACATGTGGTCTATTGCCTCTTATCAATTTGTTCTTAGGCCACTTACTAACTCGTACAACCAGGACTCTGCCCCCTAAAATACTCTTAATGCCCCTAACAGGACCAGATAACCCACTCCTTTGTCATTACTTCTGCTATTACCTAATGTGCGTCTGGAGAAGACAATGGCACCCCACTCCAGTACTCTTGCCTGGCAAATCCCATGGGCGGAGGAGCCTGGTAGGCTGCAGTCCGTCGTGTCGCTAAGAGTCAGACACGACTGAGCGACTTCACTTTCACTTTTCACTTTCTTGCATTGGAGAAAGAAATGGCAACCCACTCCAGTGTTGTTGCCTGGAGAATCCCAGGGACGGGGGAGCCTGGTGGGCTGCCATCTATGGGGTCGCACAGAGTTGGACACGACTGAAGTGACTTAGCAGCAGCAATGTGGGTCTATGACAATGAAATGTTTACCACTGGAGACACCCTAATCTGCTCTTAGGGAGGAGTGCTGCTAAGTCACTTTAGTCGTGTCCGACTCTTAGCGACCCCATGGACTGCAGCCTACCAGGCTCCTCCGTCCATGGGATTTTCCAGGCAAGAGTACTGGAGTGGGGTGCCATTGCCTTCTCCTAGGGAGGACTAGGGGAGGAAATCAGCAATAATAGGATAAGGCCTATGGCTGTTTCACCAGGTTCCCAGTCTCAGGGCACTGGCTTGGATTGCTTTACATCATGGTGTATATTCCCATCCATGGTGGACAAACCAGCCATGGGTTAAGATTACAACCCCTTAATCCTACCCAGCACTGTTCATGCTGGAGACTTTGGGGCACCCAACTCCAGTCTGCGGGTCCCAGGAGGTCGACCTGCCTAGGAATCCGGTCCCTGGGAGGTTTTCACACCTCAACCTGCTCAGAGATCTGCCAGTTCAAGGGTCCCACGAGGTCGCCATGTCTCGACCTGCCTAGGGACCCAATTCTTGGGAGGCTGTCACACCTCAGCCTGCCTGGGTATCTGCACCCAGGCAGATTTATAAAATATTTATATAAAATTTATATTAAAAAGTTATATAAAATTTATAAAAAGTAAAAAATTAATGTTGTGATAGTTTCAGGTGGACTGCAAAAGGACTCAACCAAATGTATATATACACACAGATATACACGTATCCATTCTCTCCCAAACTCCCCTCCCATCCAGGCTGCCACATAACATTGAGCAGAGTTCCCTGTGTCCACAGTATGTCCTTGTTGGTTATCCATTTTAAGTATAGCAGTGTGTGCATGTCCATCCCAAACTCCCTAACTACCTCTTCCCCCTATCCTAAAGGCATTCTTTCATATTGTTTGAACATCAGTCTAAAAAGAGTCTCCCAACCTCCAGACTTGATCCAAACTCCCACCCCCACCCCTTCTTTCACAAACACAACAGTTCTCAGGTCCTTCTCCTTTCAACTAGAAAACGGGTCTCTCCACTCTCAGGCTGGAGCCAGGCTGACCCCACTGCACTCTGGAGTTGCACAGGTCTCTTCAGGAGGATGTGAATTCAGTGCCCAGTCTCCTACAGGAGAGGGTGACCCGAAACTTACTGGATCCTTGGAGCAGAGCCTGGAGCACTGGGTCAGTCAGGGAGGCTGCGGTTAAGCCGTGCGGGGCTAGAGGTGAGACATCTCCAAGAACCAAAGCGGGGATTCCTGAGCACAGAAGATAGTCCTGAACCCCTGGGGATGGGGCTGGGTGTGCAGGAAGCATCTGCAGTGTTGCTATCAGTTCTTGACTCTTCTGTGGTTACCCTTGGGTAAAGTTCTGAATTTCTTTTATCTTAAAATACATATTGCATTAGATTTACCATTTTAGCCATCTTTAAGTGTGCAGTCTGGTCATGTGAAGTTCACTCACATTTTGTGTAACCAAGCTCCAGGATTTTTTTCATCTGGCAAAACTTAAACTCTACCCATTCAACAAAATTTCCCCTTTCTTCTTTCCCAGTTCCTGTCAACCACCACTCTACGTTCTGTCTCTATGAATATGACCACTTACTTTATGTAAATGGAATCATATAGCATTTGTTATTTCTTGTCACACTTCTTTTACTTACCACAATGTCCACTAGGTCATTTGCATTGTAGCCTATGTTATATTCCCTTTCTAAAAAAATATTTTTTTAAATTTTGGCTGTGCTGAGTCTTTGTTGCAGCTGGCAAGCTTTATTTAGTTGCAGCTCTCAGACTTGTTCTGGGGCATGTGGGATCTTAGTTCCCTGACTGGGGATTGAACCCACATAGTGAAAGGTTATTACTGAACGAAAAGATGCCAGGATTCTTGGCCTCCGGAGTAGAAGAATTCAATTCAGGGCCAGAGATGAGGCTTGACCACTCAGAGCTTTTGTGTAATGAAGTTTTATTAAAGTATAAAGGATATAGAGAAAGCTTCTGACATAGGCATCAGAAGGGGGCAGAAAGAGTACCTCCCTGCTAGTCTTCAGCTGGATGTTATATAGTCACTCACAGTCTGTTAAGAAAAGAAAGGAATGTCTTAAAACTCAGAATGGCACTAAGCCCCTCATCCATAAGATGCATTTTGGGATAATCTTGGCACCAGATGATTCATCCTGGGCCATAAAATGATTGACTTGAATCTTGTAGAAGAGCAGATTACCATACAAATAGTTTCATTTATGTAGATTAGGGAAACAATATCTGAGTATGACATACTGGTTTGTCAAGTGGGTTCTGAGCCATTAGGCAGAACCGACTTGAAGACAGAGTCTGGGGTAAATGCATAGTACATTAACATGGCTTAAGACAAATATTTCCGTAAGAAAAATGCATTGGTTAACTCAAGGTTTGAGAATAGTTAACTTCAGGTGAAACCAGGTGTCATTACAGCAACCCAGTATTTTAAGAGAAACCTCCTTTTAAATTTGTATAGAGAAGGAAAAAAAAATCACCAGTTTGTTTCCTCCTGCTGCTTAAGAGAGATAAAAATGTCTGACACTTGCAGCCTATTTCCTCCCTTTGGAGACCGCTGGCCTTCCTGCCTGTTACCCTCTCATTCCCCCCTCTTCTTTTAGGAGAATTATGTTGCCTAGGGAAAAGGGGCCTCATTCTCATTCCATACCTGCTTCTGAGATGACAAGGAGCGTTGTTCCTAAATTGGTGAGGCAACATATTCTCTTAACCCTCATACTGAGGATTTCTGATCCAGGGGTCCCAAATACTAGTTGGAAGAAGCTGCAGCAGTAGCAGGAGTTTGAGCAACCAATTGTTACTTAAAAGCTTTCATGAGACTAGAAAGAAATCCAGTTACACAGTTACAGATGCAGGGAGCAAACAGCAAAAACAAAACAGAATTATTGTAATTAAGATAGTTCCCCACCATGGGGAACTAGTTAACGTCTCCAAAAATGAGGCAATTGAGGCTTCAGGAATATCCATGGCCCCAGTCATCTTATTCGTGTGTTTAGTAAAGTGAGTGACATTAGTGCTCATATCAGGTGTATATGTACAGCATTGGGTATGAATAATGGCACACGTTCCTCCTTGCGCAGCTGTCAGAATATCTAAAGCCAATCTGTTTTGTAAAACCACCTTTCTAATTTGTGCTTGTTCAGCAATAAGAGGTGAAGTAGCTTTTTGAGAATCTTGTAATGCCTGTTGAGTAAAATTAGTCAAAACATCCACTCATAGCATAACATCTGCAGTTCCCAAAGAGGGAACAAAGACTGTAGCCGAATAATCATACCGGTGAAATACAGACCTTGCCCACCGAGTTTTATGGTGGAGTAAATTAGCAGGCTTTTCTGGAATCTCTGAAAATACAAAGCCGTGAGTAAAGGCTAGACCCAGGATGCATCTCCCTATCCAACCAGGGGGAAGCCATGACCATAGGTAAGAGCCACATATCCAGTAAGTCCCGTTTGGAGCAAGCCAGCGTGACTGAGATATCCAGTTCCGATTAGTGCCTGGCCAGACAAAGGGAGGGCCTGTTCGGCTGCCGTCAATGGGGTCGCACAGAGTCGGACATGACTGAAGTGACTTAGCAGCAGCAGCAGCGGAACTGGGGTTGGAAAACATATGAATGATTACGTTGTATATTTCCTGAAGCAAAAATCCCAAGTGTTTCCAATCATTGTAATTAGGTTGTTGGCTAAATTTGGGGATGGCTCTGTTTGTTCCCAGCATATAGGGGCAGTAGATATTAGACGTTCTTTTTCAGGAGTTAGCCATATAACATCCCATATTTGTTAAACATCAGGTAAAAAACCATTAGATCTAGACCTATTTGCCTTATGTGTAGCAAAATAGTCATTAAACCGAGACAATGTATAATCAAAATTAAAAGTCACGTTATGTCCATAGTTAAAGTACAAAGTGTTGCACCAGTCCATTTTAGGGATGGTAAATGTCATCAGATGAAGAAGAGGCATCACATATGATTGTTGTTGAAGGTATTCGCAGACTTGGAGAAAGTCTTTTCCTTGAAGTAGAGATGCCCACCACTGGAAGGCTTCCACTGATGAAGAAGGGAGCACGCCACAGACCCAGCAGTTAGACCAATTGTGGAATGCAGTGTAGGGGTGAGCCCAGGACAGGAAGGCATTGTCTTGAGGATCAAATAGCAGACTCAGGATTTTTGGAGTCAGCAGAAGTAGGCTCACATAGATTATCAGGCCCATCTGAAAAGTACAAAGTCAGAGCATAGAAAATAAAGACATAAAATGAAGTCACTTAGTTCTGGTCAGGGTGCCACCTCTTAACCCGAGTATGATATACCCACGAATCAATTCCTGGCACTTTGACAGCTGTGGGAGAAGAAAGAATTACCTGGTAAGGGCCTTCCAAGAAGGGCTCAAGGGATGGGCCCCCAGATCTCAATGTTTTTATGAGGACCTCGGTTCTTGGCTCAAATAGAGGCTTGCTTGACTCGGAGGCTGGGTCAGGAAGTTCTGTTAATGCCTGTTGAAAAGCTGAGAGCTGAGTTACATAACTAGTTAATTCCAAGGCCTCAGGGTCTATAACAATGTCTGTGCATAAGAAAGGCCTTCCATAAATACATTCAAAGGGGGACAGTCCCTCCTTTTTTGGGGCAGTTCGAGCCCTCATTAAAGCTACGGGTAGGACTTTAATCCTATTGTCCTGCGTCTCTTGAGTTAATTTGTGCAGATGTCTTTTGATGATGTCTTTAGCTTTTTCAATCTTTCCTGAGGATTGGGGTCTCCAGGAACAGTGTAAGCGATATTCTATTCCTAGAGCTTTAGACACCCCTGAGTTACAGCAGCTTTAAAAGCGGAGCCATTGTCACTCTGAAGGCTCCGTGGCAGCCCAAACCTGGGGATAATTTCATGGATTAAAATCTTTATACCCTCTTTAGCCTGCTCACTATGACAGGGAAAAGCCTCAATCCATCCCGTAAAAGTATCTACCCAAACTTGTAAGCAAGAATATCCATTAGCTTTTGGCATATGAGTAAAATCAATTTCCCAGTCCTCTCCAGGATACTTTCCACTTTGTTGTAATCCAGATTTTGCTAGCTTCTCAGTCTTTGGGTTATTTTTCTGACAAACCTCACACCTTTTGATAATGTTCTTTAAAGTTTTCATTACATTTTTTCCTTCAAACAAAAGAGAAGCCATCTGGTAAGTACTCTCTGCACCCAAATGAAAACTCTGGTGTAAACCCTTAAGAATTTTCCACTGAGCATTTTCAGGAATTATTAATCGTCCATTTTTGGACTGTAATCATCTTTTATCAGCATTCTTTGCTCCTCTTTTCTCATATCTTTCTAATTTTTCCTCAGTATTGTGGTTTTTCCTGTTCCACAGAACCTGTCCAAAGGTGTCTGTGGTGAAGGGGTTTCATAAAGTGCTGCTTTTCTGGCTTGACAGTCAGCCAACTGATTGTCTTCGGCTACTTTACTCCCATCCTTGCTGTGCCCTTTGCAATGCATAACAGATACTTCTTTAGGACAATATATAGCAGTTAAAAGTCTCTCAGTCTCTCTGAAATGCTTAATAGGTTCTCCTGTTGCTGTTTTAAACTGTCTTTCTTTCCGTATTGCAGCATGAGCATGTAAAGTCAAATAAGCATGGTTAGAATCTGTGTAGATATTTACTCGCTGCTCTTTGCTTAACTCTAGAGCTCGGGTCAGAGCCACAAGCTCTGCTAACTGAGCACTGGTTCCCTGGGGAAGAGATTTTGCTTCTAGAACCTGTTCAGCAGTCACCATGGAGTAACCTGCTTTATGCTTTCCATCCCGATCAAAAGAACTGCCATCTGTAAATATTTCCATGTCAAGATTGTCTAATGGGGTATCCATTAGATCCTCCCAAGCTGCATAGTTTAAAGTTAGAAATTGTAACAATCGTGATCAGGTGTTTCATTTTCCTTCTCAGGAAGGAAAGTGGCAGGATTAAAATTTCCACAAACTTTAAGCTTAGTTACTTGTACTTCTAACAACAATGACTGATATTTAAGAAGCCTACTGTCTGTCATCCAAATATTAACCTTAGAATTTAAGATTCCACTCACATCATGAGAAGTCAGTACAGTAAGGTTTCATCCATTAATTATTTTTAAAGCTTCAGGTGTTAATAAAGATGTTGCCCCAATTACTCTTAGGCAGTGGGGCCACCCACGTGAAATTACATGTAATTCTCTGCTTAGATAAGCAATAGGTTGCTGGTGAGGCCCTCGGGGTTGTGTCAAAACTCCCAAGGCCATATCTTTTCTTTCAGTGACAAACAAATTAAATCCTGACCCTGTGGGCAAGCTCAAAACGGGAGCTTGCAGGAGAGCAGTCTGAAGAACCTTAAAAGCCTTTTGAGTATCTGGAGACCAAACCAGTTTGTCTGTTTGGGCCTGCTGAGTTTCAGCTATAAGTTTATGTAAAGGCCGGGCAAGTTCCCCATAACCCAGAATCCAAAGACAACGGTAGCCTGTGATTCCCCCAAATCCTCTCAATTGTCTTAAAGTCATAGGTAGGGGATGATTTAGTATAGGTTTAATTCTCTCAGGGCCTATGGCCCTAGTTCCTTCTGATACGATTAGGCCCAGATATCTAACAGATTGTTGACAAAGCTGAGCCTTTTCTCATGATGTCTTGTAACTGCAGCCTGCCAGAAAGTTGAAGAAATCTTCTGAGGCTCGAGAACAAGCTTCCTCTGTCTCAGCACAAAGCAAAATATCATCTACATATTGTAACACCACTGCTTCAGAGCTATTAAAGTTTTGTAGATCCCATGACAAACTTTGTCCAAATAAGTGAGGACAGTCTTGAAATCCTTGGGGCAAAACTGTCCAGGTTAACTAAGAAGCTGGCTGCTAGGGTCTTCAAAGGCAAATAGAAATTGACTTTCCTCCGCCAAAGGCATAGAATAGAAGGCATCTTTCAAATCAATTACTGAGAAATATTTGGCTTGCTCAGGAATTTAAGACAATAGGGTGTAAGGATTAGGCACCACAGGTATAAAGGAACTACAGCCTCATTTACTATTTGTAAATCTTTAACTAGTCTCCATTTACCATTTGATTTCTTTATACCCAAAATAGGAGTGTTGCATGGACGGTTACAGGAACCTAATAGTCCCTGCTCATTTAAATTTTCAATGATGGGTTTTAAGCCTTCCTTAACCTCAGGTTTCAGTGGATACTGCTTCTTATGTGGAAATAAATGCGGGTCTTTGAGCTTAACAACTACAGGAATAGCATTTTGTGCTCGACCCACAGATTTTCCGTTAGCCGATACTCTAGGATTTACATTTTGTTCAATTAAAGGGAGAGAAAAGAAGGGTTCCATATTCATGAAAACAGAGGCATGGATCTTTCTCAGTATCTCGTGTGAAAATAGCACAGAATCCCAGTTACAACATAAAGAATAACTGAAATAATACCATAATACCTTTTGGCTCATCCAGACGGTCCCATTACAGAAGCAGATAGGGAAGAAAGTGGGCCAGGGGCTTCAGTAAGCACAGAGTAAGTTGCCTCAGTATCTAAAAGGAAATCGGCAGATTGGCCCCCTACAGTTATTAATACCCAGGGTTCCTCAGGTGTAATTAGGGTGGGAGCTTGTGTGGGGACCCCCAGGCACCTTCAGTCCTGATTGTCTTGAGTGTCTGACCCCTGAGACCTACGCCTCTGGAGGCAGACTCTCCTCCAGGGTGCTTCATTGCAGACCCCACATGGAGCCAGGGGCGGCTTATATGCCTGAGGGCAATCCCATTTGTGGTGCCCCTCCTTTTCACAGTAATAGCAAGCCCATCCCTTTTCACCTGGGTCCCTCTGGGCATTTTTCTCAGGCTGTTTAAGAACGGTGTTCATAGCCATTGCGATGGCTTCCACCTGTTCCTTTGTCTTTCTCTGCCTTTCTTTCTTTTCCTCATATTCCCTACCATAATAGGCTGTCTCAGCCAGTTGTAACAGAGTATGCAAAGACTGATTTGGATATGCCCATTTTAATAGCTTACAGTGGATATCTGGAGCCGACTGAGTGAGAAATCTATCCTTTAAGATCACTTTTCCCTCTTCACTTTTGGGATCAATCTCAGTGAATCTGCGAAGGGCTTCTCTCAATCTAGGAATTTACCAGGAGCTTCCTTCTCCTCCTATTCTATGTCTGCCAATTTGCCATAGTTTAAAGGCTTAGCACATACCTGCCTGAGTCCTTCAAGAATACATCTGACAAAATTGCTCTGATCCCATCTTCCTTTAGCTGTGTTGTAGTCCCAGTCTGGTGCTGTAGTTGGGACTGCCTGATTCCCAGTGGGGAGGGCGGTTATCTCATCCTCCCTCTTCCCTACTGATTCATTACCAAACCATTTATCTCCGTAGGCAACTGCTTTTCCCAAAACTCGAGTCTTTGAGTTGGGAGTCAGAGTTTGTCCCAAGATATACAGCATATATTTCCAAGTAAGGTCATAAAGCAGAGTAACACCTTTAAAAGCTCTAATATATTTTTCTGGGTCCTCTAAATAGTCTCCCAGATCCTCCTTGATTCTTTGTATTTTTTGATAAGAAAAAGGCTTATTAACTCTCATAGACTGATTATTTTTCCCGGTGGGTGCTTCATGAAGAGGCAACAGCTTGTGTGGCTGCTCCTCAGTCTCTCTGGCTGCTCTGTGTATATGATCCCAGAGATAGATTGGAGAAATCTGCTTTTCTTTATCTCTTTGTCTCCTGTCCTCCAACTCATCTCTTACTTTGATGGTTTGAGTTTCTACTGAAACCAGAGTAGTCTGAGGTCATACTGAGATAGGAGTTGTTTGGACCTCTACTTGGGCAGTTTGAATCTCAGTTTGGGTTTCCACTGAGACAAAGGCAATCCTTCTTTGGGCGGGGTTTCTCTGGCTTTCAGTTTGCTCAGTTTGGAGCCCCAGGTATGGGGGCAAAGTAGACCAGGAGGGAGCTGAAGGTTTCACACCCAAATCTATACCCTTAGGACATAAGTCTGGCATATTTCGCAGAGACAAAAAGGGCAACACATATGATACTTCTACCCATTTCCCTTATTTTTTACAGAACCAGTCTAATTGTAAAACAGTATTATACTTAAGAGACCCTCCAGCTGGCCACAGTTCACCTTTCTCCAGTGGGTACCGTGGCCATGCAGTATCACATAGGAAGACCAGGTGTGTCTGCTTTAAGCCCTTGGGATCAAATCTATTCCAGTTTTTCAGGATACAGTTCAAAGGAGTGAGGCTGGAATTGTTAGCTCCCATCTGTAAGAGAGAAAAAAAAGCGACCAGCGCCATCTTTCTACCGGAGGCCTCCCTCCTTGCTCTAGATGAGGGTGTGGACAGATTTTACACCAAAAGCTTTTCCTTCCTGGTCAGACTTAGTCTGTCCCTTACTGACGCAGTCATCATACTCGTCCCTCCCAGTTCTACCACCAAGATGGAGTGGGGATGCACCAGGGGTAGACCTGATGGCATCCCTGACTGACGTCCAGCTCTTCACCATTAAAATCCTGCTTGTCTCTGATGCCACCCGGGGTGCAATCAGAGTAACCTTCCAGAATGCCTCCCAAGCTAAGACCGTTGGGGGAAACATTCTTCACCTGAGAGCCTGTGCACGACCCTGAGTATATTCCTGACCACAATAAGACCGATACTAACATAATACTGAGATGTTCCTTCCAATCATCACCACACCAGTATAAGAGCCTCCTCTGGTCCACTAGTGGCCAGCATTACCAAAGGAAAAAACTCATTGCAGTCCCAATCTGAATAACCTTTAACCTCAGAGATGCTTTTGGAGCTAAAGCTTCATCTAGCTTCCGAACTTTTGATTCCCAGCGAGGCTAGGTGCTTCCTGACTACCAACACAAGTTTGGGATCTAATCAGTCCATTCTAAAGGAGATCAGTCCTGGGTGTTCTTTGGAAGGTCTGATGCTAAAGCTGAAACTCCAGTACTTTGGCCACCTGATGTGAAAAGTTGACTCATTGGCAAAGACTCTGATGTTGGGAGGGATTGGAGGCAGGAGGAGAAGGGGATGACAGAGGATGAGATGGCTGGATAGCATCACCAACTTGATGGACGTGAGTCTGAGTGAACTCCGGGAGTTGGTGATGGACAGGGAGGCCTGACGTGCTGCGATTCATGTGGTCGCAAAGAGTCGGACACAACTGAGCGACTGAACTAACTGACTGACTGATAACATCTCAGTTCATAGTTACTAACCTCTCTCAGGCATACAATCCACCCTATGTCACCATCAAAAGAAAAAAAAATACTGAGTGATTGGTGAGCAGTCTCACCTCTGTGCCAAGGGTTATTCTGTTTCCCTCTATCTCCCCAGGAGGAACTGGTGGTGGAACTGCACAAGGGCTGGGTGGAGGAACAGTCTCTGAGTACCCTGGAGGTAAGCTCAACTGCCTTAATCTAGGATAAGATTATTGTTTCACTTCTTTTTTTAATTATTCAATCAAATACAGTTATAGTAAGCTGACAATGTGTATTATCACTGATGTATGTAATTACTTGGCTGGTGAAATACTGAGAATAAAACTATTATCATGACAGAGTTGATTCAATACCCCTCGTCCAAGGTAAGGAGCAATGGCTGCACTTTGCTGGAGCAGCCGTGAAGAGATACCCCATGCCCAAGGTAAGAGAAACCCAAGTAAGATGATAGGTGTTGCAAGAGGGCATCAGAGGGCAAACACACTGAAACCATACTCACAGAAAACTAGTCAATCTAATCACACTAGGACCACAGCCTTGTCTAACTCAATGAAACTAACCCATGCCCGTGGGGCAACCCAAGATGGGTGGGTCATGGTGGTCTGGTCTGAACAGAAAGTGGCCCACTGGAGAAGGGAATGGCAAACCACTTCAGTATTCTTGCCTTGAGAACTCCATGAACAGTATGAAAAGGCAAAATGATAGGATACTGAAAGAGAAACTCCCCAGGTCAGTAGGTGCCCAATATGCTACTGGAGATCAATGGAGAAATAACTCCAGAAAGAATGAAGGGATGGAGCCAAAGCAAAAACAACACCCAGCTGTGGATGTGACTGGTGATATAAGCAAGGTCTGATGCTGTAAAGAGCAATATTACTTAGGAACCTGGAATGTCAGGTCCACGAATCAAGGCAAATTGGAAGTGGTCAAACAAGAGATGGCAAGCGTGAATGTCGACATTCTAGGAATCAGCGAACTCACATGGACTGGAATGGGTGAATTTAACTCAGATGATCATTATATCTACTACTGCAGGCAGGAATCCCTCAGAAGAAATGGAGTGGCCATTATGGTCAACAAAAGAGTCCAAAATGCAGTACTTGGATGCAGTCTCAAAAACGACAGAATGATCTCTGTTCGTTTCCAAGGCAAACCATTCAATATCACAGTAATCCAAGTCTATGCCCCAACCAGTAATGCTGAAGAAGCTGAAGTTGAACAGTTCTCTGAAGACCTACAAGACCTTTTAGAACTAACACCCCAAAAAGATGTCTTTTTCATTATAGGGGACTGGAATGCAAAAGTAGGAAGTCAAGAAACACCTGGAGTAACAGGCAACTTTGACCTTGGAATATGGAATGAAGCAGGGCAAAGTCTAATGGAGTTTTGCCAAGAAAATGCACTGGTCATAACAAACACCCTCTTTACATGGACATCACCAGATGGTCAACACTGAAATCAGATTGATTATATTCTTTTCAGCCAAAGATGGAGAAGCTCTATACAGTCAGCAAAAACAAGTCCAAGAGCTGACTGTGGCTCAGACCATGAACTCTTTATTGCCAAATTCAGACTTAAATTGAAGAAAGTAGGGAAAACCACTAGACCATTCAGGTATGACCTAAATCAAATCCCTTATGATTATACAGTGAAAGTGAGAAATATATTTAAGGGCCTAGATCTGATAGATAGAGTGCCTGATGAACTATGGAATGAGGTTCGTGACATTGTACAGGAGACATGGATCAAGACCATTCCCATGGAAAAGAAATGCAAAAAAGCAAAATGACTGTCTGGGGAGGCCTTACAAATAGCTGTGAGAAGAAGAGAAGCGAAAAGCAAAGGAGAAAAGGAAAGATATAAACATCTGAATGCAGAGTTCCAAAGAATAGCAAGAAGAGATAAGAAAGCCTTCTTCAGCCATCAATGCAAAGAAATAGAGGAAAACAACAGAATGGGAAAGACTAGGGATCTCTTCAAGAAAATCAGAGATACCAAAGGAACATTTCATGCAAAGCTGGGCTCGATAAAGGACAGAAATTGTATGGACCTAAAAGAAGCAGAAGATATTAAGAAGAGGTGGCAAGAACACACAGAAGAACGGTACAAAAAAGATCTTCCCGACCCAGATAATCACGATGGTGTGATCACTGACCTAAAGCCAGACATCGTGGAATGTGAAGTCAAGTGGGCCTTAGAAAGCATCACTATGAACAAAGATAGTGGAGGTGATAGAATTCCAGTTGAGCTATTTCAAATCCTGAAAGATGATGCTGTGAAAGTGCTGCACTCAATATGCCAGCACATTTGGAAAACTCAGCAGTGGCCACAGGACTGGAAAAGCTCAGTTTTCATTCCAATCCCAAAGAAAGGCAATGCCAAAGAATGCTCAAACTACCGCACAATTGCACTCATCTCACACGCTAGTAAAGTAATGCTCAAAATTCTCCAAGCCAGGCTTCAGCAATATGTGAACCGTGAACTTCCTGATGTTCAAGCTGGTTTTAGAAAAGGCAGAGGAACCAGAGATCAAATTGCCAACATCCTCTGGATCATGGAAAAAGCAAGAGAGTTCCAGAAAAACATCTATTTCTGCTTTATTGACTATGCCAAAGCCTTTGACTGTGTGGATCACAATAAACTGTGGAAAATTCTTCAAGAGATGGGAATACCAGACCACCTGATCTGCCTCTTGAGAAATTTGTATGCAGGTCAGGAAGCAACAGAACTGGACATGGAACAACTGACTGGTTCCAAATAGGTAAAGGAGTACGTCAAGGCTGTATATTGTCACCCTGTTTATTTAACTTATATGCAGAGTACATCATGAGAAACGCTGGACTGGAAGAAACACAAGCTGGAATCAAGATTGCTGGGAGAAATATCAATAACCTTAGATATGCAGATGACACCACCCTTATGGCAGAAAGTGAAGAGGAACTCAAAAGCCTCTTGATGAAAGTGAAAGAGGAGAGTGAAAAATTTTGTTTAAATGGCAACATTCAGAAAACGAAGATCATGGCATCCAGTCCCATCACTTCATGGGAAATAGATGGGGAAACAGTGGAAATGGTGTCAGACTTTATTTTGGGGGGCTCCCAAATCGCTGCAGATGGTGATTGCTGTCATGAAATTAAAAGACACTTACTCCTTGGAAGGAAAGTTATGACCAACCTAGATAGCATAGTCAAAAGCAGAGACATTACTTTGCCAGCGAAGGTCCGTCTAGTCAAGGCTATGGTTTTTCCAGTGGTCATATATGGATGTGAGAATTAGACTGTGAAGAAAGCTGAGCGCTGAATAACTGATGCTTTTGAACTGTGGTGTTGGAGAAGACTCTTGAGAGTCCCTTGGACTGCAAGGAGATCCAACCAGTCCATTCTGAAGGAGATCAGTCCTGGGTGTTCTTTGGAAGGATTGATGCTAAAGCTGGAACTCTAATACTTTGGCCACCTGATGTGAAGAGTTGACTCATTGGAAAAGACTCTGATGTTGGGAGGAATTGGGGGCAGAAGGAGAAGGGGACGACAGTGGATGAGATGGCTGGATGGCATCACCAACTCGATGGACATGAGTCTGAGTGAACTCCGGGAGTTGGTGATGGACAGGGAGGCCTGGCATGCTGCATTTAATGGGGTCACAAAGAGTCAGACACGAGTGAGTGACTGAACTAACTACACAGTAACAGTAGGATCACAAGTCCCTTGAAAGTCTATGACCCGATAGATTAGGTTAGTACTTCTAATTCCCAAGGAGTTATGAAATGATCAAACAGACCAAAAAGTTTGACCAAGAAGGAGAGTTCGGTCCACACATTTTGCCCATTTCTGGTTGGTCCCCAAAGGAAACATTGGGTGCTTCTTGGCATTGGCAGGTTGGTATAAACCCCCGACAAGTTTCTGCAATAAGCAGGAGGAGATCACCGTGGAACCGCAGAGCAGGGCTCCTCACTTGCTTCTCGCAGGGCGTTTCATTCCTTCACAAAACCACACTGTAGAATTAGTAAAGTACAGTAGAAAATGCGTTCGCTAGGAGAACAAAGAACTAGAGCTCCAAGCATCCTTACCTTGTCCTGAAGGATCCCAGACGAGCGCCCAAGATGAAAGGTTGTTGCTGAACGAAAAGACACTAGGATTCTTGGCCTTCGGGGGAGAAGAATTCAATCCATGGCAAGAGACGAGGCTTGATCGCTCAGAGCTTTTGTGTAATAAAGTTTTATTAAAGTATAAAGAAGATAGAGAAAGCTTCTGACATAGGCATCAGAAAGAGTTCATCCCTGCCGGTCTTCAGCTGGATGTTATATAGTCACTGCTGCTGCTAAGTCGCTTCAGTCGTGTCTGACTCTGTGCGACCCGAGATGGCAGCCCATCAGGCTCCATCTTGCCTGGGATTCTCCAGGCAAGAACACTGGAGTGGGATGCCATTTCCTTCTCCAATGCATGAAAGTGAAAAGTGAAAGTGAAGTCGCTCAGTCGTGTCCGACTCTTAGTGACCCCATGGACTGCAGCCTATCAGGCTCCTCCGCCCATGGGATTTTCCAGGCAAGAGTACTGGAGTGGGGTGCCATCGCCTTCTAGCAGTCTGTTAATGAAAGAAAGGAACGTCTTAAAACTCAGAATGGCATCAGGCCGTAAGATGCATTTTGGGATAATCTTGGCACCAGATGATTCATCCTGGGCCATAAAACGATTGACTTGAATCTTGTAGAAGAGCAGATTACCATGCAAATAGTTTCATTTACGTAGGTTAGGGAAACAATATCTAAGTATGACATACTGGTTTGTAAAGTGGGTTCTGAGCCATTAGGCAGAACCAACTTGAAGACAGAGTCTGGGGTAAATGCATAGTACATTAACATAGCTTAAGAGAAACATTTCCATAAGAAAAATGCGTTGGTTAACTCAAGGTTTGAGAATAGTTAACTTCAGGTGAAACCAGGTGTCATTATGGCAACACAGTATTTTAAGAGAAACCTCCTTTTAAATTTGTATAGAGAAGGAAAAAAAAATCACCAGTTTGTTTCCTCCTGCTGCTTAAGAGAGATAAAAATGTCTGACATTTGCAGCCTATTTCTTCCTTTTGGAGACTGCTGGCCTTCCTGCCTGTTACCCTCTCAATAGGCTGCATTTCAAGGAAGATTCTTAACCAATAGACCACCAAGGAAGTCCCTTCCCTTTTTTTTAAATGCTGAATAGTACTTTGTTATTAGTATATACCATATTTGGTTTACCTATTCTTTGGTCAGTGGATATTCAGGTTGCTTTCATGATTTGAATATTATGAATGAAGCTGCTATGAACATGAGTGCACAAATATCTCTTCCAGGGTATGATTTCAATTCTTCTGGGTATATCCTCAGAGGTAGAATTGCTGGATCCTATAGTTCTAAGATTTTTATCTGCTTGTTCCTAAAGGAGATCAGTCCTGGGTGTTCATTGGAAGGACTGATGATGAAGCTGAAACTCCAATACTTTGGCCACCTGATGCGAAGAGCTGACTTATTTGAAAAGTCCCTGATGCTGGGAAAGATTGAGGGTGGGAGAAGAAGGGGACGACAGAGGATGAGATGGCTGGATGGCATCACCGACTCAATGGACATGGGTTTGGGGGGACTCCGGGAGTTGGTGATGGACAGGGAGGCCTGGTGTGCTGCAGTTCATGTGGTCGCAAAGAGTTGGACACGACTCAGCGACTGAACTGACCTGAACTGAACTGTGATGGAGAAGATATTCACATATTGAGGAAAAGGGAAGTCATTCTGGCTCATCCATGATTCAGCCTGAACTGTGTGTGAACTAAGACAGCCTGTCAGACCCTCACAGCTCATCTGCTTTAACCACCGAGGTAAAGAAAATCTGCAAATCCCTTCTCATGGTGTACAGGTTAACACTCCCTGGAAGATAAGGTTCCCTTCCCAGACACCAGAGTCCTGCTGTCTCACTGTCTGTGTACTAGGTCTGTCTCTTTTGAAACCTTGAAGGAATACACCCTGTCGTGTTAATGTGTGAGCTTCGTTTGCATGAGGTGTAAGACTGTGCTGGAAACCATGCTTCAGCAGAGCAGTTTCTCAGAGCTCTTGGAGAGGCTGCCTCCTAAGCTATAGTCCTCAGTGTGAATCAAATAAAACCTTTCCATCTCTATTGTATGTCTTGATTATTTCCAGGGACACTTGAATTTACTGATCATCAAGGACCCTAAATAGAACTGGGGACCCACACACACTCCTCCTCCCACCCAGTCCTCTTATACGACTCAACTCCCCACAGCCTGCACCTGATCTGAGACACTCCAGTGTGGAGGACTGACCCCAAAGCCCAGCTGGACCCCAACCAGGAGAAGGGGAGTTTACAATCTCTGATGTGAATTCAAGCAACAAAGGCATTGAACAAATGTTGTGTCTGCAGCCTGCCTTGCACCAAGGGATGGAATAGGATCCCAAGGGGTCTGTTTTCTTGGAAGACTGAGCACCAAGTCAGGAAATGGAAATATGCTTTAAGAGGTCAAAAGCACTACCTCCCACAGAAGGAAAAAAATCAGGAGTCGGAGGGGAGGGATGAGCAAGTGAGTAAGGGGTTAATGAGTGGACAAGATTCTGACATACAACAAGTGACACACTTGCTAAAACACCAGCCAGACACTGCCACTGTGGGGTTTACATGTTGTAGTTCAAGCTTCCATTAATATTTTTTTCTTTTTTTCTTTTTTTTACTGTGAAATAGTGGTTCAGGTTTATTTATTTGCATGTGGATGTATACTTGTCTGAGCACTATTGTTGATGAAACTATATTTTACCCATTGTATTGTCTTGGTTCCCATGGGTAAAATGAATGATAATATAAGTATTTGTCTCAGGACTGTCGATTCTAGCCCACTGATTTAAGTGTCTATCCTTGAAAAGCCAACTCCACAAAAGGAATGAAGCAGCTTAAGCTGTTGTGGTGAGTTTTAGTCGGTTGTGTGGGGATGCTCTTGAACCCAGAGTTGTTAGGAAGCTTATTTATAGGAAAAACCTATGAGATGCAACGGATGCAGAGAGAAGCCTTTTCTGAGTTTCTCTCATCTGACTCAAAGCAGAAAATTATGGGAATTAAAGTGGTAATAAATTCCTCAGTGGAGAGGCTGCTCCCAAGAGGATGAAGGTGAGTAGAACTGTGAGTATAATTCTATACTATACTTTTGTATTAGTAATAGACACCACCTTCAATCTTTGGTGGTTAACTTCAACTGGGGTGCTGTTGTTTCATGGTGGAGTTATTTTCTGGGATTTTCTCTGTCTTTGTACCAGTACACTTATTTCACTCTTTCTGCTCCCTCTTGTGGGATAATTCCTTTTAATAATTTTAAATTAATTGATGAAGTGTGTATGCCCTGGATCTTGGTTACTGCACAGTCTTTCCCTAGTTGCGATGCATGGGCTTCTCACTGCGGTGGTTTCTCTTGCTGCAGCACACAGGCTTCAGTAGTTGCGGCATGTGGGCTTAGTTGCCCCATGGCATATGAGGTCCTCCCAGGCAGGGGACTGAACCTGGGTCCTCGGCCTTGGCAGGCGGGTTCTTAACCACTGAACCACCAGGGAGGTCTTGTGGGAGAATTCTTAAGCTTTTCTGTCTCTCTGCCCTGACAACCCACCAGGCTGCCTCCTGGAAACCTGTCTCTGGATTTCCAGAAGGTGGCTCTAGAGCTCCAGTCTGCGGGCACCCTCGCCCAGAGCGGGGACTGGTTTTGGTCTGGTCTACCCGAGAACCCCAGGATGTTGCAGGGGGAGGGTCCCACAAGAAGCCCCTGAAGAGTGGGGGGAGACGTGGGTCCAGCAATCGGGGTACTGAGGGTTCCTGTGGACACAGCAGAGAGATTCCCCGGTGTGGTGCTCCCAGAGGCATGCGAATGGACTCCCTGAGAAAAGCAATCCTTTTCACCCCCATTGAAATGTTTATCTGCCTCTTTCCAAATATTTTTCCTCTCCCTCCTCATGGAGGTCCCGTCTCTGATCTCTGGTGCTGCTGTGGACGTCCTTCTCAGGTGTCTGCTGTGATGTCCTGCAGAACTAGTGTAGCTGAGCACTCACTCATCACTCCCCTTTTCTGTGGGGGGATGTTTCCTTGCATAGGGCAGGGGAAAGATTCCCTCAGCTCCATCTTTGCTTTGAGCAGAGTTGTTTTTATTTTTTTGGAGTGCCAGAATCTCTTTGCAGGAAAGCTGACCTTCTGCAAGTGCTTTCACACATGAGAATCTGCCCGTGTCAGAACCCGTGTCTCCTGCCTTAGCAGGCAGATTTACCACTGAGCCACCAAAGAAACCCCAAATGAAATATTTTTTGACCTCTAGCTATTCTGGGGATTTTTCAGATTTATTACCACTTTAACAGTCCTATAACATCTCAAGGAATGATACTGACCTCATTACAATTAGGCATACTGGCACATATAATTACATGGGTACCATCAGCAGATCCCTTGGAAGAGTGCAGGGCAACCCATTCCAGTATTCTTGCCAGGAGAATCCCATGGACAGAGGAGCCTGTCGGGCTAAAGTCTGTTGGGTCTCAAAGAGTCGGACATGACTGAAGTGACTAAGCACCCATGTGTTGTCAAATAAGTGATCATAAACCTTCTTAGGTTATATTGGCAGGATAAATGTTATTAATATGTGTTCTAAAAATTATATGAAAATCCTAAAAATCTCATCTGTCCTGGTAAATTATCAGTCACAATTCAGGATATTATGTTAAAAATTTGAATGTTACAGAAATAACCAAAATTCTCTTTTCTTTTTTCTTACTTTGATTGTTATTTCATTTTCCATCAACTGAGCCAAGCACCTCAGCTCTGAAATTCCCATCTTACATAGGTTATGTAAGGACTCATCCTGTGTCTTATTTCTCCACTTCTTTGCCAAGCCTTTAGAGGGTTCAGTTCAGTTCAGTTCAGTCGCTCAGTCGTGTCCGACTCTTTGCGACCCCAGCAATTGCAGCATGCCAGGCATCCCTGTCCATCACCAACTCCATCACTCAAACTCACGTCCATCGAGTCAGTAATGCCATCCAGCCATCTCATCCTCTGTTGTCCCCTTCTCCTCCTGCCCCCAATTCCTCCCAGCATCAGAGTCTTTTCTAATGAGTCAACTCTTCGCATGAGGTGGCCAAAGTACTGGAGTTTCAGCCTTAGCATCATTCCTTCCAAAGAAATCCCAAGGCTGATCTCCTTCAGAGTGGACTGGTTGGATCTCCTTGCAGTCCAAGGGACTCTCAAGAGTCTTCTCCAACACCATAGTTCAAAAGCATCAGTTCTTTGGCACTCAGCTTTCTTCACAGTCCAACTCTCACATCCATACATAAAGGTTAGAAGGAAGGTTAGGTGACGTTTCCAGGTTCCTATGGCCAGTAAAGTGGGGAGGCATGGGGTCGGGGGAGAAGAATGTGTGACGTCTGGAGGGTGTCCATGTTGTACCCCTATCCCTGGAAAGACAGCAGACCCTCTGTCACCTCCTAAACCCCTTCCTCACCTTCTTGCCCTGCTCACAAGCACTCACTGACTTCCTGCGATCTGTGGGAACCACTCATTTAAATAACACATTCATGGAATAACACATTAATGGTTTGCTCTTTCTTCTTCTTCTGCCAACTGTTTTTCCCCCTCATCAATCTACACCAAGAATAATCATTTTAAAAATCTTTCTTTCCATGAGATGCCCACCTACGTCAATCATTTCATGATTTTCATATGAAAGTGAGATCAGATCAAGGGAAGAGTTTCTCATCTCACAGAACCCTTCACAATCTTCTCCTCACCCTTTCTTTTCTCTCCTCTTTCCAATTTCTCTTTGCATTTTTTCTCTCCTGTGAAATGATCTATCCAGCACCAGCTATAGACATTGCTGTTGTTTAGTCTCTAAGTCATGTCTCACTGTTTTTCAACCCCCTGGACTGTAGCCTGCCAGGCTCCTCTGTCCATGGGATTTTCCAGGCAAGAACACTGGAAACAGTTGCCATCTCCTCCTCCAGGAGATCTTCCTAATTGAGGAATTGAACATGTCTCCTGCATTGGCAGGTAGATTCTTTACCATGGAGCCACCAGGGAAGACCAGTCATAGATTAGACATGGCCTTAAAGTCTCATTTTCTGTTCCAAGTCGTTTAACAAAATATCATTTTTCCCAAACAAATACTGTGGTGTCCCGTTGATAATAACTGGTAAATAAAAAGTTCCGCATCTTGGGTCATGTAAAATATTACATGTACATATGATTCTTTCATTAAATATCTCATCAAATATAACTGAGCACTTATTGTATTCCAGACAATGCTTTAGCCACTGGGAAGCAAATGGTGGTCAAAAGTGTGAAGAGGTGAATGCATCTCCCTTGTTTCAAATTCATATGTTGAAGTCCTGAGCCCCAGGATTTCAGAATGTGACTGTATTTTGTGGGGGGACTTAAAGAGGTAATTATGATTAAATAAGGACATGAGGATGGGCCCTAATGACGTTTGACTATACCCATATGTCAAGATGTTATTAGAATGCAGAGAGCATAGACAGACACCAAGAGGTGACAGATTTAGCAAATAGTATTACAAGACAACTAGATACATTGATTTTAGATCAACAATGAACCTTAACACCTATACTTTAATACATATATTACATATACATCTTTTGTGCACATTAACTATACATCTTTTAATATATACATACACATACAAACATATACATTTTATTGTGCTTTGCAGATGTTGCATGTTTTGGAGACTGAGGGTTTGTGGCAACTCTGGGTTGTCAGATGACAGCTAGCATTTTTCAGCAATAAAATACTTTTAAGTTAAAGTATGTACATTTTTTAGACAGAATATATAGCACACTGAACAGTGTGGTGTAAACATAAGTTTATATGCACTGGGAAACCAAAAAATTTGTGTGACTCTCTTTATTGCCAGTTCTGTTTACTACGGTAGTCTGGAATCAAACCAGGAATATCTCAGAGGCATGCTTGCAGGGTCATGTTGTGGCTGTTCAGTTGCTAAGTCATGTACAAGTCTTTGTGACCCCATGGAATGCAGCACACCAGGCTCCTCTATCCTCCACTATGGTATGGAGATGTTCATTTAAATCAGTGATGCTATCTAAACATCTCATTGTCTGTTCCCTCTTCTCCTCCTGCCCTCGGTCTTTCCCAGAATCAGGGTCCTTTCCATTGTATCAGCTCTGGACATCATGTGGCCAAAATATTGGAGCTTCAACTTCAGCATCAGTCCTTCCAATGAATATTCAGAGCTGATTTTCTTTAGTGTTGACTGGTTTGATCTCCATGCATTACAAAGGACTCTCAAAGTCTTCCCCAGCACCACAGTTTTCAAAACCATCAGTTCTTCAGTGTTCAGTCTTCTTTATGGCTGATCTCTCACATCTCGTACATGACTACTGGAAAACCCATAGCTTTGACTAGACAGACCTTTGTCGGCAAAGTAATCTCTCTGCTTTTTAATATGCCATCTAGGTTTGTCATAGGTTTCTTTTCAAGGAACAAGCATTTTTTAATTTCATGGCTACAGTTATTGTCTGCAGTGATTTTGGAGCCAAAGGAAAGAAAATCTGTCACTGCTTCCACTTTTTCCTCTTCTATTTGCCAGGAAGTGATGGGACCAGATGTTATGTTATTAGTTTTTTTGAATGTTGAGTGTTACTCCAACTTTTCGCCCTCCTCTTTCACCTTCGTCAAGAGGCTCTTTATTTCCTCTTCACTTTCTATCATTAGGATGGTATCATCTGAGGTTGATACTTCTCCTGGCAAACTTGATTCCAGCTTGTGATTCATCCAGCCCAGCATTTTGCATGTGGTACTCTGCATATAAGTTAAATAAGCAGGCAACAACATAGAGCATTAACATACTCCCTTGCCAGTTTTGAACCACTCCAGCATTCCATGTCCGATTCTAACTGCTTTTGCTTATGACCTGCATACAGGTTTCTCAGGAGGCAGGTCAGATGGTCTGGTATTCCCATCTCCTTAAGGATATTCCACAGTTTGTTGTGATCCACACAGTCAAAGCTTTTGGCATAGTTAATGAAGCAGAAGTTGATGTTTTTCTGGACTTCCCTTGCTTTCTCTGTGATGCAACAGACGTAGGCAATTTTATGTCTAGTTCATCTACCTTTTCTAAACCTAGCTTGTATCTGGAAGTTCTCAGTTCATGTTCTGTCGAAGTCTAGTTTAGGACTTTGAGCATTCCCGGCTAGGCTGTGAAATGAGCACAATTGTTTGGTAGTTTGACCACTCTTTGGCTTACCCTTCTTGGGATTGGAATGAAAACTGACCTTTTACTTCAAATTTATTGATGACCGAATATTTAAAGTGTAACTCTTACACAATATCGGATACCTATGTTTCCTCCTCAAGTGGCCAGCTCTGTGCTCATGCTGGAGATGGGAACAAGGAGTTGTTTCTCAGGTGCCAGGTTAACATTTTCTTTCTCTTGCTGTTATGTTGTTGTACTTTCTTTGTGAAAATCGGTATTGCTGCACACTTAAGAAGCATGTGTTTTTCTGTATGTACATCATACTTTGAAAAGCTTACTTAAAAATTAGACAACATTAAAGTCACTTTGTCCACTGGCAATAAAGACAGGGCTGTAGATGCATACACCTTCACTATCCATAGAGGCTGAGTGTTCATGTAGCAGAAGACACCTTCTATGTATGTAGGGATTCTACACAACATCTGTGACCTGTGGTTAAGATGAGTCAGCAGTAGGGGTGTTTTTGTCAAGAGTCTGGGAGGTGGATGCTGGTGGTTATTGCTCATCGTTCTCCTCTAAGCTGTGTCGGATCCCGTATCCAAGGTATATGAGAAATCCTAGTAAGGAAATGAGAAAATGAGAAGGATAAGCAGGCACTCTTCCTGGTTACAAATATCCAATAGGTCTCCTATGGTGGTCAAGAAGTTTAGGGGAGCTCAGTTTGGGATCTGTCACTCAAGAGGCCTCTTTATGCCAAAAAGCCACTTACCAATCACATTCCAGATGCCAAATATGGCCCAGGTCCCAGAAGTTATCTGCATCATCAAGTAAATGTTCACAAAGATGCTCACCAGTGGAAGGACAGGCAGAGCAGGGACCTGTGGGGCAGTCAGTTCATCCCTGAACACACCCCAGATGCCTGAATGAGAGTCTCTACCCCAAGTGGGCAAGAAGACCAGCCTTCAGACTGTGTATTCAGTGCCTACTCAGACTGTGTATGTAAAGTACTGAGGGGGATCAGGGAAGAGTCTGTTGGTTTTAGCAGTTCCCCTCACTCCCTGGATGTTTAGACCATGAAGCATGTTCACTCCAGGTGGACAGTTCGGGCACATAAGGTCACTTACCTTAAAATAAAGAGGAATGGGGTTCTGGGGCTGCCTCCAGATGATGACCGTGACCCCAATGATGAGCAGCAGCAGCAGCACAGCCACTGGTGTGTACCTGGAGTCTCCAGAAAACTCCTGACTGGACCACTGGACCAGGATAAGGCTCAAGATTATCATCAGGAGAACTACAGGGGTCAAGTTGGAGGAGAACAGGTTCAACTTCAGAAGCTTAAGATGTCAAGACCTTGAGCCACTCCTCTCCCCAGGCTGCCCACCTCAGCAAGGGCCCTCATATCACCAAGACTCCTCAGTTGACAAAATACACAATCCAACACCATACTGTCAATTTCAGAAAACAACTAAAGAGAAATCCCACTGCTCACCGAGTAGTGAGGCACATCTATAGACAATCTGGCCAGATTTCCTAGTGGGGATGGTGCTGATAGGGAACCACAGACTCTTTAGAAGGTTTGAGTTTCTTGCTTCAGGTTCAGAGTCCAAAGGATGTTCATCAGGGTCAGGCATCTCAATTTCCTCCTCTGTGTTCTCATTCTTGCTTAAATTCTGGCCTGGCTGGTACCTGAATTACAGGTTTTAAGGCAATATTAACAGCAGCCCCTACTCATCCAACACCACACAGCCTATTTCACATGTGTCCAGTCTTAAGCAGAGCAGGACTTTTAGAAGATAGCATGAAGACAGAAGATGGTTACCTCCCAACTAATCTCCAAGACTCCCTACCAAGGTGCAGTGGGGTCTCACCTGAGGACAAGAATAGAAAATGCCACCATGGAGTAAATGAGCAGGGTCCCGACTGACATGAGATCCACAAGATCTGTGTACTTGAAGAGTAACGCCATGAGCCCTACAATGAGGGCACAAACAAGGTGGAAAGGGAGTGAGAAACATCTGGAAATATGTAAGTTAAAGCGTGGGTTTCAAAAAAATTTTTTTTTTAACCTGCAAGATTTGCAGCAGACATCATGGCCACGACATGGATGCCTGTGCGGACATGGATCCGGGTAAGTACCCGGAAAAGGAGCCCGTCCTCTGCCATTGTGTACATCAAAAGAGGCATTCTGAACACGGCACTATGGAGTCTGGAAGAGAAGATGGAAGCATGTAAGGATGTGGAGAAGGAGGATAGACCAGGACTTTTGCTCTCTTGTTGGCTTGGGGTAAGGTGTCTCTCTGTCTTCTCTACCAATCCTAAGGGTTTGGAGATCTGAGCATCAACAGTAGACAGGGAGGAAACCATGGCACTGACCTGAATATAAGAGCACAGAGGGTACCAATAGTCGTGATGTATGTGGCAGGGAGCCACAAACTATGGAGAATGGCTTGTGGGAAAGGGTTGTGAGGCTGAATCAGGTAGTAGGGCACCATGAGGGTGAGTGCCGCTGAGACACTGCAGTAGGCCAAAACGCAGATGAAGATGGTGACCAAGATGCTCCAGGGGATGGAACGATGAGGATTTATAGCTTCTGCCCCTGCAGAAAGGGAAGAAGTGTTGGGTCAGGAAAACACAGTGGGAAAAATCCCCTTCCTTATTGTACTCCTCAATCAGGTTTCCCCAAAGCCAGGGGCAGCCAGTCTGTTCCCAAACCTCAGATGGGACACACAGTGACCATGTTACCTTTAGTGGCAAGAACATCAACACCAAAAAAATAGTAGAAACATGTAGCTGTTCCCTGGAGAATCCCTTCAAAGCCGAAAGGTGCAAACCCTCCAGAACCCAAAGGGCCCAAGCTACGGTGAGAGAAGGAAAGAGAAAGAAAGTGGGTGAGGTGTGTTCTTCCATCTCTTGAGCTTCTCCCTTCATACCTCAAGTCCTGGGCTCCAGGACTCGCTTCATCTGGATCCATCAGCCCAGATATCTTTAGTCCACACCATACCAGCTCTGCATGCCCGTCACCCATATATTATGGCCAATATTACCCTCCTAAGCCATAGATGTCTCTGGATCCAGATGTGTTCAGTTTGTAGTCCTGTTCTGTGAGCTTCCAGTTATGCAGATCTCCCTTAATGAAGCCAGTGATGGTAATGAAAATGAGAACCAAAATGTTTATTACTATGGATACTCTGATAGCCAGGATTGACTCACGAGCTCCCAGAAGCCGTAGTCCTGTAGGAAAGATGTAATATGAAACACTCAAATTATTGATACATTAGGCATCGCTGACTCGATGGACGTTGAGTCTCAGTGAACTCTGGGAGTTGGTGATGGACGGGGAGGCCTGGCGTGCTGCGATTCATGGGGTCACAAAGAGTCGGACACAACTGAGTGACTGATCTGATCTGATAGATATACTAGTCATAGAAACACCCTTTTTCAACAACACAAGAGATGACTCCTCACTTGGACATCACCAGATGTTCAATACTGGAGTCAGATTCATTATATTGTTTGTAGCTGAAGATGGAGAGGCTCTATACAGTCAGAAAAAGCAAGACCTGGAGCTGATTGTAGCTCAGATCATCAGTTCCTTAATTGCAAAATTCAGGCTTAAATTGAAGAAAGTAGGGAAAACTCCCAGACCATTCAGGTATGACCTAAATAAAATCCATTATAATTAAACAGTGGAGGTGACAAATAGATTCAAGGAATTAGATCTGGTAGGAAGACTGCCTGAAGAACTAGGGACAGAGATTCCTAACACTGTACTTGAGGCAGTGACCAAAATCATCCTCAAGGAAAAGAAATGCAGAAAGGCAAAATGGGTGTCTGGGAAGGCTTTACAAATGGGTGAGGGAAGATGAGAAGTGAAAGACAAAGGAGAAAGGGAAAGATATAACCAACTGCATGCGGAATTCCAGAGAATAGCAGGGAGAGACAAGAAAGCCATCATAAGTGAACAATGAAAAGAAATAGAGGAAAACAGCAGAGTGGGAAAGACTAGAGATCTCTTCAAGAAAACCGGGGATATTAAGGGAACATTTCATGGAAGGATGGGGATGATAAAGGACAGAAATGTTAAGGAACTAACAGAAGCAGAAGAGATTTAGAAGAGGTGGCACGAATACCCAGAACTATACCAAAAAATGTCTCAGTGGTCTGGATAACCAAGATGGTGTGGTCATTCTCCTAGAACCAGACATCCTGGAGTGTGAAGTCAAGTGGGTCTTAGGAAGCAATAGTACAAACAAAGCTAGTGAAGGTGATGGAATTCCAGCTGAGCGATTTCAAATCCTAAAAGATGATGTTGTGAAAGTGCTGTATTTGATATGTGAGCAAACTTGGGAAACTCAACAGTAGCTTCAGGACTTCTAGATCAGTTTTCATTCCAATCCCAAAGAAGGGCAATGCCAAAGAATGCTCAAGCTGCTGTACAATTGCACTCATTTCACATGCTAGCAAGGTTATGCTCCAAATCCTTCAAGCTATGCTTCAGCAATATGGGAATCAAGAACTTTCAGATGTACAACAGAGTTAAGAAAATGCAAAGGACCAGAAATCAAATTGCCAACATTCGTTGGATCACAGGGAATGCGGGGGGAAATACCAATGAATCATATACTTCTGCTTCATTTGACTACACTAAAGATTTTGGCTGTGTGGATCACACAAACTGTGAAAATTCTTAGTGATAGGAATTCCAGACCACTTTACCTGTATCCTGAGAAATCTATGCAGGTCAAGAAGAAACACCTAGAACTGGACATAGAATAATGGACTGGTTCCAAATTGGGAAAGGACTGTATCAAGGCTGTATATTGTCACCCTGCTTATTTAACTTACATGCAGAGTACATCATGCAAAATGCCCAGCTGGATGAAGCACAAGCTGGAATCAAGATTCCAGGAAAAATATCAACAATCTCAGATATGTAGATGATACCACCCTAATGGCAGAAAATGAACATGAACTAAAGAGCTTCTTCTTCTTCTTCTTCTTCTTTTTTTTTTTTTGGTATCTAGTCATCAAGCAAAGACTTTATTGCTATGACACTAGAGGCATGGAGAAAACCCATAATCAGGTTACAACTGAAATCACAGCTTAAAGAGCTTCTTGATGAAAGTGAAATAGGAGAGTGAAAAAGCTGGCTTAAAACTCAACATTCATAAAGCTAAGACCATAGCATCTGGTCCCATCACTTCCTGGCAAATAGAAGAGGAAAAAATGGCAGCAGTGACAGATTTTCTTTTCTTGGGCTCCAAAATCACTGCAGACAGTGACTGCAGCCATGAAATTAAAAGACATTTGCTTCTTGGAAGGAAAGCTATGGCAAACATAGACAGCATATTAAAAAACAGGGCCATCACTTTGCCTACAAAGGTCCATATAGTCAAAGCTATGGTTTTTCCAATAGTCATGTACAGATGTGAGAGTTGGACCATAAGAAGGCTGAGCACCAAAGAACTGATGCTTTTGAACTGTGGTGTTGGAGAAGACTCTTGAGAGTCCCTTGGACACCAAGGGGAACAAACCAATCAATCCTAAAGGAAATCAACCCTGACTATTCATTGGAAGGACTGATGCTGAAGCTCCAAAACTTTGGCAACCTAATGGGCAGAACTGACTCATTGGAAAAGATTCTGATGCTGGGTAAGATTGAGGGCAGGAGGAGAAGAGGGTGACAGTGAATGAAACGGTTGGATAGTATCACTGACTCAAAGGACATAAATTTGAGCAAACTCCAGAAGATAGTGGAGGACAGAGGAGCTTGGCATACATAATCCATGGGGTTGCAAAGTGTTGGATATGACTTAGTGACTGAACAACAACAGGAAGCAGAGAAATAGTTGCTCAGGGCTGGCAGTTGGTGGTGGTGGACAAACAGACAGTGACTGCTTAGTGGATACAGAGGTGTTGAACGTGTTTGGAACTAGATGGAGGTGATGGTTGCCCAACATTACAGATGTGCCTAACACTACTGAATTGTACACTTTAAGATGTTAATTATTGTGGCAATCTTCTCAGAATACATGTCTAACAAAGCAAGATGTACACCTTAATCTTACACAATGTTGTATGTCAGTTATTTTTGACTGAAGCTGGGAAAAGGTACAAAGTGGTTAATTTTATGCTATGTGAACTTCCTCTCAATTAAAAAAAAAAATCTTTGGGCTCAGTACAAAAGAAGACTTGTTAGTTTAAGTAAATGATTCTCAGCTTGGGGTAATTTTATTCCCCAAGGGACATTGGCACTGTCTGGAGACACCCTGATTGCCACAGTTGTGGGTGGGTGGATGTCACTGGTATCTAGTGAGCAAAGGCCAAGGATGACACTCAACACTCAATAATGATTAAGAAAAGAAATTAAAATTCACAGGACAGTCCCTTCATACCAAAGAATGATAAGCCCAAATTGTCAGTAGTGCCAAGGGTGGAAAACAATGGTCTGTGTCTTAGCTTCTATTTCAAGACCATTCTTTCTATTTCTAATCACCCACCATTCTGCCACATCAAGCCTTTCCTACACCAGCTCCCACTCCACACCCTGCTCTTCCCATCCTGTTGTTGAGCCCTGTCTCACCTGTCATCAGCAGTACCAGGCCCAGGGCAAAAAAGTCTGCATATGTGGCCAGGGAGTAAGGCAGCTGCAGAGAGAAAGTTTCCTGTAATGCCTGAGAGATGTGATTCCCAATCAGGCCGTCAAAGATGTAACTCGAGGCCCTGGCCAAGCTGGCACTGCCTGCAGAGGCAGAAGAAGGAGCGTTCATTGACAAACAAAAATTGATGTGCCATAGGATCTAAAAACACAGATAAAATACCTGTATATACAAAAAGCCTATATATACAAATACCTGCTAAAAAATACAAAATATTAAAGAGTTTCTTTTCATGGATTGGGGAGAATAGACCCAAATGATTCACCAAAATGTCAGGTGTTTTAATATGTTAGGAGCAGATCAATGTTATACAAGAAAAGAAAACATATAAGTGGGACTTGGAAGGCTGGGATAGGCATGAAATTTGAAATTAAGTGGTAAAGGAAAATCCCAGGAAGGCAACAACTGGGCAAAAACTTAACTATGATGAGGGGGTGAGCCTGTGGGACATGCCTTCCTCTCACCCACTCCCTACAGTTCCTTTTCCTCCTGGGTTCATGGTCCATCATTTAAGAACACAGGATAGAACTGAGTTGAATGTAGTTGTAGCGTCTTCCTGACACTATTATCAACTTTCCTTTATGAGGCCAAGAATAAAGTGCTCATGAATGACTGAGAACCCAATCCTCCAACATAGTTTCCCAATCTTAAGCCCCACACCATTTGCTGGCCCATCGTCTCACCCGTAACTAAGAGAAGTATGGAGTTCCAACCAATGATGAAGGCATAGACTTGACCCATTGTGACATAGCTGTAGAAATACGTAGAACCAGAGCGTGGTACCAAGGCCCCAAATTCAGCATAGCAGAGCCCAGATAATATAGAAAACATGGCAGCCACCAAGAACGAGATGATGGTTGCTGGTCCAGCTATGAACTTGGCCACTGCACCAGCCAGAATGTACATGCCAGCTATCAACATCCTGCCCACACCCACGATCACCAGGTTTAGGGTGTTCAGATGAGCCACGGGTCTCTCAGACTCATCTATGGGTTCCAGCAGCTGCTTGCGGGTGAGCTTCTGACCAAATTGGTGAACAAACTGAAGCAACATCCTAGATGTAGTTGAGGAGGCTACAGTCTGCTGAGGAAAGAAGACATAAAGCCATTAAGAATGCCCATCCGCCCTTGGCACTGGGGTCCAGTTCTATGGAGTAAGGAAGTGATGGAGCAGGTGGTAAAGGACACACTGGGAAAGCTCTCCATCTCTGAGATTTGGTTTCTACAATCGTAGAGAAGACTTCTAATTTGTCTCAAAGTTACTGGAAAGTTTGCTTGAGAAGAAGTGAGATGGAGTGGATTATGTCTCCCCAAATGTGCCCCTTTGATGGGTAAATTGTTTTGAGCTAAAGTTAATTAAGACCCATTAGATTCAGGAGAAGCTCTTTACCTCTCCCTCAATTGTTCAAAACAATGTAGATTTGGAGACCTATGCCAGGAAGAGAGCTATTACCACAGAGAACTTTTAATCTCAGAAAGACTTACCTGCTTGGAGTGGGCAAACATTTGTTCACCAGGCACTTGCTCTTCTCATCCTGCTGTGCATGGTCTTCCTCCCATTTGAAGGCCCAGATCCCCACCCCTTTCTCCTTAACTCAGGGGCTCATATAAGCTTCAACTGTCTGACAGTCTTTGAGCCTCAAAAAATTTTATGGGGTTCCTGTACATATTAAACTAACTGTGTTCAACTGTCTTATGTCAATTGAATTGTTATCTCAGCTGAAGAATCTAGAAAGCCAAGTCTTCTGCCCCTATAGAAGCAAAAGTTTCCATCACGGAGCCTGGCACATCATAGGTGCTTAATTGGCATTAGTTGGATAGATAAGAATGGTGATTTTTGAATCGAAATCAACCAGCCATGCTTGTCTGATTTTGCTGAAACTACATTTCATCTTTTTTCTCCTTTCCCCTGCACAATAGAACAAATTATCATCATTATTCCCTCCCCTCTTTGATAGGGGTGAAATGAGTCTTTTAGGGGCTTGATGAGCAGAGCGCTCAGACTCTGCACTTTTTTTCAGCAAGGACCCTGAAACCTGGACACTTTCTGTTTCATTGTTTGCAGAGTGACATGGAATAGTAACTGTCCTGGGGAAGAATAAGATGATATTTGAGGCGAGGCACAGAAGGACTGATGCTGAGGCTGAAACTCCAATACTTTGGCCACCTCATGTGAAGAGTTGACTCATTGGAAAAGACTCTGATGCTGGGAGGGATTGGGGGAAGGAGGAGAAGGGGACGACGGAGGATGAGATGACTGGATGGCATCACTGACTCGATGGACCTGAGTTTGAGTGAACTCCAGGAGTTGGTGATGGACAGGGAGTCCTGGCGTGCTGCAATTCATGGGGTCATAAAGAATCGGACACGACTGTGCTACTGAACTGAACTGAACAGACTCTAGACCAGCTCAGTCAAAACATCTAACTACAGTGGCCTCCCAAGTGCCTGGAGGGAAGGGGGACTAATGTTCATTGTGAATCAGAAATGAAAGGACTGTGTTTCCTGTTGCTTTGGGACATGAAATGTGTTCTGCCTACACAGGTCTGCAGGGCTAGGCTGATCTTGTGACCACCAGTTATTGTGAGGGGGGCTTCCACCCCTCATACTCCAAAGTCCAAATTTAACATTTTGATTAAGAGCAAGCATTCAAAGAGCCAGGAAACTATGAATAGAACCTTGGTTCCACAAACACTGCGGCAGTCTTGAACAAGTCATATCCTTATCTGGACTGTTTTGTTCTTGCTCAAATGCTGCTGCTGAACCTTTCTGCACTGTGAAGAGCAATGTAAAATGGGGCAGCAGCTATGGATGCAGTATGGTGGTTCCTCAAAAATGAAAAATACATTTACCACATGACCCAGTCATGCCACATTGGGTATATGCCCCAACGAATTGACAATAGGGTTCAAAGACATATTTGTACACCTGTGTTCCTTAGCAGCATTATTCACAATAGCTGAAAGTTGGAAGCAACTCAGATGTCCATCAATGAAGGAATGGATTAACACAATGTGGCTGTACATACAGTGGAATATTATTCAGCCTTAAACAGATAGGAAATTTTTTTTTCACATATATTTTTAAAATTTATTTTTCACGGAGGATGATTGCTTTGCACTGTTGTGTTGCTTTCTGCCATATACCAACATGAATCAGCCATAGGTATGCATATGTCCCCTCCCTCTTGACCCTCCCTCCCATCCCGCTACTCCATCCCACCCTTCTAGGTTGTCACAGAGCACCGGGTTGAGCTCCCTGCATCACACAGCAAATTCCTACTGGTGATCTCTTTTACATATGGTAGCATATATGTTTCAATGCTACTCTCTCAATTCACCCCACCTTCTCCTTCCCACTCTGTGTCCACAAGTCTGTTCTCTAAAAGAGACAGGAAATTCTGATGCATGCTATAGTGTGGAGGAACACTGAGGACATTATGGTCAGTGACATAATCCAGTCGCAAAAAAACATGCTATTAAGAGTCATTTCCTAGGCAGGTTGATAGGAAATCTAGGGGTCCCCAAGGAGAGAGGGGTCTGGAATTCTCAAGGAGGAAGAAAGGACAAACTTTTCACAGTCTTTGTAGACCAGGACCTGGGGACTGGAGTCGATGAAAATGAGGGGGTAACAGGCAGGAAGGCCAGGGGTCTCCAAATGGAGGAAATAGCCTGCAAGTGTCAGACATTTTTATCTCTCTCAAGCGGCAGGAGGAAACAAACTAGCAATATTTTTTTCCTTCTCTATACAAATTTAAAGGGAGGTTTCTCTTAAAATACTGTGTTGCCATAATGACACCTGGTTTCGCCTGAAGTTAGCTATTCTTGAGTCTAGAGATAACCAATGCCTTTTTCTTATGGAAATGTTTGTCTTAAGCTATGCTAATGTACTATGCCTTTACCCCAAACTGTCTCCAAGTCGGTTCTGCCTCTTGGCCCAGAACCTACTTGACAAACCAGTATGTTATACTCAGATATTGTTCCCCTACTCTATGTAAATGAAACTATTTGTATGGTGGTCTGCCCTTCTTTAAGATTCAAGTTAATCATTTTATGGCCCAGGATAAACCATTTGGTGCCAAGATTATCCCAAAATGCATCTTATGGGTGAGGGGCCTGGTGCCATTCTGAATTTTAAGACATTCCTTTCTTTCATTAACAGACTGCTAGTGACTATATAACATCCTGCTGAAGACTAGCAGGGGGGTACTCTTTCTGCCCCCTTCTGATGCCTATGTCAGAAGCTTTCTCTATCTCCTTTATACTTTAATAAAACTTTATTACACAAAAGCTCTGAGCAATAAAGCCTCATTTCTGGCCCCGAATTGAATTCTTCTCCTTAAGGGGCCAAGAATCCCGGTGTATTCGCGTGATTCAACAACAACCTTTCACTATGGTTCCATGTCCATGAAGTGCTGAGAAGAGTCAACTTCTAAGAGACAAAGTAGAATGGTGGTTTGCCAGGGGCTCAAATGAAGGGTGAAACTGGGAGTTACTGTTAAATGGAGACCCGGTTTTAGTTTTCTTCTTAGGAAAGAAGAGAAAGAAGAGGTGAAAAGAGTTCTTAAGGTTGGTTGTACGACAATATAAATATACCTAACATCACTGAACTGTAGACTTAAAAATGGTTAAGATGGCAAATTTTAAGCTATACATAATTTACCACCATATTTAAAATTTACTGCCAATAAGAAGAAATAGAGCCAAATCACAGAGTTGCTGGGTTAGCAAATCAATGGTGACTTAATATAAACCAGCACACAGCCCTCCTCTGAGGACACCAAAATCCATGGATGCTCAAGATCCTTACAGTCACTGGGGCATCCACAGAGGAGGAACCTGCAGAATCAGAGGGTCAACACTACACAGGAGACTGACATCAGTGGTCCTCACAGCATAAACCCTGTTCCAAGGGGAACTTTGATGTTGTTTGAGCACCAGTCAAAAAAAAATGAGTCTTAGAATCTCCATGGTCTGATCCAACCCCATGCACCACCAATTCCCACATAAACCTGACAACTCCCAGCTCCTGTTTTCATCTGGAAAATGAGTCTCTCCACCCTCAGTCAGGAGCCGGGCTGACCCCCTCCACTCTGGGATTGCAGAGGTCTCTTTGGGAGGCTGTGAACTCAGCACCCAGTCTCCTACAGAAGACGGTGACCCAGGACTTACTGGATCCTTGGAGCAGAGCCTGGAGCACTGGATCAGTCAGGGAGGCTGAGGTTAAGTCATACAGGACTGGAGCTGAGACATCTCTAAGGATCAAAGCAGAGAGCCCTGAGCACAGAAGACCGCCCTTACCCCCTGCATTGGTAGGGTGGAGATGAGGCTGGGTGGGCGGGGTACATCTGCCATGTCGCTATCAGCCTTGACCCTTCTGTGGTTACTCTCAGGGAGTGGTTCTGAGAGGGTTTTTTTTTTCCCTTCTTTTTTTTTTTTTTTAAATTTTATGTTATTACTCATAACACGAAATTGACCATTTTAACCATCTTTAAGTGTCCAAGAGGACTTCCCTGGTGGCTCAGATGGTAAAATGTTTTCCTACAATGTGGGAGACCCAGGTTCAGTCTCTGGGTTGGAAAAATCCCCTGGAGAAGAAAATGGCAACCCACTCCAGTACTCTTCCCTGGATGGAGGAGCCTGGTAGGCTATAGTCCATGGGGTCACAAAGAGTTGGACATAACTGAATGACTTCACTTTCACTTTCAAGTGTCCATTTCGGTAGAAATAAGTACGTTTGCATTTTTTGCAACCAAACTCCAGAACTTTTTTCGCCTTGCAAAATATCAACTCTGGCCATTCAACAATAATCCTGCCTTTCTCCTTTCTGAGTTCCTGACAATCGTTGTCCTACTTTTTCTAAATCTGAGCACTTTGGGTGTCTCATTTCAGTGGAATCGAACATTATTTATCCTTTCCTGTCAGGATTATTTTGCTTAGTAGAATGTGTACTAGATTTTTTTATATTGTAGCATGGGTTATATTCCTCTCTTTTTTAATGTTGAATAATACTCTAGTATATGCACATACCACAGGGACTTAGCGATTCTTTGATCAGTGGGTACTTGGGTTGCTTTCATGTTTTAGTTATTGTGAATAATGCTGCTGTGAACAAGGATGTAGAAATATCTCTTCCAGAGTGTGCTTTCAATTCTTCTGGGTACAGCCTCAAAGGCAGAATTGCTGGATTATAAGGTTCTAACATTTTTATATCCTGTGATGGAGAAGATGTTCACATATTGAGCAATGAGGAAGTCATTTTGGCTTATCCATGGTTCAGGCTGCACTGTGTGTGAACTAAGACAGTCTGCTCAACTCTCACAGCACATCTTTAACCCTGAGGTAAAGACTATCTGTTTTGAAGAAGAGAACGAATAACTTCCTTCTCATGGCATCCATGTTAACACTCCCTGGAAGATAATGTTCCCTTCCCAGACACCAGGGTCCTGCTATCTCACTGTCTATGTACTAAGTTGTTCCTTTTGAAACTTTAAGGAATACACCCTGTCATGTTGATGTATGTGCTTTGTTTGGATGAGGTATAAGATTGTGGTTCAATGAAGCAGTTCCTCAGAGCTATCTGAGAGGGTGCCCCCAAGCTATAGCCCTCTGTTTGGGTCAAATAAAACTTCCCCATTTCTCTTGTGTTTCTTGATTATTTTCCTGGACAGTGGAATTCATTGATCAGCAAGAACACTGAAGTAGAAAGAGTGTAAAAGTAGGGGACCCAGCTCACAACCCTCCTCCTTCCCAGTAATTAACTGATTTGTTTTCAGTTGCACTAGGACTTTGTTGCTGTGCACTGTCTTTCTCCAGCTGCAGTGAGTGGGGCTGCTCTCTAGCTGTCGTGCACTCTGTAGCTGCATTGTATGGGCTTATCACTGCAGGTGCTTCAGTCATAGACTGCCTTTACTTAGTGGCTAAGTCTTTTCTGATTCTTTCATGACCCCATGGACTATAGCCAACCAGGCTCCAATATCCATGAGATTCTCCAGGCAATAATATTGGAGTGGGTTGCCATTTCCCCCCTCCAGGAGATCTTCCCAACCCAGGGGTCAAACCCACATTTCTTGAATTGACAGGCAGATTCTTTACTGTTGACTCACCAGGGAAACCCAATCATAGACATGGCTTTAAAATCTAATTTTCCACTCCAAGCAGTTTAACAATATTATTTTTCCCAATCAAATACTGTTGTCTCCCTTTAATAATTTTTGGTAAATAAAAAGTTCCCCATCTTGGGTCATGTAAATTATTACATGTATGTATGATTCTTTTATTATGCAGCTCATGAAATATAGCTGAGCACTTATTGTATTCCAGACACTGTTTTAGGTGCTACAAAGCAAATGGTAGTCAGAAGTGTGATGGGAGTGAATGTATCTCCCCACTTTCAAATTCATATATTGAAGTACTAAACCCTAGGACCTTGGAATATGACTCTATTTGGTGGTGAGAGGGTAACAGGCAGGAAGGCCAGGAGTCTCCAAATGGAGGAAATAGGCTGAAAGTGTCAGACATTTTTTTTAAATCTCTCTTTTAAGTGGCAGGAGGAAACAAACTACAAGTGTCAGATTTTTTTTCCTCTTCTTTATGCAAATTTAAAAGTAGGTTTCTTTTAAAAATCCTGTGTGCCATGACAACACCTTGTTCTACCTGAACTTAACTTTTCTCAAACCTTGAGCTAACCAATGCATTTTTCTTATGGAAATGTTTTTCTTACACTATGTTAATGAACTATGTATTTACCTTAAAGTCTTTCTTTCTTTAAGTCAGTTCCAGCTAAGACTCAGAACCGATCATGGCTCAGCAAACCAATATATTTTACTCACACAAGTATTCTCCTATGTTAATGAAACTATATATTTGTTTGGAAACTCCCTTTCTTCAAGATTCATGTCAATTGCTTTATGGCCCAGGATGACTCACACTGTGCCAACGTTATCTCAAAATGTATTTTGTGAGTGAGGGGCCTGGTACCACTCTGTTTTGCAACATTTCCTTTCTCTAATTAGCAGCCTGCTAGTAGCTATATCACTTCCTGCTAAAGACTAGCAGGGGGTCACTCTTTCTGCTCCCTTCTGATGTCTATGTCAGAAGCTCTGTCTATTTCTTTTATACTTTATTAAAACTTTATCACACAAAAACTCTGAGCGATCAAGCCTCGTCACTGGCCTGGGATGGAATTCCTCTCCTCCAGAGGCCAAGAATCCTGGCATCTTTCATGATTCAGCAACAACCTTTCAGTGGTAGGGCCTTAAAGAGATAATGAAGATTCTATGAGGTCATCAGGATGGGACCTAAGTCATATAGAATATGATTATACTCCTTGTGTGTGTTAGTTGCTCAGTCTTGTCTGACTCACTGTGAGCCTATGGACTGTAGCTGGTCAGGCTCTCTGTGCATGGGATTCTCCAGGCAAGAATACTGGAATGGGTTTCCAATTCTTTCTCCAGGGTATCTTCCCAATGGAGGGATCCAATCAGGTCTCTTGCATTGCTGGCCGATTCTTTGCTGTTAGGTAGCTAGAATAGGAAAAAGAAGTCCAGAATGGCGCTGGCTAAAAGACCAAGGACGGAAAAGCCCACAAAAATAGAACAAAGTAAGGTCCAAGGACTGGAAGGAGAACCTCTGGTAAAACAAACAGCCCTCCTGGCTAGCCCAGTTTACAAAGGGCAGGCTCAGAGGAGAGGAGACAAATGTATAAAAAGAGGAGTCAAAATTGAGCCAGGGGCTTCTCTTCTCTTCATGTCTTTTGGGTCGGTCTGCCCTCATGCCCCGAAGATGTATTTCCCTTTGTTTTCTAAATAAAACTGAGCTGTAACAAGGAGCTATAACACTGGTCCGCCGAATAAATTATGTGGTGCTAAAACACTGGTCTGTCTGAGGAAATTTACACAGGGCTGTAACACTCGTCTGTCCGTTGCTTCAAATTTTTGTCACAACGAGACAGAACCGAGGAAATTAAAAACTCCCTTGACGTATATGGTGCCATGACTCAGGTTTAACCTGGCTGAAACAACCCCAGCTCGGGCCCTTGGAGCCGAGGCCAACACAGCAGAAGCCCAACTTGGCGAAAGCTCCTGCGTGAAAGCTGACCGGGAAGAAAACCCAGCACAGGGGAAATGAAAAGAAGCCAAGCATTGTGGAAACCAGGACAGCAAAAATAAACGCAGCAGAAAGCTCACGTGGCTCAGTCTCAGATTCCAGAAGACCTCCGGTTAAGGTAAGAGTTCCTTGGTCCTATGACTGGAAGGACATACGGCTAACAAAATCTTGATTCTTTTACAGTCACTTGTTTCTTGTTTCCTCAAACCCCCGATGAACAGGCAAGCGGCAGTGGGTGCAAATGAGGTACTCTGGCAGGGGCTCCTCCTCAGTGTGTCCCAAAGGCTCCACTATCTGCTGGGCCCCAGTAGCGGTTACCCAAGAGAGGGGGATTCTTCTGTCCTTAATCTTCTTTTTGCCAAGGATCAGGCCAATGAAAACTGAGTACAGGTCAGGTATTTAGCAGATTTTCAGGCAATTTATGAAATGGATTCCTCAGCACATTTTTTCCCACTGATTTTTCCTCCCTTCCTTCAGCTCCTCTCTCTGTTGATGCCACTGCTTATAAAGTATTGGGCAGGGCATCATCTTTCCATTTCTGAAAGTTGTGCTTGAAACCATTTACCTAAGATTGGGGCTCAAACCCACATAGCAGGGACTCTGTGCCATGCATGTCACTCAGTTGTATCTGACTGGGACTTGAGCCTCGCCAAAACCCATGGTGCCTGGCTTCAGGACCTAATGAAGCTCAGGCTCTTGATGTCTCATTGCAAAAAAATTCAGTGAGGGACACGGTGATAGGTAAGAGGTGGATTTGTCCGGATTCAGAGAGAAGCACACTCCACAGCGTGTGGGCCATCACAGAGGGTGAGGGCAGCCATGGAATGTGGTGTGGTTAGTTTTTGCCAGCGGGTTGATTTCATATGCTAATAAGTGGGAGTAACAGGCAAATTTGGTCTTGGAGCACAGAACGAAGCAGAGCAAAGGCTAATAGTGTTCTGCCAAGAAACCGTGCTGGTCATAGCAAACACCCTCTTCCAACAATACAAGAGAAGATTCTACACATGGCTATCACCAGATAGTCAACACCAAAATCAGATTGATTATATTCTTTGCAGCCAAAGATGGAGAAGCTCTATACAGTCAGCAAAAGCAAGACTGGGAGTTGACTGTGGCTCAGATCATGAA
This sequence comes from Bubalus bubalis, assembly GCF_019923935.1. Taxonomy (NCBI): domain Eukaryota; kingdom Metazoa; phylum Chordata; class Mammalia; order Artiodactyla; family Bovidae; genus Bubalus; species Bubalus bubalis. Next base: position 61,053,579 of record NC_059174.1, on the reverse strand, counting down.
CTCTTTATTGCCAAATTCAGACTTAAATTGAAGAAAGTAGGGAAAACCACTAGACCATTCAGGTATGACCTAAATTAAATCCCTTACAATTATACAGTGGCAGTGAGAAATAGATTCAAGGGATTAGATCTGATAGACAGACTGCCCAATGAACTATCGATGGAGGTTCATGACATTGTACAGGAGACAGGGATCGAGACCTTCCCCAAGAAAAGAAATGCAAAAAGGCAAAATGGCTGTCTGAGGAGGCCTTATGAATAGCTATGAAAAGAAGAGAAGTGAAAAGCAAAGGAGAAAAGGAAAGATATACCCATTTCAATGCAGAGTTCCAAAGGATAGCAAAGAGAGATAAGAAAACCTTCCTCAGTGATTAGTGCAAAGAAATAGAGGAAAAAAATAGAATGGGAAAGATAGAGATCTCTTCAAGAAAATTAGAGATACAAAGGGAATATTTCATGCAAAGATAGGCACAAGAAAGGACAGAAATGCTATGGACCTAACAAAAGCAGAAGAAATTAAGAATGGATGGTAAGAATACACAGGAGAACTGTACCAAAAAAGACCTTCATGACCGAGATAATCACGATGGTATGATCACTCACCTAGAGCCAGACATCCTGGAATGTGAAGCCAAGTGGGCCTTAGGAATCATCACTACAAACAAAGCTAGTGGAGGTGATGAAATTCCAGTTAAGCTATTTCAAAACCTAAAAGATGATGCTGTGAAAGTGCTGCACTCAATATGCCAGCAAATTTGGAAAACTCAGCAGTGGCCGCAGGACTGGAAAAGGTCAGATTTTATTCCAATCCCAAAGAAAGGCAATGCCATAGAATGTCAAACTGTCTCACAATTGCACTCATCTCACACGCTACTAAAGTAATGCTCAAAATTCCCCAAGCCAGGCTTCAAAAATATGTGAATTGTGAACTTCCAGATGTTACAGTTGGATATAGAAAAGGCAGAGGCACCGGAGATCAAATTGCCAAAATCCAATGGATCGTTGATAAAGGAGGAGAATTCCAGAAAATCATCTATTTCTGCTTTATTGATTATGCCAAAACCTTTGACTGTGTGGATCCCAACAAACTGTGGAAAATTCTTAAAGAGGTTGGAATACCAGAGCACCTGACCTGCCTCTTGAGAAATCTGTATGCAGGTCAGGAAGCAACAGTTCGAACTGGAGATGGAACAACAAACTGGTTCCAAATCGGGAAAGGAGTACGTCAAGGCTTTATATTGTCACCCTGCTTATTTTACTTATATGCAGAGTACATCACGAGAAATGCTGGGCTGGATGAAGCTGAAGCTGAAATCAAGATTGCTGGGAGAAATATCAATAACCTCAGATATGCAGATGACACTACCCTTATGGCAGAAAGCGAAGAACTAAAGAGCCTCTTGATGAAAATGAAAGAGAATAATTAAAAAGTTGGTTTAAAACTCAACATTCAGAAAACTAAATCATGGCATCTGGTCCCATCATTTCATGGCAAATAGATGGGAAAACAGTGGAAACAGTGGCAGACTATTTTTTTGGGCCTCCAAAATCACTGCAGATGGTGACTGCAGCCATGAAATTAAAAGATGCTTGATCCTTGGAAGAAAAGCATATTAAAAACAGAGACATTACTTTGACACCAAAGGTCCTTCTTGTCTAAGCTATGGTTTCTCCAGTGATCATGTATGAATGTTAGAGTTGGACTATAAAGAAAGCTGAGTGTTGAAGAATTGATGCTTTTGAACTGTGGTGTTGGAGAAGACTCTTGAGAGTCCTTGGACTTCAAGGAGATCCAACCAGTCCATCCTAAAGGAAATCAGTCCTGAATATTCGTTGGAAGGACTGATGTTGAAGCTGAAACTCCAATGCTTTGGCCACGTGATGGGAAGAGCTGACTCATTTGAATAAACCCTGATGCTTGGAAAGATTGAAGGAAGGAAAAGGGGATGACAGAGGATGAGATGGTTGGATGGCATCACCGACTCAATGGACATGAGTTTGAGTAAACTCCGGGAGTTGGTAATGAACAGGAAGGCCTGGAATGCTGCAGTCCATGGGGTCGCAAAGAGTCAGACATGACTAAGTGACTGAACTGAACTGAACTGGCCTATGTCATTCTTTCAAAGTTGTGCCCTGCCCCCTTCCCTCCTGTTTCTTGCTCTTTTCCTGAGCCCTGACTGGGTCCACAATATTAGCTCTACAACCTTCTGGAGGGACAACTAGAAAATAGCTGGCCCTTGGGAGGGAAATACTGTATAATATCCAATCCCTCTAGATGTTCAGGCCTTCATCTTCCATGTTTCCTACAACATATGCAACCAGAGCATCTTTCAGGGAAGCTGCTAGGGCAGGTGACAGGCACACAATGCCTGTTAGAAGTCCATCTGTTGGTGGCATCCCTTCAAGAGCAACTGGGCTTCCAGGGATAATGTTTGCCTCTTTGGGAGTTAGCGCTGCAGGCCCTTTTGGCCAAACCCTTGCCACCCTTCTCCTTACAAACATACCCCGGATCAAATCTCCACTCTGTTTTATGGAACATGTGGTCTATTGCCTCTTATCAATTTGTTCTTAAGCTACTTACTAACTCCTACAACCAGGACTCTACCCTCTAAAATACTCTTAATGCCCCTAACAAGACCAGATAACCCACTCCTTTGTCATTACTTCTGGTATTACCTAAAGCAGGTCTATGACAATGAAATGTTTACCACTGCAAACACTCTAATCTGCTCTTAGGGAGGACCCTAAGATCTGCCTAGGGATCTGGTCCCCGGGAGGTTGTCACACCTCAACCTGTTCAGAGACCTGCCAGTCCAGGGGTCTCAGGAGTCGACATTCCTCGACCTGCCTTGGGACCAAATTCTTTGGGGGCTGTCATGCCTCAGCCTGCCTGGATCTGCACCCTGACCTAGGGATGCCCGGCTCTCAGATTACAACAGTACTGGGTAGGATAAGCTTCAGAAAGACTCACCCCTAAGGAAGTCCACCTGTAAAAACAAAAGGAAGCCTTATAGATGTGGGATTGTGCCTGGTCTCAGCAATAACTCAGAAGTGCAATGAAAACCCCATTGCCTTTCTGGAAAGGCTAAAGGAGGCCCTCCAAAAGTTTACCAACCTGGACTTAGACTCTTATGAGCGACAGGTGATTTTAAAGGACAAATTCCTGTCCCAATGTGCATCAGGCATCAGGATAAAGTTACAACAGCTCCAGCAGCAGGACTCTGTTGCCTCTTTAGATGAGATGTCCAGACAGCTACCGATACCTTTTATAAAAGAGAACAGGAGAGGGAGGCCCAGGCCCAGGAAAGGGAGAAAAGAAAAGAGACAAGGCATGTCCAGATGCTAGCTGCCCTCTAGGGAAGCCCTATGGCAAAGCCTGAGTCCTTGAAGGACAAGGCATGAGGCAAATGCTTAATCTGTAGACAGTGGGGCTTTGGGCCAAAGAGTGTTCAAACTGTGACAAGTCTCCTAAAAGGGCTTGCTAAAAATCCCATCAATTGGGACATTGGGTGACACTCTACCCTGGGAACCCAAGAGCCTCAAGGTCAAACGCCAAGCCTTTACTCATGATGGCTCAACAGAACTGAAACAGTCTACTCCAGCCAGCCTGCCTGTCACAGATAACCACCATGGGGATGGAGCCAAGGGATGTGGCAGATAGGTCTGAGAATTTCTTGGTTGACACAGGGGCTGCCTACTCTGTCCTGACCTCCTTCCTATTCTGGAGCCTTCTCCTCCCAAACTTGTACTATTTTGGGTGCTCCAGGAAAAACAATTACAAAAAGATTCACCTGAGCACTTCTTTGTTGCTGGGATGGACACATATTTTCTCACCAGTTTCTGGTGGTCCCTGTGTGTCCTACTCCCTTATTGGGGAGAGACCTTTCCCTGCCTTTGAAATCTTAGCGCTATGGCAGTCCTGATAGAAGACACTTTGAAACTCTCTCTTGGGGGCAAACTAACTATTTTGAAACATGGTGGATGAAGCACAAGCTGGGTTCAAGATTGCTGGGAGAAATATCAATAACCTCAGATATGCAGATGACACCACCCTTATGGCAGAAAATGAAGAAGAACTAAAGGGCCTCTTGATGAAAGTGAAAGAGGAGAGTGAAAAAGTTGGCTTAAAACTCAACATTCAGAAAACTAAGATCATGACATCCAGTCCCATCACTTCATGGCAAATAGATGGGGAAACAGTGGCAGACTTTATTTTTTGGGTCTCCAAAATCACTGCAGATGGTGACTTCAGCCATGAAATTAAAAGATGCTTACTCCTTGGAAGGAAAGTTATGACCAACCTAGATAGCATATTCAAAATCAGAGACATTACTTTGCCAACAAAGGTCCGTCTAGTCAAGGCTATGGTTTTTCCAGTAGTCATGTATGGACGTGAGAGTTGGACTATAAAGAAAGCTGAGCGGTGAAGAATTGATGCTTTTATAACTGTAGTGTTGGAGAAGACTCTTGAGGGTCCCTTGGACAGCAAGGAGATCCAACCAGTCCATCCTAAAGGAAACCAGTCCTGAATATTCATTGGAAGGACTGATGTTGAAGCTGAAACTCCAATCCTTTGGCGACCTGATGTGAAGAGCTGACTCATTTGAAAAGACCCTGATGCTGGGAAAGATTGAAGGCGGGAGGAGAAGGGGAGGAAAGAAGATGAGATGGTTGCATGGCATCACCAACTCAATGGACATGAGTTTGAGTAAGCTTCAGGAGTTGGTGATGGAGAGGGAAGCCTGGCATGCTGCAGTCCATGGGGTCACATAGAATTGGACACGACTGAGCGACTGAACTTACTGACTAAGTGAAACAACTCCTGAATGGGAGAGGCCATTTATGGATGTCTGATCAAAGGATCCTCAGATATCAAGTAGTGCTGATGTTCTCCTGTCTACTCCCGTGGGCTCTCTCCCTTTTCACTCTTGCCTAGAAACCTTGGACCACTGGACAAAACCATGAGAGAGATTGTAAGAAGATCCTCTGATCAATCTTGAGGTAATCTGGTACACTGATGGAAGCAGCTTTGTCTTGGATGGAAAAAGAAGAGTGAGATATGCAGTAGTCTCCAATTCTGAGACCTTAGTGGCTAAACCTTTGCCACCAGGTACTTCAGCCCAATTAGCTGAGCTCATAGCCTGATTCGAGCTTTAGAGCTGGGAAAAGGAAAAAGAGCAGCCATTTACACTGACTCCAAGTATGTGTTTCTGGTGCTACATGCACAAGCTGTTATTTGGAAAGAAAGAGGCCACTTGACCACCTGAGGGTCCCCAGTCAAATATGGTGATCAAATCCTTAGGCTTTTTGAGGCAGCTCATCTGCCTGTTAATGTTTCAGTCTCCCCTGTAAAGGACACCAAAATAGGGAGCATGGAAGTGGTACGAGGGAACCAAGCAGCTTACCAGAAAGCTAAGAGAGCGGCATTACAGAACAATGACCTAATAGGGGTTGCCACCTTAGTTCCACAGACAAATTTTCCAGAAACTCCTTCATATACTGAAGGTGAGACTCTTAAAGCTAAGAGTGAGGGCTTTCAAGAAGATCGTATGGGGTGGTTCCACAAGGAAGGACTCCTTTTTCTGCCTGGGAACCTCCAATGGAAGTTGGTTAACTCCTTACATGCTACCACTTATTTAGGTGAAAAGGTCATCCAAAAATTAATAGAAAGGTCCTTCAGAGGAACAGGCCTCCAAATGACTATAAGGCAAGTGGTCTCCTTTTGTCCCACTTGCCAATTAAACAACTCCCAAGGAGCTCAAAGACCCCAGCTGGCTCAGCCCATCCAAAGACGTGGGACCTACCCAGGAGGGGACTGGCAGATGGACTTCACCCAGATGCCAGTTTCTCAAGGGTATAAATACCTATTAGTCATGATAGATACATTCACAGGATGGATTGAAGGCTTTCCCATCGGGACTGAGAAGGCTGAGGAGGTGGTAAAAGCACTGCTCCATGAAATCATTCTGAGATTTGGTCTGCCTAGTTCAGTCGCAGCACGCCAGGCCTCCCTGTCCATCACCAACTCCCGGAGTTCACTCAGACTCACGTCTATCGAGTCAGTGATGCCATCCAGCCATCTCATCCTCTGTCGTTCCCTTCTCCTCTTGTCTCCAATCCCTCCCAGCATCAGAGTCTTTTCCAATGAGTCAACTCTTCGCATGAGGTGACCAAAGTACTGGAGTTTCAGCCTTAGCATCATTCCTTCCAAAGAAATCCCAGGGCTGATCTCCTTCAGAATGGACTGGTTGGATCTCCTTGCAGTCCAAGGAACTCTCAAGAGTCTTCCCCAACACCACAGTTCAAAAGCATCAATTCTTGGCCGCTCAGCCTTCTTCACAGTCCAACTCTCACATCCATACATGACCACAGGAAAAACCATAGCCTTGACTAGATGGACCTTTGTTGGCAAAGTAATGTCTCTGCTTTTGAATATGCTATCTAGGTTGGACATAACTTTCCTTCCAAGGAGTAAGCGTCTTTTAATTTCATGGCTGCAGTGGTCTGATATTCCCATCTCTTTCAGAATTTTCCACAGTTTATTGTGATCCACACAGTCAAAGGCTTTGGCATAGTCAATAAAGCAGAAATAGATGTGTTTCTGGAACTCTCTTGGTTTTTTGATGATCCAGCGGATGTTGGCAATTTGATCTCTGGTTCCTCTGCCTTTTCTAAAACCAGCTTGAACATCAGGAAGTTCACGGCTCACGTATTGCTGAAGCCTGGCTTGGAGAACTTTAAGCATTACTTTACTAGTGTGTGAGATGAGTGCAATTGTGCGGTAGTTTGAGCATTCTTTGGCATTGCCTTTCTTTGGGATTGGAATGAAAACTGACCTTTTCCAGTCCTGTGACCACTGCTGAATTTTCCAAATTTGCTGGTATATTAAGTGCAGCACTTTCAGAGCATCAGCTTTCAGGATTTGAAGTAGCTCAGCTGGAATTCCATCACCTCCACTAGCTTTGTTCGTAGTGATGCTTTCTAAGGCCCACTTGACTTCACATTCCAGAATTCCTGGCTCTAGGTGAGTCATCACACCATCATGATTATCTGGGTCGTGAAGATCTTTTTTGTACAGTTCTTCTGTGTATTCTTGCCACCTCTTCTTAATATCTTCTGCTTCTGTTAGTTCCATACCATTTCTGTCCTTTATTGAGCCCATCTTTGCATGAAATGTTCCCTTAGTATCTCTAATTTTCGTGAAGAGATCTCTAGTCTTTCCCATTCTGTTGTTTTCCTCTATTTCTTTGCATGGATCGCTGAGGAAGGCTTTCTTATAGCTCCTTGCTATTCTTTGGAACTCTGCATTCAGATCCTTATATCTTTCCTTTTCTCCTTTGCTTTTCGCTTCTCTTCTTTTCACAGCTATTTGTATGGCCTCCCCAGACAGCAATTTTGCTTTTTTGCATTTCTTTTCCATAGGGATGGTCTTGATCTCTGTCTCTTATACACGAACCTCAGTCCATAGTTCATCAGGCACTCTATCAGATCTAGTTCCTTAAATCTATTTCTCACTTCCACTGTATAACCATAAGGGATTTGATTTAGGTCATACCTGAATGGTCTAGTGGTTTTCCCTACTTTCTTCAATTTAAGTCTGAATTTGGCAATAAGGAGCTAATGATCGGAGCCACAGTCAGCTCCCGGTCTTGTTTTTACTGACTGTATAGAGCTTCTCCATCCTTGGCTGCAAAGAATATAATCAATCTGATTTCAGTATTGACCATCTGGTGATGTCCATGTGTAGAGTCTTCTCTTGTGTTGTTGGAAGAGGGTGTTTGCTATGATCAGTGCGTTCTCTTGGCAAAACTCTATTAGCCTTTGCCCTGCTTCATTCTGTATTCCCAAGGCCAAATTTGCCTGCTACTCCAGGTGTTTCTTGACTTCCTACTTTTGCATTCCAGTCCCCTATAATGAAAAGGACATCTTTTTTTGGGTGTTATTTCTAAAAGGTCTTGTAGGTCTTCAGAGAACCATTCAACTTCAGCTTCTTCAGCATTACTGGTCAGGGCATAGACTTGGATTACTGTGATATTGAATGGTTTGCCTTGGAAATGAACAGAGATCATTCTGTCGTTTTCGAGACTGCATCCAAGTACTGCATTTTGGACTGTTTTGTTGACTGTGGTAGCTACTCCATTTCTTCTAAGGGATTCCTGCTCACAGTAGTATATATAATGGTCATCTGAGTTAAATTCACCCATTCCAGTCCATTTTAGTTTGCTGATTCCTAGAATGTCAATGTTCACTCTTGCCATCTCCTGTTTGACCACTTCCAATTTGCCTTGATTCATGGACCTGACATTCCAGGTTCCTATGCAATATTGCTCTTTACAGCATCGGACCTTGCGTCTATCACCAGTCACATCCACAGCTGGGTGTTGTTTTTGCTTTGGCTCCATCCCTTCATTCTTTCTGGAGTTATTTCTCCACTGATCTCCAGTAGCATATTGGGCACCTACTGACCTGGGGAGTTCCTCTTTCAGTATCCTATCATTTTGCCTTTTCATACTGTTCATGGGGTTCTCAAGGCAAGAATACTGAAGTGGTTTGCCATTCCCTTCTCCAGTGGACCACATTCTGTCAGACTTCTCCACCATGACCCATCTGAATTGGGTGGCCCCATAGGGCATGGGTTAGTTTCATTGAGTTAGACAAGGCTGTGGTCCTAGTGTGATTAGATTGACTAGTTTTCTGTGAGTATGGTTTCAGTGTGTCTGCCCTCTGATGCCCTCTTGCAACACCTACCATCTTACTTGGGTTTCTCTTGCCTTGGACGTGGGGTATCTCTTCACGGCTGCTCCAGCAAAACACAGCCACTGCTCCTTACCTTGGACGAGCGTATCTCCTCACCGCCGCCCCTCCTGACCTTGAACGTGGAGTAGCTCCTCTAGGCCGTCCTGTGCCCGCGCAGCCACCGCTCCTTGAACGTGAGGTTGCTCCTCTCAGCCACCACCCCTGACCTCGGGCATGGGGTAGCCCAGTTGATTACAAAGTGACAATGGGACGTCATTTACTTCTAAGGTCACCCAAGAGGTCTCTAAAGCATTCAGATCAGATTGGATCAGATCAGTCGCTCAGTCGTGTCCAACTCTGCAACATTACTTATTATCTCTTTTGTGCCTGGAGGCCTCAGTCTTCAGGAAAAGTAGAAAGAGCCAACCAATTCTTAAAATCAACGATAAAAAAGAAAAGCCAGGAGACCTCCCTGGGATGGAAAGAGGCTTTACAAAGAGCTCTCCTCTGCATCCGTATTGCCCCTAAGGAGCAGGTTGGTCTTAATCCTTATGAAATGCTATGTGGGAGACATTTTGTTTATGTCAATCACCTCTTCTTTGATCCAGAGGCTCAGACTCTCTGGTCTGATACCATGGCCACTAGGCAATTCCAACAGGATATACACTTGTGGGGTGTCAACCAGGACCCAAAAGATTCTAAAGAGTCACTACTATCTGCTCCAGGGACTCAAGTCCTAATTAGTCTGGAAAGATGGGTCCCCAAAGGCTCAACTCCAGCCCACATGGAAGGGCCCCCACCCTGTAATACTTTCTACCCCCACAGCAGTCAAGGTACCAGGACACGACTCCTGGATTCACTACTCACAAGTCAAGCTGTGGAAGAAAACAGAAGAGGATACTCAATACACCTGTGACCCTGTGGGAAATCTCAGATACCTATTCAGAACTACAAATGAGTGCCATTCCAATGAACGCCCCCAAAATTAAGTTTCTGGGGATAAGATTTCTCAGGATATCTCTAAAGAGCCAACACAGCTTGGCAGAGGTTGTACTCCAAAACAGACAAGAGATAGATTTCCTAATCCCTGAGCAAGGAGGGACTTGAGCCATCTTAAATGAGACGTGTTGTTTCTGGGTAAATACCTCCAGCTAAGTTAAAGACAGTTTCACAGTCCTCAGGAAAATCATTCAGATCTAACAGGATCTCAAAGAACAATCTGGAGAGTTCTCAGGGTGGCTACAACCTCTCTTTGGGGGATCCTCCTGGCGATGGGAAATTTGGAGTTGGCTAATGCTCCTACCAATCCCTGTTATCATATGTAAGCACCATATTGATGCTGCTTATGATTGCTCCATGTATTATCAATTGTCTAACCCATTTTGTCTCTGCCCAGGTCAACAAGCTGCAACAGGCAGTGCCAGTTCAAAAAGGATATATAAAACTAGAGCCAACCATGGAAAATATCACTCACCCATAGGTGGACACCACTATAAGGACTCTGAGGCTTGAGACTAGCAAGAGAGGGAGGCCCAATGCCCCCTTGCTGTCTCGGTTTAGCAGGAAGTATCCACAGAGATCTCGATGCCCCTATTCCCAAAGAATTGGGCATCCCATCTCTTGAGGAGGGGATGTTAGATAGTTAGAATAAGAAAAAGGAGTCCAGAATGATGCTGGCTAAAAGACAAGGAAGGGAAAAGCCCGCAAAAATAGAACAAAGGAAGGTCCGAGGACTGGAGTAAGAACCTCAAGTAGAACAAACAGCACTCCTGGCTAGGCCAATTTACATAGGGTAGGCCCAAGGGGAGGAGATAAATGTGTAAAAAGAGGAGCCAAAATTGAGCCAGGGGCTTCTCTTCTCTTCACGTCTTTTGGGTCAGTCTGCCCTCACGCCTTGAGGATGTATTTTCCTTTGCTTTCTAAATAAAACTGAGCTGTAACACGGAGCTGTAATACTGATCTGCAGGAAGAAATTACATGGTGCTGTAACACTGGTCTGTCAGTTGTTTCAAATTTTTGTCCACGACGAGACAGAACTGAGGAAATTACAAACTCCCCCGACATTACCATCTGAGCCATCAGGGAAGCCCATACTTCTTATACCAAGAGGATCTTAGATTAAATTATAAGACAATTAGATACACTGTATTTAGATCAACAATGAACCTTAACACATATTATAATACATATATCATATGTATATATTTTATGCATATTAATTATAAACTTACACATTTAAATATATATACATACATACACATGTACAAGCATATGTTATTTTATTGTGCTTCACAGATGTTGCACTTTTTTCCAGTTGAAGATTCATGGCAATCCTTGGTTATCAGATGATTCACATTTTTTAGCAATAAAGTTCTTTTAAATTAAAGTATATACATTTATTTACAACAGAATGCTATATAGCACACTGAATACATTGCAGTGTAGTGTGAACATTAGTTTTACATGCACTGGGAAACCAAAAAATTGCATGTCTCTCCTTAATGCCAATTCTCTTTACTGCGGTGGTCTGAAATCAAACTAGTAATGTCTCTGAGGCCTGCCTGTAGGGTCGTATCATTTAATTATTACAGAAAATGCACAATTTTTCTTTCCTGGAGAATGGCCCACATTCTGGGTTTGGCTGATTGTGTTTTCAGTTGAAATTGGAAGCTATCCCTTATGTCTGATATGATCTGGTATTTGATCTGGAGATTGATTATATTCTGATACAACTTTTCATCAAGACTATGGGTGGTGTTCTGTTTTGCCATTACAGCACAGTGGGAAGCACATTATATCTGGCTGTTCCACAATAAGGGAAGAAAAAGAGTCAGATGATGTCAACCTCTTCCATCAAAGTTTCACCTGACAGTTTCAGCCTCCATTGTTTCCTAAACTGATAATTTCAGTAGAACTTGCAAGATAGTGATTTTTTCCAGTTCTGTTAGTCCTCCTCCATAATAATTTTGCTATACATTTTCTTGACCACCATACCCCCTTCACTCAACTGCTGTTGTTCATTCTCACAAACCATACTTCATTATTACCAACATCTTCAGTGTCCATAATCTCCATTTAAATCATTCTGTTCTGCATCAATAACTTTTTTAAAAATTTATTTATTATAATTGGAGGCTAATTACTTTACAATATTGTAGTGGTTTTTGCCATACATTGACATGAATCAGCCATGGGTGTATATGTGTTCCCCATCCTGAATCCCCCTCCCACCTCCCTCCCCATCCCATCCCTCTGGATAATCCCAGTGCACCATCCCTGAGCACCCTGTGTCATGCAATAACTTTTAAATCTTGTCTCTGCAATTTAACTTTGTTTTAGTTCCACTCAACTGTAACCATTTATCAATCAACCATTACTTCCCATATTATTGCCCTTCCTCTAGCAATGCAGGAGAAGGCAATGGCAACCCACTCCAGTACTCTTGCCTTGCAAATCCCATGGACGGAGCAGCATGGTAGGCTGCAGCCCATGAGGTCGCTAGGAGTTGGACACGACTGAGTGACTTCACTTTCACTTTTCACTTTCATGCGTTGGAGAAGGAAATGGCAACCCACTCCAGTGTTCTTGCCTGGAGAATCCAGGGATGGGGGAGCCTGGTGGGCTGCGGTCTCTGGGGTCGCACAGAGTCAGATACAACTGAAGCAACTTAGCAGCAAGGGTCTTTGACAGAAAAGTAATCATTTATACCTTCTTACATGATATCTCAATAAAGTTGGAAAAAAGAATTAAAATGATCATTTCTCTTTACCATTATGAATGATCCACTTCATCTGTTATTATTTCTCTTTTTCTCAAAATCTACTTTGATATTACCATATCTCCCCTAGCTTTCTTCTGTTACTGTTTGCACAATTCATCTGTTTCCTTCCTTTTATGTCCAACATTGCTATGTCCTAATATTTAAAGTGCAACTCTCAACACAATATACAGTTATGTGTATTTTCTTCCAGAAGCGGCAAACTTCTGGCACAAGAACTTGTTTCTCATGTGCCAGGTTAATATTTTATTTCTTCCTCTGGTTGCTGGTAATATTTTTGTACTTTGTGAAAATTCATCTTGGTGCACACTTATGAAGCATGTGCTTTTCTGTATGTATATCATGCTTTGAAAAGTTTACTTAAGAATTTTACAACATAAAAGTCATTTTGTCTGCTGGCAATAAATTCAGGCTTTCAATGCCTATCACCTTTAAATTCCATAGAGACTCACAGTGTCCCTTGAACCAGCAGATCCTCCAGTGCCTGGAAGGATTTCACACAGCATTTACTTCCTCTGGTTAAGATGACTCAGTACCAGGGATGTTTTCATCAAGAGTCTGGAAAGTGGAGGCTGGTGGCTGTTGCCCATTGTTCTCCTCCAGGCTGTGTTGGATTCCATATCCAAAGTATATGGCAAAGCCTAGGGGGGAAATGAGACAGTGAGAAGGGAAAGTAGGCTCTCTCCTCACTTACAAATGCCCAATGGGTTTCCTGTTATGGCACCTGACACAATGTGGGGCGAGGGATATTAGGAAGAGGACTGGGTTCAGTCACTCAACAGTGCTCTTTAGGGCATTCCCTGGTGGTTCCATGGTTAAGAATATGCCCACCAATACAGAAGCTTCGAGTCCAATTCCTGGCCTGGGAACTAAGATCCCACCTGCCTTGGAGCAACTAAGCCTGCACTGAGACCACATGCCAAAACTCAGCAGTTACCTGTGACTACGGAGCCCACATGCTCTGGAGTTTGTGTGTCAGAACTAGAGAGAAGCCCATCGGCCACAACAAAGAGCCTTCGAGCTGCAACTGAGACCCAATGTGACCAAATAAATAAATATTAACAAAGAGCCCTCTTTTTAGTAGGAAACCACTCACCAATCACATTCCAGATGCCAAGTTGGACCCAGATCCCAGAGGTCATCTGCATCATTAAGTAAACATTCACAAAGATGCTCACCAGTGGGAGGACAGGCAGAAGAGGGACCTGTGGATCGAGTCAGTTCATCCCTGAGCACACCCCGGACGTCTGAAAGGGAAACCCTACTGGGGTGGGAAGACTCCAGTCCAATTGCAGCTGTGTGTTCAGTGTCTACTTAGGTTGGGTGTATAAAGGACTAAGTGTGGATCAGGGAAAGGTCCATTGGTTTTAGCAACTCCCTTTCTTCCCTGGTCCAGCAAAGGATATTTAGACCTAAAGCACACAGATCTCCTTCACTCAAGGTGGACACTTTGGGCACATAAGGTCACCTACCCTGAATGTAAGAGGAGAGGGGTTCTGGGGCTGCCTCCAGATGATGACCGTGATCCCAATGATGAGCAGCAGCAGCAGCACAGCCACTGTTGTGTACACGGGGTCTCCAGAGAACACATATCTTGACCCCTGAGCCAGTATTATAGTCAGGATCATCAGCAGGAGAACTGCAAGGGTCAAGGAGGAGGAGAACAGGCTGGACTCCAGAAGACCAAGATGTCAGGACCTTGGGCCACACCCCTCCCCAGGCTGCCCATATCAGGAAGGGCCATCATATCTCCAAGACACCTCAACAGCCAGAGACACAGGCTCTCACTCTATCTTGCCAATTTCAGAATACGATCAAAGAGAAATTCCACTGCTCACCAAGCAGTAAGGCACATCCATAGACAATTTGGCCAGATTTCCTGGTGGGGTTGGTGCTAATAGGGTCACACAGACTCTTTAGAATCCTTGAGATTCCTGCTTCAGGTACAGATTCCAAAGGACTTGCTTCACGTTCAGAAATCTCAATTTCATTTTCTGTTTTCTCCTTCTTGCTTAAATTCTGGTCTGGTTGGTACCTGAATTAGAGGTATTAAAGCTATATTATCAGATTGGAACAAAAGTAATTGTGGTTTTTACACTGTTGAAATTTACCATTTGATATTAGAATACATTCTAAATAAATGTGGCTATATTATACAACATTTTAACGTGCATTGTTTTTTTTTATTTGCTGTTTATTTTATATGTATTTTAGACTATGGCATTGATGTTAGACAAAAAGCAAATTTGAGTGATTTTTCTATTTGAGTTCAAAATAGGTCATAAAGCAGCAGAGACAACTTGCAACATTAACAATACATTTGGCCCAGGAACTGCTATTGAATGTACAGTGCAGTGGTGGTTCAAGAAATTTTGCAAAGGAGATGAGAGACCTGAAGAAGAGGAGCACAGTGGCCGGCCATTGGAAATTGACAACGACCAATTGAGAGCCCCTTGGACTGCAAGGAGATCCAGCCAGTCCATCCTAAAGGAAATCAGTCCTGGGTGTTCATTGGAAGGACTGATGTTGAAGCTGAAAGTCCAATACTTTGGCCACCTGATGCGAAGAGCTGACTCATTTGAAAAGACCCTGATGCTGGGAAAGATTGAGGGCAGGAGGAGAAGGGGATGACAGAGGATGAGATGGTTGGATGGCATCACCGACTCAATGGACATGGGTTTGGGTGAACTCTGGGAGTTGGTGATGGACAGGGAGGCCTGGCGTGCTGCAGTTCATGCAGTCGGTAAGAGTCGGTGACAACTGAGCCACTGAACTGAACTGAATTGAACTGAGAGCCATCATCAAAGCTGATCCTCTTCCAACTACATGAGAAGTTTCTGAAGAACTCAACACTGACTCTTCTATGGTCATTCAGCATTTGAAGAAAATTGGAAAGTTGAAAAAGCTTGATAAGTGGGTGCCTCATGAGCTGACTGAAAAGTTTTTTAAAATTGTCATTTTGAAGTTTCACCTTCTCTATCTATGCAACAACAACAATGAACCATTTCTTGATCGGATTGTGACATGTGATGAAAAGTGGATTTTATATGACAACTGGTGATGACCAGCTCAGTGGTTGGACAGAGAAGAAGTTCTAAAGCACTTGCATCAGAAGAAAGATCATGGTCACTGTTTGGTGGTCTGATGCTGGTCTGATCCACTACAGCTTTCTGAATCCTGGTGAAACCATTACATCTGAGAAGTGTGCTCAAATAATCAATGAGATGCACTGAAATCTACAATGCCTGCAGCCGGCATTGGTTAACAGAAAGGGCCCAATTCTTCTCCATGACAATTTTAAATTCCATTTAAAATTCATGGTCCAAAACTGTAATTACATTTGCACCAACCTAAAAACATCAGCCCATAGTCTCCCAACATAGATGTCCCCATCAACCTTTTTCCTGCCTTAAGCCTAGTGCAGCACTTAGAAAATGGCATGGATATAGAAGACGATCACCTCCCCCATCAATCCCTACCAGGTCAAGACCCCCAGTCAAGGTGTATCAAAGTCTCACCTGAGGACGAGAACAGAAATCACCACGAAGGAGTAAGCAAGCAGGGTCCCAATTGCCATGAGGTCCACAAGGTTACTGAACTCTAAGAATAATGCTGTGACCCCTAGGATGAGGGTACAAACAAGGTGTGAGGAGAGAATGAGAAACCACTGGAAACATACAAGTTAAGGACATTGATCAAAGAAGGAGCGAGTTTTGTTCACTCACCTGCAAGAGTTCCAGAAGCCAAGATGGCCATGATGGGAGTGCGTGTGCGGGGATGGATCTGGGCAAGTCCTTGGAAAAGGAGCCTGTCATCTGCCATTGCATACGTCACTCGAGACATGGAGAACATGGTACCTAGGAGGCTGGAAGAGAAGATGGAAGCATAGGTGAGAACATGGAGAAGTAGGACAGACTGAAGGTTCTCCTCCCTAGTCTACCTGAGCTGGAGTAAGATGTCTCTTCATCTTATCTCTCAAATAACAAGGGATGGGTTACCTGAACATCTGACGGTAAATGGAGAGAAAACTTTGACACTCACCTGGATGAAAGAGCACAGAAGGTGCCAACAATCACGACATATCTGGCAGGGCCCCACCCAATATGGAGAAAAGCTTGCGGCAAGGGGCTCTCAGGATGAATCTGGTAGTAGGGCACCATGAGGGTGAGTGCTGCTGAGACACCAAAATACGCCAAAAAGCAGATAAAGAGTGAGACCACGATGCTGAAGGGGATGGACCACTGGGGATCCTGGGCTTCTCCCCCTGCAAGATGGGAGGAAATACTGGGTCAGTAAACATGCCGGGGTGAAAGCACAAAATCAAATTCCCTCCTCCATGTTCAAAAGCAGGCTAACCTTCTCCCAATCCCTATGCCTGAGGATGGCCCAACCTGTGCCCAAACCCCTGATGGGAAGCACAATGACCATGTTACCTGTAGTGGCAATGGCATCAAACCCAACAAACCCGAAGAAGCACGTTGCCGCTCCCTGGAAAATCCCATCAAAACCAAAAGGTGCAAACCCTCCAGAACCTGGAGGGCCCAAGCTATGATGAGAGAAGGAATGAGGAAGAACATGGGTGAGGTGAGTTCATCCATCCCTACTGGACTCCTCCCTTCACACCACAAGTCCTGGCCCTAGGACCCCCATCACTTAGACCCATCAGCCCAGATCTCTTTAGTCCCCACCTTATTCTCAGCTCCAAACAATCTGACATGCATTACTGTGGACAAGGGTACCCTCCTAACCTAGAGGAGTCATTGGATCCAGCTGCAGCCAATGTGTAGTCCTGTTCCGTGAGCTTCCAGTTGTGCAGGTCTCCCTTAATTAAGCCAGAGAGGACGACGAAGCTGAGAACCAAAATGTTAATGCCCGTGAACCATTTGTTAACCAGTGCTGACTCACGGGCTCCCAGAACCAGTATTCCTGTGGGAGAGATGGAATACGAGACATTCAAGATAACCAAATCCATAGACACAGAAAGCAGACTAGTGGTTGCTGGGGGTTGAAGGTTGTGGAGGGTGGGAGTGGACAGATGGATAGTGAGTGATCAGTTTCCTTTAGGGGTGATGTACCTGTTTGGAACTAGATGGAGGTGATGGTTGTACAACATTATGAATGTACTAAGTGCCACTGAATTATACACTTTAAGATGGTTAATTTCTTATTGTGGCCAGTGTCACATGATACACACAATGATCAAATCACCATAGTGTCCACCTTAAACTCATACAATGTTGTCTGTCAGTTATGTCTCAATAAAGCTGGGAACAATTGGTTAATTTGAGGCTAGATGAATGTCCTCTCAATTAAAAAGAAAAAAGAAATTTGATCTTGGTACAGAGGAAGAAAGTTGCCATTTGAAATCAATGATTCTGAGCTGGGGAAATTTTATCTCCCAAGGGAATTTTGGGGATGTCTAGAGACATTCCAGTGGTCACGATTTTGGATATGAGCTTCACAATTGTCTCATAAATAAAGGACACTCAATCATCAGACAGTGATTAAAAAAAACAAACAAACAAACTACAAGGCACAAGACAGTCCCTCAGACTAAAGAATGTTCCTACTGAGACTATGGTCTATGTCTTGCTTTCCTGTCTGTCACATCACAAATCCTTTCCAGTACTAATTCCCTCACCATTCTGTGGACAAGGGTTCCCTCCTAACCTAGAGGAGTCATTGGATCCAGCTGCAGCCAATGTGTAGTCACCTCCATCTAGTTCCAAGCCTTTCCCACCCCAGATCCCCTCCCGCTCTCCTCTCTTCCCATCCTATCTTTGACCCCATCTCACCCATCATCACCAGCACCACACTCAGGGCAAGAAAGTCAGGATACTTGGCCAGGAAAGAGGGCATGTGCAGTGGGAAAATTCCTCTTAACGCCTGAGACATGTGGTTCCCAATCAGGCTGTCGAAGGTGGAGCTCCAGGCTCTGGCTACACTTGCAATGGCTGCAGGTGCAGAAGAAGAAAGATTCAGGAACAAGCTTTAATTGAACCCCTACCATGTGCCATGGGATGTATGTCATGGAGGTCAGCAGACAAAGTAATTGATCTCAAAGAGTTTCATTTCACGGGTTAGGGAGAGAAGATACAGCTGATTCACAAAACAGGTCATCCTCTCAGAGTGTAAGGAGGAGATCGGTGTTTTGCAAGAAAAGATAACAGGAAATTGGGACCAGGAGGGCTGGAAGGTAAGAATTGAAATTTTAAGCTGATGTGTAAAGAAAACTTCCATGAAGCCAACAGCTGAGCAAAGGCTTCAATATGATGAAGGGATGAGCCTGTGGGTCATGCGTCCCTCTCACCCACTCACTCCCTACAGTTCCTTTTACTCTGGGTTCCCAGTCCATCATTGAAGGAAAAATAGATCTAGGTACAATGCAATTGTGCCTTTTTCCTGCCACTATTACCCACTTTGCCCGCAAAGTGGATAATGAAGTTCTCGTGAATGAGTTGAAGACCCTAATCCACCCTCCTTGTTTCCTCATCTCAACTCCCACACCTTTCCCCTCCCCATCATCTCACTGATGGCGTAGGACAGTAAGAGGTTCCAGCCAGTGACGAAGGCGCACAGTTCTCCCATGGTGACGTAGCTGTAGAGATATGCAGAACCGGACCCAGGGGCCCGGGCCCCAAACTCTGCATAGCAGAGCCCGGATAGCACAGAAGACAGGGCAGCCACCAGGAAGGAGATGACGATCGCTGGTCCAGCTTTGTTCCTGGTCACTTCTCCAGGCAGGATGTACACGCCAGCTCCCAGGGTGATGCCCACACCCAAGGCCACCAGGTCGAGGGTGTTCAGACAACGGGACATGCGGCCCTCAGACCCCTCCCTGGGCTTGAGCGGCCGCCTGCGGACCAGCTTCTGACCACATTGACGGAGGTCCTGACATCGCATCCTAGATGGAGTTGTGGATCTGTGATCTGCTGAGAAAACAAGACACCAAACCATCAAGAATGTCCATCCAGCACTGGTCCTGGCACACAGTAACTGCTTAATTGTTATGACTTGGGTGGGTAAGAATCATGAGAGTTTTTTCCCTTTCTTTCTTTTTGTTTGCCAGGCTCATGGCTTGCAGGATTTTAGTTCCCTGACCAGGGATTGAACCTGGGTCATGGCAGTGAAAGCCTGGAATTCTAACCAAAAGGCCACCAGGGAACACCCTGGTAGGTTTTTTAAATTTTTATTTTAATTGAGGTATAGTTAACATACAATATTTTTAAATTTCAGATGCAACACATAGGGATTCATAACTTTAAAGGTCTTATGCCATTTATATTATTATAAAATATTGGGAAAGATTGAAGGCAAAAGGAGAAGGAGGTGGCAGAGGATGAGATGGTTAGATAACATCACCAACTCAATGAACATGAATTTAAGCAAATTCTGGGAGATAGTGGAGGACAGGGGAGCCTGGTGTGCTGCGGTCCTTGGAGCTGCAAAGAGTCAGAAATGAGTTATTGACTGAATAACAACAATATAAAACCATGGCTGTATGGCACCGAATGTTCATAGTCACAGAGTTTATAATACCCAAGGCATGGAAGCAACCTAAGTATCCATCAACAGACGAATGGATGAATAAAATGTGATAGGCATATATGAATATGTATGTATGTGGACACATCTATATATATATATATGTGAGGTGATTATACTAAGTGAAGTCAGACAGAGAAAGACTAATATTATATGATATCACTTCTATGTGGAATTTGAAAAATAATATGAATGAACTTGTTTGCCGAACAGAAACATAAGAAAAAAGCTTGTGGTTACCAAAGGGGAAAGGTAGGGGGGAGGAATAAATTAGGAGATTGGGGTTAACATATATACACTTATATATGTATAAAATATATAATCAACAAGGACCTGCTGTATAGCATAGGGAACTCTACTCAATATGATAACCTAGATGGGAAAAGAATCTGATGAGGAATGGATATATGTATAATTGAATCACTTTCTGTACACCTGAAACTAACACAACATTGTAAATCAACTAAATTCTGATATAAAAATAATAAGAGAAAGAGAAGTGTCCAGGAAACATGAAATATTTGAGAGCAATTGAATAAAAGCACATATTTATTCAGAGGGGAAAGAAGCAAAAATAAGTGACAGGACTCTGTATCCCCTCCTTTGGGGCATGGAATGTCTCCTCACTACCCGGCTCTGCAGGGCGAGGCTGACCCAGTGACCATGAGTTACTATCTGCAGGCTTCTCTCTGTGATATTCCAAAGTCCAAGTTTAGCATTTTGGATTAAGAGTGTAACTGAGCAGGACCCTGTGAGGTTTTCCCAAAGTAGACCCCTATTCATGTCCTCCACCTGCCTTTTATCTGTAGAAAAACCTCAAAGAATAAATTTAATCAGAGAAGTGAGAAAATGCGGAATGAAAACAGTCAGGCAAGACAAAATAATAATACTCTAGCTGTTAAAGTCAAAGTTCTTCCTCAGGGATTACAATAATACTCTGAGTCATGTCCTTTGAGGTGTTTTGCAGATACTAAAACCCTCACCAGGTGGAAGATGTTGGCTGTATGCTACCCACAAGCACAGAGACCCCAGACTGTTTGGAAGCAGAAGGTTGATGATGCTGACTTCCAATTTCCTCACCACCAACCAATCAGAAGAGTGTCCACGAGCTGATCACAGCCAGCTCCTTGAACACTCTGAGTCGTCACTACCTGGGCCAGGGCAAGACACACAGTACTGAGGGCACTAGACCACTGTGGCTCCCTTTGCCCAGCAAAGCAATAAACTCTTCTCTTTTCTACTTCACCCAGAACTCTGTCTCCAAGCATCTATTGGGCGTCAGTGAAGAGAGGCCGCGTTTTGGCTACAAGAACAAGCATTCAAACAGCCAGAAAACTCTGATGAGAATCTTGGCTTCACCATCATCTCTGTGTCTTTGGAGAAGTCATTTACTTCTCTGGACCTCTGTTTCCTCTTGTTCAAATATGATGAATATAAAACAATTTTAGTTTTATAAGATTAGAAGAGTCCTGATGGCTGATTGCATGATAATGTAAATATAGTTAACATTACTGAACTGTACACTTAGAAATGGTTAAGATGGCAAATTTTATAACATATGTAATTTACCACCATATTTAAAAATTACTGCCAATAATAAATAATAGAGCCAGCTTCACATTGGGTTAACAAACCCAATGGTGACTTAATTTAATATAAATCACCATACAGCCCTCCTCTCAGATACCAAAAATCCATGGATGCTCAAGTCCCTTACAGCCACCTGGGCATCCATAGAGGAGAAACCTGCAGATACAGTGATCAACACTACACAGGGGACTGACGTCAGTGGTCCACACACCATAAACCCTATACAAGGGGAATCTTTGATATTGTTTGAGCACCAGTCAGAAAAGTGAGTCTTAGTTCATTTAAACTGAGGTGGATGAAAGTAGAGCCTGTTATGCGGAGTGAAGTAAGTCAGGAAGAGAAAACAAATGTCACATATTAACACACATATATATGGAATCTAGAAAAATGGTACTAATGAATGTATTTGCAGGGCAGGAATAGAGGCACAGACATAGAGAACAGATTTGTGGACACAGCAGAGGAAGGAGAGAGTGGAACAGGTTGAGAGAGTAGTGTAGACATATATACACACCATATGTAAGACAGGTAGCCAGTGGGAACCTGCTATACAGCACAGGGGGCTCAACCTGGTGCTGTGATGACCTAGAGGGGTGGGAGGGAGGTTCAAGAGGGAGGGGATATATGTATACTCATGATTGATTCATGTTTTTAGATGGCAGAAACTGACACAACATAGTAAAGAAATTATCCTCTAGTTAAAAATAAATTAAAAAAAAAATAAGTCTTAGAATCTCTAGGAACTGATTAAATCCCAACCGATTCTCACACAAACACAACAGCTCCCAGCTTTCATCTAGAAAATGGGTCTCCCCACCCTCAGTCAGGAGCTGGCCTGACCCCCTGCAATCTGGGGTTGCAGAGGTCTCTTTAGGAAGATGGGAACTCAGAGCCCAGTCTCCTACAGGAGAGGGTGACCTGAGACTTACTGGATCCTTGGAGCAGAGTCTGGAGCACTGGGTCAGTCTGGGAGGCTGAGTTTAAGCCATGTGGGGCTGGAGCTGAGACATCTCCAAGAACTGAAGCGGGGAGTCCTGAGCACAGAAGACAGTCCTCACCCCTGGGATGTGGGGTGCGGATGGGGTTGAGTGGGTGGGGAAGAATGTTGCTATCAGCTCTTGACACTTATGTGGTTACCCTTAGGAGGTGGTTCTGAGAGGTTTTTTTTTTTTTAATTGTGGTTAAGTACCCATAAAGTATTATTTACCATTTTAATTATTTTAAGAGTACAGTTCAGTTACGTTAAGTACATTCACATTTTGTATAACCAAACTCCAGAGCTTTTTTCATCTGGCAAAACTGAAACTCCATTTCCATTAAACAATTCCCCCTTTCTCCTCTCCCAGTTCCTGGCAATTAGGGTTAGCCACACCATTCCTCTTTCTGCCTCTATGAATCTGACCACTATAGGTACTTCATTTAAGTGGAATCATTCAATATCTGTTTTTTTTCCTGTCAGGCTTATTTTATTTAGTACAATGTCTACTAGATTTCTGCATATTTATACCATTAAAAAAATAATTGATTTTTTTGGGGGGTTGTTAGGTCTTGCTCTGCATGTGGGCTTTCTCTAGTTGCCGTAAGTGGATCTACTCTCTAGTTGCAGTCATGGACTTTTTAATTCAGCAGCTTCTCTTGTTGTGGTGCATGGGTTTCAGTGGTTGCAGCTCATGGCCTGAGATTGCCCCACAGCATGAAGAATTTTCCTGGACCAGGGATCAGACCTGTGTCCCCTGCACTGGCAGGAGGATTCTTATCCATTGTGCCACTAGGGAAGTTCTTGTGTGTTTGTGTGTGTGTTAGTCACTCAGTCATGTCCATCTCTTTGAAACCCCATAGTCTGTCCATGGGATTCTCTGGGTAAGAATACTGGAGTGGGTTGCCATTCCCTTCTCCAGGGAGATCTTCCATACCCAGGGATCAAACCCAGGTCTCCTGCATTGGCAGGTGGATTCTTTACCATCTGAGCTAAATGCTGAATAACACTCCATTATGGGTACCTACCACATTGGCTCATCCATTTAATGGTCAATGGACACTTGGGTTACTTTCATGTTTTAGCTATCGTGAATAATGCTGTTATGAATATGAGTGTAAAAATATCTCTTCCAGAGTATGCTTTCAACTCTTCTGGGTATAGATTCAGAGGTGGAATTGCTGAATCATATGGTTTTAAGATGTTTTTCCACTTGTGATAGAGAAGATGTTCACATATTGAGGAATGGAGAAGTCATTTTGGCTTATCCATGGTTCAGCCTGACCTGTGTGTGAATTAAGACTGCCTTTCCAACCCTCACAGCTCAGCTGCTTTAACCATTGAGGTAAAGAGCGTCTGTTTTGAAGATAAGGATGAATAACTCCCTTCTCATGGCCTCCATGTTAACACTCCCTGTGAGATAAAGTTCCCTTACCAGACACCAGGGAACTGTTGTCTCACTGTCTCTGTACTAAGCCTGTCTCTTTTGAAACCTTGAAGGAATACACCCTGTCATGTTGATGTATGTGCTTTGTTTGGATGAGGTATAAGACTGTGCTGGAAACCATGCTTCAACAGAGCATGTGCCTGTTGGCCATCTGCATTTCCTCCCTGAAAAAAGGTCTAATCATTTCTTCTGGCCAGAAGAAATGTTGATTTGTAAGAGCGTTTTATGTACATGGGATTTCTTTTTGTTGATCTGGAAAAGGTCAGTTTTCATTCCAATCCCAAAGAAAGGCAATGCCAAACAATGCTCAAACTACTGCACAATTGCACTCATCTCACATGCTAGAAAAGTAATACTCAAAATTCTCCAAGCCAGGCTTCAGCAATATGTGAACCATGAACTTCCAGATGTTCAAGCTGGTTTTAGAAAAGGCAGAGGAACCAGAGATCAAATTGCCAACATCCACTGGATCATCAAAAAAGCAAGAGAGTTCCAGAAAAACATCTATTTCTGTTTTATTGACTATGTCAAAGCCTTTGACTGTGTGGATCACAATAAACTGTGGAAAATTCTGAAATAGATGGGAATACCAGAGCACCTGACCTGCCTCTTGAGAAAACTATATGCAGGTCCTGAGAAACCTATAAGCAACAGTTAGAACTGGATATGGAACAACAGACTGGTTCCAAATAGGAAAAGGAGTATGTCAAGGCTGTATATTGTCACCCTGCTTATTTAACTTATATGCAGAGTACATCATGAGAAACGCTGGGTTGGAAGAAGCACAAGCTGGAATCAAGATTGCTGGGAGAAATATCAATAACCTCAGATATGCAGATGACACCACCCTTATGGCAGAAAGTGAAGAGGAACTAAAAGGCCTCTTGATGAAAGTGAAAGTGGAGAGTGAAAAAGTTGGCTTAAAGCTCAACATTCAGAAAATTAAGATCATGGCATCTGGTCCCATCACTTTATGGGAAATAGATGGGGAAACAGTGGAAACAGTGTCAGACTTTGTTTTTGGGGGCTCCAAAATCACTGCGGATGGTAATTTCAGCCATGAAATTAAAAGACGCTTACTCCTTGGAAGGAAAGTTATGACCAACTTAGATAGCATATTCAAAAGCAGAGACATTACTTTGCCAACAAAGGTCCGTCTAGTCAAGGCTATGGTTTTTCCAGTGGTCATGTATGGATGTGAAAGTTGGACTGTGAGGAAAGCTGAGGGCCGAAGAACTGTTGCTTTTGAACTGTGGTGTTGGAGAAGACTCTTGAGAGTCCCTTGGACTGCAAGGAGATCCAATCAGTCCATTCTAAAGGTGATCAGCCCTGGGTGTTTTTTGGAAGGAATGATGCTACAGCTGAAACTCCAGTACTTTGGCCACCTGGCTGGAGTCCAACTCCAGCAACCAGGGATTCAACCTGAAGAGATGGACGGTGTCGGCCAATGAGACAGCCTCTCAGTTTTCTATGGACTGCCTCTTTATTCCAAGTTTAAGATTCTCTTTTATACTTTCACAAAAGCATTAGGCCAGAGGTTTGACATTTTCAGTTCCCCCTCTCCCAGATTTATTATCTCCATAAATCACTGTTGCTCTTCAAACAGAGTTCCTGCTTCAGTGATTCTCTCGGAATCATCCTTATCATCTATTATCTACCTCCTCTAATGTGTCCTATAGCTAACTTGTGATTACATTGTAACTCATGCTACATTCCTCAGTTTACTACTTATCTTCCTAAATCCTGTTTGCCCCTAACGTCCTGAGCTCGCTATCTCTTAAAAAGGCTTCTAGCTATAGTGTCTCTAAAAATTCCTAACTTCTATAAGCTATAGTAAAATATGCTAACTTTACAATATTCCTTAAATCTTTAACTTCTAACTATTTTAATTATTTCTAAGCCCTAAATTCAGTAAACTCCTTTGCCATAAACTTTCTCCTCACAAATAGGCTTCAGATATCAATCCCTCCCATGGCCTCAAGCTATGGCCTATGTGCTCATCCTGGAACACTCTTTTGTAAAAGTCCTTGATCAAATGTCAATGATTAACTTTATGAATTATTTTCTGAGCAATGCTGCAGAAGGCTTTGTGCCTTCTCATGCTCCTCTCAAGACCAATAAGCACCTTAATATTCCTTTTCAGTCAACTCAGCTGAGGAGAGGAAAAGACAAGTCAGAATTACAAGGCCTAACTCCTTCATCCTGGGATCCGTGCCTGCGGAATGAGGAGACGGGGCTGGGGACCGTGCCTCCATTTTGTCAGTAATGCCTAACATGGCTCCCAACACCACCTCATGCGAAGAGTTGACTCATTGGAAAAGACTCTGATGCTGAGAGGGATTGGGGGCAGGAGGATAAGGGGATGACAGGGGATGAAATAGCTGGATGGCATCACTGACTCGAGGGACGTGAGTTTGAGTGAACTCCAGGAGTTGGTGATGGACAGGGAGGCCTGGCGTGCTGCAATTCATGCGGTCGCAAAGAGTCAGACACGACTGAGTGACTGAACAGAACTGAACTGAACAGAGGAACTTTTTAATGTTGATCTGTAAGATCAACATTTTCTTTTGATCTGTTGATCTGTAAGAGCTTTTTATGTACATGGGATTCTTTCATTATGTGTTGTGTTACATGCATGCTCAGTTGTGTCTGACTCTTTGCGACCCTATGGACTGCAGCACGCCAGACTTCCCTGTCCTTCACCATCTCCTGGAGCTTGCTAAAACTCAAGCCCATCGAGTCAGTGATGCCATCCAACCATCTCATCCTCTGTCATCCCCTTCTCCTCCTGTCTTCAACCTTTCCCAGCATCAGGGTCTTTTCCAAGGATTCAGTTCTTTGCATCAAGTGGCCAGAGTATTGGAGTTTCAGCTTCAGCACCAGTCCTTCCAATGAGTATTCAGAACTGATTTCCTTTAGGATGAACTGGTTTGATCTCCTTGCAGTTCAAAGGACTCTCAAGAGTCTTCTCCAGCACCACAATTCGAAAGCATCAATTCTTTGGTGCTCAGCCTTCTTTAATGGTCCAACTCTCACATTCGTACATGATTTACTGGAAAGACCATAGCTCATAGATTAGACCTAGCTTTAAACTCTCATTTTCCTTTTCAATTAGTTTCACAAATATTTTTTTCCCAAACGAATATTATGCATTCCCCTTGATAACAACTTCTAAATAAAATTTTCTCTGTTGGGGGGCACATAAAATATATGTACATGTGATTCTTTTATCACATATTTCATCAAATATAGTTGAACACTTTCTGTATTCCAGACACTATTTTGGCTGCTGGGAAGAAAACAGTATCAAAAGTGTGATGGGCTGAATCCATATCCCTGCTCTCAAATTCATATGTTGAAGTCCTAATCTCCAGGAAGCACAGAATGTGACTGTATTAGTCATTGGGCCTGAAAGACGTCATTAAACTTAAACGAGGTCACTAGAGTGGATCCTAACTCAGTATGACTGATGTCTTCATAAGAAGAGGATTAGAATGCAGGGAGTATACACAGAAACCAAGAGGTGAGAGATTTAGCAAATATAAATACAAGATACCTACATGTAGTGAATTTCATAGAAATAGAGAACAATAAAAAATATATATTTAATACATATATCCTAGATGCTGCTAAGTCTCTTCAGTCGTGTTCGACTCTGTGCGACCCCATAGATGGCAGCCCATGAGGCTCCCGTCTCTGGGATTCTCCAGGCAAGAACACTGGAGTGGGTTGCCATTTCCTTCTCCAATGCATGAAAGTGAAAAGTGAAAGTGAAGTCACTCAGTCGTGCCGACTCTTAGCCACCCCATGGACTGCAGCCTACCAGGCTCATCTGCCCATGGGATTTTCCAGGCAAGAGTACTGGAGTGGGTTGCCAGTGCCTTCTCCATATCTTAGATAGATGCATATTTTATGCATGTTGATTTTACATATATACATATCTTACTATGTACAGATACAATCACAAGTACAGACATAACTTGTTTTTTTTTTTTTTTTTGGTGCTTTCCAGATAATGGTTCTTTTTTTTCTTTCTTTCTTTCTTTTTTTTTTTTTTTTTTTGACAAATTGAAGATTTGTGGCCACTGAAGTTAATGTTTACCACATTTAAAAAAATATTTTAAAATCAAGGTACGTACATTATTTTTTTACAGAATGCTCTTGCACACTGAGTAAAGTGTAGTATGACATAACTTTTACACGTACAGGGAAACTAAAAAATTTGTATATGACTCCGTTTATTGCCAGTTCTTTTTATTGGGTTGTCTGGACTCAACCAGAGATATTTCCAAAGTACGCCTGTGTGGGTAATAGTATTTGATTAATGAATGAATCTCCAGTTTGGGTCATATCACTTACTTTATTTTGTTTGTTGCACTGTGCAGCTTGTGGGATCTTAGTTCACCCATAAGGGACAGAACCCACAATCCCTGCAGTGGAAGCATGGAGCCCTAATAACCAGACCACCAGGGAATTCCCCATACCATTCAATAGTTATGAAAATGCACCATTTTATTTCCTGTAGAATTACCCACATTCTGGTTTCAGTTAATGGCACTTTCAGTTGAAATGTGAATCTATCTGTCCTGTCCACTACGAGCTGGTGGTTGATCTGGAGGCTTGACTACATTGTGATTCAACTTTTCATCGAGTCTTGCCTATCACAGCACATGGAGTAGCACAGGATATCCGGTTGTCCCGGAAGTAAGGGAAGGATGATAATCAGGTGAGGTCAACCTCTTGCATCAAAGTTTTACCAACAGTTTCAGTCTCCGTTACTTGGATCCTATGCCTTTAATTTCATCACGGCTCTCAATTTGGTGACTTTCCTACTTCTGTTCAACCTCCTCCATCTATTTTAAAACTATACTTACTATTTTTCTTATTTGGCTGCTCCAGGTCTCAGCTGTGGCACCTGGGGTCCTTCATTGTGGCGTGAAGACTCTCCCTGCGGCAGTCAGGCTTCTCTCTAGCTGGGGTGGGCAGACTCAGTCACCCCCTGACATATGGGGTCTTAGTTCCCTGACCAGGAATCAAACTCATGTCTTCTGTATTGGAGGGTGGATTCTTAACCACTGGACCACTGGGGAAGTCCCCTGTTCCATCTAGTTTTAATTCATCTAATAACTTGCTACTCAGTTTCTTTTTTAAAATTATTATTTTATTTATTTATTATTGGCTGTTCTGGGTCTTTGTTGCTGTGTGGGCTTTTCTGTAGTTGTGATGAGCAGGGGCTCCTCTCTAGTTGTGGTGCACAGGCTCCTCATTGCAGTGGTTTCTTCTGCTGCAGAACATGGGCTCCAGGGAATGCAGGCTTCAGGAGTTACGGCTCCCAGGTTCTAGAATGCAGGCTCTGTAGCTGTGGCACAGGCTTACTTGCCCCATGGCAAGTGGGATGTTCCTGGACCAGGGATCGAATCTGTGTCTCCTGCATTGACAGGTAGATTCTTAACTGCTGGACCACTGGCGAGGTCCCATCTTCCATCTAGTTTTATATCATCTCATGAGTTTTCTACTCCATTTCTTTTTTTAAAAAATAATTTTATTTATTTGTTTATTTATGACTGTTCTGGGCCTTTTCTGTAGCTGCAGTGCACAGGCTTCTCATTGTGGTGGTGTTTCTTGTTTCAGAGCTCAGGTTCTAGGGCATGCAGGCTTCAGTAGTTGCAACTCATGGGCAGTAGAGCACAAGCTCAGTAGTTGTGGCCCAGGGGCTTAGTTGCTCCATGGCATGTGGGATCTTGCCAGATTGGGGATCAAACCTGTGTCTCCTGCATTGGCAGGCAGATTCTTTACCACTGAGCTACCAGGGAAGCCTGCTACTCACTTTCCTGACTTTCATCCCTCCTTCTCTCTATTTCAGTTGCTCAATCCCACAACCAAACCTCTACTTCATTATAACCGCTGTCTTCATTGTTCATAATCTCCATTTCAAGCATTCTGTCCTGCAACAGCTTACACTTGTCTTTTCAGTTTCACTTCCTATTTTTCAGTTCCACCCAACATTTATCAACAAACCCCTGACCCACCTCTGTCAGTGCCGATTTTTTCCCCAGTTAAGAATTTTTCCTAATTAACTCTACTGTGCAGCTCTAAGAGTCTGAGACAGAAAAGTCAAGAAAAATGATTATTTTCACTATTGACACTCTATCTCAATAACGCCAGAGGAAAGGCATGAATGAGCATATCCCTTTGTCATTATGAAAGGATCCACTTTATCTGTTATTACTCTCTTTTCCTTAAGGTCAGCTCTGTCTGATATTGATGCAGCCCTGCTAGCTTTCTCATGTTACTGTTTGCACAATGTATCTGTTCTTTTCATTTTACTTCCAATATATTTGTGTCCTAATATTTCAAGTGCAATACTGGACACATATAGTGTTACCTGAATTTCCTTCCCATATGGGAGTCCCTGGTGTTTTTACCAGAAAGAGGCAGGAGGGGGAGCTTCTTGCGTTCAGGTGAGTATTTTATTTCTTCTTCTGGTTGCTGCTTACATTGTAGTTTTTTGTGAAAATTCATCTTGCTGCACTTGACAAAATTTTTAAAAATTTATTTAAAATTTATGCAATGTTACAGTTACTGTGTCCAAGAACAATAAAATACAGGACTCTAAGTGCATCTGCCTTCACAGTCCATAGAGGCTCATGGTGCCCCTTGAAACAGAAGATCCTCCAGTGCATGGAGGGCTTCCACACAGCATCTACTTCCTGTGGTTAAGATGGCTCAGCATCAGGGATGTTTTTGTCAAGAGTCTGGGAGGTGGAGGCTGGTGGCTGTTGATGATTGTTCCCTGCCAGGCTGTGTCGGATCCCATATCCAAAGTATATGAGAAATCCTAGTAGAGAAACGAGACAATGAGAAGGAAAATTAGGCCTTCTCCTCACTTACAAATGCAAGATGGGCTCCTGTTATGGTGTCTGACACAATATAGGGAAGAAATGGTAGGAACATGGGTGGGTTCAGCCACTCAAGAGGTCTCTTTATCCCAGAAAGTCACTTACCAACTGCATTCCAGACACCAAACTGGGTCCAAGTCCTATGGGTTATCAGCATCATCAGGTAAATGTTCACAAAGATGCTCACAAGTGTGAGGACAGGCAGAGCAGGGACCTGTAGGGAAAGTCAGCTCATGCTGAACACACCCAACACACCCCAGATTTGAAAGGGAGACCCTACTCCACATGGGTGAGATGATTCTAGTCCTTTTCAGGCTGTATGTTCAGTGCCTACTGAGATTGTATGTAAAGCACTGAGTGTGGATCAGGGAAGTGTCTGTTTGTTTTAGCAACTTCTCTTCTCTGGGCCAGCAGTGGATGTTTAGATCTCAAAGCATGCAGACTTTATTTATTCAATATGGATGCTTCTGGTATGTAAGGTCACCTACCTTGAAGTAAAGAGCAGTGGGGTCCTGGGGCTGCCTCCAGATGATGACCGTGACCCCAGTGATGAGCAGCAGCAGCAGCACAGCCACTGTTGTGAGCACGGGGTCTCCAGAGAACACCTGGCTGGGCCACTGGGCCATGATCAGGCCCAGGATGGTCAGCAGGAGAACTGCAAGGGTCACGGAGGAGGAGAACAGGCTGGACTCCAGAAGACAAAGATGTCAGGACCTCGGGTCACACCCCTCCCCAGGCTGCCCACATCAGGAAGGGCCAATATATCTCCAAGATGTCTCAATAGGCAAAGACACAGAATTCCCCTCTATCTTGCCAATTTCAGAATATGACCTAAGAGAAATCCCACAGCTCACCAAGCAGTAAGGTGCATCCATAGATAATCTGGCCAGACTCCTGGGTGGGGAAGGTGTTGATAGGATACCACACAGTCTTCAGGATGTTTGAGGTTCCTGCTTCAGGTACAGTTTCTAAAGGACTTGCTTCACATTCTGAAATATCAATTTCTTCCTTCCTGCTTAAATTCTGTTCTGGTTGGTACCTGAATTGGAGGTATTATGCTAAGAGTGGCCCATACTCATCCAACATCACACAGACTATTCCACATCTGTCCTACCTTAAGCACAGAAGGACATATAGAAAGCAGTATGAATGCACAAGATGGTTACTGCCCCATCAGTCCCCACAAGTCCAAGACCCCAGTCAAGGTGTAGTGGATTCTCACCTGAGAACAAGTACAGAGAAAGCCACCAGGGAATAAACAAGCAGATTCTCAATTGACATGAGGTTCAGAAGGTCACTGAACTTGAACAGCAATGCCAAGAGCCCTAGAATGAAGGCAAAACAAGTTTGTGGAGGGGGGAGATGGTGGAGGTGGTGAGAAACTGGAGGAAGTACTCAAGCTAAAGAAATTGATCAAAGAAGGAGTGGGTTTGATATTCACCTGCAAGATTTCCAGAAGACATGATGGCCATGATGGGGGTTCTTGTGCGAGCAAAGACACTGGCAAGTCCTTGGAAAAGGAGCCCATCATGTGCCATATCCTTGATCACCTCAGGTATGGGGAAGAAGATGTTCTGGAGTCTGGAAGGGAAAACAGGAACATGAGGACAGACCAGGGCATCTGCTCTCTGGTCTACAAGGTGTAAGGTGTCTTTATCTCTTGTCTCTCAATCCTAAGTGCTGGGAACCTGACCATCTGACAGTAGGCAGGAAGAAAAACATGATACTGACCTGGATGTAAGAGCACAGAGGGTGGTAACAGCCACAACATATCTGGCAACGTCCCAGCCAATGTAGAGAAAAGCCTGCGGCAAGGGGCTCTCAGGGTGAATCAGGTAGTAGGGCACCATGAGGGTGAGTGCGGCTGAGACTCCAGAGTACGCCAGAAAGCAGATGAAGATTGTGATCAAGATGCTCCAGGGGATGGAATGACGAGGGTTTAGGCCACAATAAGAAATTAACCACCTTAAAGTATACAATTCCGTGACACTTAGTACATTCACAACATTACACAACCATCACCTCCATGTAGTTCCAAATATGTTCATCACAACTAAGGAAACCCTGCACCCACTGAACAGTCCCTGCAACAGTGATGGAGGTACCATGTCAGGAAAGCATACTGGGATGAAAGCACAAAATCCCTCTCCTTCTTGTACCATAAAAATAAGCCTAAGCTTCTACCCACCCCTGTGCCCAAGGGGAAGCCCAATCTGTCCCAAACCCCTGATGGGACACACAATGACCATGTTACCTTTAGTGACAATGGCGTCAAAACCAACAAGTGCATAGAAACATATCGCTGCTCCCTGGAGAATTCCATCAAGGCCAAATGGCACAAATCCTCCGAAACCCAGAGGACCCAAGCTATGGTGAGAGAAGGAACGAGGAAGAACATGGGTGAGGTGTGTTCAGCCATTTCTACTGGAATCCTCAGTTAATACCACAAGTCCTGGGCTCCAGACTCCCAACATTTGGATCCATCAGCCCTGGTCTCTTAGTCCCAGCTCTGCACCCTCAGCCCATACATTACTAAGGTCAAGGGTACCACCCTAACCTAGAAATGCCACCCGATCCAGGTGTGATGGATGTGTAGTTCTGTTCTGTGAGCTTCCAGTTGTGCAGGTCTCCCTTAATGAAGCCAGAGAGCATGATGAAGATGAGAACCAAGACATTGATGCCTGTGAACACTTTGGTAATCAGGGCTGACTGGCGAGCTCCCAGAGCAAGGGCCCCTGTAAGAAAGATGGAACATGAGACATCCAAAATAACTAAATCTATAGAGACAGAACACAGACTGGTGGTTAACAGGGGCTGGGAGTTGTGGGACTGGGGCAGATAGATGGACAGTGACTGTTCAGTGGGTGCAGGGTTTCCTTTGTTGTGATGAACATATTTGGAACTACATGGAGGTGATGGTTGTGTAATGTTGTGAATGTACTAAGTGTCATGGAATTGTATACTTTAAGGTGGTTAATTTCTTATTGTGGCCGTCATCTCACAATATACACATTGAACACCTTAATCTTATATAATGTTGTATGTCAATTATATCTCAATAAAATTGAGGGAAAATAGTAAAATTGTTAGTTTTATGCTATGTGAGCTATCTCCCATCTAAAATTACATCTTTAGTTTTAAAACAGCAGAAGGAATTTGTCCAAGTAAATGATTCCAAGCTGGGGTTGATTTTGTGCCCCAAGGGACATTTACCAATGTCTGGAGACAAATATTGGATTGTCACAGTTTGGGACACAGACATAACTGGTGTCTAGTGAGGAAAGCCTGGAATGATACTTATCTGACAATGATAAAAATTAAGAAAATCCTACAGTTCAAAGAGCCAACTCTTTGAAAAAGACCCTGATGCTGGGAAAGATTGAAGGCAAAAGGAGAAGAGAGTGGCAGAGGATGAGATGGTTAGATAGCATCACTGACTCAATGGACATGAGTTTGAGCAAAACTCCAGGAGACAGTGGAGGACAGAAGAGCCTGGCTTGTTGCAGTCCATGGGGTTGCCAAGACTCGAACATTACTTAGGGACTGAACAACAATAACAATGGACAACACAGCCCCCAATACCAAAGGATATTCCAGCCTAGGCGGTCAGTACTGCCAAGGATGGGAAACAATAGTCTATGTCTTGCCTTCCTCTCTCTCATATCCAGACCTTTCTTGGAGGATGGGTTGTGCGTGTGTGCTCAGTTGCTGAGTTGTGTCCAACTCTTTGTGATCCCATGGACCATAGATGACCAGGTTTCTCTGTCCATGGGGTTTTCCAGGCAAGAATACTGGAGTGGGTTGCCATTTCCTCCTCCAGAGGATCTTCCCCACCTAGGGATCGAGCATGCAGCTCCTGTATAGACAGACAGTTTCTTTACCACTGAGTCACCAGGGAAGCCATACCCGAGACCCTTCTTCTCAGTCCTAATCCCCCACTATTCTGCCACCCCAAGCCTTTCCCACCCCAGTCCTCCCTCCACACCCCACTCTTCTCACCCTAACTCTGTCTCACCTGTGAACAGCAGCACCACAGCCAGGGCAACAAAGTCTGGGTACGTGGCTAGGTAGTCAGGCATGTACTGAAAAAAAGTTTTCTGTAATGCCTGAGAGATGTGGTTCCCAATCAGGCTGTCAAAGGTGGAGCTCCAGGCCTTGGCCACACTTGCACTGGCTGAAGGAGCAGAAGAAGGAACAGTCATTGGTCACATGAATTGAATCACTTCATGCACCATGGTATGTATTTTGGGGAGGAAAAATACAAAACACCAAATCTCAAAGTGTTTCTTTTCATGAGGTGGGGAGAGTAGACCCAGGTGATTCCAAAATAGGTCAACAATTTAATATTATAGTGAGACATCAATGTTATGCAAGAAAACAGGGAAGAGGGAACAAGAGGTCTGGGAGATAAAGGACTAAAAATTTAAATCTAGTGCTAACGGAAACTCCGTGAAGTCAACAGCTGAGCAGAGACTTCAATATGGTGAGGAGATGAGCCTATGGAACATGTCTCCTTCTCACCCACTCCCCACAGTTTCCTTTCCTCTGGAGGAGGGAAGGGAGAGAGAGAGAGCTGAGTAGAATGAAGTTGTGGAGTTTTCCTGACACTATTACTCTCCTTGCCTCACTAAGTGGATGATAGAGTGCTCATGAATGACTGAAGACCAAATCCCCACTCCAAATTTCTGGTCTCAACCCCCACATCCTGTCCAGCCATCATCTCACCAACGATATAGGACAGTATGAGGTTCCAGCCAGAGATGAAGGCCCACAGTTCTCCCACACTGATGTAGCTGTAGCGATACACAGAACCGGTCCACAATATCCGTGTCCCAATCTCAGCATAGCAGAGTCCAGACAACACAGAAGACAGGGCAGCCACCAAGAAGGAGATGATGATCGCTGGTCCAGCAACAAATAGGGCCACTACACCAACCACAAGGTACACGCCAACACCCAGGGTGCTGCCCACACCCAAGACCACCAGGTGGATGATGTTCAGATGACGGGTCACAGGAATCTCAGACCCCTGTCTGGGCTTCAGTGGCTGTCTGCGGACCAGCTTCTGACCACACTGGCAGGGATCCTGACACCGCATCCTAGGTGGAATTGAGGAGCTGTGATCTGCTGAGAAAGGAAGATGCCAAGCCATGAAGAATGTCCATTCACTCTTGGCCCCAGGAGTCCAATTCCATGGAGCAATGGAGTGATGGGGGGCAGGTGGTGGAAGGACACTTGGGGCAAGTTCTCCATCTCTGAGCATTGGTTTCTTCAGACATAAAGAAGCCTTTTAACAAGTTTCAAAGTTACTGGAAGGGACTTCCCTGGTGGCACAGTGTTTAAGAATCTACCTGCCAACTCAGGGGACACAGGTTCAATCCGTGGTCCAGGAAGATTCCACATGCTGAGGGGCAATTAAACCGGGGCACCACGACTACTGAGCCTGTGCTCTAGAGCCTGTGCTCCTCAACTAGAGGAGCCACTGGGATGAGAAGCCCATGCACCAGAACTAAAGAGTAGCCCCTGTTCGCCACAAGTGGAGAAAGCCTGCTCACAAAAATAAAGACCCAGTGCAGCCATTAATTAATTAATTTGTCTTTTTAAGTTACTGGAAAGGTTGTTTAAAGAGAAGTGAGGTAGAGTGGATTATGTCTCCCCCGCAATTGTGCGCCTTTGTAAGATGGGTAGTTTTGAGCTGAAGGCAATAAAGACCCAGCAAACTCAGAAGCTTCTTGCCCCTCCCTCCCAACCCTTAACTGCTCAAAATAATGTAGTTTAGGAGGAGAGTTATTACCAGAGATAAATTTTTATCTCAGAAAGACTTGTCTGCATTGCACAGCAAACTTTTGTTCACCAAGCATTTGCTCTTCCCATCTTTCCTGTAGGTTCTCTTCCCCTTGAAGCCCCAGATCCCTACTCCCTTCTCTTTAGCTCAGGGGAGTGTATAAGCCTTAACTGCCTGACTGTCACCATGGCTTAGAGTTTTTATTGGACTCCAATACATAGCAAATTAAACTTGTTCATCTGACTTTTGCTGACTTAATTATTAGACTGGGCAAAGAACCTGGAAAGAAAAGCTTCCTGCCCCACAGAAGCAAAAGTTTCCAACATAGAACCTGGCACAGCAACTGCTTAATTGGCATGAGTCGAATGGATGAAGAGGCTGATCTTTGGATTGAAATCAACCATCCCTGTTGGTTCAAATCCAGCTATACTACATACTAGCTTGTCTTATTTTGCACAAACTATGTACAATCTTTGTCTTCTTTTCCTGTATAAAACAGTGAATAATATTGTCATTGTTTACTCCCTTCCTTGATCTGAGTGAGGTGACTCTTTTAGGAACTTGCTGATCAGAGTGCTCAGACTCCATACATTTCTTCACCAAGGATTCTGAAACCTGGTAGATTTCTGTTCCATTACTTGCAGAGGGAAATGGAATAGGATCTCTGCTCTGAGGCAGAAGGAGATGGAATCTATAGGAGGCACAGACTCTAGCCCAGCTCAGTTAAAGCACCAAACCTGAGTGGTCTCCCAAGTGCCTGCAGGGAGTGGGGGACTAACCTTCATTCTGAATCAGAAATGACAGGACTCTGTTTCCTGCTCCTTTGGGGCATGAAATGTCTCTTTACTATATGGCTCTGCAGGACTTCCACCCCTGACACTCCGAAGTCCAAGTTTATCATTTTCGTTAAGAGCAAGCATTCAAAGAGCTAGGTAACTGATCAGAATTTTGGCTCCATGATCATACTTATGCCTTTGAACAAATCATATATTTCTCCAGACCTATGTTTCTTTCTGTTCAAATGCTCTCTACTGAAACCTTGTGCACTGTGAGTAGGAATGTAAAATGCTGCAGTTGCTGTAGATAAAATATGGTGGTTCCTCAGAAAATTAAAAGTGGAATTACCATATGATCCAGCTAATTTCACTTATGGGTATACACCTAAAGGAACTGAAAATAAGGTCTCAAAGAGAAATTTGTACACCCACATTCACAGCAACATTATTTACAAAAGCTGAAAGATGGAAGTAGCCCCAATGTCCATTCATGAAGAAATATATATATGCAATGTAGTCTGTACTACCAGTGGAATAGTATTCAGCCTTAAAAAATCAAGAAATTCTGACACAAGCTGCAACATGGAGAACCTTGAGGACGCTATGCTAAGTAACACAAGCCAGTAACAAGAAGACAAATATTATATGATTTCACTTCAATGAATTACATGGAGTTGTCAAATTCTAGAGATAAAAAGTTCTGAATCATGGTTCTCCAGGGGCTGGAATGAAGGGGGAAATGGGGTGTTAAATAGGGGCACAGTTTCAGTTTTACAGGATAAAAGAGCTATGGAAATTGGTTGCATAACAATGTAAATAAAAAATGGATGAGAATCCTACAGCCCTTCTCCCCCCTACCCCTTATTCCTCTACCTGCCTTTTGTCTGTAGAACAATTTTAGCCACAGAATAACAGAGAAGTGAGAAAATGCAGAAACCAAGGAAAGTAAACAAAGAGGACAAAATAATAATTGTTTAGTCACTAAGCAAAGTCAAGGACCTTTATTTCCTTCTCATGGTCAATAGATCATATTCTGAGCCATATTCTGTGAGCTATCTTATAGGTACTGAAACCCCAGGGTGGAGACGTTAACTACAGGATGACCAGACTGTAGCCATGACATAACCTGCCAAAATTCTGAGATCTGTTCTCAAAAAATGGGAACAAATCAACCCTGGAACTAAAGATTAACTGTACTCAAAACAATCAGGATGATGCTGGTCGGGCCACCCCATAACCAATTTCAGGATGTTGGTCAGAGTTGACTGTGTTGTTTCTGTACGTATCCCCCTTCCTCCATCTATACACCCTTCAGTTCAGTTCACTTCAGCTGCTCAGTCGTGTCCGACTCTTTGCGACCCCATGAATCGCAGCACGCCAGGCCTCCCTGTCCATCACCAACTCCCGGAATCCACCCAAATCCATGTCCATCGAGTCGGTGATACCATCCAGCCATCTCATCCTCTGTCGTCCCCTTCTCCTCCTGCCCTCAATCCTTCCTAGCATCAGGGTCTTTTCCAATGAGTCAACTCTTCACATGAGGTGGCCAAAGTACTGGAGTTTCAGCTTTAGCATCATTCCTTCCAAAGAAATCCCAGGGCTGATCTCCTTCAGAATGGACTGGTTGGATCTTCTTGCAGTCTAAGGGACTCTCAAGAGTCTTCTCCAACACC
Organism: Bubalus bubalis; assembly: GCF_019923935.1. Classification (NCBI taxonomy): domain Eukaryota; kingdom Metazoa; phylum Chordata; class Mammalia; order Artiodactyla; family Bovidae; genus Bubalus; species Bubalus bubalis. The sequence continues at coordinate 61,014,375 of NC_059174.1, read as the reverse complement.
AGTTCAAAAGCATCAATTCTTTGGCGCTCAGCTTTCTTCACAGTTCAACTCTCACGTCCATACATGACCACTGGAAAAACCATAGCCTTGACTAAACGGACCTTTGTTGGCAAAGTAATGTCTCTGCTTTTGAATATGCTGTCTAGGCTGGTCATAACTTTCCTTCCAAGGAGTAACTGTCTTTTCATTTCATGGCTGCAGTCACCATCTGCAGTGATTTTGGAGCCCCCCCAAAATAAAGTCTGACACTGTTTCCACTGTTTCCCCATCTATTTCCCATGAAGTGATGGGACCAGATGCCATGATCTTCGTTTTCTGAATGTTGAGCTTTAAGCCAACTTTTTCACTCTCCTCCTTCACTTTCATCAAAAGGCTTTTTAGTTCCTTTTAGCTTTCTGCCATATACCCTTACTTGCCTTTAAAACCCTTACCCACTGATGGTCAGTTGGGGAGTCAGCCTTTGGACCTTCTTTCCTCCCTGTCCCCCTACTCCAGTTGCCAGCTGCCAGAATAAAGCAAACTCTCCTTTCTACCAACTTATCCTCTTGACTATTAACTATTGGCTTTTGAGTGGCAAGCAGTTTTGACAGCCAATAGACTTAATAGCATGGAACTGTACACTTAAAGAAGGTTGGAATAGCAAGTTTTATGTTATGTGTATTTTACCACCATTTTAAAAAATTGCTGCCCAATGATAAATAATAGAGCTGGCTTCATAGGCTTGCTGGGTGTAATAAACCCCAAGTGATTTAGTATAAATCACCATAGTCTTCCCAAGGAATCTGCAAATATTCAAGTCCCAGATGGAGAATCAGAAAACACAGAGATCCCACAGTATAGAGGAGACTGAATCCAGGGGTCCACATATCATAAACTCTACGTAAGTGCAATCTTTATTGTTTGAACACCACTCAACAAACACATCTAGAAACTCCAGACACTAATGCAGTCTCCCCCACACCACCTCTTCACACACACACACACACAAACACACACACACACACACACACACACAAACTGAGTTCTCATTTCCTTCTGCTTTCATCTATAAAATGGGTCTCTCTGCCCTCAGGCTGGAGCCGGACTGACCCTCTGCACTCTGGGGTTGCAGAGGTCTCTTTGGGAGGATGTGGACTCAGCACCCAGTCTGCCACAGAAGAGGGTGACCCAAGACTTACTGGATCCTTGGAGCAGAGCCTGGAGCACTGGGTCAGCCAGGGAGGCTGAGGTTAAGGCGTGCGGGCCTGGAGCGGAGACATCTCCAAGAACCGAAGCGAGGAGTCCTGAGCACACAAGACAGTCCTTACCCCTGGATTGTTGGGGTGGAGATGGGGCTGGGTGGGCGGGTAGCATCTGTGTGTTGTTATCAGCTCTTGACTCTTCTGTGGTTACCATCGGGGGAAGTTCTGAGAGGTTTTTTTTAAAAAATAATATTATTTTATGGTAAAATACGTATAACATAAACTTTACCATTTTAACTGTTTTTAAGTGTTCAGTTCAGTTGTGTTAAGTGCATTTCACATTTTGTGCAACCAAACGCTAAGACTGTTTTCATCTTGCGAGACTTCAACTCTGTACCCATTCAACAATTCCCCTTTCTCCTCCACCAGTTCATGTCAATCACCATTCTACTTTCTGTTTCTATCTGTTAATCTGACAACACTAAGTCCTTTATCTAAGTGGGATCATAAAATACTTGCCGTTTCCTGTCAGGCTTATTTCACGTAATAAAATGTCCACAAGTTTCCTTCATGTTGTAGCATGTGTTGGAATTTTCTTCCTTTTCGATGTTTAAGAATACTCTACTGTTTGTGTCTACCACATTGGCTTATCCATTTGTTGGTCAGTGGGCACCTGGGTTGCTTTCATGTTCTAGTTTTGTGAATAATGCTGCTATGAAAATGAGTGTACAAATACTTCTTCCAGAATGTGCTTTCAGTTCTTTTGGGTATAGCCTCAGAAGTAGAATAGCTGGATCATATGGTTCTAAGATTTTTATCTGTTCCTGATGGAGAAAACATTCACATACTGAGGAATGGGGAAGTCATTTTGGCTTATACATGGTTCAGCCTAAACTTTGTGTGAACTAAACCCTCACAGCTCATCTGCTTTAACCATTGAGGTAAAGAGTGTCTGTTTTGAAGATAAGGATGGGTAACTCCCTTCTCATGGCATCTATACTAACATCCCCTCCAAGATAAAATTCCCTTCCCAGGCACCAGAGAGCAGAGAGCTGCTGTCTAACTGTTTATGTACTAAGTCTGTTTCTCTTGAGACCTTGAAGGAGTACACCCTGCCGTGTTGATGTGTATTCTTTGTTTGGATGAGGTGTAAGATGATGCTGGAAACCATGCTTCAGCAGAGCATTTTCTCAGAGCTCTCTGAGAGGCTGCCTTTCCAACTATAGTCCTCAGTTTGGTTCAAATTAAACTTTTTTCTGTCCCTATTGATTGTTTCTGTGGGCACAAATTTATTTGATTATCAAGAACCCTGAAAAGTTGGGGCTATAAAACCAGGGACTGAACTCTCAATTTTCCTCACTCCCAGTTTTATTTACACTACTTGGCTTTCCACAGTCTGCATGTGACTTGAGATACTCAATTGTGGGGAACTCTTAAACCCAGCCTGGCACCAATCAGGAGTTTGTTGTTGTTGCATTCAGTTGCTAAGTGTGTCAGACTCTTTGCAACCCAATAGACTGCAGGGCATCAGGCTCCTCTGTCCTCCATTATCTCCCTGAGTTTGCTCAAATTCATGTTCATTGAGTCGGTGATGTTATCTAACCATCTCATCCTCTGTCGTCCCCTTCTCCTTTTGCCTTCAATCTGTTCCAGCATCAGGGTCTTTTCCAGTGAGTCAGTTCTTCTCATCAGGTGGCCAAAATATTGGAGCTTCAGCTTCAGCATAAGTCCTTCCAATAAGTATTCAGGGTTGATTTCCTTGAGGATGGACTGGTTTGATCTCATTGCAGTCCAAATGACTCTCAAGAGTCTTCTCCAGCACCACAATATGAAAGCATCAATTCTTTGGTGCTCAGCCTTCTTTATGGTCCAACTCTCACATTCGTACATGACTACTGGAAAAACCATAGCTCATAGATTAGACCTAGCTTTAAACTCTCCTTTTCCTTTTCAATTAGTTTCACGAATATTTTTTTTCCCCAAATGAATACTGTGCATTTCCCTCGATAACAACTGCTAAATAAAATTTTCTCTGTTTGGGAGCACATAAAATATTATATGTACACGTGACTCTTTTATCACATATCTCATCAAATATAGTTGAACGCTTTCTGTATTCCAGACACTATTTTGGCTGCTGGGAAGAAAACAGTATCAAAAGTGTGATGGGCTGAATGCATCTCCCTGCTCTCAAATTCATATGTTGAAGTCCTAATCCCCAGCAACCACCGAATGTGACTGTATTGGTCATTGGGCCTTAAAGAGGTAATTAAACTTAAATAAGGTCACTAGAGTGGGTCCTAACTCAGTGTGACTGATGTCTTCATAAGAAGAGGATTAGAATGCAAGGAGTATACACAGAAACCAAGAGGTGAGAGATTTAGCAAATACAAATACAAGATGCCTACATGTAGTGAATTTCATAGAAACAGAGAACATTTTAAAATGTACATTTAATACATATATCTTAGATAGATACATAGTTTATGCATGTTGATTATACATATCTTACTATGTACAGATACAATCACAAGTACAGCCATAACTTGGTTTTTTGTGCTTTCCAGATAATGGTTCTTTTCTTTCTTTCTTTCTTTCTTTTTTTTTTTTTTTACAAATTGAAGATTTGTGGCCACTGAAGTTAATATTTACCACATTTAAAAAAATATTTTAAAATCAAGGTACGTACATTATTTTTTTACAGAATGCTCTTGCACACTGAATAGAGTGTAGTATGACATAACTTTTACATGCACAGGGAAACTAAAAAAATTGTATATGACTCCGTTTAGTGCCAGTTCTTTTTATTGGGTTGTCTGGACTCAACCAGAAATATTTCTGAAGTATGCCTGTGTGGGTGATAGTATTTGATTAATGAGTGAAACTCCAGTTTGGGTCATATCACTTATTTTATTTTGTTGGTTGTGCTGTGCTGCTTGTGGGATCTTAGTTCACCCATAAGGGACAGAACCTGCAGTCCCTGCAGTGGAAGCACGGATCCCTAATGACCAGACCACCAGGGAATTCCCCATACCATTCAATAGTTATGAAAATGCACCATTTTATTTCCTGTAGAATTACCCACATTCTGGTTTCAGTTAATGGCACTTTCAGTTGAAATGTGAATCTATCTGTCCTGTCCACTATGAGTTAGTGGTTGATCTGGAGGCTTGACTACATTGTGATTCAATTTTTTTTCGAGTCTTGCCTATCACAGCACATGGAGTAGCACAGGATATCCGGTTGTCCCGGAAGTAAGGGAAGGATGATAATCAGGTGAGGTCAACCTCTTGCATCAAAGTTTTACCAACAGTTTCAGTCTCCGTTACTTGGATCCTACACCTTTAATTTCATCACGGCTCTCAATTTGGTGATTTTCCTACTTCTGTTCAACCTCCTCCATCTATTTTAAAACTATACTTACTATTTTTCTTATTTGGCTGCTCCAGGTCTCAGCTGTGGCGCCTGGGGTCCTTAATTGTGGAGTGAAGACTCTCCCTGTGGCAGTCAGGCTTCTCTCTAGCTGGGGTGGGCAGGCTCAGTCACCCCCTGGCATATGGGATCTTAGTTCCCTGACCAGAAATCAAACTCATGTCTTCTGTATTGGAGGGTGGATTCTTAACCACTGGACCACTGGGGAAGTCCCCTGTTCCATCTAGTTTTAATCCATCTAATAACTTGCTACTCAGTTTCTTTTTTTTAATTATTATTTTATTTATTTATTATTGGCTGTTCTGGGTCTTTGTGGCTGCGTGGGCTTTTCTGTAGTTGTGATGAGCAGGGGCTCCTCTCTAGTTGTGGTGCACAGGCTCCTCATTGCAGTGGTTTCTCTTGTTGCAGAGCATAGACTCCAGGGCATGCAGGCTTCAGGAGTTCGGGCTCCCAGGTTCTAGAGTGCAGGCTCAGTAGCTGTGGCCCATGGGCATAGTTGCCCCATGGCAAGTGGGATCTTGTGCCCCAAGGAGACACAACACAAGTGTCTCATGCATTGACGGGTGGATTCTTAACCACTGGACCACTGGCGAGGTCCAGTCTTCCATCTAGTTTTATATCATCTCATGAGTTTTCTACTCCATTTCTTTTTTAAAAAGTAATTTCATTTATTTGTTTATTTATGACTGTTCTGGGTCTAGGTTGATGAACAGGCTTTTCTGTAGCTGCAGTGCACAGGCTTCTCATTGTGGTGGTGTTTCTTGTTTCAGAGCTCAGGTTCTAGGGCATGCAGGCTTCAGTAGTTGCAACTCATGGGCAGTAGAGCACAGGCTCAGTAGTTGTGGCCCAGGGGCTTAGTTGCTCCATGGCATGTGGGATCTTGCCAGATCGGGGATCAAGCCTGTGTCTCCTGCATTGGCAGGCAGATTCTTTACCACTGTGCTGCCAGGGAAGCTTGCTATTCAGTTTCTTGACTTTCATCCCTCCTTCTCTCTATTTCAGTTGCTCAATCCCACAACCAATCCTCTACTTCATTATAACCGCTGTCTTCATTGTTCATAATCTCCATTTCAAGCATTCTGTCCTGCAACAGCTTAAACTTGTCTTTTCAGCTTCACTTCCTATTTTTCAGTTCCACTCAACATTTATCAACAAACCCTTGACCCACCTCTGTCAGTGCCGATTTTTTCCCCAGTTAAGAATTTTTCCTAATTAACTCTACTGTGCAGCTCTAAGAGTCTGAGACAGAAAAGTCAAGAAAAATGATTATTTTCACTATTGACACTATATCTCAATAACACCAGAGGAAAGGCATGAATGAGCATATCCCTTTGTCATTATGAAAGGATCCACTTTATCTGTTATCACTCTCTTCTCCTTAAGGTCAGCTTTGTACGATATTGATGCAGCCCTGCTAGCTTTCTCGTGTTACTGTTTGCACAATGTATCTGTTCTTTTCGTTTTACTTCCAATATATTTGTGTCCTAATATTTCAAGTGCAATACTGGACACATATAGTGTTACCTGAATTTCCTTCCCATATGGGAGTCCCTGGTGTTTTTACCGGAAAGAGGCAGGAGGGGGAGCTTCTTGCGTGCAGGTGAGTATTTTATTTCTTCTTCTGGTTGCTGCTTACATTGTAGTTTTTTGTGAAAATTCATCTTGCTGCACTTGACAAAATTTTTAAAAGTTTATTTAAAATTTATGCAAATTTACAGTCACTGTGTCCAAGAACAATAAAATACAGGGCTCTAAGTGCATCTGCCTTCACAGTCCATAGAGGCTCACGGTGCCCCTTGAAACAGAAGATCCTCCAGTGCATGGAGGGAGTCCATAGAGCATCTACTTCCTGTGGTTAAGATGGCTCAGCATCAGGGATGTTTTTGTCAAGTCTGGGAGGTGGAGGCTGGTGGCTGTTGATGATTTTTCCCTGCCAGGCTGTGTCGGATCCTGTATCCAAAGTATATGAGAAATCCTAGTAGAGAAATGAGACAATGAGAAGGGAATGTATGGCTTCTTCTCACTTACAAATGCAAAATGGGCTCCTATCATGGCATCTGACACAGTTTAGGGGAGAGGTGGTAGGAACAGGATTGGGTTCAGTCACCCAAGAGGCCTCTTTATCCCAGAAAGCCACTTACCAATGGCATTCCAGATGCCAAATTGGGTCCAAGTCCTCGGGGTCATCAGCATCATCAAGTAAACGTTCACAAAGATGCTCACCAGTGGGAGGACAGGCAGAGCAGGGACCTGTGGGCAGAGTCAGTTAATTTCTGAACACACCCCAGACGTCTGAAAGGGAGATCCTACCCTACATGGGTGGGAAGACTCCAGTCCTTTTCAGGCTGTGCATTCAGTGCCTAGGGAGATTGTGTATGTAAAGCACTGAGTGTGGATCAGGGAAGGGTCCCTTTGTTTTAGCAACTTACATTGTTTGGGCCAGCAAAGGATATTTAGACTTCAAAGCCTGCAGACTTCATTCATTCAAGGTGAAGAGTTTAGGCACATAAGGTCACCTACCTTGAAGTACTCAGGAGCTGGGTCCTTGGGCTGCCTCCAGATGATGACTGTGACCCCAGTGATGAGCAGCAGCAGCAGCACAGCCACTGTTGTGAGCCCGGGGTCTCCAGAGAACATCTGGCTGGGCCACTGGGCCAGGATCACACTCAGGATGGTCAGCAGGAGAACTGCAAGGGTCAAGGTGGAGGAGAACAGGCTGGACTCCAGAAGCCAAAGACGTCAGGACCTTGGGTCATCCCACCACCCCCAGGCTGCCCACCTCACAAAGGGCCATCGTATCTCCAAGACTCCTCAACTGACAAGATGCACAATCCCACCACCTCCTGTCAGTCTCAGAATATGACCAAAGAAAAATTCCACTGCTCACCAATCAGGGAGGTACATCCATAGACAATCTGACCAGATTTCAGAGTGGGGATGGTGCTGGTAGGGAACCACAGAGTCTTCAGAATCCTTGAGGGTCTTGCTTCAGGTACAGGTTCTGAAGGACTTGCTTCATGTTTTGAAATATCAATTTCCTCCTTCTTGCTTAAAGTCTGTTCTGGTTGGTACCTGAATTAGAGATATTAAGGCAGTGTTAATAGCAGCCCCTACTCATCCAACATTAGGCAGCCTGTTCCACCTCTCTCTTGCCTTAAGCATAGAAGGATATTTAGAAGGTGGCATGAAGACAGATCTAGAAGAAGACATTTAAAAGGTGTTTTCAATGTTGGAGGTCTGGGTTTGATTCCTGGGTTGGGAAGACCCCTGGAGAAGGGAAAAGCTCTCCAGTATTCTGGCCTGGAGAATTCCATGGGCTGTATAGTCCTCGGGGTCGCAAAAAGTCAGACACGACTGAGTGACTTTCATTCACTTTGATTTATGAAGGCAGAAGATGATGACCTCCCCATCAATCCCCATGAGTCCAAGACCCCAGTCAAGGTGCAGTGGAGTCTCACCTGAGGACAAGCACAGAGAAAGACACCAGGGAGTAAACAAGCAGATTCCCAATTGACATGAGGTCCACAAGGTCACTGAACTTGAAGAGCAATGCCAAGAGCCCTAGAATGAAGGCAAAACAAGATGGTGGAGGGAGGGAGAAACTGGAGGAAATACTCAAGCTAAGGAAGTTGATCAAAGAAGGAGTGGGTTTTGTTATCCACCTGCAATATTTCCAGAAGTCATGATGGCCATGATGGGGGTTCTCGTATGAGCAAAGACAATGGCAAGTCCCCGGAAAAGGAGTCCATCATGTGCCATATCCCTGATCACCTGGGGTATGGGGAAGAAGATGCTCTGGAGCCTGGAAGGGAAAATAGGAACATGAGGACAGACTGGGGCATCTGCTCCCTGGTCTACAAGGTGTAAGGTTTCTTTATCTCTTGTCTCTCAATCTCAAAATACTGGCAACCTGAGCATCTGACCGTAGACAGGGAGAAAACCATGATACTGACCTGGATGTAAGAGCACAGAGGGTGGTAACAGCCACAACATATCTGGCAACGTCCCAGCCAATGTAGAGAAAAGCCTGCGGCAAGGGGCTCTCAGGGTGAATCAGGTAGTAGGGCACCATGAGGGTGAGTGCGGCTGAGACTCCAGAGTACACCAGAAAGCAGATGAAGATCGTGATCAAGATGCTCCAGGGGATGGAACGACGAGGGTTTAGGGCTTCTTCCTCTGCAACAGTGATGGAGGTACCATGTCAGGAAAGCATACTGGGGTGAAAGCACAAAATCCCTCTCCTTCTTGTACCATGAAAATAAGCCTAACCTTCTACCCACCCCTGTGCCCAAGGGGAAGCCCAATCTGTCCCAAACCCCTGATGGGACACACAATGACCATGTTACCTTTAGTGACAATGGCATCAAAACCAACAAGTGCATAGAAACATATCGCTGCTCCCCGGAGAATTCCATCAAGGCCAAATGGCACAAATCCTCCAAAACCCAGAGGACCCAAGCTATGGTGAGAGAAGGAACGAGGAAGAACATGGGTGAGGTGTGTTCAGCCATTTCTACTGGAATCCTCAGTTAATACCACAAGTCCTGGGCTCCAGACTCCCAACATTTGGATCCATCAGCCCTGGTCTCTTAGTCCCAACTTTGCACCCTTCAGCCCATGCATTATTAAGGTCAAGGGTACCACCCTAACCTAGAAATGCCACCCGATCCAGGTGTGATGGATGTGTAGTTCTGTTCTGTGAGCTTCCAGTTGTGCAGGTCTCCCTTGAAGAAGCCAGAGAGGATGATGAAAATGAGAACCAAGACGTTGATGCCTGTGAACACTCTGGTAACCAGAAGTGACTCACGAGCTCCCAGAACAAGTGCCCCTGTGGGGAAAATGGAATATGAGATGTCCAAAATAACAAAATCCATAGAGACAGAAAACAGACCGGTGTTTACCAGGGGCTGGGGGTTGTGGGATTGGGACACATGGATGGACAGTGACTGCTCAGTGGGTGCAGGGTCTCCTTTGTTGTGATGGACACGTTTGGAACTACGTGGAGGTGATGGTTGTACAATGTTTTGAATGTGCTTAGTTCCACGGTATTGTATACTTTCAGAAGGTTAATTTTTTTTTTTATTGTGGCAACCATCTCATAATATATACACCTAACACCTTAAACTTATACAATGTTGCATGTCAATTACATCTCAATAAAACTGAAGAAAGATACTAAAATGGTTAATTTTGTGCTATGTGAATTATTTCCCAATTAAAAACACATCTTTGGTCTCAATACAGAGGAAGAAACACATCAAAGTGAATGATTCTCAATGGGGGTTGATTTTGTGCCCTAGGGATGTTTGCCAATGTCAGGAGACATTCTGATTGTCATTGTCACTACTTGGGAGGTAGGCATAGTGTCTAGATAGGCATGGTATCTAGTGAGGAAAGTTCAGGAATGCTATATATCTGGCAATGATAAAATTAAGAAAATACAACAATGTGAAGAGCCTACTCATTGGAAAAGACTCTGAAGCTGGGAAAGATTGAGGGCAAAAGGAGAAGAGGGCAACAGAGGATGAGATGGTTGGATGGCATCACTGACTCAATGGACATGAGTTTGAGTAAACTTTGGGAGATAGTGAAGGACAGGGAAGCCTGTAGTCCATGGAATCATAAAGAGTTGGACCTGACTTATAAATTGACAAAAACAACAATAATGGACAGGACAGCCCCCAATACTGAAGGCTGTTCCAGTCTAGAAGGTCAGTAGTGCCAAGAGTGGGAAACAACAGACTATGTCTTGCCTTCCTGTCTCTCATACCCCAGACCCTTCTTGGTGGATGGATTATGCATATGTGCTCAGTTGCTCAGTTGTGTTCAACCCTTTGCAACCCCATGGACTGCAGTCCAGCAGGCTTCTCTGTCCATGGATTTTACCAGCAAGAATACTGGAGTGGATTGCCATTTCCTCCTCCAGGGGATCCTCCTGACCAGGGGTTGAAACTACATCACCTATATTGGCAAGTAGGTTCTTTAGCACTGAGCCACCAAGGAAGCCATAACCCAGACCTTTATTCCAAGTCCTAATCTAGCATATTAAAAAGCAGAGACATTACTTTGCCAACAAAGGTCCGTCTAGTCAAGGCTATGGTTTTTCCAGTGGTCATGTATGGATGTGAGAATTGGACTGTGAATAAAGCTGAGCGCCGAAGAATTGATGCTTTTGAACTGTGGTGTTGGAGAAGACTCTTGAGAGTCCCTTGGACTGCAGAAGACATCCAACCAGTCCATTGTAAAGGAGATCAGTCCTGGGTGTTCATTGGAAGGACTGATGCTGAAGCTGAAACTCCAATACTTTGGTCACCTCATGTGAAGAGTTGACTCATTGGAAAAGACTCTGATGCTGGGAGGGATTGGGGGCAGGAGGAGAAGGGGACGACAGAGGATGAGATGGCTGGATGGCATCACCGACTCATTGGACATGGGTTTGGGTGGACTCCGGGAGTTGGTGATGGACAGGGAGGCCTGGTGTGCAGCGATTCATGGGGTCGCAAAGAGTCAGACACGACTGAGTGGCTGAACTGAACTGAATCCCCCACGATTCCGCCACTCCAAGCCTTTCAGCTCCTCCACCACACCCCTCTCTTCCCATCCTAATTCTGACCCCTGTCTCACCTGTGAGCAGCAGCACCACGGCCAGGGCAATAAAGTCTGGGTACCGGGCCAGGTAGTCAGGCATGTACTGAGAGAAGGCTCTCTGTAATGCCTGAGAGATGTGGTTCCCGATCAGGCCATCAAAGGTGTAGCTCCAGGCCTTGGACACACTTGCAGTAGCTGCAGCAGGAGGAGAAACATTCATTGACAAACATGAATTAAATCCTCTTTGCACCATGGGATGTATTTGGGGAGGAAAATTACAAAATGTCAAATGTCAAACAATTTCTTTTCATGAAGTGGGGAGGGTCGCCCAGATGATTCACAAAATAGGTCAATTATTAATTCTTTTAGTGGGAGATCAATGTTATGCAAGAAAACAGGGAAGAGGGAACAAGAGGTCTGGGAGATAAGGATTAAAATTTTAAATCCAGTACTAATGGAAACTCCATGAAGGCAAAAGCAGAGCAGAGATTTCAGTATGGTGAGGGGATGAGCCTGTGGGCCATGCCTCCCTCTCACCCACTCCCCATGGTTCCCTTTCCTCTGGGTTCTTGGTCCATCATTTAAGGAAGGCAGGGGAGAGCTGAGTAGAATGAAGCTGTGGAGTTTTCCTGACACTATTACTCTCCTTGCCTCACAAAGTGGATGACAAAATGCTCATGAATGACTGAAGACCAAATCCCACACCTAGTTTCCCGATCTTCAACCCCACACCCTCTTCATCCATCATCTCACCAAAGACATAGGACTGTATGAGGTTCCAGCCAGCGATGAAAGCCCACAGTTCTCCCAAGCTGATGTAGCTATAATGATATGCAGAACTGGTCCACTTTATCCGTGTCCCAAACTCAGCATAGCAGAGCCCAGACAACACAGAAGACAGGGCGGCCACCAAGAAGGAGACAATGATCGCTGGTCCAGCGACGAACAGGGCCACCTCTCCAACCACAATGTACACGCCAACCCCCAGGGTGCTGCCCACACCCAAGACCACCAGGTGGAAGATGTTCAGATGACGAGACAGAAAAATCACAGGCTCTTTCCTGGGCTTCAGTGGCTGCCTGCGGATCAGCTTCTGACCACACTGACGGGGATCCTGACACCGCATCCTAGATGGAGTTGAGGAGCTGTGATCTGCTGAGAAAGGAAGACACCAAGCCATGAAGAATGTCCATTGGCCCTTGGCCCCGGGAGTCCAATTCCATGGAGCAATGGAGTGATGGGGGGCAGATGGTGAAAGGACATTTGGGGTAAGTTCTCCGTTTCTGAGCGTTGGTTTCTTCAAACATAAAGAAGCCTTTTAACATGTTTCAAAGTTACTGGAAGGGACTTCCCTGGTGGCACAGTGTTTAAGAATCTACCTGCCAACGCAGGGGACATGGGTTCAATCCCTGGCCCAGGAAGATTCCACATGCGGAGGGGCAACTAAACCGGGACACCACGACTACTGAGCCTGTGCTCTGGACCCTGTGAGCCTCAACTACTGAGCCTCTGTGCCTTGAGCCCATCCTCTGCAACAGGAGAAGTCACCACAATGAGAAGCCTGCGCGCACCAAAACTAGAGAGCAGTTCTGCTCGCCACAATTAGAGAAAGCCTACACGCAGCAACAAGGGTGCCACACAGTCACTAATTTTTAATTACTTTTTAAAAGTTAGTGGAAAGGTGGAGTGGATTGCATCTACCCCAAATTGTGCCCCTTTGGAATATGGATAGTTTTGAGCTGAAGGCAATGAAGACCCAGCAGACCCAAACTCCTTGCCACTCCCCTTAACTGCTCAACATAACGTAGTTTAGAGGCCTATGCCTAGAGGAGAGCTATTACCAGAGATACATTTTTATCTCAGAAAGACTTGCCTGCATGGAATAGCAAACATTTGTTCACCAAGTGTTGGTTCTTCCCTTCTTTCCTGTGGGTTCTCTTCCTCTTGTTTGAAGCCCTGGGTTCCTGCCTATACTTCTTCCTTCACTCAGTGGAGTGTATAAGTCTCAACTGCCTGACTGTCTTTGTGCCTTAGAGTTTTTATTGGGTTCCAATACATAGCAAATTAAACTTGTTCATCTGACTTATGTCAACTTGATTATTACACTGGGCAAAGAGCCTGGAAAGAAAAGGTTTCTGCCCCACAGAAGCAAAAGCCACCAACACAGAACTTGGCTCAGTAGATGCTTACTTGGTATGATTTGAATGGAGGAAGATAGTGATTTTTGTATTGAATTCAACCAGCTCTCCTGGTTCAAATCCACCTATAGTACTACTTGCTAGCTTATGGGCTCCCCTGGTAGCTCAGCTGATAAAGAATCTGCCTGCAATGCAGGAGATCCCAGTTCAACTCCTGGGTCAGGAAGATCCCCTGGCAGAGGGATAGGCTACCCACTCCAGTATTCTTGGTCTTCTCTAGTGGCTCAGACAGTAAAGAATTTGCCTGCAGTGCGGGAGACCTGGGTTTAATCCCTGGGTTGGGAAGATCCCCTGGAGGATGAAATGGCAACCCACTCCAATATTCTGGCCTGAAGAATCCCCATGGACAGAGTAGCCTGGCAGGCTACAGTGCATGGGGTTGCAAAGAGCTGGAGACGACTGAGTGACTAAGCACACACACACACACATTAGCTCGTCTGATTTAATATAACTCACCACAGTCTTCCCAAGGAAACTGCGAATGTTCAAGTCCCTGATGAAGGACCAGAAAACACAGAGATCCCACAGTATAGAGGAGACTGAATCCAGGGGTCCACATATCATAAACTGTATGTGAGTGTAATGTTTATTGTTTGAACACCACTCAACAAACACATCTGGAGACTCCAGACACTAATACAATCTCCCCCACACCACCTCTTCACACACACACACACACACACACACACACACACAAACTGAGTTCTCATTTCCTTCTGCTTTCATCCAGAAAACTGGTCTCTCCACCCTCAGGCTGAAGCCAGGCTGACTCCCCTGCACTCTGGGATTGCAGGGGTCTCTTTGGGAGGATGTGAACTCAGCGCACAGTCTCCTACAGAAGAGGCTGACCCGAGACTTACTGGATCCTTGGAGCAGAGCCTGGAGCACTGGGTCAGTCAGGGAGGCTGAGGGTAAGTCATGCAGGGCTGGAGCTGAGACATTTCCAAGAACCGAATCGGGGAGTCCTGAGCACAGAAGACAGTCCTCACCTCTGGGTTGTTGGGGTGGGGGTGGGCCGGGCAGGCGGGGAGCAGTGTTGCTATCAGCTCTTGACACTTATGTGGTTACCCTCAGGAGGAGGTTCTGAGAGGTCTTTTTTTATTGTGGCAAAATACCTATAACATAAAATTGACCATTTTAACCATTTTTAAGTGTCTAGTCGTGTTAAATATATTTGCATTTTGTGTCGTGTTAAGTACATTCGCATTTGGTGCAACCAAACTCCAGGGCTCTTGCAAAAGTTCAACTCTATTCCCATTCAACAACAATTTCCCCTTTCTCCTTTCCCAATTCCTGGCAATTACCTTCCTCCTCTCTGTGTCTATGAACAGACACTCCAGATACTTCATTTAAGTTGAATCAGAATATTTGTCATTTCCTGTCAGGTTAATTTAGCTTAGTAAAATGTCCACCAAGTTTTTTCATGTTGTAGCATGTGTTGGAATTCCCTCCCTTTTTAATGATAAATAACACTCTATTATTTGTACCTACCACACTGTCTTATTCATATGTTGGTCAGTGGGCACTTAGGTCGCTTTCATGTTTTGGTTTTGTGAATAATGCTGCTATGAAAATGAGTGTTCAAATATCTCTTCTAGAGTGTGCTTTCAATTCTTTTGGTATAGCCTTGGAAGTAGAGTGAGCTTCCCTGGTGCTCAAACAGTAAAGAATCTGCCTGCAATGTGGGAATACCCAGGTTCGATCCCAGGGTCAGGAAGATCCCCCAGAGAAGGGAATGGCTACCTTCTCTAGTATTCTTGCCTGGAGAATTCCAGGGACAGAGGAGCCTGGTGGGCTATAGTCTATGGGGTTGCAAAGAGTCAGACACGAGTGAGTGACTAACACTTTCTCTTTCAGAAGAAGAATGGCTGGATCATATAGATTTTTGTCTGCTTGAATATGGAGAAATATTCACATACTGAAGTATGAAGTCCTTTTTTCTTATAGTTCATCTTGAACTGTGTGTGAGCTAAGACAGCCTGTCCAGCTCTCACAGCTCATCTGCTTTAACCATTGCGGTAAAAAGAGTCTGTTTGAAAGATAAGAATGAGTAACTCCCTTTTCATGGCATCCATGTTAACACTCCCTCCAAGATAAGGTTCCCTTCCCAGACACCAGGGTCCTGCTGTCTCGCTGTCTATGTACCAAGTTTGTCTCTCTTGAAATCTTGAAGGAATTCACCCTGTCATGCTGATGCTTGAGCTTTGTTTGGATGAGGTGTAAAAGGATGCTGGAAACCATGATTCAGCAGAGCAGTTCCTCAGAGCTCTCTGAGAGGCTGCCTTCCCAACTATAGCCCTCAGTTTGGTTCAAATTAAATTTTTTTTCTATCCCTATGGTAGGTTCTTTATTGATTGCTTCTGTGGACACAGATTCTTTTGATCATTAAGAACCCTGAAAAGGAGGGGCTGTAAAACCGGGGACCCAACTCTCAATCCTCCTCCCTCCCAGTTTTATTTACACGACTTCGCCTTGCACAATCTGCTTGTGACCTGAGACACTCAATTGTGGGGAATCCTTAAGCCCAGCTCAGCACCAATTAGGAGTTGTTGTTACATTCATTCATGAAGTCGTATCCAACTCTTTGCAACTCCATGGACTGCAGCATGCCAGGCATCCCTGTCCTTCACTGTCTCCTGGAGTTTGCTCAAAATCCTGTCCATTGAGTTGGTGATGCTGCCTAACCATTTCATCCTCTGCCACCCCTTCCTACTCCTGCCCCCAATCTTTCCCAGCATCAGGGTCTTTTCCAATGAGTCAGTTCTTCGCATCGGGTGGCCAAAGTATTGTAGCTTCAGCTTCAGCATCAGCCCTTCCAATGAATATTCCAATGAATGATTTTCTTTAGGATTGACTGGCTTGAATTTCTTGCTGTCCAAGGGTCTCTCAAGAGTCTTCTCCAGCAACACAGTTCAAAATCACCAAAGTTCAATTCTTTGGTGCTCAGCCTTCTTTATGGTCCAGGTCTCACATTCACACATGACTACCAGAAAAACCAAAACTCATAGATTAGACATAGCTTTAAACTCTTATTTTCCATTTCAATTAGCTTCACAAAATATTTTTTTTCAAGTGAATACTGTTCATTCCCCTTGATATCATCTGAAAAATAAAATTTCTCTGTTTTGGGGCACATAAAATATTACATGTACATGTGATTCTTTTATTAGATATCTCATCAAATATAATTGAACATTTTCTGCATTTCAGACACTGTTTCAGCTGCTGGGGAGAAAATGGTGGTCAAAAGTGTTGTGAGTTGAATGCATTTCCTTTTTCTCAAATTCCTCTGTTGAAACCCTAACCCCCAGGACCACAGAATGTGACTGTATTTGGTGAGAGGGCCTTAAAGAGGTAACTAAATTTAAATGAAGTCATTAGAGTTGGCCCTAACCCAATATGACTGATATCCTCATAAGAAGAGGTGATTAGAACACAGCATACAAAGAGACAAAGAGGCAGAGAGATTTAGCAAATAAAAATACAAGACACCTAAATGCAGTGAATTTCATAGAAACCGTGAACATTTAAAAATATATTTTAATACATATATCTTATATAGATACATATTTTATGCATTTAATTATACATATCTTACTATGTGCAGATATATTCACATGTATATACATGCTTCACTTTTTACAAATACTGCATGTTTTACAAATTGATTTGTGACCACTGTATTATCAGTTGATGTTTACCATATTTTAGAAAAAATATTTTTAAATCAAGGTATGTACTTTTTTTTTTTAACAAAATGCTATTGCACACTGAGTAGAGTATAGCATAACATAACTTTTTTAAACATGACTTTTACATGCATGGGGAAACTAAAAATTTGTGTATGACTTCTTTTATTGCCAATTTTTTTTATTGGGTCATCTGGACCCAACAAGCAATATTCCCAGTGTATACCTGTATGGGTAATCATATTTGATTAATGAATGAATCTCCAATTTGGGTCACATCACTTATTTCATTGGTTGCACTGTGCAGCTTGTGGGATCTTAGTTCCCCCATTTGGGACAGAACCCACACACCCTGCAGGGGAAAAATGGAGCCCTAATGACTAGACCACCAGGGAATTCCCCATACCATTTAATAGTTATGAAAATGCACCATTTTCCTTCCTGGAGAATTACCCACATTCTGGTTTTGGCTGATTGCATTTTCAGTTGAAATGTGAATCTACCCTTTATATCTGCTGTGAGCTGAGAGCTGCTCTAGAGGCTTGATTGTATTCTGATGCAGTTTGGCATCAAGGCTCTGTTCCCGGAAGTATTCTGTACTGCTTATCACAGCTCACCGACTAGCACAATACCCGGGTGTCCCACATCAGTGAGGGAAGACTGACAACCGGGTGATGTCAACCTCTTCCATCGAAGCTTCACCTGACAGTTTCAGTCCCCATTAATTTCTAATCCAGTAATTTCATTAGAACTCGCAAGATAGTGGTATCTCTAATTCTGTTAATCTCCATTTATTCTTTAATCCATCTGATAATTTTGCTGTTTAGTTTCTTGACTTCCATCCCCCTTTTACTCTACTTCAGTTGTTCATTCCCACAAACAACCCTCTATATCATTATCATTGACATCATTAAAGTCCATGACCTCAGTTTCAAGCATTCTGTTCTGCAGCAACCACTTCTCATCTTGTTTCTCTAGGTTCATTTTCTAGCTTTTAGTTTCACCCAACTGTAAGCATTCATCAACCAGTTATTCCTCCCCATCCCGTTCCCCTTCCTCTAGCAATGCAGGTGTCCTGGTTGTTTTTTCAATTAAGAACTTTTTCTCATAAACTCTGTGGTGCAACTCTAACATTCTACCGCAGAAGAGTAAAGAGAAATGATCATTTGGACGATGTTACACTACCTCTCAATAAGCTGGGGGAAGAGATTAAAACGAGCATTTCCCTTTATCATTACTCAATGATCCACTTCATCTGT
This sequence comes from Bubalus bubalis, assembly GCF_019923935.1. NCBI lineage: Eukaryota > Metazoa > Chordata > Mammalia > Artiodactyla > Bovidae > Bubalus > Bubalus bubalis. Next base: position 60,996,028 of record NC_059174.1, on the reverse strand, counting down.
TATTCTCTTTTTGCTAAACTCTACTTAGTTCTGTAATAAGATAGCTGCCCTAGCATTCTTGTGTTACTGTTTGTACAATGTGTTTGTTCCCTTCCTTTTACTTCCAACCTATTTATGTCCTGATGTTTAAAGTATAACCCTGGACAGAAAATACACTTACCTACATTTCCTTCCCAGGTCACAATCTCTGTGTTTTCAGTGGAAATAGACACAAGAAGGTGCTTCTTATACACCCATTAACATTTTAGTATTTTCTCTGGTTGATGGTTATTTTGTTGTACTTTCTTTGTGGAAATTCACCTTTGAGGCTCACTTATGAAGCATGTGCTTTTTTGAATATATATTTTGCTTTGAAAAGTTTACTTCAAAATTATTCAACAGTAAAGTCGTTTTATCTGCTGGCAATAAGCACATGGTTGTAAATGCATTTCAACTTTAGGCTCCATAGGGGCTCAAAATGCCACTTGAACTGGAAGATACTTCTGAGTCTGGAGGGATTCCACACAGCATCTATGTCCTGTGGTTAAGACGATTCATCACCAGGGATATTTCCATCAAGCATTTTGGGATTGGAGGCCGGCGGCTGTTGATCATTGCTCTCCCCCAGGTTGTGTCGGATCCCATATCCAAAGTATACAACAGATCCTAGTAGGGAGATGAGACAGTGAGAAGGGAAAGTAGGTGCTTTCCTCACTTACGAAAGCCCAGCAGGTGTCCTACGCCTTCTGTCGCGTCTGACAGTTTAGGGGAGAGGTAGTAGGAAGACACTTGGGTTCAGTCACTCAAGGGGCCTCAGTTTCCAAGAAACTCACTCACCAATCCCCATCCAGAAGCCAAACTGGACCCAGGTCCTAGTGTTCATCTGCATCATCAAATAAACGTTGACAAAGATGCTCACCAGTGGGAGGATGGGCCAACAAAGGACCTGTGGACAAAGTTAATTCATCCCTGAACACATCCCAGACATCTGAAAGGGAGACCCTGCTCCATGTGGGCAGGAAGAGTCCAGTTCAACTGTTCAGTGCCTACTGAGATTGTGTGTGTAAAGCACTGAGTGTGGATCAGGAAAGGGTCCATTGGTTTTAGCAACTTCCCTTCTGGGAGCAACTCCTGATCCAGCCTACAGCATTTAGATGTCAGAGCAGGCAGCCTTCATTCCTCACCATGGAGAGCTTGGACACATAAGGTCACTCACCTTATAGTGAAGAGGAGAGGGGTTCTGGGGCTGCCTGCAGATGACGGCCGTGACCCCAATGATGAGCAGCAGCAGCACAGCCACTGTCGTGTACACTGAGAGTCCAGAGAATACACGGCTGGTCAACAGGGCCAGGATCAGGCTCAGGACCATCAGCAGGAGAACTGCAAGGGTCAAGGTGGAGGAGAACAGGCTGGACCCAGAAGACAAAGACATCAGGACCTTGGGTCACACCCATTTCAAAACTATCCACCTCAGGAAGGGCCATTATCTTTCCAAGATTCTTCCTCAACTGCCCAAAACACACTGCCCTCCCCATACTGTCAAATTTAGAATACAGCCAAAGAGAAATCCCACTGCTCACCAAGCAGGAAGGCACATCCATAGACAATCTGCCCAGATTTCCGAGTGGGGATGGTGCTGGAAGGGAACCATAGAGTCTTCAGAATCCTTGAATTTTCTGCTTCAGGTACAGATTGTAAAGGTCTTGCTTCCAACTGAGAAATATCTATTTCCTCTTCTGCTGTCTCATTCTGGCTTAAATTCTGTTCTGGTTGATACCTGAATTAGAAATATTAAGGCAGTATTAATAGTATCCCCTACTCATCCAACATCACCCAGATGATTCCATCTCTTTCCCAAATTAACGATCGTTGGTCATTTTGAAGGCAGTGTGAAGGCAGAAGAGGATCATCTTCACATCAATCCCCACCAGTCAAAGACCCCCAGTCAGCGTGTTGTGGGGTCTCACCTGAGGACAAGCACAGAAAAGGCCACCAAGGAGTAAGCGAGCAGGGTCCCAATTGACATGAGGTCCACAAGATCAGTGAGCTCAAAGAGTAGTGCCATGACCGCTAAAATCAGGGCACAAACAAGGTGGGGTGAGAGAGTGAGATAGTGGAAATATGCAAGTTAAGAAAACTGGTCAAAGAAGTTTTGTTTATTCACCTGCAAGACTTCCAGAAGCCAAGATAGTCCAGATGGCAGTTCGTGTGCGGGCATGGATTTGGGCAAGTCTCCTGAAAAGGAGTCCATCCTCTGCCATTGTGTAGATCACACGAAGCATAGGGAACATGGTGCCCAGGAGGCTGGGAGAGAAAGTGGGCACGTGGGAAGAAGGGGAGAAGCATGAGAGACTGGGGTTTCTGCTCCCTAGTCTACATGGGGTAAGCTGTCTTTCCCTTTTGTTTCTCAATCTGAAGCTATGATGTCTGATAATCTGACAGAGGGTGGAGAAAAAGCTTTGACACTGACCTGGATGAAAGAGCACAGATGGTGATAGCAGCCAGGACACATCTTAGAGGGCCCCACCCAACACTGAGGAAAGCCTGTGGCAGGAGGCTCTCAGGATGAATCTGGTAGTAGGGCATCATGAGGGTGAGTGCTGCTGAGCCACCAACATACACCAAAAAGCAGATCAAGATCGTGATCACGATGCTAATGGGGATGGAATGCTGAGGATTTCTGGCTTCTACTCCTGCGAGATGGGTGGAGTATTAGGTCAGTAAACACATGGGAATGAAAACACAAAATCCAGTTACCTTGCACCTCCAAACACAGTCTAAACTTCTTCCAACCCCTATGCCCAAGGGCAGCCCAACCTGCCCAGACCCTTGATAAGAAACACAGTGACTACAGTTACCTGTAGTAGCAATGACATCAAAGCCATCAAAGGCATAGACACATGTTGCTATTCCATGGAGAATCCCTTCAATGCCAAAAGGTGTAAACCCTCCAGCACCCAGAGGACCCAAGCTGTGATGAGAGAATGAATGAGGAAGAACATGGGTGAGGTGAGTTCAGCCATCCCTACTTGTATCCTCAGTTAATATCACAACTCCTGGACTCCATGACTCCACCATTGGATTCATCAGCCCCAATATCTTTGGTCCCCACCACGTTCCCAGCTGTGCACATCACACACATAGATATTATTCAGCCAAGAGTACTCTCCTAACCTAGAGGTGTCAGTGGATTCAGATGTGTTCAACGTGTAGTCCTGTTCTGTGAGCTTCCAGTTGTGCAGGTCTCCCTTAATGAAGCCAGAGATGATGATGAAGATGAGAATAGAAAGGTTCAAGCCTGCGAACACTTTGTTAAGCATGACTGATTCATGAAGTCCCAGAACCAGTAGTCCTGTGGAAAGATGGAATATGAAGCATCCAAAATAACTAAATCCGTAGACATACAAAGAAAACTAGTGGTTGTCATAGGCTGGGGTTTATGGGTGGGTGAGAGGTAGACAGTGACTGCTCAGTGGGTACAGGGTTTCCTTCTGTAGTGATGAAGATGTTTGGAGCTGCATGGAGGAGATGGTTGCACAACACTGTGAATGTACTAAGTGCCACTGAATGGTACACTTTCACATGGCTAATTTCTTACTGTGGCAATCATCTCACAATAAACACATTGACCAACATCACTTTATACATCTTAAAATTATGTAATATTGTATCTCAATTAAGACAAGCTATGACAAACCTAGACAGCACCTTAAAAAGCAGAGACATCACTTTGCCACCAAAGGTCTGTATAGTCAAAGTTTTGGTTTTTCCAGTAGTTATGTATAAAAGTGAGAGTTGAACCATAAAGAAGCCTAAGCACCAAAGAATTGATGCTTTCAAACTGTGCTGCTGGAGAAGACTCTTGAGAGCTCCCTGGACAGCAATGAGATCAAGCCAGTCAGTCCTAAAGGAAATCAACCCTGAATATTCATTGGAAGGACAGATGTTGAAGCTAAAGCTCCAATAGTTTGGCCACCTGATATGAAGAACCAACTCATTGGAAAAGATGCTAATGCTGGGAAAGACTGAAGGCAGGAGGAGAAGGGGATGACAGAGAATAAGATGGTTGGATGGCATCATCAACTCAATGGACATGAGTTTCAGCAAACTCGGGGAGATAGTAAAGGACAGGGAAGCCTGGTGTACTGCAGTTCATGGGGTCGCAAAGAGTTGGATTCGACAGCGACAGAACAACAATAACAATCTCAATTATATCGCAAAAAATCTGGGGGGATATGGTAAAATGGTTAATTTTATTTTATGTGAATTTCCACTCAAATAAACAAATATCTTCAGTCTCAGTACAGGGAAGAAACTTGTAGGCCTAAAGTAAATGATTATCAGGTGGGGATGATTTTGTCTCTGAAGAGACTCCTGGCAATATCTTGAGGCATTCTGATTGTAATAATTTGGCTGGTGGGCATTGCTGTTATCTAGTAAGTAAAGATTGAGGGTGCTAATTAACAGCTGACAATGATTGAAAAAAAATTCACAATGAATAAGACAGCTCCCTGACATCGAAGAATGATTCCACCCAGAATGTCAGTAGTGCCAAGGGTGAAAAACAATGGTTTGTATCTTGGCTTCTTGTCTCTCTTATCTCAGACGGTTCATTCCAGTCCTACCTGATGTGAAGAGCTAACTTATTTGAAAAGACCGTGATGATGGGAAAGATTGAGGGCAGGAGGAGAAGGGGACGACAGAGGATGAGATGGTTGGATGGCATCACCGACTCAATGGACATGAGTTTGGGTGCACTCCAGGAGTTGGTGATGGACAGGGAGGCCTGGTGTGCTGTGCTTCATGGGGTCGCAAAGAGTCAGACATGACTGAGTGACTGAACTGAATTATTCCACCAGTCTGGAAGCGTTCTTTACTCCAACTCCCCCTCCACACCCCACTCTTCCCGTTCTATCTCTGAGCCCTGTCTCACCTGTGAGCAGCAGCACCAGGACCAGGGCAAAAAAGTCTGGATGCCTGGCCAGGAAGTAGGGCATATATGGAGAGAGAGTTCCCTGGAACACCTGAGAGATGTGGTTCCCAATGAGACTGTCAAAGGCGATGCTCCAGGCCCTGGCCTCACTGGCGGTGCCTGCAGCAGCAAGAGAACACTCACTGACAAAGAGAAGTTAAATCTCCATCATGTACCACAGGATGTTCTGAGGGGAAAAAGCAGACAAAATACCTAGTCTTACAAAGTTCCCTTTTATGGAGTGGAGAGGGTACACCCTTTGCAAGCAGCACTAATGGTGAAGAACTTGCCTGCCAATGCAGGAGACATAAGAGATGCAGGTTCAGTCCCTGGGTTGGGGAGATCCTCAGTGGTAGGAAATGGCAACCCACTCCAGTGTTCTTGCCTGGAGAATCCCATGGACAGAGGAGCTTGGTGGGCTACAGTCCATGGGATCGCAAAGAGTTGGATGTTCCTCAAGCAACTTTGCACTCAGAGTAGACCCAGATGATTCACAAAACAGGTCAACTATTTAATATGTTAGGAGGAGATTAATATGAGGCCAGAAACTATAACAGGGAAGTGGGACCTAGAGGACCAGGAGATGAGGGTGACAATTTAAGTCGAATTGTAAACAAAAATCCCACAAAGGAAACAGCAGAGCAGAGACTTCAATATGGTGAGGGGAAGGGTCTGGGGGACATGCCTCCTTATCACCCACTCCTTTCAGTTCCTTTTCCTGCTCAGTTCTTGGTTCAGTCATTTAAGGAGGGCAGAGCTGCCCTAACTAGAATACAGTTATAAGGGTTTCCTGCCACAGTTACCCACATCCCCCCACAAGGTGCATTAACGAAGTTCTCATTAATCAGTGACGACTCCAATACGCTCTGAATTTCCTGATCTTAAGCCCCACACCTTCCCCCAACCCACCGTCTCACCAATGACAAAGGACAGGATGAGGTTCCATCCAATGATGAATGCGCACAGTTCTCCCACGGTGACATAGCTGTAGAGATACGCAGAACCAGAGCGTGGTACCCGGGCCACCAACTCTGCATAGCAGAGCCCGGACAAAAGAGCCGACAGGCCGGCCAGCAAGAAGCAGATGATGATCGCTGGTCCTGCTTCGTACACAGCCACTTCTCCAACCACGATGTACACGCCAGCTCCTAGGGTACTGCTCACACCCAGGGCTGTCAGGTCTCTGGTGTTCAGACAGTGGGCCCTGCCCTTCTCAGACTCCTCCCTGGGCTCCAGCTGCCGCCTACGGACCAGCTTTTGACCAAACTGGTGAACATCCTGACACAACATCCTAGAGAATCAAGGAGGCTCAGATCTGCTGAGAAAACAACACAGCAAGCTGTCAAGAATGTCCACCTACCCTTGGCCCTGGGAGTCCAGTTCCATGGAGTGACAGAGTGATGGGATCAGGTGGTAAGAGGAGATATTGAGCAAGTTCTCTATCTCTGAGATGTGGTTCCTTAAACCTAAGTGAATCTTTCAAGATGTTTCAAAATTACGGAAAGAGTTGCTTGAAGAAAAGCGAGGCGGAGCACTTCTCTTAATGAAGTGTGATTTTATTCCTCCTATCTTCTTTACTGAAAATACACATCCATCCTACTTTCCTGTTATACGCTAAAATGCTTCCGTTATTATTTCTAGTAGATTTACCTATATATTTCAAATAGAATCCTCAACTCTTAAAACCTAGAAAAGCTAAAACATAATTATTTCTAAAGTGTTCATTCAAAAACTTTTATCCTATGCCAAGCCAATTTTCTCACTAACAAATGTTGTAACATAAATTTAGTGACTTTCAGGCAACCCAGTTACAGTAAAAGTATTATGCTTAATATTGATGACTCTGAAGATATTTTATTCTAAGTTTGTTTTTGTATTAACAAACTTAAACTGACTTTAAGGTCAGATATCAGTTTAACACTGAATATTTCCAGGAGTGTGTGAACCTGCATTTAGCTTCATTCTTGTATTTAGAATTATTTGCTTTCTTTTCTTTAAGCCAATTTAATAGCGGTCCTTTACAAATCAGCAACGCTATCCAAAAGCAAAGACACATACTGAGACATATGTAAATCCAGACAGAGACCTCACGGTTTCATTTTCTAAACTTAGCCATGAATCAGCTATTACAATAGGAAACTCACTAGTTTGTAAATAACTGTAACAGTAAAATACAGTTACTCTTTAAAATAAATATATTTATGTAAAATTTTTATAAAGTTTTTAAATAAGTAATAAGTAAAAATTTTAAATGATTCTTCCATGTTTTATCCTTAGTCTCAGAAATTAGACATGGCTTGGGTAAGTGTTCCTAAGAGCCCTGGTGTCAAGGCATAGGCAGAGAAAATCATGTTCTCCTAGCAAGAGTTGTTCTTTAAGGGTCAGAATTCTGAAAAATAAAAAGTATTTTAAAAGTCAATTTTCTCTAATTACACATGCAAAAAGAACCAGTATTTTTTCTTCAACAGAGTTTTTAATCTTAAATTTTCTCCAGAGTCCAGAGAATATTGTGGCCACACAATGTTAAAATAACATATCTTCTTTCTTTTCTGTAGTCATAGTTTCATAGGTTAATTTTAGACCAGAGAGTTCTCAAATTGGCCCTGGTAACAGGGGGAAAGTGGCTGATAAAATGTTGTACCAGCAAAGACTATTTCTCTGGAAAGAAGGGGGTCATCTTTTAATCCAAAGAATCTGAAGCAGTAAGGGAACTTGCAGGAGTTGGGGAAGCTTGGTTTCCCTCAGAGAGCTGGGAAAAATTAGAAGGGGATCATTTAGAATGAATAGGACATGTAATCTCAGTTTATTTTCCCATCTATGGCAATAAAGATTTAATTGTAAGGTACTATAATATTATAATATAGTATAATATTATAATCCAGAGACCCAATTTTTTTAGGTCATTTTCCATCCCTCAACTTAAATAAAGACCAGCGATCATTAAAGCAAATCTAAGTTTTCTCTTTCTTGGCCCATCTGGCTTAAAAAGGACAATGTCCCAGGTTGAACAACCTGCAACCAAGAACAGCACTCCTAGAAATGAAGTCCAGCCTCCCAGAAACATGACTCGGTGGCCCCTGAGGGAGACCCAGGCTGCCCTCTGAATTTCCTTTGAATCCTGTGCGTGATGGAATTTTGAGAGTCCTCTTCTCTCCCATCGCTCACTGACCAGAAGTCTGTAGTTGACCCAGTCCCTCCCATGAGGGCTTCCCAGGTGCGGGGGTGCAGTGGGGGGTTGGTGGTTGAGGGAACACTTGAACCAGTGCCAGCGTCACCGGGGTGCCCCTCGAGGAGCGTCCGCCATAGCGGTGAGGTCTGCGTGGACGTGGCCGGCCCAGTAGGCTGTGCCCCTTGCAGTGCATGGCTGTCAGCCTGGAGGGGCAGAGAACTGCTGGAGGAACTGGAGTTGGCTACAAGGGAGAAGGCCACGGGGGTCAGGACCTGAGAGCCAAGTGGTGAGAATAGTCTCACAGCGGATTTGTGGACATGGAGATAAAACAGCGGAAATAGCCCCAGGTCTATCACCCCGTTTGTTTGGTGTCTAAGGTAAAACTGAAGGGGACATAAGGCTTAGGTGAAAAAGAAACCTTGCTTCTCAAGTAAATTAGTAAATTCTAATTAGTAAAATCAAGTCAATTCTTTACTTCTCAAGTAAAGAAAATCACAGGACAAGAAGAATTTGCCTGCTGGTGGGTTGCTTGGGGAGAAGCACATGGAAGACTGATTGTGGGGCCTGCGGGTTGTAATTTTTCTACTCCTGGGAAGTAAAAGTGCAGTGTGTAGCAGGGAGCAATTTGTTGGAGGCAGTGGTAGGCGCCAAGCTATGACCCCCGCTGCGTTGCTCTCAGTGTTGAAGAGGATGGGCACAGGGCATGCTGGGAGTTGTAGTTCCTGCAGAGCCAGCGAAAGACAGAGAAAGGAGCAAGAAGAACAGGACTTGGGCTCCTTCACTGAGCTGACCTGTAGCCCTGCGGATCTTGGAAGTAGAACAAAGCAGAGAGTGAGAGCAAGCAAGTTCTCATGGGAGAGAGAGAGAGAGAGACTCAGAGGTCTCCAGCCAGCAGCCTGGGGAGACCTGCAGTTTACCTTGAAATCCTGGGTCTCAGCATCAGACGTTCTCGGATAGAGTCAGGCGTGAGCGGTGGCTTAGTTCTCTGCCCAGGAATTGGACCCAGGTGGCCTGGGAGAAAACCAGGAATCCTAGCTGCTTGTCCACCAGGGGCCAGAGGCTAGAGATAAGATTCCCCTGGCTCTCGTCCCCATTGATATATTCATTTCTCAAGAAGTCAAAAGCTGTAAAAACAAAACAAAACAAAAACAAAGAAAAAGAGTACGAAGTAGATTAAAGACAGCCCAACAAGCCAGAGGGCACAGAGAAACTGCTTATTCAGTTCAGACCAAAGTGAGGAAGAATTACACACCTGGAGAGAAGAGATGTGGGCCTTCCCCTGAGGAGGAGGAGCCCCATAAGATGGCAGTTAAGTCATTCACACAGGACACTTCATCCAGATTTCTTCACCTTTGGCCAATTGTTTGGTTTCTTTTTCCACACCTGCCCTGCCCTAGGATCCTCCCCAAAACACATGTGCAACTTCTTTCCAGGACGGATTCTAGTCCAGAGCCCTGTGAGGGGGTCCTTGGCATCACCTATTATGGGATGGTGCCCCCTTCTTTTTGACCTCCAAGGAGCCTTTCTGGGGATGTTCAGAGTCTGCCAGTCCCAAGGGTAAGAAATATGTGACCTCTTGATCTTTTAATCAAATAGAGTTTAGCCCTGCCCTGATTGTTATCTTAGGTGTCCACAGGAGACAAAGTCCAGCTACTTACTCTGTTCTTGTAATTTCCATCTTGAAGTTGCCAGGAGGCTGGTTGTAAATGTCTAGCCAAGTGCCCACCTGCCTCCTTCCTCAGGAAATGTAAACAGGAGTCTAATTGTGAATGCCCAGCCTGGAGCTTACCTAGATCCTGCCTCAGGGCAGTATGGGGCTCCTGGGCGTTATTTCTGTCCCCTGTTTCTTGTAGGCAGACTCCAGTCTCCACGACCTTCCCTGAGTTCCAAAGTGCAGTTTCAAGCAGTTGCTAATCACGGAGCTTCCGAGAAACCACCTGAGACAAAATTAAAGGGGCCAAAGCAATTTCCTTATCTAACAATGTTCTACCTACAAGAAGAGACCTTTAAAAAGTACCGTTGCAGTTACTAGCTGCCAGCAGACATTGTTCTGTGAATGGATGTGGCATCCTAGTCTGATGCAACTCAGAAAACTCGTTTTTGGCAATGGAAGGACTTGTCTGAGATCACACCCAGCATCACCTAGCTATTTCCTCAGATGTCTGCACTGCAGCTACTTCATTTTGACTTTTAACTGTAGTTTTCTCCCCAATAGCCAAAGCAGGTACCACCGTTAGTGATGTCAATGTTTGTCTATGTATGCGAAGATGGAAGAATCAGGGCTCATAAGATCTTCTCCTGACTTGTGGACACAGTGGAGGAAGGAGAGTGTGGGACAAATCGATAGAGTAGCACTGAAATATATGCGCTGTGTGTGCTAAGTCACTTCAGTCATGTCCAACTCTTTGTGACCCTGTGGACCGTAGCCCTCCAGGCTCCTCTGTCCTTGGGATGCTCCAGGCAAGAATACTGGAGTGGGTTGTCATTCTCTTCTCCAGGGGATCTTCCCGACCCAGAGATGGAACCTGGGTCTCCTGCATTGCAGGCGGATCCTTTACCATCTGAGCCACCAGGGAAGCCCCCAATCATATACATTACCACATGCAAAATAGACAGTTAATGGGAAGTTGCTGCGTAACACAGGGAGCTCAACCTGGCACTCTGTGACAACCTAGAGGGGTGGGTGAGAGGGAGGTTCAAGAGGGAGGGGACACATGTATACCTATGGCTGATTCACGTTGTTGTACGGCAGAAACCAACAGAACATTGTAAAGAAACAATCTTCCGATTGAAAATACATTTTAAAAAGTCTTCTGAAAGTGTCTAACTCCCTGACGGCCTGTTCTGCCAGTTTTCCCAGTGCACAGACTGCTTCATTCCTTATCTCCGCCCTAAACTCCTCTCAGGGGGTGTTGAAAGTCAGCAGCTGCAGCAGCTCCTGATTTAATCCTTGTAGAGGTAGATGGCAAGTGCCAGTTTCCAGTCGGCAGGGCCCCTGTATGGTCATAAATTCAACCACGGTTTGGGAGGCAATTCATGACCATTATGGTCCAGGAAAATAAGTCCAGGAAAATACTCTCTCTTGCTGCTTCTCCCAACATTTAGAGTTACATGGTTACCAGCACTGATCTCATATGAAACTACATGTCATCATTTTATCAGAGGCCAGTAGTGGAAGAAACAACAATTTTGCGAAACAGGAGAAACACAAATAACAAAGCTGGCAGAATTCGTAAGATCATAAGTGAGAATTAAGCCGAGAACTTCCATTAGATGTGGCCCAGTAGATTTCAGGTCGTCTGACTCAATCCATTCTGTATCAGCCCTTATCTCTCAGAGAAATTATTTATTGGCACCGTCCATAAGGGACCAGCCCTCTCATTGTTCTCCGAGCTGTGTGGGATCCCGTATTGAAAATGTGGAGTGTTCTGATGAGCCATGGGACTGTCAGACTTCTCTATGGGCTCCAGCGGCCGCCTGAGACCAGCTTCTGAACAAACTGGTGAACATATGGACGCAGCATCCTAGACACAGCTGAGGAGGGTACGATCTGATGAGAAAGCGAGACACAAAGTCATCAGGAATGTCATCCTAAACAACACAGCCCTACCGTGGAGACCAGGAAACTCTACTCAGTACCCTGCGATAAACCATAGGAAAAGAATATGAAAAAGAGGGACTTCCCTGGTGGGCCATAAGCTAAGACTCCATGCTCTAAATCAAGGGGCCCAGGTCCCATCCCGGGTCAGAGAACTAGATTCCATACACCACAACTAAGCGTTGGCTCAGACAAATAAATATTTTTTAAAATATGAAAACTGTATACATAACTGAATCACTTTGCTGTACAGCTGAAATTAACACAACATTAGACATCAACTTTACTTCAATAAAAGAAAAAAAAAAGACTATCCATCCACCCTTGGCCTTGGGAGTCCAATTCCATGAAGCAATGGAATGAGAGGAAGCAGGTGATATAAAGACACATTGGGCGAGTTGTCCGTCTCTGAGCTTTGGTTTCTTCACACATAAACAACACTTTTAACATATTTCAAAGTTACTGGGAGACTTACTTGAAGAGACATGAGGAGGAGAACACATCTCCCCAAAATGTCCTACTTTGGTTATGGGTTGTTTTGAGCTGAAGGTGATTAAGACCCAGCAGACTCAGGAGAAGTTCTTTGTCTCTCCTTTAACTGCTCAAAATAATTATATTAGGGGACCTACGCCAGGAAAAGAGCTATTACCAGAGAACAGCTTTTAATCTCAAAAGGACTAGCCTGCCTGGAGGAGCAAGCAGCTGTTCAGTGACCTCCTGTAAGTTGTCTTCCTCCCCGTTGAGGCCTCAGATCCCTACCTCCTTCTCCTTAGCTCAGGGGAGCATCTGAGCCTCAATTGCCAGACTGTCTCTGAGCCTAGGGGCTTCCCTGGTGGCAGTCAGTAAAGAACCCGCCTGCAATGCAGGAGACCCGGGTTTGATACCTGGGTGGGGAAGATCCCCTCAGTATTCTTGTCTGGAGAATCCCATGGACAGAGGAACCTGGAGAGTTAGAGTCCACAGGGTTGCAAAGAGTCGGACACTATTGCAGCGAGTTAGCACACAGGCCCTGATCCTAGTTGCAGCGTGCAGACTGTTTGTGGCAGGCTTCCTGCGGGCTTCCCTTCAGTGGTGCCCTGCAGGCTCCAGGCACTGTGGGCTCAGGAGCTGCGGGCATGTAGGACCTTAGTTCCCAGACCAAGGATCTTGAACCTGCCTCCCCTGCATTGGCAGGCAGGCTTTTTAGCACTGAGCCACCCGGGAAGCCCTCTGTGTATTTTACCACCATTAAAAAAAAACTACTGCCCATGATAAATAATAAAACTTGGGCATAGCAAACCCAAAAGTGACTGGATGTAAGTCATCATGCGTTTATTCTTTACACATACCTAAATCTGTGGGTGCTCAAGTCCCTTACAGTTACCCCAATATCTGCAGAAGAGGAAGAACCCATAGATTCGAAGGGCCCAGAGTAAAAAGAGATTGAAATCATAAAACCTACAGTAGGGCATGATCACCAACCCTACATCATAAACCTTATATAAGGGTGATCTCTAATATTATATGAACAACAGTAAAAATTGTCTTAGAGCCTCAAGGCACTGATCCAATCTCCCCCCACCCTTCCTTACACATACACACACACAGCGCAGACACCAGCTCCTGCTTTCATCTGTAAAATGGGTCTCTCCACCCTCAGGCTGGAGCTAGGATGACCCCCTACACTTTGCAGTTGCAGAGGTCTCTTTGGGACAATGTGAACTCAGCGCCCAGTCTCCCACAGAAGAGGGTGACCCGAGACTTACTGGATCCTTGGAGCAGAACCTGGAGCACTGGGTCAGTCAGGGAGGCTGAGGTTAAGCTGTGTGGGGCTGGAGCTGGGACATCTCCAAGAACCCAAGCCGGGAGTCCTGAGCGCAGAAGACGGTCCTCACCCCGGGTTGTTGGGGTGGGGGTGGGCTGGGAAACACCTGCAGTGTTGTTATCAGCCCTGACTCTTCTGCGGTTACCCCCAGGGGGTGGTTCTGAGATGGTGTTTATTATAGTAAACTACACATAATGTATAATTTAGCATTTTAACCATTTTAAGTGTCCAATTCAGAAGTGTTAAGAATATTCACATTTTGGGCAACCAAACTCCAGAACTTTTTTTCATCTTGCAAAACCGAAACTGTACACATTCAACAAAAATTCCCCCTTTCTCCTCCACAGTTGTTGGCAATCACCACTCTACTTCCTGTCTCTATCGCTCTGACCACTGTAGGTACTTCAGGGGAGTCATTCAATATTTTTCATTTTCCATCAGGCTTGTTTCACTTAGTAAAATGTCCACAGGTTCATCCATGTTGTAGCTTATTGGAAACAGGTTATATTCTTTTTGTGATGGCGTGTTTCTTTAATGTTTCATGCTTTTTTTGTAGTTTTCCATTGGCGCTCTCCCATTTGAAGTAGCAGACATCTTCAATCTTTGCTAGTTACCTTCAGCTAGGGTATTCTTTTAACGATGGCGGTGTATTATCTGGATCTTTCTCTTTCTATCCCTACACCTAGTCCACTTTTCTTGCTCCATCTTGTGGGAGAACTCTTAGCTTTTCTGTCTGTTCTGACAACCCACCAGGCTGCCTCCTGGAAAGCTGTGTCTGGATTTCCAGAAGGTGGCGCTAGGGCTCCGGTTTGCGGGCGCCCTCTCCCAGAGCCGGTTTTCTAAGCCCGCTCCTTGTCTGCCCGGGCTCCCCTGGGCGCTGCAGGGCGAGAGTCCCACAAGGAGCCCCTGGAGAGCGGGGGGAAGTGTGGGTCAAGCACTCGGGGCACTGAGGGTGCCTGTGGACGCAGGAGGTAGATTCCCGGCTGTGGTGCTCAAGGAGGCCTGTGGTTGAGAACTATCCCTTTCACGCCCTTTGAAATGTTGATCAGCCTCTTTGCCAGTTCCCTTCCTCTCCCTCCTCATGGAGGTCCCGTCTCAGCACTGGAGGCTGCTGTAGAGACACAGATGTCGCTAAGAGTGTCCTGCAGAACTAGGCTAACTGGACACTCACTGGGCTCTTTCCTTTTCTGTGATGGGAGATCAGCCCTGTGAGATGTTTCCTTGTGTGTGTGTGTGTGTTTGAGGGGTTGCGGGGTGGGGGGGTAGGGGGGGTGGGGGGGTGGTTTCTGCTACTTTTACTTTCATCCTTTTTTGGAGTGCCAGACTCTTCCCTAGTGAAGGCTGACCTGCGAATTTTCTCTTGTGCATGTGAATCTGCCCAGGTTACTGTTCTCCAGGTTACGCCTCCGCTCCCAGAGGGGTCCGGGCAGGTTCCCTGGCTCTGCAGGTTCTGCAGCCCATAGCGAGGTCTGCTAGCCTGTGATCCAGATGCACAGACAGACAAGACTCCCCCAGGGCTCTTTGGGCACATGGAGCTAAGTCCCACCACACTCACAGAGGTACTTTTCCAACCCAATCCAGAAAATGGGCAGAAGACCTAAACAGACATTTCTCCAAAGAAGACACACAGATGGCCAACAGACACATGAGAAAAAAGATGCTTAACATCGCTCATTATCAGAGAAGTGGAAATCAAACTACAATGAGGTATCACCTCACACCAATCAGAATGGCCATCATCCTAAGTTTGCAAACAATAAATGCTGGAGAGGATGTGGAGAAAAGGGAACCCTCTTGCGCTGTTGGTGGGAATGTGAACTGATACAGCCACGACGGAGAACACCACGGACGTTCCGTAAAAAACAGAACTACCACATGATCCAGCAATCCCACTACTGAGTGCATAACACGAGAAAAACAATTCAGAAAGACACAAGTACCCCAATGTTTATTGCAGCACTGTTTGCGGTCGCCAGCACATGGAAGCAACCTAACTGTGATGGGTAGAGAAGATGTGGTACATAGGTACAATGGACTATCACTCAGCCACAAAAAGAAACGAGATTGGGTTATTTGTAGTGATACGGATGGACCTAGAGTCTGTCATACAGAGTGAAGTAAGTGAGGAAGAGAAAGACAAATATCATATGTTAATGTATATGGATGGAATCAAGAAAAACAGTACAGATGAGCCTGTATGCAGGGCAGGAACAGAGACGCAGGGCGAGAGAACAGACATGTGAACCAGGTGGGGGAAGGGGAGGGTGAGATGAACTGAGAGAGTAGCATTGACATATGTACACTAGTGTGTGTAAGGCTGATGGCTAGTGGGAAGCAGCTGTCTAGCTCAGGGAGCTTGGCTCATCAGTGCTCTGTGATGACTGGAGGGTGGGATGGGGGGCAGGGGGGAGTTCAAGGCGGAGGGGACATATGTATACATGTAGCTGGTTCACTTCTTTGTATGGCAGAAAAATTACCCCAACTTTTTCAAAAGGTGCTTTCCTTCCTGAATGGATGTCTATTTGTTCTTTGGTTATTGAAATATAGTTGGTTTATATTAGTTTCAGGTGTATAGCATAGTGATTCGATATTCTTACAGTTACTGTATGATATCATTTGCATGTGGAACATAAAAAAATAATACAAGTAAATTTATCAAAGGTGAAACAGACTCACAGATCCAGAAAACAAACTAGTGGTTACCAGTGGTGCGAGGGAAGGTTGTTTTTGCTCAGTCACTAAGTCTCGTCTGACTCTTTGCAACCCCATGGACTACAGCACACCAGGCTCCTCTGACCTCCACTATTTCCTGGAGTTTGCTCAAATTCATGTCCTTTGAGTTGGTGATGCTGTCTAACCATCTCATCCTCTGTCATCCCCTTCTCCTTTTGCCCTCAATCTCTCCCAGCATAAGGGTCTTTTCCAATGAGTCAGCTCTTCACATCAGGTGGCCAAAGAGAGGGAAGGAGGTAGGATCAAATTAGGGATATGGGATTCAGAGATACAAACTATTATACCATGTATACAATAGATAAGCAGCAAGGATAGATCGTAGAGTACACGGAATTGTCACCCTTATCGTGTAATAACTTTTGACAGAGTGTAATTGGTGAAACTACGCACCTGAAAGTATTATTAATATAATACTGTAAAACAAGTCTACTTCAATTAAAAAGAAATACTGATATAACCAACAGTTCACAATTACTTATTTAGTTTTCACTAGTAATTAGAATTGCTATGGGGTTTTACAAATGGTTCACTGCGTAAGGAGTCTGCCTGCAATGCAGGAGACACAGGAGATGGGGGTTTGATCTCTGAGTTGAGAATGATCCCCTGGGTAAGGAAATGGCAACCCACTCCAGTATTCTTGCCTGGGAAATCCCATGGGCAGAGGAGCCTGGCGGGCTACCGTCCATGGGGTTGCAAAGAGTCAAACACGACTGAGCAACTAAGCACAAATGTTAAGAAGTCTGATTAATATGTGTCATTAAAACTACTGAAATTAATAAATAAAATATATTTGTGTTCAAGGAAATTTTTTTAAAGTTATAAGGATGAATGTGTATTTTGTTAAAGGAAAAGGAAGTAATTTTGTCCTAAAGTGACATTAAAATGGGGGAGGGGGAGAAGCAGAACACTGAAAATCTGAGTGTAATAAAGGAAGTTATAGAAAACTTGTGGAGGATTTCCCTAGTGGTCCAGGGGTTCACAGCAGGGGGGCTTGGGTTATATATCCCTGGTCTGGGAACTAAGATTCTGCAAGTTGCAGAAAAGGTTAAAAAAAAAAAAAAAAAAAAAAAAAAAAGAAGTTGTGCTATCTTTGAAAATCTTCCCAAATCAAATTCCTTTACCACACACACACACACACATAAATTATTTGGCCATGGTAAATCTCAGTTGCATTATGATGTGGGATCTAATTTCCTGACCAGGGATCAAACTTGAACCCCATGCTTTGGGAGCACTGGACCACCAGGGAAGTCACTCCCAAATAATACTATAAGTGAAATATTTTTTTGACCTCTAGCTAATTTGGGGATTTTTCAGTGAGCCCCTACAACATCTCAGAGAAATATATTGAACCCATTATAATTAGGAAAATTGGCAAATATCATTACGTAGCTATCACAGTCAAGTAAGTGATGATGAACCTTCTAAGGAGATATTGGAAGGATAAATGTTATCAATCTTTTTTTTTCTAAAAAACTATATGAAATTGTAAAAAGCCTAATATGTCTCAGCATATTGTTATCAGTCATAATTCTAGTTATTATCTTGAAATATTAAATGTCATGGGAATAGCCAAAACTCTCCTTTTTCTTACCTCAATTGCCATTTAATTTTCCATCAACAGAGCCAAACACCTCACCTCTGGAATTCCCATCTTACATAGGTTATGTAAGGACTCATCCTGTGTTTTATCTCTCTACTTCTTTGCCAAGCATAGCTTTGACTAGATGGACCTTTGTTGGCAAAGTAATGTCTCTGTTTTTTAATACACTGTCTAGCTTTGTCGTAGCCTTTCTTCCAAGGAGCAAGCGTCTTTTAATTTCGTGGCTGCGGTCACAGTCCACAGTGATTTGATATATCCTAGCTGGAGAAGGCAGTGGCACCCCACTCCAGTACTCTTGCCTGGAAAACCCCATGGACGGAGGAGCCTGGTGGGCTACAGTCCATGGGATCACTAAGAGTCGGACATGACTGAGCAACTTCACTTTTCACTTTCATGAATTGGAGAAGGAAATGGCAACCCACTCCAGTGTTCTTGCCTGGAGAATCCCAGGGACAGGGGAGCCTGGTGGGCTGCCGTCTATGAGGTCGCAGAGTCGGACACGACTGAAGCGACTTAGCAGCAGCAGCAGCAGTAAATTGTTATCAGTCATAAGTTATCTTAAAATTTAATATATTATCTTAAAATTCTGTGTTATGGAAATAACCAAAATTCTCTTTTCTTTTTTCTTACCATGGTTGTTATTTAATTTTCCATCAACAGAGACAAACACTTCAGCTCTGAAATTTCAATCTTACATAGGTTATGTAAGGAGTCATCCTGTGTCTTATTTCTCCACTTCTTTGCTAAGCCTTTAGAGGGTTAGAGGGAAGGTTAGGTGACTTTTCCAGGCTCATGTGGGCAGTAAAGTGAGGAGGCATGGGGTGTGGGAGATGAATATGTGAAGCCTGGAGGGTGTCCACGTTGTACCCCTGTCCCTGGAAAGACAGCAGACCCTCAGTTATCTCCCAAACCCCTTCCTCATCTTGTTGCCCTGCTCACAACCACTCACTGACTCCCTGCCCTGTGGGAACCACCCATTTTATGAATCAGCTCAGTTCACTTCAGTTCAGTCGCTCAGTCGTGTCCAACTCTTTGCGACCCCATGAATCGCAGCACACCAGGCCTCCCTGTCCATCACCAACTCCCGGAGTTCACTCAGAGTCATGTCCATCGAGTCGATGATGCCATCCAGCCATCTCATCCTCTGTCGTCCCCTTCTCCTCCTGCCCCCAATCCCTCCCAGCATCAGGGTCTTTTCCAATGAGTCACCTCTTTGCCTGAGGTGGCTAAAGTATTGGAGTTTCAGCTTCAGCATCAGTCCTTCTAATGAACACCCAGGACTGATCTCCTTTAGAATGGACTGGTTGGACCTCCTTGCAGTACAAGGAACTCTCAAGAGTCTTCTTGAACACCACAGTTCAAAAGCATAAATTCACCCAGAGCAATCTATAGATTCAATGCAATCCCTATCAAGCTACCAATGGTATTTTTTACAGAGCGAGAACAAATTCACAATTTGTATGGAAATACAAAAAACCTCGAATAACCAAAGCAATCTTGAGAAAGAAGAATGGAACTGGAGGAATCAACCTGCCTGACTTCAGGCTCTACTACAAAGCCACAGTCATCAAGACAGTATGGTACTGGCACAAAGACAGAAATATAGATCAATGGAACAAAATAGAAAGCCCAGAGATAAACCCACACACCTATGGACACCTTATCTTTGACAAAGGAGGCAAGAATATACAATGGATTAAAGACAATCTCTTTAACAAGTGGTGCTGGGAAAACTGGTCAACCACTTGTAAAAGAATGAAACTAGAACACTTTCTAACACCATACACAAAAATAAACTCAAAATGGATTACAGATCTAAACATAAGACCAGAAACTATAAAACTCTTAGAGGAGAACATAGGCAAAACACTCTCCGACATACATCATAGCAGGATCCTCTATGACCCACCTCCCAGAATATTGGAAATAAAAGCAAAAATAAACAAATGGGACCTAATTAAAATTAAAAGCTTCTGCACAACAAAAGAGACTATAAGCAAGGTGAAAAGACAGCCTTCAGAATGGGAGAAAAGAATAGCAAATGAAGCAACTGACAAACAACTAATCTCAAAAATATACAAGCAACTCCTACATCTCAATTCCAGAAAAATAAACGACCCAATCAAAAAATGGGCCAAAGAACTAAATAGACATTTCTCCAAAGAAGACATACAGATGGCTAACAAACACATGAAAAGATGCTCAACCTCACTCATTATCAGAGAAATGCAAATCAAAACCACAATGAGGTACCATTTCACGCCAGTCAGAATGGCTGCGAACCAAAAGCCTACAAGCAAGAAATGCTGGAGAGGATGTGGAGAAAAGGGAACCCTCTTACACTGTTGGTGGAAATGCAAACCAGTACAGCCACTATGGAGAACAGTGTGGAGATTCCTTAAAACACTGGAAATAGAACTGCCATACGACCCAGCAATCCCACTGCTGGGCATACACACCGAGGAAACCAGAATTGAAAGAGACACATGTAGCCCAATGTTCATCGCAGCACTGTTTACAATAGCCAGGACATGAAAGAGCCTAGATATCCAGCAGCAGATGAATGGATGAGAAAGCTGTGGTACATATACACAATGGAGTATTACTCAGCCATTAAAAAGAATACATTTGAATCAGTTCTAATGAGGTGGATGAAACTGGAGCCTATTATACAGAGTGAAGTAAGCCAGAAAGAAAAACACCAATACAGTATACTAATGCATATATATGGAATTTAGAAAGATGGTAACGACAACCCTGTATAGGAGACAGCAAAAGAGATGTATAGAACAGTCTTTTGGACTCTGTGGGGGGGGGGGGGAATGATTTGGGAAAATGGCATTAAAACATGTGTAATATCATATAAGAAACAAATCACCAGTCCAGGTTCGATGCAGGATACAGGAAGCTTGGGGCTTGTGCACTGGGATAACACAGAAGGATGGTATGGGGAGGGAGGAGGGAGGGGGGTTCAGGATGGGGAACACGTGTACACCCATGGCAGATGCATGTTAATGTATGGCAAAACCAATACAATATTGTAAAGTAAATAATAATAATAATAATAAAATAATAAAGTAACAACAACAACAACAAAAAACCCAAAAGCATCAATTCTTTGGCACTCAGCTTTCTTCACAGTCCAACCCTCACATCCATACATGACCACTGGAAAAACCATAGCCTTGACTAGACGGACCTTTGTTGGCAAAGTAATGTCTCTGCTTTTGAATATGCTATCTATGTCAGTCAAAACTTTCCTTCCAAGGAGTAAGTGTCTTTTAATTTCATGGCTGCAATCACCATCTGCAGTGATTTTGGAGCCCCCCAAAATAAAGTCTGACACTGTTTCCACTGTTTCCCTATCTACTTCCCATGAAGTGATGGGGCCAGATGCCATGATCTTAGTTTTCTGAATGTTGACCTTTAAGCCAACCTTTTCACTCTCCTCTTTCACTTTCATCAAGAGGCTGTTTAGTTCCTCTTCACTTTCTGCCATAAGGGTGGTGTCATCTGCATATCTGAGGTTATTGATATTTCTCCCAGAAATCTTCATTCCAGCTTGTGCTTCTCCCAGCCCAGCATTTCTCATGATGTAATCTGCATATAAGTTAAATAAGCAGGGTAACAATATACAGCCTTGACGTACTCCTTTTCCTATTTGGAACCAGTCTGTTGTTCCATGTCCAGCTCAAACTGTTGCTTCCTGGCCTGCATACAGGTTTCTCAAGAGGCAGGTCAGGTGCTCTGGTATTCCCATCTCTTTCAGAATTTTCCACAGTTTATTGTGATCCACACAGTCAAAGGCTTTGGCATAGTCAATAAAGCAGAAATAGATGTTTTTCTGGAACTCTCTTGCTTTTTCTATGTTCCAGCGGATGTTGGCAATTTGATCTCTGGTTCCTCTGCCTTTTCTAAAATCAGCTTGAACATCTGGAAGTTCATGGTTCACGTATTGCTAAAGCCTGGCTTGGAGAATTTTGAGCATTACTTTACTAGCATGTTAGATGAGTGCAATTGTGCAGCAGTTTGAGCATTCTTTGGCATTGCCTTCCTTTGGGATTGGAATGAAAACTGACCTTTTCCAGTCCTGTGGCCAGTGCTGAGTTTTCCAAATTTGCTGGCATATTGAGTGCAACACTTTCAGAGCATCATCTTCCAGGATTTGAAGTAGCTCAGCTGGAATTCCATCACCTCCACTAGCTTTGTTCGTAGTGATGCTTTCTAAGGCCCACTTGACTTCACATTCCAGGATGTCTGACTCTAGATGAGTGATCACACCATCATGATTATCTGGGTCATGAAGATCTTTTTGGTACAGTTCTTCTATGTATTCTTGCCACCTCTTCTTAATATCTTCTGCTTCTGTTAGGTCCATACCATTTCTGTCCTTTATTGAGCCCATCTTTGCATGAAATGTTCCCTTGGTATCTCTAATTTTCTTGAATATTAGAGGAATAACCTGTTAATGATTTGCTGTGTCTCCTGACCTGCTTCAGCCAACTGTTTTATCCTCCTAGTTGATCTACACCAAGAATAATCATTTTAAAAATCCTTCACGGCTTTCCATGAGATGCCCACCTACATCCATCACTTCATGATTTTCATTTGAAAGTGAGATCCAATGAAGGGAACCCCTTCTCATCTCACAGAACCCCTTCACCACCTCCCTGCCTTCTCTCTCCTCTCCCCAATTTCTCTCTGTATTTACCTTCTCCTGCAACATAACATGCACCACTCATAGATTAGACATGGCTTTAAAGTCCAATTTTCCATTTTAATTAGTTGGGCAAAAATTTTTTTCCATATGAATACTGTACATTCACTGTGATAACGTCTGCTAAATAAAATTTTCTCCCTCTTGGGGCACATAAAACATTACATATACATGAGATTCTTTGATTATGTGTCTCTTCTCCTGTAACTGAACACATGGTATTTCAGACACTTCACTCTACTTTAGTTGGTCATTCCCACAACTCTAGACACAAAGTATGGTTACCTGCATTTCTTTCCGGGTCACAATCTCTGTGTTTTGACTGGAAATAGGCATAAGAAGCTGCCTCCTATATGCCCATTGATATTTATTACTTCCTTTAGTTAATAGTTAGGACTTCCCTGGTGGCTCAGATGGTAAAGCATCTGCTTACAATATGGGTTTGAGCCCTGGGTCAGGAAGATCTCCTGGAGAAGGAAATGGCAACCCACTCCAGTATTCTTGCCTGGAAGATCACAGAGTCGGACAGGACTGATCGACTTCACTTTCACTTTTAGTTAATAGTTAATAGTTGTACTTTCTTTGTGAAAATTGATCTTGCTGTCCACTTACGAAGCATGTGCTTTTCTGTATACATATTATGTTTCGAAAAGTTTACTTAAAAATTATTCAACAGTAAAGTCATTCTATATGGTGGCACACGGCTGTCACTGCATTTCACCTTCAGACTCCATAGAGGCTCAAAGTCACCCTTGAACGGGAAGATACCTCCAGCGTGTGAAGGGATTCCACACAGTATCAGTTTCTTATGGTTAACCTGATTCATCATTGGGCATGTTTTGGTCCAGCATTTGGGAGGTGGAGTCTGGTGGCTGTTGATCATTGTTCTCCTCCAAGCTGTGTCGGATCCCATATCCAAAGTATATGGCAAATCCTAGTAGGGAAATGAGATGATGAGAAAGAAAAGTAGGTGCTCTCCTCACTTAAAAATCCCATTAGCCCTCCTATTTCAGTGTCTGACACAGTTTCTGGGAGAGGTAGTAGGAAGACACTTGGGTTCAGTCACTCATTTTCCAAGGAAGGCACTTACCAATCGCCATCCAAATGCCAAATAGGACCCAGGTCCCAGTGTTCATCTGCATCAACAAGTAGATGTTCACAAAGATGCTCATCAGTGGGAGGACAGGCAGAGCAGGCACCTGTGGGCAGAGTCAGTTCATCCCTGGACACATCCCAGATGTCTGAGAAGGAGACTGCACCCCATATGTGTCAGAAGACTCCCATTTTACTCAGGCTGTGTGTTCAGTGCCTACTGAGATTGTGTATGTAAAGCACTGAGTGTGGATCAGGGAAGAGTCCTGTGGTTTTAGCAATTCCTGTCATTCCTGGTCCAGCGAAGGACGCTTAGACCGCAAAGGATGCAGACCTCCTTCACTCAAGGTGGACACTGTGGGCACATGAGGTCACCTACCTTGAAGTGAAGAGGAGTGGGGTCCTGGGGCTGCCTCCAGATGATGGCTGTGACCCCAGTGATGAGCAGCAGCAGCAGCACAGCCACTGTTGTGAGCATGGGGTCTCCAGAGAACACCTGGCTGGGCCACTGGGCCAGGACCAGGCTCAGGATTATCAGCAGGAGAACTGCAAGGGTCAAGGTAGAGAACAGGCTGGACCCAGAAGACAAAGATGTCAGGACCTTGCACCACACCCCTCCCCAGGCTGCCCACATCAGGAAGGGCCATCGTATCTCCAAGACACCTCAATTGCTCAAAACACGCTGCCTTCTCCATGCTGTCAATTGTGGAATACAGCCAAAGAGAAGTCCCACTGCTCACCAAGCAGGGAGGCACATCCATAGACAATCTGGCCAGATTTCACAGTGGAGGTGGTGCTGGTAGGGAACCACAGAGTCTTTAGTGTCCTTGAAGTTCCTGTTTCTGATACAGGTTCCGAAGGACTTGCTTCCCACTGTGAAATATCAATTTCATCATCTTTTTTCTCATTCTTGCTGAAATTCTGTTCTGGTTGATACCTGAATTAGAAATATCAAGGCAGTATTAATGGTAGCTCCTACTCATCCAACATTACCCAGACTAATCTGTCATTTCCTAACTTAATGATAGCAGGACATTTAGAAGATAGCAGGAAGGAAGAAGAGAATTATCTCTGCATCAATCCCCATGAGTCAAAGACCCCCAGGCAAGGTGTAGAGAAGCCTTACCTGAGGACAAGGACTGAAAAGGCCACCAGGGAGTAAGCAAGCAGGGTCCCAATTGACACAAGGTACACAAGATTGATCAGCTCCAAGAGTAGAGCCAGGACCGCTAAAATCAGGGCACAAACGAGGTGGGAGAAGAGAGTGAGACTGTGGGTACATACAAGTCAAGAAAATTGATCAAAGAAGGAGTGGATTTTGTTTATACACCTGCAAGCATTCCAGAAACCAAGATGGCCCAGATGGGGGTTCCTCTGTGGCCATGGAGTCGGGCAAGTCCCCGGAAAAGGAGCCCATCCTCTGCCATTACGTAGATAAACCGAGGCATGGTGAACATGGTACCCAGGAGGCTGGGACAGGAAATGGAAACATGTGAGGACGTGGAGAAGCAGGAGAGACCAGGGCTTCTGTTCCCTGTCTTCCTGGGGTCACATGTCTTTTCCTGTTGTCTCTCAACCCAAGGACTACGATCCCTGATAATCCCACAGTGGGTGGATTAAAAACCCATGACACTGACCTGGATGTAAGAGCACAGAGAGTGCCAACAGCCACGACATATCGGGCAGAGTTCCACCCAACATGGAGGAAAGCCTGCAGCAAGGGGCTCTGGGGTTGAATCTGGTAGTAGGGCACCATGAGGGTGAGTGCCGCTGAGACACCAAAATACGCCAAAAAGCTGATAAAGATAGTGATCATGATGCCCAGGGGGATGGAGCGACAAGGATCTTGGGCCTCTTTCCCTGCAAGATGGGTGGAGTACAGGGTCAGTAAACACACTGGAATGTAAGCACAAAATCCAATTTCCCCTTGCACCTCCAAACGCAGTCTAACCTTCTCCCAACCCCTGGGCCCAAGGGCAGCCTGACCTGCCCAGACTCTCAATAAGACACCCAGCGACCGTGTTACCTGTAGTAGCAATGACATCAAAGCCAACAAAGGCATAGACGCATGTTGCTGCTCCCTGGAGAATCCCTTCAAAGCCAAAAGGCAGAAACCCTCCAGAGCCCAGAGGGCCCAAGCTGTGTTGAGAGAAGGAGCAAGAAAGAACGTGGGTGAGGTGTGTTCACCCATCTCCACTGGACTCCTCAGTTAACCTCACAAGCCCTGGGCCCCAGGATTCGTATCATCTAGATCCATCAGCCCCGAAGTCGTTGAAAGAAAAGTGAAAGTGAAGTCGCTCAGTCGTGTCCAACTCTTAGCGACTCCATGGGCTGTAGCCTACCAGGCTCCTCCGTCCATGGGATTTTCCAGGCAAGAGTTCTGGAGTGGGTTGTCATTGCCTTCTCCAGGAGATCTTCCCAACCCAGGGATTGAACCTGGGTATCCTGCATTGTAGGCAGACGCTTTACCATCTGAGCCACCAGGGAAGTACCTCCTCAGCTTATTCCCAGCTCTGCATCAAGCACACAGGCATTACTGTGACCAAGAGCACCGTGCTGACCTGTAGGTGTCACTGGATCCAGATGAGGCTAATCTGTAGTCCTGTTCCGTGAGCTTCCAGTTGTGCGGGTCTCCCTTAATGAAGCCAGAGAGCATGGTGAAGCTGAGAACCAAAAGGTTCAAGCCAGTGAACACTTTGTTAACCAGGGTCGACTCACGAGCTCCCAGAAACAGTAATCCTGTAGGGGAACATGGAAGAAGAGACATCCAAAATAACTAAATCCACAGAGACAGAGAACAGACGAGTGGTTGTCAGAGGCTGGTGTTTGCGGGTGAGTGGAAGGTGGACAGTGATCGCTCAGTGTGTACAGGTGTCCCTTTTCTTGCAATGAAAAAATTTGGAACTAGAAGCAAGTAATGGTCATACAACAATGTGAAGGTACTGAAAGTGAAAGTCACTCAGTCGTGTCTGACTCTTTGTGACCTCATGGACTTAGTCCATGGAATTCTCCAGGATAGAATACTGGAGTAGGTAGCCTTTTCCTTCTCCAGGGGATTTTCCCATCCCAGGGATCAAACCTAGGTCTCCCACATTGCAGGCAGATTCTTTACCAGCTGAGCCACAAGGGAAGCCCAAGAATACTGAAGCAGGTAGCCTATCCCTTCTCCAGGAAGTAAACTGGGGTCTTGAAAGTACTCAGTGCCACTGAATTGTCCACTTTGAAGATGGTTAATTTCTTACTGTGGCAACCATCCCACAATAAACCAATCGATCAAATCACACTTTGCACATCTTAAAATTATATAATATTGCAATCTCAATTATATCCCAATAAATCTGGGGTGATATAGTAAAAAGAAAAAAAAAAGGTTAATTTTGTGTGAATTTCCTCTCAAACATCTTCAGTCAGTACACGGAAGAAACTTATAAGTCTAAGTAAATGATTATCAGGTGGGGGTGATTTTTATCTCTCAAGAGACTCTTGGTAAAGTCTGGAGACATTCTGATTGCTGTAATTCAGGAGGTGGGCTTCACTATTTTCTAGTGAGTAAAAACCAGGGTGGTGGTGGTTTAGTCACAAATCGTGTCCAACTCTTTTGACCCTGTGGACTGTAGCCCACCAGGCTCCTCTATCCATGGGATTCTCCAGGCAAGAATACTGGAGGGGGTTGCCATTTCCTTCTCCAGGGGATCTTCCTCACCCTGGGATCAAACCTGGGTCTCCTGCACTACAGGCAGATTCTTTATCGACTGAGCTACTGACTGTTTTACCCCTGGAAAAACCAGGGGTGCTACTCAATATTTTACAATGATTGAAAACAAAACCTACAACGAATAGGGCAGTACTCCACACACACACCAAAGAATGATTTTACACAGAATGTCAATAGTGCCAAGGGTGGAAAACCATGGTCTATGTCTGTCTTGCCTTCCTGTCTCTCTTGTCCCAGACACTTCATTCCAGGCTTAATCCACCCACCATCCTGGAGCCCCTAGCCTTCTGCACCCCAGCTCCCCTCTTCATACTCTGCCCATTCCATTACTGAACCTTCTCTCACCTGTAAGAAGCAACACCAGGCCCAGTGCAAAAAAGTCTGCATATGTGGCCAGGAAGTAAGGCACGTTCAGAGAGAAAGTTCCCTGGAACGCCTGAGAGATGTGGTTCCCAATCAGGCTGTCAAAGGCGGCGCTCCAGGCCCTGGACACACAGGCGGTGCCTGCAGCAGCAGAGGAAGAAACGTTCATCGACAGACATGAACTGAACTCCTGCCATGCCATGGGAAGCATGGGGGAAAGAAGCCAACAAATCACTTAAGCTCAAAAAGTTTCTATGTATAGAGTGAAGAGAGTAGACCCAGATGACTCACAAAATAGCTCAACTATTTAATATATTGCTGTGTGCTGTGTTTAGTCGCTCAGTCGTGTCCCACTCTTTGCCACCCCTTGGACTGTAGCCAACCAGGCTCATCTGTCCATTTAATACATTAGCAGGAGATTAACGTGAGGCCAGAAAAAATATAACTGGAAGGTGGGATCAAGAAGGTTGGAAGAATGTAGGGCAAAAATCACTACAATATTGTAAATAATTAGCCTCCAATTAAAATTAATTAATTAAAAAAATGAAGGTTGGAAGATGAGGGTGAAGGTTTATTTACTTTTCTTTATTTTTTAAAGATTTTGTTTATCGATTCATTCATTCTTGGCCACACTGGGTCTTCACTGCCACACGTGGGCTTTTCTCTAGATGCAGAGAGTGGGGGCTGCTCCCTAGTTGGAGGGCATGGGCTTCTCACTGTCGTGGCTTCTCTTCTTGTGAAGCATGGGCTCTAGGGCGTGTGGGCTCAGTAGTTGTGGCACACAAGCTTAGTGACCCCATGGCATGCGGAATCTTCTCGCATCAGGGATTGAACCCATGTCACCTGCATTGGCAGGCAGATTCTTAATCACTGGACCACGAGGAAAGTCTCTCTGTTTTTTTAAAAATTATTTATTTAGCTATACCAGGTCTTAGTTGCTGCATGCAAACTCTGTGGCATGTGGAATATAGTTCCCTGACCAGAGATCGAACCTGGGCCCTCTGCTTTGTGAGCTCGGAGCCTTAGCCATTGGACCACCAGGGAAGTACCGAGGGTAAAATTTTGAATTGAGTTGCAGGATTTCTCTGGTGGTGCAGTGGTTAAGATTCTGCCTGCTAATGCAGGGGACATGCAGGGTTTGATCCCTGGTCCAGAAAGATTCCGCATGTCCCAGGGCAACTAAGCCCATGTGCTACAACAAGAGGAGCCACGGCGATGAGCAGCCCTCACACCAAAACTAGAAGAGCAGTCTGTGCCAGCAACAAAGACTCAGCGCAACCCAATAAATTAAAAAATTAAAAAAAAAATTGGGTGGTAGAGGAACTCACTCAAAGGCAGCAGCTGAGCAGAGACTTCAAAGAGGTGAAGGGATGAGCCTGTGGGCCACACCCCCTTCTTACCCACTCCCTACAGTTCCCTTTCCTTTACAGTTCCTGGTCCATCATTTAAAGGAAGCAGGGTTGATCTAAGTAGAAAGAACTTGTGGGGTTTTCCTGCCACAATAACCCACTTCAGCCCACAAGGTTGACAACAAAGTTTTCCCAAATTAATAAAACTCCAGTACCTCCTCTGAGTTTCTGATCTGAAGCCCCACACCTCCCCCCACCCCATCATCTCACCCATGACATAGGACAGGATGAGGTTCCAGCCAGTGATGAAGGCGCACAGCTGACCCATGGTGACGTAGCTGTAGAGATACGCAGAACCGGAGCATGGTACCCGGGCAGCCAACTCTGCATAGCAGAGCCCGGACAAAAGAGTAGACAGACCGGCCAGCAAGTAGCAGATGATGATCGCTGGTCCAGCCTCATACACAGAAACTTCTCCAACCAAGATGTACATGCCATTCCCTAGGGTGCAACCCAAACCCAAGGCAATCAGATCGAGGGTGTTCAGACGACGAGCCGTGCGCTTCTCAGATCCCTCCCTGGGCCCCAGCCGCTGTCTGCGGACCAGCTTCTGACCAAATTGGTGAACATACTGACGCAGCATCCTAGGCACAGTTGAAGAGGCTCAGATCTGCTGAGAAAACAACACAACAAGCCGTCAAGAATGTCCACCCGCCCTGGGTCCTAGGAGTCCAATTCCACAGAGCGTAGGAGTGATGGGAGCAGGTGGGGAAGGACACACTGGGCAAGTTCTCCAGCTCTGAGATTTGGTATCTGAGGCATGAAACCTTGAATATGCTTCAGCGTTACTGGAAGGGTGGCTGAAGAGAAGTGAGGAGAAAGAGAATGCGTCACTCTAAAACGTGCCACTTTGGCTTATGGACTGTTTTCAGCTGAAGGCAATTAAGACGTTGCAGCCTGAAGGAAAGCCTTTGCCTCTCTCTTCATGGCTCAAAATAATTTAGATTACAGTGCCTATGCCAGGAAGAGAGCTATTACCAGAGAGAACTTTTGGTCTTTGAAAGACTTGTCTGTGGAGAGGGGCAAACGTTTGTTAACCAATCATTTGCTCTTCCCATTTTCTGAAACCAAGCGGGGTTGATCTCAGAGAGAGCCAGCGAGCAAGGGACAGCCTCAAGCGGTGGCTTGAAAGGAGGTCTTAGTTCTCTGCTCAGGAACTGGACCTGGGAGGCCTGGATGAAAACCAGGAATCCCAGCCTCTCATCTACCAGGGGCTAGAGGCTAGAGACAAGGTTCCCCTGGCTCTTGTCCCCACTGAAAAATGCATTTCTCAAGGAGGAAAAAACTGTAAAAAAAAACAACAACAAAAAAAACACATGTATGAAGTGTATTAGAGACACAGCACAAGCGGGAGAGCACACAGAGGAGCCGCCTGTTCAGTTAAGACAGAAGCGAAGCAGAGTCACACACCTGGAGAGAAAGAGTGTGGGCGTCTCCCCTCATGAGAAGGAGCCCTGTAAAGAGGTGGGAAAACCCTTCATACTGGGCAGTTCCTCCACGTCTTTGCTCACCTTTGGCCAATTATCTGGTTTCTTTTTTCACACCTGACCTGCCCTACAATCCTCCCCAACACATATGTACAGCTCTCTTCCAAGAGGGATTCCAGCCCAGAGGCCTGAGGGGGCCTTGGCATCACCTATTATGGGATGGCACTCCCTCCTTTTGGGGCCCACAGAAGCCTTCCTGTGTACGTGGAACATCTCCCTCGCCCTAAGGATGGGAAATATGTGACCTCTTGATCCTTTACTCAGACAAGGTTTTGTCATTGTTGTGTAGTTGCTAAGTCATAACCGACTGTTTTGCGACCCCATGGACTGTAGCCTGCCAGGCTCCTCTATCCATGGGACTTCCCAGGCAAGAATACTGGAGCAGGTTGCCATTTACTTTGAGGGATCTTCCATAACCAGGGATTGAACCTGCATCTCCTGCGTTGGCAGGCAGCTTCTTTACCACTGAGCCACCAGGCTAGCCCCAGACGTAATTGTTTTCTCTGTATCAGGAAAGGAGGACAGACAGCTCTCGCAAAGTCAGACAAGTTAATATGTAGTCAACCCAGATTTGAATCAGCACATCTAGTTGATCTTAGGTCCATTGACCTATAACCACATAGGTTCCTCCATAGCGAAAGTGAAAGAGTTAGTTGTTCAGTCATGTCCAATTCTGTGATCCCATGGACTGTGGCCTGCCAGGCTCCTCTGTCCACGGGATTCTCCAGGTAAGAAGACTGGACTGGGTGGCCATTCCCTTCTCCAGGGGATTTTCCTAACCCAGGGATTAAACCCAGGTCTCTGGCATTGCGGGCGGATTCTTTACCATATGAGGCACCAGGGAACAGTGACCCTGGTGTAATCCTTCAGAAGCAATCTCTGACTAAAATTTCCAAATAAGACCAAGAAAGCCATGTCAAAGGCCCCTCATCAGATTTTGCCTAGGTGGATTTCTGTCCCACAGAGGTCTGCCAAAAACTTGAGTTTCCTGCATGTGTCTTTTTAACCCAATGAGACTGTTCAGAGCCCAAAGATTCTCATTTTCTGGAGGGACCAGGCAGACAGAAAACAAAAATGTTTTAATTTTATCTGCAGATGTCAGTTACCAAATTGTTGTAAATCATCAGCAGCTTGAGAATAGCTTTTTAATACCTGAAAACCAGATTAGAAGCCAATAATATGTCAGAAAAAACTCATAAACGTTATAATCATACTTAGCAGTTTGGAGCTTCCCAAGTGGTGCTAGTAGTCAAGAATCTACCTGCCAATGCAGGTAGATATAAGAGACACAGGTTTGATGCCTGGGTCAGGAAGATCCCCTGGAGGAGGGCATGGCAACCCACTCCAGTATTCTTGCCTGGAGAATCCCACGAACAGAGGATCCTGGGGGGCTGCATGCAGTCCATGGTGTCGCAAGGAGTCAGACAGGACTGAAGCGACTCAGCATACCACACACGTGTCGTTAGTGATCATTTAATCTCCCGTAATTAATGTTTGTTCTTTTTGAGTCCAATTTTTTTCCATTATCTCTGTTGATCTTGCCTAATGATTGAGGATTAGTGAGTGATAGTTTCAAGAAGTTTAAGGGAAGGTTTGTATGATCTGTACGGTGAAGGGGGTACTTTGATCACTAGAGACTGTGGAAGGTATACCCCACATGGAACATATGTTTTAACCATTTTCTTTCCATCATGAGGCAACAAAGCCAGGTAGTCAGGAAAGGTTTTAACCCATGAAATAACAATGAGGTTTGCCAAGGAGCTGGGAAAAGCTAAATGGTCATCTTGGATTTCCCATCAATGTGACTTTAATTCACAGCTATTGTTCACCCACTTTAACTTCCTAACTTAAGAGTAGACCATTGCCATGGCACAAAGACCTCAGGATGGGCAAAAGTCTTAAAACAAGGCGTTGAGTTTTATAGAAGCAGAATGAACTGTAACTACATGTCCCGTAATCTTCAGAGATCATCGTGAAATAATGCTTATTCACTCAACCAAAGTAACAGAAAGATTTCCAAAGTAAATATAAATGACTGAAAGGCAAGGAAGTTCACATGGTCTGCTGTCAAAAGCAGTGTTCCAAGAAAACCGTGTTCTCTTCACACAGAGAGAAAACCAGACTTCTGTCTGGCACTGGCTCACTGTTACTAACAAAATTTATTTACTTAATTCATTTTAATTTAATCTTAGAAAGTCCACTCTACAAATCTGGAAGAGGGAGCACTTTTGCAAAGCCATCAGAGTGTAAATACACATGTATATCCAGACAGCAATCTCATAATTTCATTTTCTATACTTAGTCATGAAGCAGGCATTACAATATAAAACTCACTGGTTTATAAATAACAGTTGGGATGAGTAAAATTTTAAAAGGCTTTGTCCTCATTTTTTTCCTCCGTTCTCAGGAATTAGAGATTATTAAGTGCTATAAGTGTTCCTGGGAGCCCTGGTGTCAAGGTACAGGGAGAGAAAACCACATTCTCTTAGTAGGACTTGTTCTCTCAGGGTCAGAATTCTGAAAGAAAAAAGTATTTTAAAAGCTGGCTTTCTCTAACTGTACATGCAAAAAAAAAAAAAAAAAAAAAAAAAGGTTGTTTTCCCCCCCAATTTGATTTTTATCTTAATTTTCTCTGAAGTGCAGAGAATATTGTGGCCACACCATGTCATAATGAAATATCATCTTTCTTTTCTGTAGTCATAGTTTCGTAGCTAAAATTTAGACCAGTGCTCAAATTGGCCCTAATAATAGAAGCAGATAAATGAATGATAAAATGTTGCCCCAGCAGGGATTGCCCCTCTGGAGAGGTGGGATCTTAGTTTGATCAGAAGAATCTGAAGAAGTAGAGGAAATTGCAGGAGTTGGGGAAGCTTGTTACACTACCCTGAGAGTTGGGAGAAGTTGACGGGGATCGTTTAGAAGTTCAGGAGAGTTGATCTCCGTTTATTTTCCAATCCTGTGGTGATAAAGATCTAATTGTAAGATAGTATTACAATCTAGAGACCCCAATCTCTAGGTCACTTTCCATCAGATCAGATCAGATCAGATCAGTCGCTCAGTCGTGTCCAACTCTTTGCAACCCCATGAATCGCAGCACGCCAGGCCTCCCTGTCCATCACCAACTCTCGGAGTTCACTCAGACTCACATCCATCCAGTCGGTGATGCCATCCAGCCATCATCCTCTGTCATCCCCTTATCCTCCTGCCCCCAGTCCCTCCCAGCATCAGAGTCCTTTCCAATGAGTCAACTCTTCTCATGAGGTGCCCAAAGTACTGGAGTTTCAGCTTTAGCATCATTCCTTCCAAAGAAATCCCAGGGCTGATCTCCTTCAGAATGGACTGACTGGATCTCCTTGCAGTCCAAGGGACTCTCAAGAGTCTTCTCCAACACCACAGTTCAAAAACATCAATTCTTCGGCACTCAGCCTTCTTCACAGTCCAACTCTCACATCCATACATGACCACTGGAAAAACCATAGCCTTGACTAGATGGACTTTTGTTCGCCAAGTAATGTCTCTGCTTTTGAATATGCAGTCTAGGTTGGTCATAACTTTCCTTCCAATGAGTAAGCGTCTTTTAATTTCATGGCTGCAGTCACCATCTGCAGTGATTTTGGAGCCCCCATAAATAAAGTCTGACACTGTTTCCACTGTTTCCCCATCTATTTCCCATGAAGTGATGGGAACGAATGCCATGATCTTCGTTTTCTGAATGTTGAGCTTTAAGACAACTTTTTCACTCTCCACTTTCACTTTCATCAAGAGGCTTTTTAGTTCCTCTTCACTTTTCTGCCATAAAGGTGGTGTCATCTGCATATCTGAGGTTATTGATATTTCTCCCGGCAATCTTGATTCCAGCTTGTGTTTCTTCCAGTCCAGTGTTTCTCATGATGTACTCTGCATATAAGTTAAATAGACAGGGTGACAATATACAGCCTTGATGTACTCCTTTTCCTATTTGGAACCAGTCTGTTGTTCCATGTCCAGTTCTAACTACTGCTTCCTGACCTGCATACAAATTTCTCAAGAGGCAGATCAGGTGGTCTGATATTCCCATCTCTTTCAGAATCTTCCACAGTTTATTGTGACCCACACAGTCAAAGGCTTTGGCATAGTCAATAAAGCAGAAATAGATGTTTTTCTGGAACTCTCTTGCTTTTTCCGTGATCCAGTGGATGTTGGCAATTTGATCTCTGGTTCCTCTGCCTTTTCTAAAACCAGCTTGAACATCAGGAAGTTCACGGTTCACATATTGCTGAAGCCTGGCTTGGAGAATTTTGAGCATTACTTTACTAGCGTGTGAGATGAGTGCAATTGTGTGGTAGTTTGAGCATTGTTTGGCATTGCCTTCCTTTGGGATTGGAATGAAAACTGACCTTTTCCAGTCCTGTGGCCACTGCTGAGTTTTCCAAATTTGTTGGCATATTGAGTGCAGCACTTTCAGAGCATCATCTTTCAGGATTTGGAATAGCTCAACTGGAATTCTATCACCTCCACTAGCTTTGTTCATAGTGATGCTTTCTAAGGCCCACTTGACTTTACATTCCAGGATGTCTGGCTCTAGGCCAGTGATCACACCATCGTGATTATCTGGGTCATGAAGATCTTTTTTGTACAGTTCTTCTGTATATTCTTGCCATCTCTTTTTAATATCTTCTGCTTCTGTTAGGTCCATACCATTTCTGTCCTTTATCGAGCCCATCTTTGCATGAAATGTTCCTTTGGTATCTCTGATTTTCTTGAAGAGATCTCTAGTCTTTCCCATTCTGTTGTCTTCCTCTATTTCTTTGCATTCATCGCTGAAGAAGGCTTTCTTATCTCTTCTTGCTATTCTTTGGAACTCTGCATTCAGATGTTTATATCTTTCCTTTTCTCCTTTGCTTTTCATTTCTCTTCTTTTCACAGCTATTTGTAAAGCCCTTTCCATCCCCCAACCTAAATAAAGTTCAGGTCACGTTACAGCAAAATCTAAGTTTTCCCTTTCTCGATCCATCTGGCTTAGAAAGAGGATCCTCCCGTGCTGAACAACCTGCAATCAAGAACAGCACTCCTAGAAATGAAGCCCAGCCTCCCAGAAACATTACTCGGGGCCCCTGAGGGAGACCCAGAGTGTCCTTTGAATTTCCTTCGAATCCTGGGCTTCATGGAATTTCGAGCATCCTCCACCAGACATCTCTGGTCAACCCCGTCCTTGTGCCAGGGGTCCAGGGGCGTGTGGATATTTGAACTAGTACCAGTCCATCACCAGGGCTCTCTTTGAGTGACATCTGTTGCTGCTTTGCGGTATGGTTCAAAATAGCCAGCCCAGTAGTCTGTCCATGGCAGCATGTGGACTGCAGAGCCTGGCATTGGTGGGGCAGGGGTGGACTGCTGGAGTCATTGGAGTTGACTGCAATGCAAAATGCCATGGGGGTCAGGACCTGAGGCTGAGAGGTGGGAGTATTCCCTAGGGGATTTCTGACATGGAAAAAGGTGGGACATTAAACAGCAGAAGTACCCTAGGTCTATTGCCTTGTTTGTTTGGCATCTAAGATAAACATGAAGGAGCTATAAGGCTTAGGTGCGGGGGGGAGGAGGGGGTGGCAGACCAACCACCTTACTTCATGAATAATGCAGGAAAGGAAATCATGGGGAAAAAAAAAGAGGAATGTGGTGTTTGCGGTAGCAGAGCACTCAGAGAGAAACATTAGAAGACAGTGGCACCCAGGGGCTAAAGTGTGGGTGTAGCAGGGAGTGATTTGTTGGAGGTGCTGAGCTACAGCTCCCAGCGTGCTGCTTGCAAAGTCAATGAGGAAACACTTCTTGGATGGAAGACCTCCTGGGGGTTGTAGCTCAGGGAGAAAGAGGGAGAGAGGAGGGAGAAAGAGGGAGAGAGGAGAGAGAAAGATATAGCGAGGGCTCCTTCATTGAGTGGACCCAGATTCAGCCCTGTGGATCCAGGAAAGAGACCAAGGCAGAGAATGAGAGCAAGCAAGTTCTCACGGGAGAGACTGAAAGTCAGAAGTCTCCTGCCAGCAGTTCAGGGAGAACAGCAGTTTACCTTGAAATCCCGGGTTTCAGCTTCGGTGATCTCAGAGAGTCAGCCGTGAGTGGTGGCTTAGTTCTCGGCCTGGGAACTGGACCTGCAGTTGACCTTGAAATCCCATTCTTGGAGACAGATGGCCATGAGGGGTGGCCTGAAGCAAGGTGTCTTAGTTTTCTACCCAGGGATCGGACATGAGTGGCCTGGAGGAAAACCAGGAGTCTAGCTGCTCATCCACCAGGGGCTAGAGGCTAGAGACAAGGTTTTCCTGGCTCTTGCCCCCACTGAAAAATGCAGTTCTCAAGAAGGCAAAAATTGTAAACAAAACAAAACAACAGGTACAAAGTGCACTATCAGAGATACAGCACAGCAAATGAGAGCGCACACAGAGAAACTGTTCAGTTAAGACAGAAGCGAGGCAGAGACACACACCTGGAGAGAGAGAGTGTGGGCGTCCTCCCAGGAGGAGGAGCCCCATAAAAGGCAGTAAAACCAATGGTAAGGACAGTTCTTCCAGGCTTGTTTACCTTTCGCCAATTATCTCGTTTCTTTTTCCACACCTGACCTGCCCTAAGGATCCTCACCAACATGCATATGAAACTTTTTTCCAAGATGGATTCTAGTCCAGAGCCCTGTGAGGGGGTCCTTGGCATCACCTATTATGGGATGGCATCCCCTTATTTTTGACCTCCAAAGAGGCTTTCTGGACATGTGCAGCGTCTCCCCAGTTCCAAGGGTGAGAAATATGTGACCTCTTGATCTTTTAATCAAATAGAGTTTAGCCCTGCTGTGATTGTTACCTTAATTGTCCACAGGAACAAAGTCCAGCTACTTATGATGTTCTTGTCATTTCCATCTCGAAGTGCCAACAGGAGGCTGGCTGTAAATATCTAGCCTAGAGCCCACCTGTCTCCTTCCTCAGGAAATGTAAACAGGAGTCTAATTCTAAATGTTCAGCCTAGAGCTTACCTAGATCCTACCTCAGGACCACATGGGGCTCCTGGGCACAGAGGCATATTTCTGTCCCTGTGTTTCTTGTAGGCATGACTCCAGCCTCCATGACCTTCTCTGAGTTCCAAAGTGCAGCTTCAAGCAGTTGCTAATCATGGAAGAAATGATTGGCAACTGCTTGAATGGGTGTTCCCATTCCATGGATGGGAATGAATACCAGAGAAACCTGTATGCAGGTAAAGAAGCAACAGTTAGAACCGGACATGGAACAACGGACTGGTTCCTAATTGGGAAAGAAGTACATCAAGGCTGTGTATTGTCACCCTGCTTATTTAACTTATATGCAGAGTACATCATGTGAAATGCCAGGCTGGATGAAGCACAGCTAGAATCAAGATCGCTGGGAGAAATACCAATAATCTCATATTTGCAGATGACACCACCCTAATAGCAGAAAGTGGAGAAAAACTAAAGAGCTTCTTGATGAAGGTGAAAAAGGAGAGTGAAAAAGTTGGGTTAAAACTCAACATTCAAAAAATGAAGATCATGATATTCAGTCCCATCACTTCGTGGCAAATAGATGGGGGAAACAATGGAAACAGTGATAGACTTTATTTTCTTGGGCTCCAAAATCACTGCAGATGGTGACTTCAGCCATGAAATTAAAAGCTCTTTGGAAGAAAAGCTATGACCAACTTAGACAGCATATCAAAAAGCAGAGACATTACTTTGCCAACAAAGGTTAGTATAGTCAAAGCTATGGTTTGTCCAGTAGTCATGTATGGATGTGAAAGTTGGACCATAAAGAGGACTGAGCGACGAAGGATTGATGCCTTTGAAAAGTGGTGTTGGAGAAGACTCTTGAGAGTACCTTGAACTGCAAGGAGATCCAACAAGTCCCTCCTAAAGGACATCAGTCCTGAAGATTCATTGGAAGGACTGATGCTGAAGCTGAAGCTCCAATACTCTGGCCACCTGATGTGAAGAACTGACTCATTGGAAAAGACCTGGATGCTAGGAAAGATTGAAGGCAAGAGGAGAAGGGGACGACAGAGGATGAGATGGTTGGATGATATCACCAACTCGATGGACATAAGTTTGAGCAAGCTCCGGGAGTTGGTGAAGGACAGAGAAGCCTGGCGTGCTATAGTCCATGGGGTCACAAAGTGTCCAACATGAGTGAGCGACTGAATAACAACAATCATGGAAGCAGCAGCTGAGAAACCATTTAAGGCAAGATTAAAGGGACCAGACAGTCATAAGATTAGGGGCCGACCACATGAGACCCTGCACACACCCTAATCTTGTCAGCAGCCTCTTCCTGGAACCTTTGCCATAAAACTCACTGAACTCGCCTGGGTAGGGACTTAGTTTCAATGGCAGGAGCAAGCTCTGTCTTCCTGGACTGGCAAAGCAATAAAGCTGTTCTTTTCTCCTCCACACAAAACTCTGCCTCTGAGGTAGACTCCACACTGGTGTTCAGAGAGGCTGAGCTTTCAGCATCACTTCCTGTTAATGCAGGTGTAACACCCAGATAGAAGGAGTTGAAGGGGTGACAACGTGATAATAGACAAGGGAGACCTCATTTCTTTTCAGGAGAAGAAGGCTGAAACTCAGTCTGGACCTAGTGCTTTGCAGGGACTTGTAGCCAGGTAGCTGACTGTCTAGTTTTATCTAAGTAGGTTTTAACTTTTAATATGGTATTAACACATAGATACCACATTTCCTGGTGGCTCAGATGGTATAAAAAAAAAAAAAATCTGCCTGCAAGGCAGGAGACCTGGGTTCGATCCCTGGGTTGAGAAGATGGGTCAGCGATCCCCTGGAGAAGGGAATGGTGACCCACTCCAGTATTCTTGCCTGGAGAACTCCATGGACAGAGGAGACTGGTGGGCTACAGTCCATGGGGCTGCAAAGAGTCAGACAAGACTGAGTGACTAACACTTTCACTTTTAACACAGACAACGGGTGCTATTGGTTACCACACATGTCTC
The DNA here is from genome assembly GCF_019923935.1 of Bubalus bubalis. Taxonomy (NCBI): domain Eukaryota; kingdom Metazoa; phylum Chordata; class Mammalia; order Artiodactyla; family Bovidae; genus Bubalus; species Bubalus bubalis. Next base: position 60,956,420 of record NC_059174.1, on the reverse strand, counting down.
TTCTTTTTGTTGATGTGTGATCCAAAGCAATTTCATTGTCTAAAAATGTTCTGGTGACAAGAGAAGACCTTTAAAAAGTAAGTTTGCAGTTGCCAGCTTCCAGCAGATATTGTTTAGGTCTGATCCAGCTCAGAAAACTCAAATTTTCAGCAACACAAGGACTTGTCTGGAATCACATTGTCTGAACTACAGCTACTCCATTTTGACTTTTAATTGTAGTTTTCTCCTTAATGGCCACAGCAGATGTCACCATTAGTGATGTCGGTGTTTTACTAGGTATGAGAAGAGGCAAGAATTGGGGCTCATAAAAACCTTCTCCTGAAAGTACACCTGCTCCACTCTTCATACTCCCTCTTGTGGGAGAATTCTTCATCTTTTCTGTCTTCTCTGGTCTTAAACTTTGGCCACTGTATGCAAAGAGCCAATTCATGGGAAAAGACGGGGGACAAAAGAAGGGAACGGCAGAGAATAAGGTGATTGGATGGCATCACTGACTCAATCAATGGATGTGAATTTGAACAAACTCCAGGTGATAGTGAAGGACAAGGAAGCCTGGCAGACTGCAGTCCATGGAGTTGCCAAAGGTTGAACACGAGTTAGAAAAACAATAGACAACCGCTCTGACAACTCAGCAGGCTGCCTCCTGGAAACCTGTCTCTGGATTCCCAGAAGGTGGCGCTAGGGCTCCAGTTTGTGGGCGCCCTCGCCCAGAGCGGGGGGGTCGGGGGGGTGGGGGTGGGGGTGTGTGTGTGGTGGTGGTGGTGGGGGGGGCGGTTTTCTGAGCCCGCTTCTTGTCTATAGAATTGTTTTGGACGCTGCAGGGGGAGGGCCCCACAGGGAACCCCCGGAGAGCAGGGGCAGGTGTGGGTCCAGGACCTGGGGCACTGAGGGCAGGTTGAAGCTAGTGGTAAGGAACCCGCCTGCCAACGCAGGAGACATAAAAGACACAGGTTGGATCCCTGGGTTGGGAAGATCCATGGAGGAGGGCATGGCAACCCACTTCAGTAGAGGAGCCTGGTGGGCTACAGTCCGTGGGGTCGCAAAGAGTCGGACGACTGAGGTGACTTAGCGCGCAGCACGTGCCCGCAGTAGGGAGATTCCTGGGTGTGGTTTGCCCATAGGCTCCTGTGTTGAGGGCAGTCACTCTTTGAAATGTTTATCTTTCAAAGGTAAGAAGTTTACCGTACCTCTTTACCAAAACCCTTCCTCTCCCTCGTCATGGGGGTCCCCCCTCAGGTCTCCGGTGCTGCTGTAGAGAAACAGGTGTCCCCAGGGATGTCTGCAGAACTAGGGCAGCTTTTTCTGTGGTGGGAGATCAACCCCGTGGGATGTTTCCTTGTGAGGGGGAGGGAAAAGCGTCTGCTACGCCTTGATCAGACTTCCTTTTTTTTCTCGCCAGAATCCTACTCCCCACCTCCCCGCAAGTGAAGGCCCCATGCATAGTCTCTTCAGTCCCGTCCGACTCTTTGCAACCCCATGGACTGTAGCCCACCAGGCTCCTCTGTCCATGGGGATTCTCCAGGCAAGAATCCTGGAGTGGGTTGCCATGTCCTCCTCCAGGGGATCTTCCCAACCCAGGGATCGAACCCGTGACTCCTGTGTCTCCTGCATTAACTAGCGGGTTCTCTACCGCTGAGCCAGGGGGTGAAGCCCCTAGTGAAGGTCGGCCTTCTCCAAATCCCCTCCCTTGCATGGAGTCTCTAGATCAGTATCTCTGGGTTCCCACCACCACCGTCACCACGACCACCGCCACCACTGGCAGCATCTCCGTCAGAGGGGTCCGGGCAGGTTCCCTGGCTCCGCAAGTTCTGCAGCCATAGCGAGGTCTGTCAGCCTGTGACCAGACGCACAGACGGACAAGACTCCTCCAGGGCCCCTTGGGCAGATGGAGATGTGTCCCCCACACCCACGGAGATGCTTTTCCTCCTGAGTGGATGTCTAACTCATTGTTTATTTATTGAGAGAGACTTGGTTTTTAATATTAGTTTTAGGTACACTCCATAGTGATTTGGTATTTTTAAAGATGCTGTAATATTATATGTGGCCTCTCAAAAAATAATACAAATGAAAGTATATAGCAAAATAGAAACAGCCTCACCTAACTAACTTCACCTAACTAACTAGTGGCGATTTGTGAAGAGAGAGAAGGGGGAAGGGGCAAAGTGGAGGTATGGGATTAAGAGATACAAATTACTATATATAAAGTACATAATCAGGAAGGATATGTTGTGGAGCACAAGGAATTATAGCCATTTTTCTGTAATAACTTCCACTGGAGTATCATTTGTAAAATACCAAATCACTGTGCTGTATATTTGAAACTAGGGTTATAGCAACACTACTTCAATTTATTTAAGTTGATAGCCATTTCTACAAATTTATTTATTTTTAATTGAATATAATTCAATCTTTAAAAATACTGGTATAAAATAGTTCACACTTGTTTACTTTTTGTTTTTAATTGTGTGGATCACAATAAACTGTGGAAAATTCTGACAGAGATGGGAATATCAGACCAACTGACCTGCCTCTTGAAAAAGCTATATGCAGGTCAGGAAGCAACAGTTAGAACTGGACATGGAACAACAGACTGCTTCCAAATAGGAAAAGGAGTACGTCAAGGCTGTATATTGTCACCCTGCTTATTTAACTTATATGCAGAGTACATCATGAGAAACGCTGGGCTGCAAGAAGCACAAGCTGGAATCAAGACTGCCAGGAGAAATATCAATAACCTCAGATATGCAGATGACACCACCCTTATGGCAGAAAGTGAAGAGGAACTAAAAAGCCTCTTGATGAAGGTGAAAGAGGAGAGTGAAAAAGTTGGCTTAAAGCTCAACATTCAGAAAACGAAGATCATGGCATCTGGTCCCATCACTTCATGGGAAATAGATGGGGAAACAGTGGAAACAGTGTCAAACTTTATTTTCTTGGGCTCCAAATCACTGCAGATGGTGATTGCAGCCATGAAATTAAGAGACGCTTGCTCCTTGGAAGGAAGGTTATGACCAACCTATATAGCATATTCAAAAGCAGAGACATTACTTGGCCAACAAATGTCCATCTAGTCAAGGCTATGGTTTTTCCTGTGGTCATGTATGGATGTGAGAGTTGGACTGTGAAGAAAGCTGAATGCCGAAGAATTGATGCTTTTGAACTGTGGTGTTGGAGAAGACTCTTGAGAGTCCCTTGGACTGCAAGGAGATCCAACCAGTCCATTCTAAAGGAGATCAGTCCTGGGTGTTCATTGGAAGGACTGATGCTGAAGCTAAAACTCCAATACTTTGGCCATCTCATGCGAAGAGCTGACTCATTGGAAAAGACTGATGCTGGGAGGGATTGGGGGCAGGAGGAGAAGGGGACGACAGAGGATGAGATGGCTGGATGGCATCACTGACTCAATGGACGTGAGTCTGAGTGAACTCCAGGAGTTGGTGATGGACAGGGAGGCCTGGCATGCTGCAATTCATGACATGACTGAGCGAATGAACTGAACTGAACTGTAAGTTTCTAAGGGCTAAGAATTCTGATTAATACATGTAATTAAAATGACTATAATTAAAAAAGGTAACCACCTTTGTGTGCAAGGAAATGTTTCAAAAGTTATAAGGAAACCACTTCATCTTACTCCATCTGTATTTTAATTCATCTAATAACTTGTTTCTCAGTTTCTTGACGTCCATCCCTCCTTCACTCTACTGCAGTTGTTCATTCCCACAAACAAGCCTCTACTTCATTATTAACAATATCCTGAAGGTCCATAATCTCAATTTCAAGCACCTTGTTCTGCAATAACTCTTTATCATGTCTATCCAGTTTTGCCTCCTATCTTTCAGTTGCACTCAATTGTATCAATTTGTCAATCAACCATTACTTACCACTTCTTTCCCACACCTCTGACAATGCAGGTTTTTTTCTTTTTAAATTAAGAACTTTCCTTCATCAACTCTAGTATGTAACTCTAAGAGTTTGTAACAGAAAACTGAAGAAAAACAAACATTCCCCCAAAGTTACATTATGTCCCAATAAATCTGGGAGGAAAAGGAAAATTGATCATTTCTTTCTATCTTGATGAGATGAGCCACTTCATCTGTTGTTTTTCTCCTCTTCCTAAAGTCTGCTTCATTTGATAGTAATATAGCTGCCCGGGTTCCTTGTACCACTGTTTGCAAAGGGTATCTGTTCCCTTCCCTTTACTTCCGATTTGTTTGTGTCCTAGTTTTTCAAGTGCGGCACTGGACACAATATGTAGTTAGCTGCCTTTCCTCCCCCTGTGGCGATATTTGTGTGTTTGCCGGAGAGAGCCCCAAGGAAGAGCCTCTTTAACATTTGTTTATGGTTGGTTATGCCGGGTCTTTGCCGCTGCCCCTGGGCGCTGCTCTGGCTGCGGGCACGGGCTGCTCAGTGCGGCAGCTTCTCTTGTTGCGGAGCCTGGGCTGTGGGCTTCGTGGGCTCAGGAGCTGCGGTGCGTAGGCCCAGCTGCCCTCGCGCGGCATGTGGAATTCTCCCGAACCACAGATCGAACCAGTATCCTCTGTGCTGGCAGGCCGATTCCCAACCCCTGAGCCCCCAGGGAAATCCCGAGGAAGAGCTTCGTGGATGCAGGTGGATATTTTATTTCTTCCTCCAGTTGCTGACTACTTTGTTGTACATTCTGTGTGAAATGTTATCTTGCTGCACACTTTACGAGGCAGGCGCTATTTTCTATGTATGTTACCCTTTGAAGAGTACTTAAAAAATTAGACAACTTTAAGGTCGTTTGTCCTGGCAAACGACCTTAAATAAATATAGGTCCCTAAATGCATTTCACCTTCACACCTCACAGAAGCTCAAAGTGCCCTGTGAACCTGCAGATCCTCCAGTGCATGGAGGGACTCCACACAGCAGCTGTTTCCTGTGGTTAACACCATTCATCACTAGGGGTGTTTTTGTCAAGAGTCTGGGAGGCAGAGGCTGGTGGCTATGGCTCATTGTTCTCCTCCAAGCTGTGTCAGATACCATATCCAAAGTATATGGTAAGTCCTAGTAGGGAGATGAGACAGTGAGGAGGAAAAGCAGGCACTCTCCTCACTCACAAGTGCCCAACAGGCCTCCATTACAGCATCTGACACAGTGATGGGGAGAGGTGGTAGGCAGAGGGTTGGATTCAGTCACTCAAGAGGTCTCTTTATCCCAGAAAGTTACTTACCAATGGCATTCCAGATGCCAAACAGGGCCCAGGTCCCAGAGGTTGTCTGCATCATCAGGTAAACATTCACAAAGATGCTGACCAGTGCAAGGACAGGCAGAGCAGGGACCTGTGGGCAGAGTCAGTTCATCCCTTGACACAGCCCAGACGTCTGAAAGGGAGACCCTGCCCCACATGTGGGCAGAGAGACTCCAGTCCTATTCCAGCTGGGCGTTCGGTGCCTACTCAGCCAGTGTATGCAAAGCACTGAGTGTAGATTGGGGAAGGGTCCACTGGTTTCAGCAATTCCCCCTATTTCCTGGTCCAGCGAAGGATGTTTAGACCTCAAAGCACACGACTTCATTCACTCAAGGTGGACACTCTGGGCACGTAAGTTCACCTATCTTGAAGTGAAGAGGACTGGGGCTCTGGGCTGCCTCCAGATGATGACTGTCACCCCAGTGATGAGCAGCAGCAGCAGCACAGCCACTGTTGTGAGCCCGGGGTCTCCAGAGAACATCTGGCTGGGCCACTGGGCCAGGATCACACTCAGGATGGTCAGCAGGGGAACTGCAAGGGTCAAGGTGGAGGAGAACAGGCTGGACTCCAGAAGCCAAAGATGTCAGGACCTCAGGTCACACCCCTCCCCAGGCTGCCCACATCAGGAAGGGACATCGTATCTCCAAGACTCCTCAACTGACAAAATACACACTCCTACCCTATCCTGTCAGTTTTAGAATACAACTAAAGGAAATCCCACTGCTCACCAAGCAGGAAGGCACATCCATAGACAATCTGGCCAGATGTCTGGGTGGGGGTGGTGCTGGGAGGGAACCACAGACTCTTCACAATGTTTGAGGTTCCTGCTTTAGGTTCAGTTTCCAAAGGATTTTCTTTGATTTCAGGCTCCATCTCAGTTTCTTCCTTTGTTTTCTCCTCACTGAAATCCTGATCTGGCTGGTACCTGCACTAGAGATGTCCAGGCAATGTGTACAGCAGGCCATCCTCATTTAACATCACACAGCCTAATCCATAACTGTCCTGACTTCAGCCTAACAGGACATTTAAAAAACACAGCTTGAGGGCAGAAGACCTCCCCATCAATTCTCATGAGTCTGAGACCCCCCCAACCAAGGTGTCGTGAAGGAATCTCACCTGAGAACGAGAACAGAAAACGTCCCGAGGGTATAAGCAAGCAGGACCCCAATTAACATAGGTTCCACAATATCAAGGAGGTTGAAGAGTAGTGCCAAGACCCCTAGAATGAGGACACAAACAAGGTGGAGAAGGGAGTGAGAGGCTGGAGGAAATAGCCAAGCTAAGGAACTTGATCAAAGAAGGAGTGAGTTTTTGTTTATTTACCTGCCAGAGTTCCAAAAACCACGATGGTAATGACAGGGGTCTTTGTGCGGGCGTGGATCCAGGTAAGTCCCCAGAAAAGCAGTCCGTCTTCTGCCATTTCATAGATCAACTGAGACATGACAAACATGGCACCCAGAAGGCTGGAAGAGAATATGGAGACATCGTGTGGACCCAGAGAGGCAGGACAGACCTGGGCTTCTGCCCCCTAGTCTACGCTGGGTGTTGCGTCTTGCCCTCTTGTCTCTCAGTGCCAATGAAAAGACTGTCTGAGAATCTCACAGTAGACTGGGAGAAGCTTTGACACTGACCTGTATAAAAGAGCACACAGGAAGACAACAGCCATGATATATCTGGCCGGGTCCTGTGATAAGGGGTTGTCAGGCTGAATCTGGTAGTAGGGCACCATGAGGGTGAGCGCCGCTGAGACACCGAAATACACCAAAAAGCGGATGAAAATGGAGATCACCATGCTCAAGGGGGTGGAACGTTGAGGATTTAGGGCTTCTTTGCCTGCAGGAGAGAAGGAAGTACTGGGTCAGGAAAACACACAGACTGAAATCAGAAAAAATCCTTTCCTTTTGCACCTCCAAAACCTCGTTCATCTTCTAGCAACTCCTGTGCCCAAAGGCAGCCCAAACTGTGCCCACACCCCCAACGGGACACGCCATGACCATGTTACCTGTAGTGACAATGGCTTCAACACCAAAATACTCCTAGAAACATAGAGCTGCTCCTTGAAGAATCCCATCAACGCCAAAGGGCACAAACCCTCCAGAACCCAGAGGCCCACGCTATGGTGAGAGAAGGAGCAAGAAAGGTGAGTGAGGTGAGGTCTGCCATCTCTACTGGACTCCCCCCTTAATACCACAGGTCCTGGGCTCTAGGATTCTCACCATTGGATCCATCATTCCAGATCTCTTTAGTCTCGACCATATTTCCAGCTCTGCACCTCCTCCCCCTCCATGCATTACTATGACCAGGAGTACCCTCCTCCTAACATATAGATGTCACTGGATTCAGATGTGTCCAATTTGTAGTCCTGTTCTGTGAGCTGCCAGTTGTCCAGGTCTCCCTTAATGAAGCCAGACAGGATGATGATGATGGGAACTGAAAGGTTCATGGCTGTGAATGCTTTGATAACCAGGGCTGACACTTGAGCTCTCAGAACCAGTACTCCTGTGGGAGAGATGGAATATGAAGCATCCAGAATGATCAAGTCCATAGCCACAGAAAGCAGACTAGTGGTTGCCGAGGGCTGGGTGGCAGGGGGCATTGGCAGATGGACTTCTCAATGGGTTATGGGGTTTCTTTTATGAGTGATGAGCATGTTTGCAATCAGATAGAGGTTATGGTTGCCCAATATTGTGACTGTACTAGGTGCCACTGAATTATACACTTTCAGATGGTTAATTTCTTATTGTGGTGATCGTCTTGCAATAAGTCCATCAAATCTTTGCATTGTACACCTTGACTTATACAACATTGTACATCAGTTATATCTCAGTAAAGCTGGGAAAGAATAATAGAATATTTAATTTTATGCTATCATAATATCCTCTCAATTAAAAAACAATGTTTGATCTCAGTACAGAGGAAGAAACTTGTTGGTCTAAGTAAATGTTTATGAGCAAGGGTGATTTTGTCCCTCAAGCAGTTGGCACTGTCTGGAGACATTCTGATTGTCCTAATCTGGGGGGAGGGTGGGCATCCCTGGTGTCTAGTGATTAAAGGCCAGGGATGCCACTCACCCTACAATGGTTTTCTTAAAACCCTACCATGCACAGACAGCCCCCCACACCAAGAATGATCCAGCCCGAATTGTCAACGGTGCCAAGGATATAAAACAGCAGTGTGTGTCCTCCCCTCCTGCCACCTTTCCTTTCAGTCCTAACCCCCCCACATTTTTCCACCCAAGCCTTTCCCTCCCCAGCTCCTGCTCCACACCCCACTCTTCTCATCCTGTCTCTGTCCCTTCTCACCGATCACCAGCACCACAGACAGAGTGACAAAGTCTGGGAATGTAGCCAGGAAAGAGGGCATATATGGAGAGAAAGTTCCCTGTAATGCCTAAGAGATGTGGTTGCCAATCAGACTGTCAAAGGCCATGCTCCAGGCATTGGACACACAGGCAGCAGCTGCAGAAGCAGAAAGAATATTCATTAACAAAACTACTTGATCCCCTACCATGTGGCATGGGCTTCCCAGGGGAAACTAGTGGTAAAAAACTCACCTGCCAATGCAGGAGACATAAGAGAAGTAAGTTCAATTCCTGGGTTGGGAAGAACCCCTGGAGAGGGGCATGACAACCCACTCCAGTATTCTTGCCTGGAGAATTCCATGGACAAGGGAACCTAGTGGGCTACAGTTCATGGAGTCTCAAAGAGTTGGACACGACTGAAGCACCTTAGCACGCATGCACCCACCATGTGACATAGGATGTGTTTTTTAAAAATAAAGTACTTAACCACAGAGAGTTATCTCTTCTTGGGGTGGGAAGAGCAGACCTAGGTAACTCACAAAATAGGTCAACTATTCAATATGCTAGGTGAAAATAAATATTATGCAAGAAAAGAACACAGGGAAATAGGAACTGGGGTACTGGGAGATGAGGATTGAAAAGGTAGTCTTAAAGGAAAATCCTGCAAAGACAACAGCTGAGCAAAGACTTGAAAATGGTGAGGATGAGCTGTGGGCCAAGCCTCCCTCTCACCCACACCCTAGGTTCCCTTTCCTTCTGGGTTTGTGGTCCATCATTAAAGGAAAACAGGATAGAGCTGAGTAGAATGAAGCTGTGGGGTTTTCCTGCTGCTATTATCCCCTTCCCCCTGCAAGTCCAATAACAAAGTACCTATGAATGAATGAAGACCCCCCTCAATCTCGCCTCCTGATCTTAAGCCCCACACCTCCCCCCACCCCTCATCCTCTCACCAACAACTTAGGACAGGATGAGGTTCCAGCTAGTGATGAAGGCACAGAGCTGACCCATGGTGTCGTAATTGTAGAGATACACAGAACCGGAATGTGGTACCCGGGCCACCAGCTCCACATAGCAGAGCCCAGACAACAGAGATGACAGAGTGGCCATCAAGAAGCAGATGATGATCGCCGGACCAGCTGTGTATGTGGCCATGGCACCAGCCACGATGTACACGCCAGCTCCCAGGCTGCTGCCCACACCCAAGGCCACTAGGTCCAGAGTGTTCAGACATTGGGCCACACGCCTCTCAGACCCCTCCCTGGGCTCCAGCCGCCACAGGTGAACCAGCTTCTGACCAAACTGATGAACATCCTGACACTGCATCCTAGACACAGTTGAGGCTCCGATCTGCTGAGAAAACAACGCAGCAAGCCATCAACGGTGTCCACCTGCCCTTGGCCCTAGGAGGGCAATTCCAAGGAGTGATGGAGTGATGGGGAGGAGGTGGTAAGAGGACGCATTGAATAAGTTCTCCATCTCCGAGAGTTACTGGAAGGGTTGTTTAAAGAGAAGCAAGGCAGAGAAGACTATGTCACTCTAAAATGCGCCACTTTGGTGGGTAGACTGTCTTGTACATGTGTGCATGCTAAGTCACTAAGTTGTGTCCAACTCTTTGTGACCCTATGGACTGTAGCCCATCAGGCTCCTCTGTCCATGAGCTGAAGGTGATTCAGACCCTATGGGCTGCAGCCTCAAGAAAAATTCCTTGCCTCTCTCTCAACTGATCAAAATAATTCAGCTTACGGTGCCTATGTCAGGAAGAAAGCTACTACCAGGGAGAACTTCTTGTCTTAGAAAGAGGTCAGCAAGGAGAGGTGAACATTTGTCAATCAATCATTTGCTCATCTCATCTTCTGTAATCGAGTGGGGTTGGTCTCAGAGAGAGACAGCCCTGAGCAAGTGGTGGCTTGAAGGGAGATCTACATTCTCTGCTCAGGAATTGGACCTGGGAAGCCTGGATGAAAACCAGCAATCCCAGCCACTCATCCACCAGGCGCTAGAGGCTAGAAACAAGATTCCCCTGATTTCTGCCCCCACTGAAAAATGTGTTTTCACACAGGCAAACACCATTTAAAAAAATTAAAATGACAAAAGCAGTTTATTATTAGAGACACAACAAGCAGGAGAACACACAGAGAAACAGTTTATTTAAGACAGAAGCGAGGCAGAGTTACACACCTGGAGAGAAAGGGTGTGGGCGTCCCCCTCGTGAGGAGGAGCCCCATAAAAAGCAGGTAAATCATTCATACAGGGCAGCTCCTCCAGGTTTGTTTGACTTTGTTCAATTTTCTGGTTTCTTTTTCCACACCTGACCTGCCCTAGGACCCTCCCTAAAACTCCTGTGCAACATTTCTTCCAAGATGGATTCTAGTCCAGAGCCATATGAAGGAGGTCCTTGGCATCCATCTCCTATTAGGGGGTGACACTCCCTCTTTTTAACTCCCAAGGAATCTTTCTGTGCATGTGCAGTGTCTCCTTTGCCCCAAGGGTGGAAAATATGTGACCTCGTGACCTTTTAATCAGTGTTAAGCCATGCCATAATTGTAGTCTTAAAGTGTTCCCAGGAGGCAATGTCCAGCTATTTACTCTCTTCCTGTTATTTCTGTCTTGAAGTGTGAACAGGAGGCTGATTGTAAATATCCAGCATAGAGCCCACCCTCCTCCTTCCCCAGGAAAGGAAGACAGGAGGCTGTTGAGAAATGCCAAGCCTTGACCCATGTATCTCCTATCTCACTTGGGAGGCCACTCTGGTTCAACGCTTTGACCGAGCTGTGCTAGAGTCTGTCCCTCCATACAAATTCCATCTCATTTTGACCCAAACCAGATTTTCATTTCGTTCAGCAAGCAGTGAAACAGGAAGCTCTCAGGTTCAGGACCCTTGGCGTAAACCTGTGATCCGAGTTCTCTAACCACCAAGTCTCTTAAATAATCACACCTGTCAAGGAGGGGAGGGAATAATGATAACTATTTTCCTGTATCATTCAGGAAAGGAAGACAAAGGTGTGCATTTTGTGCAAAATTGGACAAGCTGGTATGTAGTGGAGCTGGATTTGAACCCATAGACATGGCTGATTTCAGGTTCATTGAACACGTAGGTTCCTTCACACCATCTCTGGTATAACTCCTCAAGAGTCTTTAAATTCCCAAAAGACTTCTCATGGCCAAGAAAGCCAAGTCAAAGATCTGCCATCAGATTTCACTAAGTGGATTTCTTTCTACTAGAGATCCCCAAAATATTTTGAAATTCCTGCACATGTCTGCAGATGGTCAATTTCATTTACCCATTAAATCTGTTCATAATCTGATTTCTGAAGCGACCAGCCTGAGACAAAAGAAAAATGTTTTAATTTTACCCATAGGTGTAAATTACCGAAGTGTTGTAAATCATACATAGCTTCAGGAGAACAGCTGCTTTATGTCTGAAAAAATAGTAATTAGAAGCCAATCATAATATGTCAGACAAAAGTCATAAAATTATAATCATATTTAGCATTTCATTTGTAGGTATTAGTCACTCTGCTGCTGCTGCTGCTAAGTCGCTTCAGTCGTGTCCGACTCTATGTGACCCCATAGATGGCAGCCCACCAGGCTCCCCCATCCCTGGGATTTTCCAGGCAAGAACACTGGAGTGGGTTGTCATTTCCTTCTCCAATGCATGAAAGTGAAAAGTGAAAGTGAAGTCACTCAGTTGTGTCCGACTCTTCGTGACCCCATGGACTGCAGCGTACCAGGCTCCTCCGTCCATGGGATTTTCTAGGCAAGAGTACTGGAGTGGGGTGCCATTTCCTCCTCCAGGGGATCTTCCAGACCCAGGGATCAAGCTCAAGTCTCCTGCATTGAAGACAGGTTCTTACCATCTGAGCCACCAGGGAAGCCCAGCAGTTCATTTAATGCTGTGTAATTCATTTCTGTTACATTTGAGTCCAGTTTTTCTATTAGTTCTGTTGACCTGGACTGATGATTAAGGATGACAGTGAGAGTGATAGTTTCAAGAAGTTTGTGAGGTTTTTGTTAAGGCTGGTATGATTTGTCCAGTGAGGTGAGTACCTTGATTACTGGATACTGTGGAAAGCATACTCCAAGTGGAAAACATTGATTTTTTTTTTTTTTTTTTTTTTTTTTTTTTTTTACAATTTCCTTTAATTGTGAAGGCATCAATCCTGCAGCCAGGAAAGGCTTAAACCCATCATATAAAATGAGATTTTCCAGGGAGCCAGGAAAAGCCGGGCAGTTGTCTCCAGTGTCCCAGAGCCCTGAATGTTTAATCAACAGCCATTGTTTATCCATTTTAAATCCCCTCAGTTAGAAGTAGACTGTTGCCATGCTCTTAACTGGTAGCTCAGACGGTAAAAACCTGCCTGCACTGCAGGAGACTCATGTTCGATCCCTGGGTTTGGAAGATCCCCAAGAGAAGGAAATGGCAGCCCACTCCAGTATTCTTGCCTGGAGAATCCCGTGGACAGAGGAACCTAGCGGGCTACAGTCTATGGGGTCGCAAAGTCAGACAAGACTAAGACTAACACTTTCACTTTCAGTTGCTATGCTACAAGGATATCAAGGTAGCAAAATTCTGACAATAAAAGTTAAGTTTTGTAGAAGTAGAATGAACTTTATCCACATGTGCCATAATCTTCAGAGATCACTGTGAAATACTCCTTATTTTGTCAACCAAAGTAACGAAAGATCTCAAAAGCAAATACAAATCACTTAGACCCAAAGAGTTCACACAGTCTGTTATCAAAAGCAGTGCTCCAAGAAAACATTGTTGTCTTAACAGACAGAGAAAACCATACTCCAGTGTGGCAACAGCTTACTGTTAATAACAACATCTATTTACCTAATTAATTTTAATTCAATTTTAGAAAGCCCTTTCTATAGATCTTGAAGAGGTAACACTTTTGGAAAGGAATCAGAGTGAATTCACAACTAGATATTAAAAGAGACTTCTCAAGTCATATTTAAAGTCTGACTATAAACTTTCCTGCTGAGTCCAGGGGTAAAGAATCCACCTGAAAATGCAGTTGGATCCCTGAACCTGCAGAGAGACATGACAACAAGGGAAGCTTGGAAGCTGCAACTGGAGAGCCACCCCCGCTCAGACAAATAGAGAAAGCCAGCCCACAGCGACAAAGACCAGACACAGCCAGATATTAAATCAATTAATTAAATAGTCTCTAGGGGTTTTCACATTAAAAATGTGATTGCAATGCAATTGACAAAGTAGCTGGGTTACTGCTGTGATTTAAAACACTCTCACAAAGTAACCAGAATTATGCCTGATAACATTGCACTTGTTTGTGTGGCATCCAAGATAAAGTTGAAGGAGACTTAAAGCTTAGTTGAAAAAGAAACCTTGAAAGTGAAAATGTTAATCTCTCAGTTCTGTCCAACTCTTTGCTATGCCATGGACTATATAGCCTGCTAGGATTCTCTATTCGTGGAATTTTCCAGGCAAGAACACTAGAGTGAGTTTCCATTCTCTTCTCCAGGGATCCTCCAACCCAGGATCGAACCTGGGTCTTCTCAAGTAAAGTAGGAAAGAAAATCACAGGATAAAAAGAGAGAAAGGCACAGTGTGTGTGCTGGTGGGCTGCTTGAGAAGAAATATACTGGAGGGCCCGGGGGATGTAATTTTCCTACCACCCCTAAGAAATAAAGTGTGATGTGTAGCAGGGAGAAATTTGCTGATGGTGCCAATGACAAGTCCCTGCACACGGCTCGCAATGTTGATGAGGAAGCACTGCTGGGCTGAGGACACGTTGGGGGTTGTGGTTCAAGGAGAACAAGAGACAGAGGGAGAGGGGACAGATGAAAACAGAACTTGCGCTCCTTTACTGAGCGGATCTAGATGGAAACCTGTGCGTCTTGGAAGCAGAGAGTGAGAGCAAGCAAGTTCTCATGGGAGAGAGAGTCTCAGAGGTCTCCAGCCAGCAGTCTGGGGAGACCTGCAGTTTACCTTGAAATCCTGGGTTTCAGCATCAGATGTTCTTGGAGAGAGTCAGTTGTGAGCGGTGGCTTAGCTCTGTGCGCAGGTATTGAACCCGGGTGGCCTGGGGGAAAACCAGGACTCCTAGCTGCTCGTCCACCAGGGGCCAGAGGCTAGAGACAAGGTTCCCCTGACTCTTGCCTCCATTAAAAAATGCATTTCTCAAGGAGGAAAAAATTTTTTTAAATATAGAACAGGTACAAAGTGTATTATTAGAGACACAGCACAACGCTGAGAGAGCACTCAGAGGAAGTTTGTTCAGTTAAGACAGAAGCAAGGCAGAGATACACACCTGGAGAGAAAGAGTGTGGGCGTCCTCCCAGGAGGGGAGCCCCGTAACCCTACAAAGTCAGTAAACTCACTCATAAGGGCAGTTCTTCTGGGTTTGTTTATCTTTAGCCAATTATCCACTTTCTTTTAACACAACTGACCCGCCCTAGGACCCTCACCCACTTGCTTGTGCAAGTTTTTTCCAAGACAGATTCCAGCCTGGAGGCCATGGGACGGGGTGGGTCCTGACATCTCCTGTCATGGGGGGATGCCCTCCTCCTCTCTGACCCTCAACATGTGCCGTGTCTCCCTGGCTACAAGGCTGGGAAATCTGTCACTCTTGACCTCTAAATCAAAGAGGGTTTGGCCCTGCCACAATTGTTGCCTGAAAGCGTCCACAGGAGACAAAGTCCAGCTACTCACTCTGTTCTTGTCATTTCCATCTTGAAGAGCCAACAGGAGGCTGCTTATAACTATCTAGCCTAGAGCCCACCTGCCTCCTTCCTCAGGAAATGTGAACAGAAGTCTAATTGTAAATGCCCAGCCTGGAGCCCACTAGCTCCTACCTCAGGACCATATGGGGCTCCTGGGCGTGGAGGCTTTTTTCCGTCTCTCGTTCCTTTTTTAAAAGTATTTTTTAATACCCAAAACATTTTGTATTGAGGTGTAGCCAAGTAATGATGTTGCGGTAGTTTCAGGTCAACAGCGAAGGGATTCAGTCACACATGTACATGTGTCCATTCTCCCCCAGTGTCCCGTCCCATCCAGGCTGCACCCAACACTGAGCAGAGCTCCTTGTGTCTACAGTAGGTCCTTGTTGCTTTTCCATTTTAAATACAGCAGTGTGTACATGACCTCCCAAAGTCCCTATCGCTTCCCCTGGCATCCATAAATTCATTTCCTAAGTCTGTGAATCTCCTTCTGATCTGTAAGTAAGTTCATTTCTGTCCCTTGTTTCTTGTATCCAGACTCCAGCTTCCATGACCTGCTCTGAGTTCCAAAGGGCAGCTTCAAGCAGTTGCTGCTCACAGATTCTGAAACTCCAATACTTTGGCCACCTGATGTGAAGAGCTGACTCATTTGAAGAGACCCTGATGCTGGGAAAGATTGAAGGCAGGAGGAGAAGGGGATGACAGAAGATGAGATGGTCGGATGGCATCGCTGACTCAATGGACATGAGTTTGGGTGGACTCCGGGAGTTGGTGATGGACAGGGAGGCCTGGCGTGCTGCAGTCCATGGGGTCGCAAAGAGATGGACACGACTGAGTGACTACACTGAACTGAACGGAATCATGGAAGGAGCTGCTGAGAAACAACCTGAGGTAAAATTAAAGGGACCAGAGACCCTTTAAGTTTTAATCTTTGTCAAGATGAGGACATCGAATGCCTGAGACCTTGCACACACCCTGATCTGTCAGCAACTGCTCCCTTGAACAGTTGCCATAAAACTCCTCCCTGAACTCACCTGGGTTGGGACTCAGTTTCAATGGCAGGAGCCTGCTCTGTCCCCTGGGCCTGGCAAAGCAATAAAGCTGTTCTTTCCTCCTCCACCCAAAACTCTGCCTCTGAGGTTGGACTCCACACTGGTGTTCAGAGAGGCTGAGCTTTCAGCATCACTTCCTGTTAATGCAGGTGTGACCGACCCAGATAGAAGGAGTTGGATGGGTGACAACTTGATCATTAATAGAAAAAGGAGACCTTATTTCTATCATGTCCCTTATTTATTTATTATTTAGGCTGTGCTGGGCTTTCTCTGCTGCGTGTGAGTTCTCTCTATTTGCAGGGAGTGGAGGCTACTCTCCGGTTGGGGCACAGGGGCTGCTGACTGCGGTGGCTTCGGGCTCTCGAGTAGCAGGCTCAGTAGTTGTGAACACAGGCTCAGCTGCTCCGAGCATGTGGAATCTTCCTGAACCAGGGACTGAACCTGTGTCTTCTGCATTGGCAGGTGGATTCTTATCCCTGGACCACCGGGGAAGTCCCCTAGATGTCATTTCTTCTCAGGAGAGTTTGCCTGACAGCCCATCAGGACCTGGTGCTTGAGGGAGATGTGTAGTCAGGCTCCAGTTGTCTCCTTTAACTAAGTAGGTCTTAACTTTTTTGTAGTGAAACAAGTAAAGTGTACACTTAATCCATGTATCTTATACAGGTATGTATTTTATGCAGATTGATTATACATGTACACACATACTTCACTTTTTGCAATGCTGCCTTTTTTACAAATTGAGGATTTGTGGCCACTGTGTTGTCAGTTAATGTTCACCATATCTTAGAAAACATTACTTTTAAATCAAGGTATGTACAGTATTTTTTTTTTTTTTACAGATTGTTATTTCTCACACCAAAATCAGATTGACTGTATTTTTTTTGCAGCCAAAGATGGAGACGCTCTATACAGTCAGCAAAAACAAGACCGGGAGCTGTCTGTGGCTCAAATCATGAACTCCTTATTTCCAAATTCAGACTTAAATTGAAGAAAGTGGGGAAAACCGCTAGGCCATTCAGGTATGACCTAAATCAAATCCCTTATGATTATACAGTGGAAGTGAGAACTAGATTTAAGGGACTAGATCGGATAGACAGAGTGCCTAATGAACTATGGACGGAGGTTCATGACATTGTACAGGAGACAGGAATGAAGACCATCACCAAGAAAAATAAATGCAAAAAGGCAGAACGGCTGTCTGGGAAGGCCTTACAAATAGCTATGAAAAGAAGAGAAGCGAAAAGCAAAGGAGAAAAAGAAATATATACCCATTTGAATGCAGAGTTGCAAAGAATGGCAAGGAGAGATAAGAAAGCCTTCCTCAATGATCAATGAAAAGAAATAGAGGAAAACAATAAAATGGGAAAGAGTTTTTTGAAGAAAGATCTCTTCAAGAAAATTAGAGCTACCAAGGGAACATTTCATGCAAAGATGGGAACATTTCATGCAAAGAGTCTTAGCCACTGGACCATCTGGGAAGCCCCTAAAGTATAACTTTTGACATAATACATAGTTACCTGAGTTTCTTTCCCATGGGGCAATCTCTAGTTCTTATTGGAAATAAGTACAAAAAGGTGCTTCTTATGTGTAGGCTAATATTTTATTTCTTCCTCTAGTTGTCAGTAACATCATAGTACTTTCTTTGTGAAGATTAATCTTAACTACACACCTATGAATCATGCAATTTTCTGTATGCATATTAAGCTTAAAACGTTTACTTAAAAATTATACAATAGCAAAGTCATTGCATCCACTGGCAATAAATATAGGGCACTAAATGCTTTCCATTTTCACGGTCCATAGAGGCTCAAAGTGCACCTTGAACCAGCAGATACCTCCAGTGTATGGAGGGGTTCCACACAGCATCTATTTCCTGTGGCTAAGATGCTTCATCATTAGGGGTGTTTTAGTCTGGAGTCTGGGAGATGGAGGTCGGTGGCTGTGGCTGTGGCTGTGTTCTTCTTCAACTGTGTCGGATCCCATATCCAAAGTATATGGCAAATCCTAGTAGGGAAATGAGACAGAAGAAAAACAGGGGCTCTCCTCACTTATGAATGCCTAGTAAGCCTCCTATTATGGCATCTGACACAGTTTAGGGGGAAGGTGGTTAGAAGAGAATTGGGTTCAGTCACTAAAGAAGCCTCTTCACCCCAGAAAGTCACTCACCAATCACATTCCAGACCCCAAAGAGGGCCCAGGTCCAAGAGGTCATCTGCATCATCAGGTAAACGTTCAGAAAGATGCTCACCAGTGGGAGGACAGGCAGAGCAGGGACCTGTGGGCAGAGTCAGTTCATCCCTGAACACAGCCCAGACGTCTGAAAGGGAGACCCTATGCAACGTGGGCAGGACAAGTTCAGTCCAATTCAGGCTGTGTGCTCAGTGCCTATTGAGCCCGGTTTGTAAAGCACTGAGTGTGGATCAGGGAAGAGTCCATAGGTTTCAGCAACTCCTCTTCTTCTCTGGTCCAGCAAAGAATGTTTAGACCTCAAAGCATGCAGACCTGCTTCACGCAAGGTGGACAGTTTGAACACATAGGTCACATACCCTGAACGTAAGAGGACTGGGGCTCTGGGGCTGCCTCCAGATGATGACCGTGACCCCAGTGATGAGCAGCAGCAGCACAGCCACTGTTGTGAGCACGGGGTCTCCAGAGAACACCTGGCTGGGCCACTGGGCCAGGATCTGGCTCAGGATGGTCAGCAGGAGAACTGCAAGGGTCAAGGAGGAGGAGAACAGGCTGGACCAGGAAAACAGACGTCAGGACCTCAGGTCACACCCCTTCCTGAAACCACCAACATCAGGAAGGGCCTTGATATCCCCCAGACTCCTCAACTGACAAAATACACACTCTCACTCCATCCTGTCAATTTCAGAACATGAATAAAGGGAAACCCCACTGCTCACCAAGCAGGAAGGCACATCCAGAGACAATCTGGCCAGATTTCCATGTGGGGATGGTGCTGGTAGGGAACCACAGACTCTTTAGAATGTTTGAGATTCCTGCTTCAGGTTCAGATTCCGAAAGACTTCCTTCAGCTACAGGCTCCATCTCAGTTTCTTCTTCCATTTTCTCATTCTTACTTAAATTCTGGTCTGGCTGGTACCTGAATTAGAGGATTAAAGGAAATATTAACATCAGCCACTATTCACACAACATAAGATTGTCTATTCCACTTATTTCTTCTCTTGAACAATTAGAAGGTAGTATGACACAGGCCACGATGACCTCCTCATCATCCCCTTGACCCCAGGCTCTCCGATCAAGGCGTAGTAAAGTCTCACCTGAGAACAAGGACCGAGAAAGATACCATGGAGTAAGCGAGCAGGGACGCAACTGCCATGAGGTTTGCAATGTCGCTGAACTCAAAGAGTAATGCCATGATCCCTAGAATGGGGGAGCAAAAATGGCAGGGTTGGGATTAAGAAACCCCTGGGACTGCACTTAAGGGAAATGGATCAAAGAAGAACTGAGTTTTGTTTATTCACCTGCAAGGCTTCCAGAAGACATGATGGCCATGACAGGGATTTCTTTGTGACCACAGACCTTGGCAAGTCCCCGGAAAAGGAGCCCATCCTCTGCCATTGCACAGATTAACCGAGACATGGGGAACATGTCACCCAGGAGGCTGGGAGAGAAAGTGGAGACACGTGTGAGGATGTGGAGAAGCAGGGGAAACCAGGGCATGTGCTCCCTAGTCTGGAGCAAGATGTCTTTCCCTCTTGTCTCTCAGTCCCAGGGGCTGGGGTGCATGAGCATCTGACAGTAGACGGGGAGAAACCTGTGACACTGACCTGGATGTAAGAGCACAGAGGACACCAACAGCCACGACATATCTGGCAGGGCCCCAGCCAACGTGGAGAAAAGCCTCAGGCAAGGGGCTGTAGTGATGAATCTGGTAGTAGGGCACCATGAGGGTGAGTGCCGCTGAGACAGTGAAATACACCAAAAGGCACATGAGGAGTGAGATCAGGGAGATGGAGCGCTGAGGCTTTAGGTCTCCTCTTTCTGCAAAAGGGGTAGAAGCAGCAGGTCAGGAAAACACCGTGGGGTGAAAGCACAGAATTGCCTTCCCTCTTGGACCTCCAAAAGCAGGCTAACCTTCTCCCAGCCTCTGTGCCCAAGGGCAGCTCAAACTCTGTCCAAACCCCAATGGGACACACGGTTACCACCTTACCTGTAGTGGTAATGGCAGCAAAA
Organism: Bubalus bubalis; assembly: GCF_019923935.1. Lineage (NCBI taxonomy): Eukaryota > Metazoa > Chordata > Mammalia > Artiodactyla > Bovidae > Bubalus > Bubalus bubalis. Next base: position 60,935,971 of record NC_059174.1, on the reverse strand, counting down.
CCAACAAATGCATAGAAACACGTAGCTGCTCCTTGGACAACCCCCTCAAAGTCAAAAGGCACAAATCCTCCAGCACCTGGAGGGCCCAAGCTGTGGTGGGAGAAGGAGCAAGAAAGAATATGGGTAAGGTGGGTTAAGCCATCACTTCTGGACTCTTCCCTCAATACCACAAGCTCTGCACTCCAGGAAACTCACCATCCGGATCCACCAGCCTTGGTCTCTTTAATTCTCAGCTCTGACTCCCTTACACACACACACATTAATATGACCAAGGGTATGCTCCTAACCTATACGTGAAAACAGCTGTGGTCAATGTGTAGTCCTGATTGGTGAGCTTCCAGTTGTGCAGGTCTCCCTTAATGAAGCCAGAGATGATGGTGAAGCTGAGAACCAAAATGTTGATGCCCGTGAACACTCTGTAAACCTGGGCTGACTCAGGAACTCCTAGAGCGAGTAGTACTGTAGGAGAGATGGAATATTAAACATGCACAGTAACTAAGTCCATAGAGACAGAGAGCAGCCTCAGGGGCTGGCGGTTGTGGGGGTGGGGTGGATGGACCGTGACTGCTCAGTGGATACAGGGTGTCTTTCAAGGGAGATGAACATGTTTGAAACTCGATGCAGATGATGGCTGGACAACATTGTGAATGTACTAGCGCCCCAAATTGTCCCTTTTAAGATAGTTAATTTCTTTTCTTATGATTTTTTAAAGTATTCATTTTATTTATATTTGGCTGTGCTGAGTCTTTGCTGTGGCATAACAGAATCTTTAGTCGTGGCTTGTGAACCCTCAGTTGTGTCAAGTGGGATCTTAGTTCCCTGACCAGAGGTGGAACCTTGGTCCCCTGCACTGGGAGCAAGGAGTCTTGGCCACTGGACCACCATGGAGGTTCTAATAGCCCATTTCTTATTGTGTCGATCATCTCACATAGGCAGGTCTATCAGGTCATCACTGTGGGATTTCCCTGGTGGTCCAGTTATTGGGAGTCTGCCAGCCAATGTAGGGGACACAGGTTCCATCCCTGGCCCAGTGAAATTCCACATGCCACAAAACAACTAAGCCCATGTGTTATAACTACTGATCCAGAGCTCTAGAGCCCACGCTCTGCAACATGAGAAGCTGCCAAAATGAGAAGCCTGTGTATCGCAACAAAGAGTAACCCACGCTCTCTGCAACTAGAGAAAACCTGTGAGCAACAACAAACACCTAGTACAGCCAAAAACACATTGTACACTTGAAACTTATTGTGCTGTATGTCATTTATATCTCAGTAAAGCTGGGGGGAAATAACAAAATGATAAATATATGCTATGTGAATTTCCTCTGAAATAAAAAAAAAAAATCTTTGGTCTCAGTATCAAGAAGGAAATATGGGGGCTGTCCTAAGATGGTGGAGGAATAGGATGGGGCAACCACTTTCTCGCCCTCAAATTCATCAAAAGAACATTTAAATGCTGAGTAAAATCCACAAAACAACTTCTGAATGCTGGCAGAGGACATCAGGCACCCCAAAAACCAGCCCATTGTCTTTGAAAGGAGGTAGGAAAAATATAAAAGACAAAAAAAGAGACAAAAGAGGTAGGGACGGAACTCCGTCCCAGGAAGGGAGTCTTAAAAAGAGAGAAGTTTCCAAGCACCAGGAAACCCTCTCACTGCCGAGTCTGTGCCAAGCCTTGGAAGCACAGAGGGCAACATAATAGGGAGGAAAAATAAGTAAATAATTAAAACCCACAGATTACGAGCCCAATAGTAACTCCCCCAGCGGAGAAGCAGTGCAGATGCCTGCGCCCGCCACTAGCAAGTGGGGGCTGGGCAGGGAGGTGTGGGCTGCATTGCTTAGAGTAAGGATTGGGCCTGAATGCCCCCAAGAGTAATCAGAGCGAACTAATTTGGGCTAGCAAACCAGACTGTGGGATAGCTACCATGTGAAAAGCCCTAAGACACTGCCAGGCCCGTGCACAGAACAAAGGAAGGAACAGAACTAGCCGGCTGCAGACCATCCCCCTCTGGTGACAGGCAGCCAGAGCTGGAACGGGGCAATCTCAGCCCCAGAGAGACATTATGTACCAAACTGCAAGCAGGCTTCTTTGCTTACTAGACCTCTTGGGGTACTGGACAGTCATCCGCCTGAGAAGGTGGGCTGGTTGTACACCCAGAAAACCAGGCGGCAGGGATGGGAGAGGCGATAAGTCACAGTGATTGCGCTTGCCAAACACCTCATCACCCGAGCTGCTCAGAGCTGGGAAGGGCACAAAACACAGGCCCAACGGAGTCTGCGCCTCTGAGGACTACCCGAGTGCCTGAACCTGAGTGGCTTAGACCTGGGAGGTGCATGCAGCCCAGGGCCGGCCTCGGGCGGTTCCTGGCCAAGCAACCTAGAGCCTGAGCTGTGTGGGCAGGGAGGGTGCACCTGCCGTGAATGGAGGCAGGCCCAGTGTGGCTGAGACACTACGAGCACATGCCAGTGTTATTTGTTTGCAGTGTCCCTCCCTCCCACAGCACGACTGAACAAGTGAGCCTAAAAAGTGTTCACCACCGCCCCCTTGTATCAGGGCGGAAATCAGACACTGAAGAGACCAGCAAACAGAAGCTAAAACCGAGGGAACTACCTTGGAAGTGACAGGTGGAATAGATTAAAACCCTGTAGTTAGTACTGACTACATAGGAAGGAGCCTATAGATCTTGAGAAATATAAGCCGGACCAAGAAACTATCCGAAAATGAACTGACCCCACACTGCCCACAACAACACCAGACAAAGTTCTAGATATATTTTTACGATCATTCTTTTCTTTTTCTTTTCTTCTTTTCTTTTTTTTAACTTTTTTAAAAATTTTAAGTCCTCTATTACTCCTTTAATTTTCATTTTTACAACATACTATTACTTTAAAAAGACTATTTTTTAAAGCAAACTTCATATATATATATATTTTAATAACTTTTGTGACTTTGTTTTTTCTTCTTTTTTTTCTTCTTCTTTTCTTTAATATTGTATTTTTGAAAATCCAACCTCTACTCTAGAAATTTAATCTTTGCTTTTTGGTATTTGTTATCAATTTTGTACCTTTAAGAACCTAATCTTCAGTACCTATTTTTACTTGGGAGCGAGATTACTGGCTTGACTGCTCTCTCCCCCTTTGGACTCTCCTTTCTCTCCACTAGGTCACCTCTGTCTCCTCCCTCCCCCTTTTCTTCCCTACCCAACTCTCTGAATCTCTGTGTATTCCAGACAGTGGAGGACACTTAGGGAACTGATTACTGGCTGGATCTGTCTCTCTCTCGTTTTCATTCCCCCCTTTTATCCTCCTGGCCACCTCTGTCTCCTTTCTCCCTCTTCTCTTCTCTGTATAACTCCATGAACATCTCTGAGCAGTCCAGACTGTGGAGCGCACATAAGGAAGTGATTACTGGCTAGCTTGCTTTCTCCTCTTTTGATTCTACCTCATCTCATTTGGGTCACCTCTAACTCCCTCCTCCCTCTTATCTTCTCCATGTAACTCTGTGAACCTCTCTGGGTGTCCCTCACTGTGGAGAAACTTTTCATCTTTAACCTAGATGTTTTATCAATGGTGCTGTATAGAAGGAGAAGTCTTGAGACTACTGTAAAAATAAGACTGAAAACCAGAGGCAGGAGGCTTAAGTCCAAATCCTGAGAAGATCATAGAACACCTGACTCCACGGAACATTAAGCGATAGGAGCTCATCAAACGCCTCTATACCTACACTGAAACCAAGCACTACCCAAGGGCCAACAAGTTCCAGAGCAAGACATACCACACAAATTCTCCAGCAGCACAGGAACACAGCCCTGAGCTTCAATATACAGGCTGCCCAAAGTTACTCCAAATCCATTGACATCTCATAACTCGTTACTAGAAACTTCATTGCACTCCAGAGAGAAGAAATCCAGCTCCACCCACCAGAACACCAACACAAGCTTCCCTAACCAAGAAACCTTGACAAGCCACCTATACAACCCTACCCACAGCAAGGAAACTCCATAATAAAGAGAACTCCACAAGCTGCCAGAATACAGAAAGGCTACCCCAAACTCAGCAATATAAACAAGATGAAGAGACAGAGGAATACCCAGCAGGTAAAGGAACAGGATGAATGCTCACCAAACCAAACAAAAGAGGAAGAGATAGAGAATCTACCTGATAAAGAATTCCCAATAATGATAGTGAAAATGATCCAAAATCTTGAAATAAAAATGGAATCACAGATAAATAGCCTGGAGGCAAGGATTGAGAAAATGCAAGAAAGTTTTAACAAGGACCTAGAAGAGATAAAAAAGAGTCAATATATAATGAATAATGCAATAAATGAGATCAAAAACACTCTGGAGGCAACAAATAGTAGAATAATGGAGGCAGAAGATAGGATTAGTGAAATAGAAGATAGAATGGTAGAAATAAATGAATCAGAGAGGAAAAAAGAAAAATGAATTAAAAGAAATGAGGACAATCTCAGAGACCTCAAGGACAATATTAAACGCTACAACCTTCGAATCATAGGAGTCCCAGAAGAAGAAGACGAAAAGAAAGACCATGAGAAAATACTTAAGGAGATAATAGTTGAAAACTTCCCTAAAATGGGGAAGGAAATAATCACCCAAGTCCAAGAAACCCAAAGAGTCCCAAACAGGATAAGCCCAAGGCAAAACACCCCAAGACACATATTAATCAAATTAAAAAAGATCAAACACAAAGAACAAATATTAAAAGCAGCAAGGAAAAAACAACAAATAACACACAAGGGGATTCCCATAAGGATAACAGCTGATCTTTCCATAGAAACTCTTCAAGCCAGGAAGGAATGACAAGGCATACTTAAAGTGATGAAAGAAAATAACCTACAGCCCAGATTACTGTACCCAGCAAGGATCTCATTCAAATATGAAGGAGAAATCAAAAGCTTTACAGACCAGCAAAAGCTGAGAGAATTCAGCACCGCCAAACCAGCTCTCCAACAAATGCTAAAGGATATTCTCTAGACAGGAGACACAAAAATGGTGTACAAACTCGAACCCAAAACAATAAAGTAAGTGGCAACTGGATCATACTTATCAATAGTTACTTAAACGTAAATGGGTTGAATGCCTCAACCAAAAGACAAAGACTGACTGAATGGATACAAAAACAAGACCCCTATATATGGTGTCTACAAGAGACCCACCTCAAAACAGGGGACACATACAGACTGAAAGCGAAGGGCTGGAAAAAGATATTCCATGCAAATAGAGATCAAAAGAAAGCAGGAGTAGCAATACTCATATCAGATAAAATAGACTTAAAAAAAAGGCTGTGAAAAGAGACAAAGAAGGACACTACATAATGATCAAAGGACTAATCCAAGAAGAAGATATAACAATTATAAATATATATGCACCCAACATAGGAGCACCGCAATGTGTAAGACAAATGCTAACAAGTATGAAATGGGAAATTAACAATAACACAATAATAGTGGGAGACTTTAATAACCCATTCACACCTATGGATAGATCAACTAAACAGAAAATTAACAAAGAAACACAAACTTTAAATGATATAGTAGACCAGTTAGACCCAATGGATATCTTTGGACTTTTCACACCAAAACAATGAATTTCACCTTTTTCTCAAGTGCACATGGAGCCTTCTCCAGGATAGATCACATCCTGGGCCATAAATCTAGCCTTGGTAAATTCAAAAAAATTTAAGTCATTCCAAGCATCTTTTCTGACCACAATGCAGTAAGATTACATCTCAATTACAGGAGAAAAACTATTAAAAATTCAAACATATGGAGGCTGAAAACATGCTGCTGAATAACCAACAAATCACAGAAGAAATCAAAAAAGAAATCAAAATTTGCATAGAAATGAATGAAAATGAAAACATGACAACCCAAAACCTATGGGACACTGTAAAAGCAGTGCTAAGGGGAAAGTTCATAGCAATACAGGCATACCTCAAGAAACAAGAAAAAAGTCCTAACTCTACACCTAAAGCAAGTAGAAAAAGAAGAAATTAAGAACCCCAGGGTTAGTAGAAGGAAAGAAATCTTAAAAATTAGGGCAGAAATAAATGCAAAAGAAACAAAAGAGACCATAGCAAAAATCAACAAAGCCAAAAGCTGGTTCTTTGAAAGGATAAATAAAATTGACAAACCATTAGCCAGACTCATCAAGAAACAAAGGGAGAAAAATCAAATCAATAAAATTAGAAATGAAAATGGAGAGATCACAACAGACAACACAGAAATAAAAAGGATCATAAGAGACTACTATCAACAATTATATGCCAATAAAATGGACAACGTGGAAGAAATGGACAAATTCTTAGAAAGTACAACTTTCCAAAACTGAACCAGGAAGAAATAGAAAATCTTAACAGACCCATCACAAGCACGGAAATTGAAACTGTAATCAGAAATCTTGCAGAAAACAAAAGCCCAGGTCCAGACGGCTTCTCTACCAAAAATTTAGAGAAGAGCTGACACCTATCCTACTCAAACTCTTCCAGAAAATTGCAGAGGAAGGTAAACTTCCAAACTCATTCTATGAGGCCACCATCACCCTAATACCAAAACCTGACAAAGATGCCACTAAAAAAGAAAACTACAGGCCAATATCACTGATGAACATAGATGCAAAAATCCTTAATAAAATTCTAGCAATCAGAATCCAGCAACACACTAAAGATATCATACACCAAGACCAAGTGGGCTTTATCCCAGGGATGAAAGGATTCTTCAATATCTGCAAATCAATCAATGTAATACACCACATTAACAAATTGAAAAATAAAAGCCATATGATTATCTCAATAGATACAGAGAAAGCCTTTGATAAAATTCAATATCCATGTATGATAAAAACTCTCCAGAAAGCAGGAATAGAAGGAACATACCTCAACATAATAAAAGCTATATATGACAAACCCACAGCAAACATTATCCTCAATGGGGAAAAATTGTAAGCATTTCCCCTAAAGTCAGGAACAAGACAAGGGTGCCCACTTTCACCACTACTACTCAACATAGTTTTGGGAGTTTTGGCCACAGCAATCAGAGCAGAAAAAGAAATAAAAGGAATCCAAATTGGAAAAGAAGAAGTAAAACTCTCACTGTTTGCAGATGACGTGATCCTCTACATAGAAAACCCTAAAGACTCCGCCAGAAAATTACTAGAGCTAATCAATGAATATAGTAAAGTTGCAGGATATAAAATGAACACACAGAAATCCCTTGCATTCCTATACACTAATAATGAGAACATAGAAAGAGAAATTAAGGAAACAATCCCATTCACAATTGCAACAAAAAGAATAAAATACTTAGGAATAAGTCTACCTAAAGAAACTAAAGACCTATATATAGAAAACTATAAAACACTGATGAAAGAAATCAAAGAGGACACAAATAGATGGAGAAATATACCATGTTCATGGATTGGAAGAATCAATATAGTGAAAAGGAGTATACTACCCAAAGCAATTTATAGATTCAATGCAATCCCTATCAAGCTACCAATGGTATTTTTCACAGAGCTAGAACAAATAATTTCACAATTTGTATGGAAATACAAAAAACCTCGAATAGCCAAAGCAATCTTGAGAAAGAAGAATGGAACTGGAGGAATCAACCTGCCTGACTTCAGGCTCTACTACAAAGCCACAGTCATCAAGACAGTATGGTACTGGCACAAAGACAGAAATATAAATCAATGGAACAAAATAGAAAGTCCAGAGATAAACCCACGCACTTATGGACACCATCCGTATATTTGACAAAAGAGGCAAGAATATACAATGGATTAAAGACAATCTCTTTAACAAGTGGTGCTGGGAAAACTTGTCAACCACTTGTAAAAGAATGAAACTAGAACCCTTTCTAACACCATACACAAAAATAAACTCAAAATTGATTAAAGATCTAAATGTAAGACCAGAAACTATAAAACTTTTAGAAGAGAACATAGGGAAAACACTCTCTGACGTACATCACAGCAGGATCCTCTATGACCCACCTCCCAGAATATTGGAAATAAAAGCAAAAATAAACAAATGGGATCTAATTAAACTTAAAAGCTTCTGGACAACAAAGGAAACTATAAGCAAGGTGAAAAGACAGCCTTCAGAATGGGAGAAGATAATAGCAAATGAAGCAACTGACAAACAACTAATCTCAAAAATATACAAGCAACTCCTTCAGCTCAATTCCAGAAAAATAAACGACCCAATCAAAAAATGGGCCAAACAACTAAATAGACATTTCTCCAAAGAAGACATACAGATGGCTAACAAACACATGAAAAGATGCTCAATATCACTCGTTATCAGAAAAATGCAAATCAAAACCACAATGAGGTACCATTTCACGCCAGTCAGAATGGCTGCGAACCAAAAGTCTACAAGCAAGAAATGCTGGAGAGGATGTGGAGAAAAGGGAACCCTCTTACACTGTTGGTGGGAATGCAAACTAGTATAGCCACTATGGAGAACAGTGTGGAGATTCCTTAAAACACTGGAAATAGAACTGCCATACGACCTAGCAATCCCACTGCTGGGCATACACACTGAGGAAATCAGAATTGAAAAGAACATGTGTACCCCAATGGTCATCGCAGCACTGTTTATAATAGCCAGGACATGGATGCAACCTAGATGTCCATCAGCAGATGAATGGCTAAGAAAGCTGTGGTACATATACGCAATGGAGTATTACTGAGCCATTAAAAAGAATACACTTGAATCAGTTCTAATGAGGTGGATGAAACTGGAGCCTATTATACAGAGTGAAGTAAGCCAGAAAGAAAAACACCAGTACAGTATACTAACGCATATATATGGAATTTAGAAGGATGGTAATGACAACCCTGTATGTGAGACAGCAAAAGAGACACAGATGTATAGAACAGTCTTTTGGACTCTGTCAGGGGGGATGATTTGGGAGAAGGGCATTAAAACATGTATAACATCATATAAGAAATGAATCACCAGTCTAGGTTTGATGCAGGATACAGGAAGCTTGGGGCTGGTGCACTGGGATGACCCAGAGGGATGGTATGGGGAGGGAGGTGGGAGGGGGGTTCGGGATGGGGAGCACGTGTACACCCATGGCAGATGCATGTTGATGTATGGCAAAACCAATACACTATTGTAAAGTAAAAATAAATAAATAAATAAATTAAAAAAAGGAAATATGTCCCCCCAAGAAAAAGAACTGCAAAAAAGCAAAATGGCTGTCTGAAGAGGCCTTACAAAGAGCTGTGAAAAAAAGAGAAGCAAAAAGCAAAGGAGAAAAGGAAAGATATACCCATTTGAATGCAGAGTTCCAAAGAACAGCAAGGAGAGATAAGAAAGTCTTCCTCAGTGATCAATGCAAAGAAATAGAGAAAAAACGATAGAATGGGAAAGACTAGAGATCTCTCCAAGAAAATTAGAGATAAGATGGGCTCAATAAAGGACAGAAATGATATAGACCTGACAGAAGCAGAAAATATTAAGAAGATGTGCCAAGAATACACAGAAGAACTATACAAAAAAGACCTTCATGACCCAGATAATCATGATGGTACAATGACTCACCTAGAGCCAGACATCCTGGAATGTGAAGTCAAGTGGGCCTTAGAAAGCATCACTAAAAACAAAGCTAGTGGAGGTGATGGAATTCCAGTTGAGCTATTTCAAATCCTGAAAGATGATGCTGTGAAAGTCTGCACTCAATATGCTGGCAAATTTGAAAAACTCAGCAATTTTCCACAGGGCTGGAAAAGGTCAGTTTTCACTCCAATCCCAAAGAAAGGCAATGCCAAAGAATGTTCAAACTACCACACAATTGCACTCATCTCACATGCTAGTAAAGTAGTGCTCAAAAGTCTCCAAGCCAGGCTTCAACAATACGTGAACCATGAACTTCCAGATGTTCAAGCTGTATTGTGAAAAGGCAGAGGAACAAGAGATCAAATTGCCAACATCCACTGGATCATGGAAAAAGCAAGAGAGTTCCAGAAAAATATCTATTTCTGCTTTATCGACTATGCCAAACCCTTTGTGTGGATCACAATAAACTGTGGAAAATTCTGAAAGAGATGGGAATACCAGACCACTTGACCTGCCTCTTGAGAAACCTGTATGCAGGTCAGGAAGCAACAGCTAGAACTGGACATGGAAAAAGAGATTGGTTCCAAACAGGAAAAGGAGTACATCAAGGCTGTATACTGTCACCCTGCTTATTTAACTTATATGCAGAGTACATCATGAGAAACACTGGGCTGGAGGAAGCACAAGCTGGAATCAAGATTGCCGGGAGAAATATCAATAACCTCAGATATGCAGATGACACCACATTTATGGCAGAAAGTGAAGAAGAACTAAAGAGCTTCTTGATGAAAGTGAAAGAGGAGAGTGAAAAAGTTGGCTTAAAGCTCAACATTCAGAAAACTAAGATCATGGCATCCAGTCCCATCACTTCATGGCAAATAGATGGGGAAACAGTGGAAAGAGTGGCTGACTTTATGCTTTTGGGCTCCAAAATTACTGCAGATGGTGACTGCAGCCATGAAATTAAAAGACGTTTACTCAGTAGAAGGAAAGTTATGGCCAACCTAGACAGCATATTAAAAAGCACAGACATTACTTTGCCAACAAAGGTCCATCTAGACAAAGCTATGGTTTTTCCAGTGGTCATGTATGGATGTGAGAGTTGGACTATAAAGAAAGCTGAGGACCGAAGAGTTGATGTTTTTGAACTGTGGTGTTGGAGAAGACTCTTGAGAGTCCCTTGGACTGCAAGGAGATCCAATCAGTCCATCCTAAAGGAAATCAGTCCTAAATATTCATTGGAAGGACTGATGCTGAAGCTGAAACTCCAATACTTAGGCCACCTGATGCGAAAAGCTGACTCATTTGAAAAGACCATGATGCTGGGAAAGATTGAAAGCAGGAGGAGAAAGGGACAACAGAGGATGAGATGGTTGGATGGCATCACCGACTCAAAAGACATGATTTTGAGTAAGCTCTGGGAGTTGGTGATGGACAGGGAGGCCTGGCGTGCTGCAGTCCCTGGGGTTGCAAAGAGTTGGACACATCTGAGCAACTGAACTTAACGGAACTGAAGAAAATGATTCTCACCTGGGAATAAATTTTATTCCCCCAATATTTGGCATGGTCTGGAGACATTCAGTTGTCAGAATTTGGGGAGTGGGTTTCACTGGGATCTAGTGAGCAAAGGCCAGGGACCACTAAGCATCCAACAATGATTTTTTAAAGCATCCTGAAATGCACAGACCAGCCCCTCCTACCAAGGAATGAACCGGCTCAAATTGTCAAGAGGGCCAAGAGTGGGAGACGACCGACCAGGTCTTGCCTTCATGTCTCTCATATCACAGACAGTCCTTTCCAGTCCTAGTCCCCACCCCCAAGTCTTTCCTAACCTCACCTCCCCCTCCATACCCTACTCAGTCCATCTTTTTTTAAAAAGTATTTTATTTAGTTAGTAATTTGGCTGAGTTGGGTGTTAGCTGTGGGATCTTTTGTTGCGAGACAAACATCGAAGTTTGGGAATCAGTGGATAAAGAATCCGCCTGCAATGCAGGAAACACAGGAGACGTGGGTTCACTTCCTGGGTCAGGAAGATCCCCTGGAGAAGGAAATCTCAACCCACTCCAGTGTTCTTGCCTGGATAATCCCAAGGACAAAGGAGTCTATTGGACTATAGTCCAAAGGGTCAGATGTGACTGAGCAACCACACACACACACAGACACACACACACACAGACACACACACAGATTCTGTAGTTGTAGTGTTTGGGCTAAGGAGTTGGGCATAGTTGTTCTGTGGCACATGGGGTCTTAGCTCCCTGACCAGGGATCAAACCTGTGTCCCCACATTGCAAGGCGGATTCTTAACCACTGGACCACCAGGGGAGTCCTCTCATCCCATCTTATTTCTGACCCCTGACTCACCCGCAAGCAGCAGCACCAGGCCCAGTGCGAAAAAGTCTGCATACGTGGCCAGCAAGTAGGGCACATGCAGAGGGAAAGTTCCCGCCAATGCCTGAGAGATGAGGTCCCCAATGAGGCTGTCAAAGGCGTACCTCCAGGCCCTGGCTGTACACGCAGTGGCTGTAGCAGCAGAAGAACGAACATTCACAGACAAAATTGAACACCTAGTAAGTGCCGATGGATGTATTTTGGAGGAAAAAATAGGCAAAACATAATCTCAAAGATTTTTTCCATGGGGTGGCGAGAGCAGACTGTGATGATTCACAAAATAGGTCCACTATTTAATACATTAGGAGGAGATCAGTGTTTCACAAGGGAAGAAAACAGGGAAGTTGGATAAGGAGGGCTAAAAGATGAGGTATAAAATATCAAGGGGCAACCCTCCCCCCCCAAAAAAAAATCACTCACAGGCAACAGCTGAGCAAAGACTCCAATAAAATGAGGTGATGAGCCTGTGGGACACGCCTCCCTCCCACCCATGCCCAGTTTCCTTGCTTTCTTATTCTTAGTCCAATTATTTAAGGAAAGCAGGAGAGAGCTGAAGAGAATGAAGTGGGGTTTTTCAGCCACTGTTACCCACTTCCCCTAACAAGTCAGGTAACAAAGAGCCCATGAATAAGACTGCAATCCCATCTCCCAGTTTCCTGACCTTAGACCCCACACCTTTTCCCCACACCTGTTGCCTGGTACCATCACCTCACCAGTTAAAAATAACAGTATGATGTTCCAGCCAACGACGAAGGCCCAGAGCTGCCCCATCGTGACGTAGCTGCAGACATACGCAGAAGAGGAGCGTGGTACCCGGGCGTCAAATTCCACATAGCAGAGCCTCGACAGCAGAGAAGACAGGCCGGCCACCAAGAAGCAGACGACAATCGCTGGTCCAGCTACGTACTTGGCCACTGCACCAACCACGATGTACAGGCCGGCTCCCAGGTTTCTGCCCACACCCAAGAACACCAGTTCTATGGCACTCAGATGAATCTTGAGACCATCAGACTCCTTTATGGTGTCTGCCCCTCGCCTGTGGGCCAGCTTCTGACCAAACTGAAGAACACACTGATGCACCATCCTAGACATAGTTGAGGAGGCTACAATCTGCTGAGAAAACAAGACACAGAGTCATCCAGATTGCTTATCCATCCTAGACCCTAGGAGTTAAAGTCCGTGAAGTACTGGAGTGATGAGGGGCAGGTGGTAAAAGGACACACTGGGCATGTTCTCCATCTCTGAGCCTTGGTTTCTTCAAACATAAAGAAGCCTCTTAATGTGCAAGAGTGTTTAAAGAGAAGTGATGGGGAGCAGAATCAGTTCAGTCACTCAGTCGTGTCCAACTCTTTGCAACCCCAGGGACTGCAGCATGCCAGGCCTCCCTGTCTATCACCAACTCTCAGAGCTTACTCAAACTCATGTCCATTGAGTCAGTGATGCCATCCAACCATCTCATCCTCTGTTGTCCCTTTCTCCTCCTGCCTTCAATCTTTCCCAGCATCAGGGTCTTTTCTATTGGGAGCAGAATACATCTTCTCAAATATGCCCCTTTGACAGGTTGACTGTTTTGAGCTGAAGGCAGTGAAGACCCAGCAGACTCAGGAGAAGCTCCTTGCCTCTCCCTTAACTGCTCAAAATAATGTAGATTAAGGGACCTACACCAGGAAGAGAGCTATCACCAAAGACTACTTTTTATTTCTAAAAGGATTATTTGTCTGGAGTGGCAAACATTTGTTTACCAAGCATTTGTTTTTTTTTTTTTGTTGTTGTTGTTGTTGTTGTCATTCAGTCACTCAGTTGTGTCCGACTCTTTGTGACCCCATGAACTGCAGCACATGAGGCTCTTCTGTCCTTCACTATCTCCCACAGTTTGCTCAAACTCACTTTCATTGAGTCGAAGTTGTCATCTAACCATCTCATCCTCTATCTCACCCCTCTCCTTCTGCCCTCAATCTTTTCCAGAAGCAGGGTGTTTTCCAACAAGTTAGCTCTTCGCATCAGGTGGCCAAAGTATTGGAGCTTCAGCTGCAGCATCTGTCCTTCCAATTAATATTCAGGGTGGATTTCCTTTAGGATGGACTGGTTGGATCTCCTTACCATCCAATGGACTCTCAAGAATCTTCCAAGTATTTTCTCTTTCCATCTTCCTGTGGGTTCTCTTCCTCCCATTTGAAGCCCCAGATCCCTACAACTCCCTTCTCCTTAGGTCAGGGGAGGATATGAGCCTCAATTGTTTGAATGTCTTTGAGTCTCAGAACTTTTATGGGGCTCCCCTATGCAGCAAATTGAATCTCGTAATCTGTCTTTTTTCTTTTTTTGGCTGCACTGGGTCTTAGTTGCAGCACGTGAGATCTTTTGTTGAGGCAGGTGAACTCAGTTGTGGCATACGGGGTCCAGTTCCTCAATCAGGGATCGAACCCAGGCCCCCTGCAATGGGAGCATGGAGTCTTGGCCACTGAACCACCAGGGAAGTGCCTGTTTGCCTGTCTTATGTCAATTTAATTATTAGACAAGTCAAAGAGTGTAGAAAAGGAAATTTCTGCCTCTACAGAAGCAAAACCTTTCAGCATAGTGCCTGGTTCACAGTATCTGCTTAACGGGTATTATCTGACTGGATAAGAACACTGATTTCTTGGTTTTAAGCAAAATCAACCAGTTCTGCCATTTCAAATCCAGCTCTGCTATTTATTAGCTTGTTGCTATTGCATGTGCTATATACCATCTTTGACCTGCTTTTCTCTATACCACTGGGAAAACTGTCGTTAGGATTGTTTCCTTCCATCCTAGATAGGGATGAAGTGACTAAGGGGCTTGGTGATCAAAATCACAGACTCCGCATGTTTCCATGATGAAGATTCTAAAACCTGGTAGCTTCCTGTTTCGTTGCCTGCAGAGTGACATGGAATAGGGACTCTGCTTTGGGGCAGAAGGAGATGGAATTTGTAGGGAGGGACAGACTCAAGCCCAGCTCAGTCAAAGCATCACAGCAGACTGGCCTCCCAACTAACTGCCTGGAGGGATGAGGGACTAACCTTTACTCTGAATCAGGAATGACAGGACTCTGTTTCCTGCTGCTTTGGGGTGTGAAATGTCCCCTCACTACACTGCTCTGCAGGGCTAGGCTGACCCAGTGACCACAAGTCACCATCAGGGGGCTTCCACCCCTGATACTCTGAAGTCCTAGTTTAGTATTTTGGTTCAGAGCAAGCATTCAGAGAGCCAGGACACTGATTAGAATCTTGGTTCCTCGAACACTACTGTGCCTTTGAACAGGTCATATACTTCTCTGGACCTGTGTTTCCTTCTTGCTCAAATGCTGCTGATGAACCCTTGAGCACTGTGAGTAGGAATGTAAGGGTCTCTAAAAAAACTAAAAATGGAATTACCGCATGATCCAGCAATTTCACTGCTGTGTGTACACCCAAAAGAACTATAAATAGGATCTCAAAGAGATATTTGCACACCTGTATTCATATCAGCATTATTCACAATAGCTGAAAGTGGGAAGCAACCCAGATGTCCAACCTCAAAGAAATAGATAAACGTGAAGAGGTCTATACATGCATTGAAAAGTACAGCTTCATTTTCTAAATTTAGTTATGAGTCAGGTATTATAAAACTCACTGGTTTATAATCAACAGTTATAATAAGTAAAAGTTTAGAAGACTTCCTTTCCATTTGCCCCTTCAGTCTCAGGAATTAGAGATTATTAGATTAAATAAGAGTAACGTACTTGAGAGCACTGGTCTTAGACACAGGGAAACTCTTGTTCTTCTAGCAGGACATGTTCTCTCAGTGTCACAATTCTGAAAAAAAAAATAGTATTTTAAAAGCTAGCTTTGTCTAATTGCAGACGTAAAAAGAACAGGGTTTTGTCTGTTTGTTTTTGTTCAGAGAGGTTGTTTTTGTTGTTTGTTTCCCCCAATTGCAAAAAGTTTTATCTTAGCCAGTTTTCTCTGGAGTCCAGAGAATTTTGTGGCCACACCATAATAAAATGTCATCTTTCTTTTCTCTAGTTAAAGTTTTATAGCTAAAACTTAGACCAGATAGTGCTCAAATTGGCCCAGATAAGAATGGCAGACTGGCTGATAAAATGCTGTCCCACAGGGATCGTCCCTCTGGGAAGACGGGGTCTTAGTTTGGTTAGATGAGGGGGAATGAGATGGCAGAGGAGTAGGTGGGTGTGGAGTTCATCTCTCTCCAGAGATACATCAGGAAGACACCTTCAGACACAGGAGATCTTGCAGAACGGCAGCTGAGAGCAGGCAAGAGCACCTGGCCACTGGAGAAGACTATATAGAACCACACAAAACTCGGTAGGGTGAAGGAAGTGGGGGGAAAGAGGAGAGTCAGTAGGACTGGACCTGCCCACGGAGGGTGGGGGACTGAAGCAGGGGTCCGGTCCCAACGTGGGTGCCCTTGGAGGCTGAGGAAACTGTTCAGGGGACAGAGGAGAAGCACTTGAGGCTGAGAGTTAAGCAGCTGATCTGTGAGAGTCTGAATGGAATGAGAATCACAGAGACAATCCTTGCTGCAGCCATATGTTCCCCGGGGAGAGGGATGCAGGGACGCAAAGTCCCCTGGAAGGCGCAGGGCTGGGAGCTGGAGCGTAGGGATTGTGGAGCGATTAGGGGCGAGCTCAGCTATTGACTGCAGGGAGAAGCCCGAGGGGACGTGAGGGAGGAGGTGGCAGTGGGAAATGCCTGTGCAGGAAACCCGGGCAGCCGTGCAGGCAGGGCGACCCTGCAGAGTCACTCACAGGCGGTGGAGCCATCGCTGTGGCCTCTCTGTCCCCACAAGTCAGCCCTGGACAGTGGAAGGCCCCAGAGAGAGGCTGGCCTGTTACCGCCTTCACGGGGGAGGGAGCCGGGAGCAGTAGAGAAGGACCGGCCACAGAGGCGCTCTGACTGCAGCTGCCAGAGACGAGGAAGACACCCTGAGAGGGCCAGAGCTTCCTCGGCTGAGACAGCTGGGGTCCCTGCACACTCGGAGCTCCCAGAGTTCTCACGATCCGAGCAGCTGTTCCACCTCCATGCTGGATCCTCATTGGGGCAGAGCTGCCAGAGGCTAGAAAAAGCCCTAATAGCACCGTATCTCCTGTGACAACAGCCCCTTTGTACCCAGAATTGCCAGGGTCCCCGTGATCCGAGCAGCTGTGCCACCTCCATGCTGTATCCCCACTGGGGCAGAGCTGCCAGAGGCTAGAAAAGCCCCTTTCCTGTGGCCCTAGCTGCCAGTTCTGCTGAGCACCTGATGCTCCAGGCCCTGCCACCCCAGCAGCTGTACCCCCCTCACCCCATCCTCCCCGGGGCAGACCCATGCCCTCCAGGGCAGCCTCAGGAGCAAAGCCCTGTGGACGACTCACAGGCAGAAGCGGAGACAAAGCTATAGCTGATACCCAGGAGCAGTGCGGCTAAGGAGGAGAACTCAGAACCTTCCCACCTGCTGCACAAGTTGCAGATTGAATCCACTCGATCAAGGAGAGAGACTCTGTGTCTCTGAATATATGAAAGGACACCGAGCACTCCCACAGAAGAAATCACACCAGCTCTGGCAGCTGTGGACCTTGGAGGCAAGAACAGGCAGGAGCAGGACCAGATTAGAATCTGAGCTGCCCACGCAGCAGGGCCAGAGACCAGCGCAGTGTTGGAGGGCTTGCGGGGAGGCGAGGTGCATGGAGACTCCCAGGGAGGGAAAGGACGCTGACAGCTGAGATCCAAGGAAAACATTTATTATTCTTATATTTTGACTTGTTCTCTAGTTGCTTCTGGATTTTTTTCCCCCCACTCTGTTGCTGTAGTAGTTGATTTTATTAGTACTGTTGAGTCTAGTTAAGTTTTTGAGAATTTTTTACCCCCCAGGGAGAATTTTTTTATCACACTTTTTATTTCCTGTTTATACGTCTGCCTCTCTGTTGGTGTTCTGTGGTTCTTTGGGGTTTTCCTTTTAAATTCTTAAAGTTTTAAATTTTATTATTATTATTTTTCTACATTTATTCTTTGGCTTTTCTTACTGCTATTTTCCTTTTGTCCCTATTCCTTAATATACATAAATCTTTGTCTACCTCTACTTAACTTTGCTTCTTCCTTCTTCCTCTTCTTTCTTTTTCTCACCATATTTGTTTTGTTTCCGTTGCTTTATTCCCCAGTTGGCACCTTGATTTGGTTTTATTTTCCAGTCTGTGCTGTATTCATTTTGTTTTTCACTGGAGGCTATCATTTTTGGTTCCCTTTGCTTGCCGGGTCCATCTCTTGTACTTTATTTAGTTTTTGACTGTTTGGGTTTTGTTTATGGGTGTATATGTCTCTGTGTGTGTATTCCATTGTTTTCATTTGGCTGATCAGAACAATCTGAAGGAGTAGGGAACTTGCAGGAGTGGGGAAAGCTTGATTTCCCCCCTGAGATTTGGAGGAAGATTGAAGGGGATCGTTTAGAATGTAGGGGGGTTAACCTCCATCCATGTTCCCATACTTTGGCAATGTAGATCTAATTGTAGGATAGTATTATAAGCAAGAGACCAAATCTTTTCATGCCCCAACTTAAGTAAAGGCCTGGCAATATTACAGCAAAGCCTAGTTTTCCTTTTCTCAGCCTCTCAGGCTTAGAAAGGGGATTCTCCATGTTGAGCAACCTGCAACCAAGAACTGCACTCTTAGAAATAAAGTCCTGTGTTCCAGAAACATTCCTTGTATTAGTAGGAGTGTTAGTGTTAGTTGTGCAGTCGTGTCTGACCCTCTGCAACCCCATGGACTGTAGCCCACCAGGCTGCTCTCTCCAGGGGATCTTCCCGATCCAGGGATAGAACTTGAGTCTTTGCCTTGCAGGGAAATTCTTTGCTGTTTGAGCTACCAGGGAAGCCAGAAACATTCCTAAGGGGCACCTGATGGCGGCTCAGAGTGTTTTCTGGATTTCCCTCAAACCCTGTGCTTGGTGGGATTTTCAGTGTCCTCTGCTCTACCTTTGATCCCTGACCAGACATCGCTGGTGGACCAGTCTCTCCCATGAGGCATTGCCAAGACTTTCCTTGAGAGACATCTTTTGCACCAATGAGGTCTGCTGGAACGTGGCCCACCCAGCAGGCTGTCCCTTGCACGGAGAAAGGGGGGACTTGCTGGAAGACCTGAGGGCCTGGAGGCAGGAGGGTTTCCAGAGGGGATTTGTGGGCACCGAGCATAGTTGGAGATTAAACAGCAGGAGCACCCCAAGTCTATCACCCTGTATGTCTGGCATCTGGGGTAAAACTGAAGGGGACATAAAGTTTAGGTGAGAAAGAAATCTTGCTTCTCAAGTAAAGTAGGAAAGGAAATCACAGGAAAAAAAAATTAGAGAAAGGCAGTGTTTGTGCTGGCTGCTCGGGGAGAAATACGTTAGAAGACAGTGGGGCCTAGGGGATAAAGTGTGGGTGTAGCAGGGGACTATTTGTTGGAGGTGGTGGGAGGTGACCTACGGCTCCCAGCACCTTGCTCGCGAGCCTGATGAAGGCGAAGGACATGCTGGGGCTGTAGTTTAGCCGAGCGAGAGAGAGGGAGAGAGGAGAGAGAAAAACCAGAACTTGGGCTCCTTCACCAAGCGGATCTAGACTGAAACCTGTGGGTCTTGGAAAGAGAACAAAGCAGAGAGAGAGCAAGTTCTCATGGAGAGAGAGAGAGAGAGACTCAGAAGTCTCCAGCCAACAGTTTGGGATGACCTCCGGTTTACCTTGAAATCCTGGGTTTCAGCACCAATGATCTCGGAGAGAGTGTCAGCCGTGAGCAGTGGTTTGAAGCCAGAGCCTCGTTCTCTGCCCAGGAATTGGACCCGGAAGGGCCTGGATGAATGGCAGGAAATCTAGCCGCAGCCGCTCGTCCTCCAGGGGCTAGAGGCTCAAAACAAGGTTCCCCCAGCCTTTGCCCTCATTTAAAAATGCATTTCTCAAGAAGACAAAAGCTGTAAAAACAACAGGTAAAATGTGTACTATAGACACTCAGCCCAACAAGCAGGCGGGCACGCAGTTTGTTCAGTTAAGACGGAAGCAAGGCAGTCACACACCCAGAAGTAAAGGGTGTGGGGGTGCCCCGCCCGATGAGGAGGAGCTCCATGGACACACAGGTAAACCGTCACACGGGGAAGTCCTCCCGGGTCTCTGTAGCCTGTGGCCAGTTTCCTGGTCTCTGTTTCCACACTGGACTGCCCTCGGTTACCAAAGACTGAGACTCTCTGTACACCGATGCCGAAACAACCCCCAAGACAATCGTGGGGGGAGTAGAAGAGGACAGCTTTCTTATTTACCAGGCAAAGGGCGACACACCAGACTTCTGCCTCGAAAGAGTGATGTGTTCAACCCCAGGGAATTTAATCAGAGTTTTTACAACTGTGGGTCCAAGGTGGGGTCCCTGACAAGACTGCGGGGTGAGCAGGGCTTGCACTCCCTTAATCTCATCTCGGGGGACCCAGGGTCTTTGGTGGTCGGCTCTCCCAGTCTTGATGACCTTCTCTGGTCCCTTTAATCTCAGCTGGTTCTGGGGCTGCTCCTCACTTGATCAGTAACTGCACAAATCTGCCCTTTGGAATGCATGGAAGGTCATCACGGCCGGAGTCTTGCCTACAAGAAACGGGGGACAGAAAGGCCTCTGTGCCTGGGAGCCCTACGGGGCAGATGCTGAGAACAGACTCGTGGGGAAGGAGAGGGTGGGGCGAATTGAGAGTCACACTGACATACATATACCTCCGTGTGTACAGGACAGAGCTAACGGGAAGTTGCTTTATAACACAGGGGGCTCAGCCCCGTGCTCTGTGATGACCTAAAGGGGTGGGTTGGGGGAACGGAGGGAAGCTCAAGGTGGAGGGATGTATAATTATGACTAAATAAGTTGTTGTATGGCAGAAACCAGCACAATATTGTAAAGCAACTATCCTCCAATTTAAAAATAAATTAAGCAGAAAGAGTTCTATGGGACTCTCACACATACAAATCAAATTTGTTAATTTGTCTCATGTCAAATTAATTATTAGATCAGCGAAAGAACCTAGAAAGCAAAGTTTTCTGCTTCTTCAGAAGCAAAAGATTCCAGCACAGTCCCGGGCACATGCAGTAGCTGCTTAATCGGTAAAAGCTGAGTGGATAAAAATGATGATTTTTTTAATTGAAATCAACCTGCTCTGCTGGTTCACATCCAAGCTGCTGCACCTCTCCGCTGGTCTGATTTTGCACAAAGTGCCTACCATCTCTGTCTTGCTGTCCTGTGTAATTCAGGGGAGGTTATTATCGTCATTATTCCCTGCCTTCTTGGATCGGAACGAAGTGTCTTTTAAGGGGCTTGCTGATCAGAGAACTCAGACTCCACACATTTCTTCACCAAGGATCCTGAAACCTGGAAGCTTTCTGTTGCTTTGTTTGCAGACTGACATCAAATTGGAACTGCTTTGGGGCAGAATGAAATGGAATTTGTAAGGAGGGACAGACTCTAACCCAGCTTAGTCAAATTAGCAAACCAGAGTGGCCTCTTCTTTTCTTTTCTCTTTTAAAAAAACTTTTTATTTTGTATTGGGGTATAGCCGATTAAGAATGTTGTGACAGTCTCAGGTGAAAAGCCAAGGGACTCAGCCATACATATTCACGTATCCATTCTCCCCCAATGCCCCCCCACACACACCAGAGCAGCCTGTCTCTGATTTACTTCACTCTGTGTGACAGGACCTAGTGGATATTAATGCAAGTATATGGAATCTTAAAAAAAAGAACCGTATTGATGAATCTATTTACAGGTTAGGAATGGAAGAGATGCAGAAAATGGACTTGTGGACGCAGGGCGGGGAGGGGTGGGGAACAAATTGAAATCGTAGCATTGAAATATACACGACCGAGTGTAACATAGACAGCTAGTGGGAAGCTGCTGTATAGCATAGGGAGCTCAGCTAGGGGCTCTGTGATGACCCAGAAGGTGGGATGCAGGTGGGAGAGAGGGGGTGGTTAAAGAGGGATGGGATAAATTAAACATATGGCTAATTCACGTTGTTGTACAGCAGAAACCAACACAACATTGTAAAGCAATTATATTCCCAAAAAAACCGCTGCCTGGAGGGCGAGAGGCCTCGTCTCCATTCTGAATCAGAAATGGCAGGACTCTGTGTCCTGCTCTTTGAGGCATGAAATACACCTCACTACAGGGCTTCTCCAAGCCAGGCTTCAGCAATATGTGAACCGTGAACTTCCTGATGTTCAAGCTGGTTTTAGAAAAGGCAGAGGAACCAGAGATCAAATTGCCAACATCCGCTGGATCATGTAAAAAGCCAGAGAGTTCCAAAAAGCATCTATTTCTGCTTTATTGACTATGCCAAACCTTTTGACTGTGTGGATCCCAATAAACTGTGGAAAATTCTGAAAGAGATGGGAATACCAGACCACCTGATCTGCCTCTTGAGCAATTTGTATGCAGGTCAGGAAGCAACAGTTAGAACTGGACATGGAACAACAGACTGCTTCCAAATAGGAAAAGGAGTTTGTCAAGGCTGTATATTGTCACGCTGTTTATTTAACTTATATGCAGACTACATCATGAGAAACGCTGGACTGGAAGAAACACAAGCTGGAATCAGGATTGTGGGGAGAAATCTCAATAACCTCAGATATGCAGATGACACCACCCTTATGGCAGAAAGTGAAGAGGAACTGAAAAGCCTCTTGATGAAAGTGAAAGAGGAGAGTGAAAAATTTGGCTTAAAACTCAACATTCCGAAAACGAAGATCGTGGTATCCGGTCCCATCACTTCATGGGAAATAGATGGGGAAACAGTGGAAACAGTGTCAGACTTTACTTTTCTGGGCTCTAAAATCACTGCAATGGTGACTGCAGCCATGAAATTAAAAGACGCTTACTCCTTGGAAGGAAAGTTATGACCAACCTAGATAGCATACTCAAAAGCAGAGACATTACTTTGCAACAAAGGTTCATCCAGTCAAGGCTATGGTTTTTCCTGTGGTCATGTATGGATGTGAGAGTTGGACTGTGAAGAAGGCTGAGCGCCGAAGAATTGATGCTTTTGAACTGTGGTGTTGGAGAAGACTCTTGAGAGTCCCTTGGACTGCAAGGAGATCCAACCAGTCCATTCTGAAGGAGATCAGCCCTGGGATTCCTTTGGAAGGAATGATGCTAAAGCTGAAAGTCCAGTACTTTGGCCACCTCATGTGAAGAGTTGACTCATTGGAAAAGACTCTGATGCTGGGAGGGATTGGGGGCAGGAGGAGAAGGGGATGACAGAGGATGAGATGGCTGGATGGCATCACTGACTCGATGGACGTGAGTCTGAGTGAACTCCGGGAGTTGGTGACAGACAGGGAGGCCTGGCATGCTGCGATTCATGGGGTCGCAAAGAGTCGGACACGACTGAGCGACTGATCTGATCTGATCTGATCTGACAGGGCTCTGCAAGGCTAGACTGACCCAGTTACAGAAGTCACCTGCCAGGTGGCTTCCATGCTGTTACTCCAAAGTCCAAGTTTAGCATTTTGGTTCAGAGCAAGCATTCAAAGAGCCAGGCAGCTCTGATTAGAATCTTGGTTCCGCCAACACCTTGTGCCTTTGAGGAAGTCATTTAGTTTTCTGGACCCGTGTTTTCATCTTCTTTAAATTCTGCTGATGAGCCCTTGTGCCTGTCAAATGGCGCACCTGCTCTGGATAATGTATGGTGGTTGCTCCAAAGTTAAAAATAATTTACAATAATCTAGCAATTCCACTTCAGTAAGTACACCCGAAAGAAATGAAAATAGATTCTCAAAGAGATAGCTGTATACCCAGTATTATCATAGTAGCATTTTTCATAGGAGCTGAAAGCGTATCTGACTGTTTGCAACCCCATTGACTGTAGCCTGCCAGACTCCTCTATCCACAGCATTCTTCTGGCAAGTTGGAAATTTGAAAGTTGGAAGCAACACAAATATTCATCCAGGAAGGAATGAATAAACACAAGGTGGTCTATACCCACAGTGGAATATTACTAAGCCTTAAAAAGGCAGGACTTTCTGACGCATGCTACAATGTGGAGGACATTATGCTGAGTAACTTAAGCCAGTCACAAAAATACAAATATTGCATGATTCCACTTCTATGAGGTACTGAAAAGAGTCAAAGCCGTGGAGACAAATGTAGAATGGTGGTTGGCCAGGGGCTGAGGTAAAGGGGGAACTGGGGAGTTATCGTTCAATGGGGACACAGGTGAAAGTGTTCCAGGGACTGGGTGCACAATCATGTAAACATCCTTAACATTTTTGGACTGTACACTTAAAAGGGTTAAGTTGGTTAATGTTATGTTATGTGTATTTTACCACCATTTTAAAAAATTGCTGCCCATGATAAGTAATAGAACAAACTTCACACAGTTATTGGGTGTAGCAAACCCAAAGGGGACTGAATATAAGTCGGCAAGCATTTGGTCCTCCACACAAACCTAAATCTGTGGGTGTTCAAGTCCCTTACAGTTACCTCAATATCTGCAGAAGAGGACGAACCCATAGATTCCAAGGGCCAGAAGAATACAGGAGCCTGAAATCAGTGTCCACATCATAACCCCTACTTAAGGGTAATTAGTCGCTAGCATTATTTGAACATGAGTAAAATTGTCTTAGAGTCTCACAGCACTGATCTAATCTCCCCCAGCTTTCCTTAGACACATGCACACAGACACAGCACACTTTCATCCAGAAAATAGGTCTCTCCATCCTCTGGCTGGAGCCGGGCTGACCCCTCTGCACTCTGGGATTGCAGGGGTCTCTTTGGGAGGATGTGAACTCGGCCCCCAGTCTCCCACAGACAAGGCTGACCCAAGACTTACTGGATCCTTGGAGCAGAGGCTGGAGCACTGGATCAGTCAGGGAGGCTGAGGGTAAGCCATGCGGGGCTGGAGCTGAGGCATCTCCAAGAACAGAAGTGGGGAGTCCTGAGCACAGAAGACAATCCTCACCCCTGGGTTGTTGGGGTGAGATTGGAGTCGGGGGGAAACACCTGCAGTGTAGCTATCAGCCCTGACTCTTCTGTGGTTACCATCCGTGGGTAGTTCTGAAATGGTCTTTATTGTGGTAAAACATGTGTAACGTAAAATTTACCATTTTAAGTGTCCAGTTCAAAACTGCTAAGGACAAAAAAAAGTGTTAAGGACATTCATAGTTTATATAACCAATGTCTTGAACTTTTTTTATCTTGCAAAACTGAAACTGTACACATTAAACAAAAATTCCCTCTTCTTCCACTGCAGTTCCTGGCAATCACCATTCTACTCTATTAATCTAACCCCTCTAGGTACTTCACTTAAGTGGAAAACTTCGGTCTTTGTCATTTCCTATGGAAATGCCTTCTCTTAGTAATGGCCACAAGGTTCATCCATGTTGTAGCTTCTTAGAAGCATAGTATCTTTATTTGTGATGGCACATCTGCTTGATTTTTTATGTATTTTTTTGCAGTCTTTCATCGGTGCTCTCACATTTGAAGGAGCAGACTCGTCCTTCAGTCTGTGGTGTTTCCCTCGAGCTGGAGTATTCTGTTTGACGGTGGTGTTAATTCCTGTGGTTTCCTGTCTTTGTCTCCCTACACCTGCTCCACTTTCCTTGCTCCCTCTTGTGGGAGAATTCTTAAGTTTTCTGTCTTGTCTGCGATCCCAAAAGAAATCAGTCCTAAATATTCATTGGAAAAACTGATGCTGAAGCTAAAGATGCAATACTTTGGCTGCCTGATGAGAAGAACTGACTTATTGGAAAAGACCCTGTGGCTGCATGATGACTGCAGCCATGAAAGTAGAAGATGCTTGCTCCTTGGGAGGAAAGTTATGACCAACCTAGACAGCATATTAAAAAGCAGAGACATTACTTTGCTGACAAAAGTCCTTCTAGTCAGAGCTATGGTTTTTCCAGTAGTCATGTATGGATGTGAGAGTTGGACTATAAAGAAAGCTGAGCTCCTAAGAATTGATGCTTTTGAACTGTGGTGTTGGAGAAGACTCTTGAGAGTCCCTTGGACTGCAAGGAGATCCAACCAGTCCATCCTAAAGGAAATCAGTCCTGAATATTCATTGGAAGGACTGATGCTGAAGCTGAAAGTCCAATACTTAGGCCACCTGATGCGAAGACTTGGTTTATATTACTTTTAGGTATACTGCCTAGTGATTTTGGTATTTTTACAGATGCTGTATAATATTATGTGTAGAATCTGAAAAAATAATATAAATGAATGTATATAGCAAAACAGAAACAGCCTCACCAATTCAGAAAACTGACAAGTGGCAATCTGTGAAGAGAGGGAAGGGGGAAGGGGCAAATTGAGGGTATGGGATTAAGAGACACAAAGCAGGAGGAGAAGGGAATGCAGAGGAGATGGTTGGATGGCATTACCAACTCCGTGGACATGAGTTTGAGTAAGCTCTGAGTGTTGGTGATGGACAGGGAAGCCTAGCATGCAGGAGTCAGTGGGGTCACAAAGAGTCGGACAAACTGAGTGACTGAACTGAATACATAATCAGTAAGGATATGTTTGGAGCACAAGGAATTATATCATTATCTTATATAACTTCTACTGGAGTATCATCTGAAAAAATACCAAATCACTGTGCTGTATATTTGAAACTAATGTTATATGGTAAACCAATAATACTTTGATTTTTTTAAGTTGATAGCATTTTTTTATTTAAAAAATTATTTCATTTTAATTGGAGATACTTCAATTTTTTAAAAAAAATTCTGGTATAACAAATAGTTCACAATTGTTTACTTCTTGTTTCTCAATAGAAACTAAAGTTTCTAAGGGTTAAGAATTCTGATTAATATGTGTAATTAAAATGACTAAAATTACTAAGGCAAACATCTCTGCATGCAAGCAAATATTTCAAAGTTATCAGGAAACCCACTGAGACTTGTAGATCTGAGTCCCCTCTTTGTCTTATGTTCTCTACCTGGCCTGGCTAACATGAGTCTACCGACCATTTGTTTTTCCATCTTCATGTGAATCGCCTTCCTTCTCTTTCAAGTCCCAGACCACTACCTAACACTCTCTTCAGTCTTTTACTGAAGACAGTATGGAAGGGAAAGGATTTGGTTATCCTGGCAAGTTGCTCAGTTTTCTTTGGTCTCTCCCTGGTATTGTTGTTCAGTCGCTCAGTCTGCGGACTGCAGCATGCCAGGCTTCTCTGTCCATCACCAACTCTCAGAGTTTGCTCAAAGTCATGTCCATTGAGTTTGGTGATGACATCCAACCATCTCATCATCTGTCGTCCCCTTTTCCTCCTGCCCTTGATCTTTCCCAGCATCAAGGTCATTTCCAATGAGTCGGCTCTTCCCATCAGGTGGTCAAAGTATTGGAGTTTCAGCTTCAGTATCAGTCTTTTCAATGAATATTTAGGACTGATTTCCTTTAGGATGGACTGGTTGGAGCTCCTTGCAGTCCAAGGGACTCTGAAGCGTGTTCTCCAACACCACAGTTCAAAAGCATCAATTCTTCAGTGCTGAGCTTTCTTTATAGTCCAACTCTCACATCCAACATGACTACTGGAAAAAGCATAGCTTTGACTATATGGACCTTTGTTGGCAAAGTGATATCTCTTTTTAAATTCACTGTGAAGCCTTGTCATAGCTTTTCTTCCAAGGAGCAAGTGTCTTAATTTCATGGCTGCAGTCACTGTCTGCAGTGATTTTGGAGCCCAAGAAAATAAAATCTGCCACTGTTTCCATTGTTTCCCCATCTATTTGCCATGAAGTGATGGGACTAGATGCTGTGATCTTCGTTTTTTGAACGTTGAATTGTAAGCCAGGTTTTTTACTCTCCTTTTTCACCTTCATCACATTATTGAGCAATCACTTGATTTTTGTCCCATTAAGCTATCTCATGTTAATTTAATCCTTAGACCGGCCAGAATAACCTGGAAGTGTTGATTCAATTTCTCATCAAGGCTCTTCTATGGGCAGTGTTCAGTGTTGCCTCTTACAGCACATTGGTAGCACAGGATATCTGGTTGGCCCACAGCAATAAGCGAAGAACAGAATCAGGTGATGTCAACCCCTTCCAACAAAGTTTCCACTGACAGTTTCAATCTCCATTAATTTATTCCTAAGCCTGTACTGTCATGAGAACTGGCAAGGTAGTGATATTCCTAATTCTGTTCATCCACCTCCATCTGTATTTTCATTCATCTAATATCTTGCTGCTCAGTTTCTTGACCTGTATCCCTCCTTCACTCTACTGCAGATGCTCATTCCCACAAACAACCCTCTTTATTATCCCTCATTATTATCAATATCTTGAATGTGCATAATCTCAGTGTCAGACACTCTGTTCTAACTCTTTAATGTGTCTATCCTGTTTCATTTCCTGTCTTTAGTTCCACACATTCGTAATCATTTATCAATAAATCATTACTTACTACTTCTTTCCCTCACCTCTGACAATGCAGGTGTTTTTTGTTTTTCCAATTAATAACTTTACATCATCAACTGTACTGTGTAACTCCAAGAGTCTGTGACAGAAAAGTAAAGAGAAATAGTCATTTACAAAAGATTAGACTATGTCTCCATAAAGCTGGGAAAAAGATAAAAGTGATCATTTTGCCATGATGACATGATCCACTTTCTCTGTTATCTTTTCCTTTTCTTAGAGTCTACTTTGTTTGATAGTAATATAGCCGCCTTAGCTTTCCTGTGTCACTGTTTGCAAGTGGATCTGTTCCTTTCCTTTTACTCCCAGCTTACCTCTGTCCTATATTTCAAGGGCAGCACTGGACACAGTATACAGTTACCTGCCTTTCCTCCCCAGACAGCTATCTCTGCATTTTTGCTAAAAAGAAGCATGAGGAGGAGCTTCGTATGTGCAGGTTAATATTTTATTTCTTTCTCCAGTAGCTACTTGCATTGTTATACATTCTTTGTGAAATATCATCTTGCTGCACACTTACAAAGCATGCCCTTTTTTGTATGTGTATCATGGTCTGAAAAGAATACTTAAAAATTATACGGCATTACAGTCACTTGTCCACTGGCAATAAATATAGGCCCCTAAATGCATTTCGTGGTGCAGGAGATGTGAGCAGAGATGTGTGGCACAGGAGCGGTGAACAGCCAGAGGAGATATCCCACTTCTAAGGACAGGAGTGGCGGCCGTGAGCAGATACCCCACCTCCAAGGTAAGGAGCAGTGGCTGCGCTTTGCTGGAGCAACTGTGAAGAGATACCCCATGTCCAAGCAGATGACACCACCCTTATGGCAGAAAGTGAACAAGAACTAAAAAGCCTCTTGATGAAAGTGAAAGAGCAGAGTGAAAACGTTGGCTTAAAGCTCAACATTCAGAAAACTAAGATCGTGGCATCTGGTCCCATCACTTTATGGCAAGTAGATGGGAAAATAGTGAAAACAGTGACTGACTTTATTATTTTGGGCTCCAAAATCACTGCAGATGGTGACTGCAGCCATGAATTAAAAGACACTTACTCAGTGGAAGGAGAGTTATGACCAAACTAGACAGCATATTAAAAAGCAGAGACATTATTTTGCCAACAAAGGTCCGTCTAGTCAAGGCTATGGTTTTTCCAGTAGTCATGTATGGATGTGAGAGTTGGACTATAAAGAAAGCTGAGTGCTGAAGCATTGATGCTTTTGAACTGTGGTATTGGAGAAGACTCTTGAGACTCCCTTGGACTGCAAGGAGATCCAGCCAGTCCATCCTAAAAGGGAACAGTCCTAGCTGTTCATTGGAAGAATTTATGTTGAAGCTGAAACTCCAATACTTTAGCCACATGATGTGAAGAGCTGACCTATTTGCAAACACCATAATGCTGGGAAAGATTGAGGGCAGGAGGAGAAGGGGACAAGAGAGGATGAGATGGTTGCATGGCATCACTGACTCAATGAACATGAGTTTGGGTAAACTCCAGGTGTTGGTGATGGACAGGGAGGCCTGGTGTGCTGCAGTTATGGGGTTGCAAAGAGTAAGACATGACTGAGCAACTAAACTGAAGGCAAGAAAACCCCAAGTAAGTTGGTAGGTGCTGAGAGAGGGCATCAGAGGGCAGACAGGCTGAAACCACAATCACAGAAAACTAGCCAATCTGATCACATGGACCACAGCCTTGTCTAACTCAGTGAAACTAGGCCATACCCTGTGGGGCCACCCAAGATGGACGGGTCATGGTGGAGAGGTCTGACAGAATGTGGTCCACTGGTGAAAGGAATGGCAAACCACTTCAGTATTCTTGCCTTGAGAACCCCATGAACAGTATGAAGACGCAAAAAGATAGGACACTGAAAGATGAACTCCCCATGTTGGGAGGTGCTCAATGTGCTACTGGAGATCAGAGGAGAAATAAATTCAGAAAGAATGAAGGGATGGAGCCAAAGCAAAAACAACACCAAGTTGTGGATGGGACTGGTGATAGAAGCAAGGTCTGATGCTGTAAAGAGCAATATTGCATAGGAACCTGGAATGTTAGGTCCATGAATCAAGGCAAACTGGAAGTGGTCAAACAGGAGATGGAAAGAGTGAACGTTGACATTCTAGGAATCAGTGAACTAAGATGGACTGGAATGGGTGAATTTAACTCAGATGGCCATTATATCTCCTACTGTGGGCAGGAATCCCTTAGAAGAAATGGAGTGGCCATCATGGTCAACAAAAGAGTCTGAAATGTAGTACTTGGATGCAATCTCAAAAACGATAAAATGATCTCTGTGTGTTTCCAATGCAAACCATTCAATATCATAGTAATCCAAGTCTATGCCCTGACCAGTAATGCTGAAGAAGCTGAAGTTGAACGGATCTATGAAGACCTACAAGACCTTTTAGAACTAACACCCCCAAAAGATGTCCTTTTCATTATAGGGGACTGGAATGTAAAAATAGGAATTCAAGAAATACTTGGAGTAACAGGCAAATTTGTCCTTGGAGTACAGAATGAGGCAGGGCAAAGGTTAATCGAGTTTTGCCAAAAGAATGCACTGGTCATAGCAAACACCCTCTTCCAACAACACAAGAGAAGACTCTGTGCACATGGACATCACCAGATGGCCAACACCAAAATCAGATTGATTATATTCTTTGCAGCCAAAGATGGAGAAGCTCTATACAGTCAGCAAAAACATGACCAGGAGCTGACTGTGGCTCAGATCATGAACTCCTTATTGCCAAATTCAGACCAAAGTTGAAGAAAGTGGGGAAAACCACTAAACCATTCAGGTATAACCTAAATTAAATCCCTATGATTAGACAGTGGAAGTGAGAAATAGATTTAAGGGACTAGATCTGATAGGCAGAGTGCCTGATGAACTATGGACAGAGGTTTGTGACACTGTACAGGAGACAGGGATCAAGACCATCCCCATGGAAAAGAAATGCCAAAAAGCAAAATGGCTGCCTGAAGAGGCCTTACAAATAGCTGTGAAAAGAAGAGAAGCGAGGAGCAAAGAGAAAAGGAAAGATATACTCATTTGAATGCAGAGTTCCAAAGAATACCAAGGAGGGGTAAGAAAGACTTCCTCAGTGATCAGTGCAAAGAAATAGAGCGAAACAATACAATGGTAAAGACTAGAGATCTCTTCAAGAAAATTAGATACACCAAGGGAGCATTTCATGCAAAGATGGGTTCAATAAAGAAAGAAATGGCATAGACCTAACAGAAGCAGAAGATGTTAAGAAGAGGTGGCAAGTATACACAGAAAAACTGTACAAAAAAGATCTTCATGACCCAGATAATCACAATGGTGTGATCACTCACCTAGAGCCAGATGTCCTGGAATATGAAGTCAAGTGGGCCTTAGGAAGCATCACTATGAACAAAGCTAGCAGAGGTGATGGAATTCCAGTTGAGCTACTTCAAATCCTGAAAGATGATGCTGTGAAAGTGCTGCACAATATGCCAGCAAATTTGGAAAACTCAGCAATGGCCACAGGACTGGAAAAGGTCAGTTTTCATTCCAATCCCAAAGAAAGGCAATGCCAAAGAATGTTCAAACTACTGCACAATTGCACTCATCTCATACAATAGTGAAGTAATGCTCAAAATTCTGCAAGCCAGGCTTCAGCAAAACATGAACCGTGAACTTCCAGATGTTCAAGCTGGTTTAAGAAAAGGTAGAGGAACTGGAGATCAAATTGCCAACATCTGGTGGATCACTGAAAAAGCAAGAGAGTTCCAGAAAAACATCTATTTCTGCTTTATTGACTATGCCAAAGCCTTGACGGTGTGGATCACAATAAACTATGGAATATTCTGAAAGAGATGGGAATAGCAGGCCACCCTACCTGCCTCTTGAGAAGCCTGTATGCAGGTCAGGAAGCAACAGTAGAACTGGACATGGAACAACAGACTGGTTCCAAATAGGGAAACGAGTATGTCAAGGCTGTATATTGTCACCCTGGTTATTTAACTTCTATGCAGAGTACATCATGAGAAACGCTGGGCTGCAAGAAGCACAGGCTGGAATTAAGATTCCTGGGAGAAACATCAATAACCTCAGATATGCAGATGACACCACCGTTAGGCAGAAAGTGAAGAAGAACTAAAAAGCCTCCTGATGAAAGTGAAAGAGGAGAGTGAAAAAGTTGGCTTAAAGCTCAACATTCAGAAAACGAAGATCATGGCATCTCGTCCCATCACTTCATGGCAAATAGATGGGAAAACAAGGCAAACAGTGACTGACTTTATTTTTCTGGGCTCCAAAATCACTGCAGATGGTGATTGCAGCCATGAAATTAAAAGATGCTTACTCCTTGCAATGAAATTATGACCAAACTAGACAGAATATTAAAAAGCAGACACATTATTTGGTCAACAAAGGTCCATCTAGTCAAGGCTATGGTTTTTCCAGTAGTCATGTATGGATGAGAGAATTGGACTATATAGAAAGCTGAGTGCAGAAGAATTGATGCTTTTGAACTGTGGTGTTGGAGAATATTCTCAAGAGTCCCTTGGATTGCAAGGAGATCCAACCAATCCATCCTAAAGGAGATCAGTCCTGGGTGTTCATTGGAAGGAGTAATGTTGAAGCTAAAACTCCAATACTTTGGTCACCTTATTCGAAGAGCTGACTTATTTGAAAAGACCCTGATGATGCGAAATTTGAGGGCAGGAGGAGAAGGGGACGACAGAGGATGAGATGGTTGCATGGCATCACCAACTCAATGGACATGAGTTTGGGTAGACTCTGGGAGTTGGTGATGGACAGGGAGACCTGGTGTGCTGCAGTTCATGAGTTAGGAAGAGTCGGACATGACTGAGCGACTGAACTGAACTGAACTGAAATGCATTGCACCTTCATAGTCCATAGAGGCTTAAAGTGCCCCTTTAACCAGAAGATTGCTCTAGCATATGAAGAGATTCCACATGGCATCTATGTCCTGTGGTTAAGATGATTCAGCAGCAGGGATGCTTGAGTGAAGAGTTTGGGAGGTGGAGGCTGTTGCTTCTAGTTCTCCTCCAGGCTATGTCGGATCCCATAGCCAAAGTATACGGCAAATCCTAGTAGGGAAATGAGACGATGAGAAGGGAAAGTAGGTACTCTCCTTACTGATACACAGTCCTGTACACACTCGTGTGCATGCTCAGTCCCTCAGTCGTGACTGACTCTTTTGTGACCCCATGGACCATAGCCCTCCAGGCTCCTCTGTCCATGAGATTCTCCAGTGAAGAGTAGTGGAGTGGGTTGCTATTTCCTCCTCCAGGGGATCTTCCTGATCCAGGTATCAAACCCATGTCTCTTACATTTCCTGCATTGGCAGGTGGATTTTTTACCACTGAGACACCAGGGAACCCCACACTTGCTCACTAGGTCTCCTATGAGGGTGTCTGACACAGAATACGGGAGTG